>NC_143566.1:18177500-18790000 GCF_054136105.1 Typopeltis vanoorti | reverse complement strand
ATGAAATTGCTGAGACTATAGGAATTTCAAAAGAACGTGTAGCATAGATTTTGTATGAAGAATTGCATATGAAAAAGCTTTGTGCAAGATGGGTACCATGCTTGCTCCCAGCAGATCAAAAACGTACTCACATCAAAATCTCTGAACAGTGCTTAGAGCGTTTAACAAGAATAAAACTGATTTTGTAAGACCTGGATTCACCATTACACATCAGAATCCAAACAGCAGTCAAAATAATGGAGACAGAAGCCAGTTGTTAAGCGCCAAAGAAGACAGTCGGTTCCATCAGCAGGAAAGATCATTGCATCGGTGTTTTTGGGATGCTCAAGGCATTTTGTTTATTAATTATCGTGAAAAGGGTAAAACAATAATTGGGGAATATTATTCCGATCTTTTAACCAGACTAGATGAAAAAATTCATGACAAAAGACCAGGTTTGCAGAAGAACAAAATCATCTTTCATCAGGACAATGCACCTGCCCACAAAAGTGTTTTGGCAATGGGAAAATTAAGGGATCTGCACTATGAATTGTTGGAACATCCACCCTATTCTCCAGATTTGGCTCCCTCTGACTTCTATCTCTTCCCAAAACTAAAACTCTTCCTTGCTGGTTAGCATTTTTCTTCGAATCAAGAAGTGATTGCAGCTGTAGAGGGGTATTTTGCAGATCTCACTGAGAACCCTACAGGGACGAGATAATGGTGCTGGAATAAATGTATTTGTCTTAAGGGAGATTATGTTGAAAAATAAAAATAATTTTGAAATTATAAATTCGTTTTTTCATTGTTAGACCGAGAACTTTTCAGACCACCCTCATATGTGTGTGTGTGTGTGTATATACACTTTAATTTTTTCTACATAAACAAGTAAGACAACTGCTTTCTTGATGAATAAATTATGAAAGGACAAAAGAAAACATTTAATATAAAACACTTCATGATGAGTATTTCCTCACATCAGAAAACAGAAACAAACAGAAAAATAATGGACCTTTACATGAAATGAGAATGAAATGAAACCTAATGCTATAAAATGCATTCTTTCTACTACTCTTTAATGTAGCACGATACTATTAGGAACCCATGTGGCAAAATATAAATATAGTCAATAGGCAATGGAGTGCAATTAGAGTGAACATAAAGGTTAAAATGAAAAATTAAATAAAATGAAAATAAAATTATGATATTATTAATACATATGAAATTAATAGATTTTTCACATAAGTGAATTATAAAAAGTGTTACATTATAATAGTATAACATACATAATAAATATTAAAGGAATAAATAAATAAATTTATAAACCATATAAATATACATAAATAGAAACAAAAAGATGTTTGCATAAGAACTGCATATAAAAATATTACAAATAATTGCTAGATTACTAGAAAGAGTTTAGAGTCACCAAATATTTCCCAGAATTCTGAAATGTTTAGGAAACTATTACAACTTATATTACGATGATTGCAAAGGGATTCACAGAGTTCTTTGGGCAGTCTCTCAAATTTCAAAGGACTTGTGTGAAGAGTTTTTTTGTGCATTACATAGGATCCTGTTGTAGACAGTCCTTGTTCTGCAAAACCAAATTTCTCAGTTTGGAGAATAGGGATGTAATCTGTATGTTCTGATCACTGGATGTTTATAGTATGAGCTGCCTGGCCAAAATAGGAGGGATTATAGGAACATGAAATATGATGAAAGTTTATTTTTCACTTGGTTAGACTATAATAAATTTAGTTTAATCCTTTATCCAAGTGTGAGCAAACAAATTTTGCACCTGAAAGTATCTTCAGGACTAAGGTCAGGTAGTACAACACCGGGCAATGGGCGATACCGAGATGGGAGTGATGTTAGCTTGGTCCACCTTTGCTATGAGTTGCCCGGTGCTGTACTACCTGACCCCAGTCCTGAAGATACTTTCAGGCACAAACTTTGTTTGCTCACACTTGGATAAATGATTAAACTAAATTTATTATAGTCTAACCAAGTGAAAAATAAACTTTCAATATCTTTCTCTAAATCCAGAGTAATTTAATAAAAAGGTGGCACACCTTTTGGCAACTACTATAGGTAAAGATGACCTTGCTATTGCTTCTGCCTGGTATCTCCACGTCTGGGTCTGGCTCCCACTGAAAAGACCTCAATAAAGGTCGAAACTAGTCTGAGTAGTGGCCCTTTCCTTAATGCATAAGGAAAATATACATATCCACAAGGAGATGTGTTTTGCATTATGAGAGATACCGAGATAGGAGTGATGTTAGCTTGGTCCACCTTTGCTATGAGTTGCCCGGTGTTGTACTACCTGACCCCAGTCATGAAGATACTTTCAGGTGTAAACTTTGTTTGCTCACACTTGGATAAAGGATTAAACTAAATTTATTACAGTCTAACCAAGTGAAAAATAAACTTTCAATATCTTTCTCTAAATCCAGAGTAATTTAATAAAAAGGTGGCACACTTTTTGGCAACTCCTATAGGTAAAGATGACCTCGCTATTGCTTCTGCCTGGTATCTCCACATCTGGGACTGGCTCCCACTGAAGAGACCTCAATAAAGGTCGAAACTAGTCTGGGTAGTGGCCCTTTCCTTAATGCATAACATTATATATATCTGCAAGGAGATGTGTTTTGCATTATGGGAGATACTGAGATAGGAGTGATGTTAGCTGCTTGGTCCACCTTTGCTAAGAGTTGCCTGGTGTTGTACTACCTGACCCCAGTCCTGAAGATACTTTCAGACACAGACTTTGTTTGCTCACACTTGGATAAAGGATTAAACTAAATTTATAATGAAATATGATGTTCTCTTACATGAGCTAAGAAATCCTGTTTAATGTTATTAACATCAAGTTTACGTAATTCCTTATGTACTTCCTGCTAATTCATTATCAGTCTCTCCTCCACATCCTCTACACTCTAGGTTCTCTTGATGTTGCGTTCACAAGGATGAAATACACTGATAAACTTATCATTGAATACTTCAACTATATCCTCTGAATTGGTAACCAGTCTGCCAGTGTCATCCACTAGCATTATCCTCCCATAGTTATTTTTCCTTCTACTTGCCACATATTGAAAGAACTCACCAGGATTTTTTGTATGAACATTGCATGATCGTCTGTATGTTCAGAAGAAGAAAAAAACAGTTTTATCAGTTTGTAGTTTGCACAAAATGTATATGCTGTTATAGCATATCTTAATATGTTTTTGCATAATGATTTGTATATTAATGTTTTTATGTGTGTTTGCTTGCTATTGTCCAGAGTTTGTTTTGAAGATAATTTATAGGACTATTCCGGCTCATATCTGCATGGAGATAAATTCCAAGGCATCACATTGTTTCACCCAGAGTGATGGTGGTGGTTTTACTGATTTCTGTGTTCAGCAGGTGTTGATTGTTAAATGCTTATTCTCAATTGGTTAAGTCAGTGGATTTCTGAATATCATTAATTTTGTCCTAGCAGACTTCAGGTGAATGGAGTTTTTGGTGAGGTAATTAGTGATCAGATTTATGTCATGCTGCATGTTTGCTTGGACTATGCTTGCATTATTATGGATGAATACCATAGCTGTATCATCAGCCTATTGGAAGAGCTTGCCTTTGAGATGTAGCTGGTTAATGTTATGAATATAGATGTTGAACAGAGTGGAGGTGAGAATAGCTCCTTGTGGCACTCCACATGCCCATTATATATATACATAATGGACATAGCATTAGTGATAAAAGGCAACAAATGGTGCTGACAAGATGTGATGAGAATGTCTGGCAACAGAATATACACCATGAACTGATTATTCGAAACCAGCAGTAAAATGGAATGATGAGATAACAAGATATTATGGACATTTATGGTGGAGAGATGCTCAACAGCAGCAAAAATGAAAGAAACATGGAGAGGCATTCAACCTGCAGTGGACTGTAGAAAGCTGTAATGATATATATACCCACACAGGACATAGATCAAACAGTGTTTGTTCATGACAAGAGCAATATTATTGGAGATTTTCATTTTTTTAAGAGACTGTATACCCAACCACAGATTGGTAAAGTAAATAGGCATGCATGGATGAAACAACTTCCTGGAAATAAGTTATACAACAAACATAATTTATTTAAACAGGTATAAATAATTGCATCCATTTAATAATTTCTTGCCTTTACCTTGCATTTCACTAAGTTCTTGCATTCTTAATCTCAGTGGAGAGGTTAAAAAATCAGAGGTTGTTCTTAAAAATCATCCTCGGTATAGAAAAGCAAAGTGATTAATTAGTAACAAGAAATTCCTACTTGTTGCTAAATTATACTTTTTTTAGGTTTAAACAGACTCGATGGATATAGTTATGCTACTGAGATTCTCTCTTCTTATTAACTAATCACACCAAACCAGTCTTTGTGTGATTAGTTAAATTGCACCAAGCCTCTTTGGGCTTAGTGCAATTCATCTAACTTAAAATTGTCTGCTCTGTTGTCAATCTGAAGTATATGATACTAAATCTAGGATCTTCATTGAGTCAGTATAATGTATTTTCATTATAAAAAAAAAAACATCTCAAGCAAAAATTTAGCCTTTTAATGAAATAAGAACTAATCAATCTATTCCTAAACTGTACCTAGAAAAAATGGTTATCAATATCTCTGGTTATCCTCCTCTTAAAGAAAAAGTTATGTTTTCAGCTAAGGAATATAATTCTGCAGTTATACCTAAGCAGGTTCCAATTATGGACTTGAATAGCAATAATAGAGGATTATGCAATGTGCCATATAAAACCACTAGCAAAATATATTTTATAGTTGCTCACATTTTACTTAAGTAAAATGTAAGCAATGTGACTCCACTTTAAAGTGGAGTCACATTACCCCGTAACTTACCTCCGCCTCAGTTTAAAATATTTTCCTCTCTCTCATAGAACAGTAATCTGGTGATGTATAACTCTTTCTGGTATCAAGAAAGAGAGAAGTTATACAAAATAAAAGATTATTATTATCATAATTATTATGTGACACCTTTAGAGAAGATAATATACAAAATTACTAGGCAGGTATGTGGGAAAACTTATGAGTGCTCATAAGTTCATAAGGAAAATAATGAGGTGCTCTTCCAGAATTTTTTCAACGAGTGAGACAGATACCTTCATACTTCTTCCCATCACTACCCTCCACAGAAATTTGGAATTATTTCAACCCTGGCACATCTTACCAGATCTTTAATAACAGATGAAAGAGGGATTGAAAATGAGCTTAATTGACTAAAAACGACTTTTGTCAACAATGGTTTCTCTCTTAAGAAAACTGATAAATTTATTTCTCACTGTCGTTCTCCTACTATTGAAGATTCTTCTTCCCGAAGATCATTCATATCTTTACCATACATCAGCTCTCTCTTTCTCTCCCCCCCCAAAACTGGCGAAAATTCTTTGGAAATTCAACATTACAACTTTTTTCACTACGTTTCCAAAACTTCGATCAATACTAAGTAGACCTAAAATAAAACATCTCCCTCTCCAGTATCCAGGAGTTTACAAGATATAGTGTGAATGTGGCAAACCATATTACAGTCAAACGGCTAAATCTATCCTTTTATGTATTGAGGAACACAGAAGAGACATATCCTACAATAGGACCAGAGCCAGCGCTCTCTCAAGCCACGTTCTCTTCTCTATTAACTCGGATGAAGGCCACCAACACCTTGTAGACTGGCCGCAAACTTCTAATATTCATAGGTGTTATGATGAGCTCGAAAGGAAGATAGTCGAATCTAAAGAAATATCCCTTGATTCATCCCATATAAACAACAGCCTTAGCTACAATCTTTCTGCCGCACACATTGCCACTGTCCAATACTGGTGCTCTCATGACAACACTCACATGTAGTCAACTTTAATTGGAATTCCAGCACGTATTCCTGTTTTAAACTGTACTTCAGTCTTTTATATTAGTTCTGTTGATGTAATTTTATTATGTCTCTGTTATTTTACATAATTCTTTGTCTTTGATACCTGAAGAAGTTGAATTTTGTTCAACAAAACTAGTAGTATCTCAACATTAAACTTTATTCTTTTTATTCTCAGTATTATACTCATTCAAACTAATTTTTTCATATATATATATATATATATGTATATATATATAAAATTGATAAAAATTTCTGAGCCCAACCATGGAACAAAATGTATAGGTTTGTAATAGCCATTCATGGCTGGGAACCACACATAAAAAAACATAAATAAAATTTAAAAAATTCTTCATTTTCCTAGCATATATTGTATGCTGCATGGGAAGGCTTTCAGCAATTGTTGAGCTTTCATACAAAGAAGTGAAATGAACAAAATACTTTTTATTACTTTAAAATCAAGAAAGTGAATTTGACCCAATTAAAGGTTATTTCAGATTAAATTACCTGATTTTATACAATGGTTTGGGGAAGAATTGACTTCTTGTAACTTAAAACTAAAATAAAATCCAGCTATATATATATATATATATATATATATATATATAACACGCTAACCACTCGGCCAGCCCGCTTGGCCGAGTGGTTAGTGTGTCCGCTCTCCAGTCAAGAGGTTATGGGCTCGAATCCCAGCATGGGCATGGTGTCAGTGGCACATATATCAAGCAATACTTAGTCTTTATTTGAGTTGTAAGTCAGCAGCCAGAATTGAAGGAAGTACAAGAAGATGGTTTAATGTTAAATCTGGTGTCAGAGAAGGATGTACATTATCACCCTCTGTTATTCATTATCTATATGGATCACATTATGAAGGAAAGTGGTATTAAACCTGATATCAAAATTGGAGATGTTAATGTCAGCTCTTTGATTTATGCAGATGATGTTATACTTCTAAATAAATCCGATAGAAGTTTGCAAGATTCCCTGACTAAATTGAATAACTCTTGTAATAGATTTGGCATGAATGTCAGCAATAACAAGACAAAGGCAATGAAAATAATCAGAGGCAATGAAAATACCAACTGCATTGTGAATGAAGAGCCTATAGAACAAGTAAAACATTTCAGCTACTTTGGCACAATTTTTAGTGAAGATGGTAAATTAAATATGGAAATAGACAACAGAATCAACAAAGCTGGTATTGTAGGAAGTCGATTGAATAAATTCATATGGAATGAGAGAGAAATTATTCGGAACACTAAATTAGCTGTATACAAGACAGTGTTCAAACCAGTTTTAACTTATGGATCTGAGAGCTGGGTCAGAAGTAAAATAACTTGACCAAAGACTAGAGACTGCAGATATGAGAGTCCTGAGAAAGATTAGAGGTGTGAACAGATGGCATCAATGGCAATATTATATTAAAGAAAGATGCTGGAAGTTTTTTCCCCACTTGGTTAGACTATAATAATTTTAGTTTAATCCTTTATCCATGTATAAGCAAACAAAGTTTGCGCCTGAAGTATCTTCGATTTGGATAAAGGATTAAACTAAATTTATTATAGTCTAACCAAGTGGGATAAAACTTCCAACATCTTTCTCTAAATCCAGTGTAATTTAATAATAAGATGAGACACCTTTTGGCAAACTCGTATAGGTAAATATGACTTCTCCATTACTTCCACCTTGGTACCACCACCTCTGGGTCTTGCTCCCACTGACAAGACCTCAATAAAGGTCAAAACCGGTCTGGGCAGTGGCCCTTCCCTTAATGCATAGCATTATACATGTCTGCAAGGAGATGTGCTTTGCATTATGGGAGATACTAAGACAAGTGATGAGAGCTTAGTTCACCTTTACCACTAGTTGCCTCAGTCTGAAGAAGATACTTCAGGTGCAAACTTTGTTTGCTTACGCTTGGATAAAGGATTAAACTAAATTTATTATATTAAAAACAAGGATATTAGGAAAGAAGTTGACATTGTTAGCATCCAGGAATATGTTAGCAGAGCTAATCTCAGGTGGTATGGTCACTTAAACAGAATTGGAGAGGAAAAATTGGTAAAACAAGTGTTCTCTATCAGGTTAGCAGGAAAAAAGACCCAGAGGAAGACCAAGATATAGGTGGATTAATACAGTAAAAATTGCCTTACAACACAGAAATATAAGATCTGATAATGTTGGTGTCTTGACAGGTAAAAGATTGATTTGGAGGAAAATTGTAGATAGGAAGTTAGTCATGATGTAAATTTTTCATGTAGTTCTATCATATCTTGTATACCCGTTGAGAGTATATATCAGGAATTTGATGATGATGATTTATTGAAACTCAGTAAGATCAGTTAACTACAAGTTTAATTAAGTGAATTAAGTTTTGAAGTAAATATTTAGAAAGCAAAGTTGTTAAGAATTTCATTCATCTTCAACAAATGAATAGGAAACTTTGGTCAAGAATTTTAATTTATGTCAAATTAACCAAACAACATAAACTGTCATGAATCAAAATTGAAATTAAGTATTTTGATAAAGTGAAGAATAACTACACACATGAAGGATTACTGATGCTTTACTGTATGCTTAATACTACAGTACCAAGTCGAGAAAGTAGAGTAAGAGAAAGATGATACGTTAGATAATATATAAGATTGTAAGAACATCCCAATGGATTATTGCAATAATAAGGAGGACATTGAAATTCAGAAGCAAAGAAGTTACGGTTTCCTTGTATAAGGCTTTGATCTAGTCCATATGTGGTCTGATTGGTCATCTGGTTTTCAGGGGGATGAGGATGTACTGGAAAAGGTCCAGAGAAGGTTTACTAAGTTAGTGCCAGGTTTATGGAATGTCAAGGTGAGGTTGAGGGAATGACAATTTACAGAGCCTTGTGAATAGGGAATATGACTGAAACATATAAGTTGGTAAGGGGTTGTTACCAGATTAATGTGGAGAAGATATTTCAGAGGGAGGCAAGGATGGAACCAGAGGCCATCCATGAAAGTTGTACAAGGAGGGGGTGAGAAGTAGGTTTTTTGCATGGAGAGTGATTGGTGTGTGGAATGTATTACTGAATCATGGTGAATGCAGAAACTGTGAATGGGTTCAAGACATAGTTCGATGATCTTTTGGCATGAAAGAGTATAGACTTCCTGCAATGAGTCCTTTGACTCCATGGAGGTCAGATGTCAATAATAATAATATTACCACTGGTATATCCATAACCCATCTCACCAGCCATCCAATTCAACTTCTGATCCCTTGTCATAAGCACTTTTAGAGTTTATTAGGCAAAGTTGATTTATCAGTTCTGCCTTAGCACAATTAGACTCTCTATCCCCAGCAATGGCCAGATAATAGCCTAGGGTTGGCTCTGGCTTGCAGTGAAGTACAGTCCAGTCCAAGGAGAGATCAACTCATTTTGTACAACTTGCTCATCCCCCCAACTTTCCCAAAAGTTGGTCCTCTAAAATTTTTAATTGAAAATTAACATCATTCATTATGACTTATTTGTTTGTGCACATGTCACGGGATTACCAATCACATAATAAACAATCTTCCTTGTAAAAAAAAAAAATGTGTTATTCAAATTAAGGGGATATTAAATCCCACATTTAATATCCCCTTAATTTGAATAATGTTTATATCGCTGAAATGAAGCCTACTGGCTCTTTATATTTAAGTAAAATGTGTTATGTTTATAATGATTACATATAAATATTATTCATTAATAACTGACTTTTGTGTGAATGCCAGAGGATAACTGATCATGTAATAAAAAATCTCTCTTGTAAAAAGAAAAATGTGTTATATTAATAATTTTAAAAAATGTTATTCATTAATGATTGATTTTCATGTGTGTCTGCTACAGGATAACCAATCATGTAATTATTATTAACATCTGACCTCCATGAAGTCAAAGGACTCTGCATGAGTTCTATACTCTCTCATGCCAATAGATCATTGAACAGTACCTTAAACCCATTCAAAGTTAAACCCTCCACTCACCACACTTTCAGGCAATGCATTCACTTACCAATCATTCTCCATGCAAAGAACCTACTTTTTACTCCCTGCTCACACCCTCCTTATACAGATTCCATGGATGGCCTCTAATGCTACCCTTGCCTCCCTCAATGAGGTATATTCTCCACGTTAATCGTAATAACCCATCACTAACTTATATGTCTCAATCATAACTCCCCCTTCTTCTATTTACAAAGCTCTGTAAATTGCATTCCCTCAATCTCTCCTAATTATTATTAACATCTGACTTGTATATCCCATTCCATAAAGCTGACACCGAGTTAGTAAACCTTCTCTAATACATCCCCCCCCCCCCCAAAAAAAAACAACAAGCGACCAAATCTGTGCACAGTAGTCCATATGTGGCCTGATCAAAGCCTTATACTAGGAAACCATAACCACTTTGCATCTGCATGTCACGTCCTCCTCTTTATTGCTGTAATTTGTTTGGATGTTCTTACAATTTTAGCAATGGACTTCAAGTCTGTCCACCATCACTCAGATCTCTCATCTCATGCACCTCCTTCAAAATTTCTCCATTAATTGTATAATCTGCACCTCAACCTTGCCTACCAAATTCCAACACCTTGCACTTTGCAACATTAAACTTAAAACTGACAGATCCACTCATTTGCCTACTCATAATCTATTCAGATCTTCCTGCAAGGCAACAATGTTTGCTCTACTTCTCATAGCCCTTCCCAACTTTGCATCAGCAGCAAACAGTTGCACATCTCCAGTCCCAATGTCATAACATACAAGTTAAACAACAATGGTTCCAATATGGTATAAGCTACCTGTTACCTAATCCCATCCCTTTCAATTTAGCTACTAGCTTGTCATGTTGCAGTCTATCAAAGGCCTTTGAAAAATCCAAGTAATCCACCACCTTATGTGCATCTTCTTTATAAAGTGAATTTGTCACCTAGTTATAATATGTAAGCAAATTGCTGAAACATGACCTCCTAACAAATGTATGCTGACTACCATAAAGAATGCTGCTATGTATCAACCCATTTCTGATTCTTAATCCTCACCAGCTTCTCTAATAATACCTTAACAACAACCCCAGACACACAGATTAACCTATAGTTTGTAGTGTTAGTCTTATTCCCCTCCCATTGTGAATGGAACAATTTTTCCCACCTTCCATTCCTTTGGGACTTGTCCATTGCAAGACTCATGTTAAACATTTGTGCCAAAGTTGGTAATTAGTTTACGGAATTAACAACGCATATAAAGTATATTAATTAAAGGTAACTTTAATGAATAACTTCTATATTTCGGCAACGTCACATTGCCATCTTCAGGAACATAAAGATAAGCCTTGCTACTAGAATCGTGATCATCCACGGAGATGCTATCGCATGAAAGGCCCGTCAATACGGCAAAATGAGGTTGAAGATATCGAGGCAAATAAATAGTCTGACGTTCCTAAAACGCTGCCAGGATAACAAAGTGATCCCTAATTGTGTTAAATTGAAGCACCGTTTTACTTCCGAGAAAGCTCTGCGCATTTATAATCGCACTAGCTTCGCCCTGTTAAGAGAACAAATTACCGCGACGCGCATTCTCCTTGCTGACGAAAACAAAACCTTACGGGCGCTAGAGGAAGAGCTTTCGGATACACTCGGCCGTGATCTATGGTCGATACTTTATGACGTCTCATGCGCATCGGCAAAAAAAGAATTCGAAAAAATACGAAAACCTGACAAAGAATTCTACTTCCTTACCACAGCCACCACTCAACACTGTAGTCAACCTCTCGTCAGCAGTTTTAAAGCCTGAAGCACTCACCGCACTTTCACATGGTCACAATTTTGCCCTAGCTCCAAAAAGAATACATGCCAAAGAAATCATGATCCAGATAGAACGTGGGATTCGCAACCTGCCTAACCATATCGCCAACAACGTTAGACTGGATGTAGTCGGTGTTCTCACTAAAGCCAAACCTCCAAAAACCAACTTATCCAAAAACGAATATGCAGCCCTACAAGAATTGAAAAACAACAAAAGAATAGTAATCAGCAAGGCAGATAAGGGAAACGCCACTGTGGTACTCAATCAAAAAGACTACAAAGGTAAGCTAACTGCTTTAGTAATAGACCGTACGACTTATTGAATATAAGTCGTACGGTCCAGTACTAAAGCATTGAATATAATCCGACCAGCTCTCAGATTAGAACTCTCCACAGACTCCTTAAGAAGGTCACTTCTTGGCCTGTGGAAGTCACCAACAAACTAAAACCTTATAACTCTAGACCCCCCCCCCAATTATATGGACTCCCAAAAATACATAAACAAAATGTGCCGTTGCGTCCCATAGTGGATGGCATTGATTCCCCCACATATAAATTAGCCAACCATTTAGCCAAAACGCTCACACACCATCACACATAAAAAACTCAGCCCACTTTAAAGCCAGTATAGAAAACCTCACACTCCAACACACTGACATAATGGTCAGTTTTGACGTCTCCTCCCTATTCACTAGTGTCCCACTCAAAGAAACCCTGGAGCTCATCCAAGCCAAGTTTCCTCCCGATATCTCAGCACTATTTCAGTTCACAATGAACTCAGGCTATTTCGTTTGGCAAGGAAAGTTCTACAAACAGATAGAGGGGACAGCCATGGGTTCACCGCTTTCCCCACCCTTGGCCAATTTCTTTATGGAGACATTTGAAGAGAAAGCCTTAAACTCCGCCCCACAAAAACCCACTATTTGGCTTCGTTATGTGGATGATGTGTTTGCTATTTGGCCACATGGCTCAGACACACTCCATTCCTTCCTAACACACTTAAACAACCAACACCCCAGAGTCCAGTTCACCTTAGAAAAAGAGGAAAACAACACCCTCCCCTTCCTAGACACTTTAATCACCCGCCAGCTGGATCTTTGGTTTTCTCTGTTCACAGAAAACCCACCCATACTGGCAGATACATTCACCAACAGTCCCCCCCCTCACAACAATATGGGGTTATAAAAACACTATAACAGGACAAAATTAATCTGCTCAGATGACAAGGCCCTAACTACTGAACTAAACCACATCCTCAACACTTTCTTAGCCAATGGCTATAACCCCAAAAAAATCCAAAAAATACTAAAACCAGTAAACCACAACCCCCCCCCCCCTCCACAATAAAGATTACACAAAATCTATCACCATCCCCTACATCCAGGGCACCTCTGAGAAAATAACCAATATCCTCAAAAAATATGACCTTACTTCCTGTTACAGACCATATAAAAAGTTGGCATCCCTTATCTGCTCTACCAAAGACCAACCACTTCCCCTAGACCTACCTGGTGTATACCAGGTCCCTTGCAGCTGCAAATTGTCCTACTTTGGCCAAACAGGCAGAACAACAAATATCAGGATTTCAGAACACCAAGACTACATCCGGTTTCACCAGTACAGCTGCTCTGGGTTGGCAGACTATGCCTTAGATATCCACCATAAAATTCGTTGGAAGAAAACAAAAATAATTCATCGCAGCAAGTTTAAATACGAAAGATTATTCAAAGAATCTTCAGCAGCTCTAAAAAACGTTCCTAACCTCAACAAATTTGGGTGCATGAAACTACCCCAAATTTGGGAGACTTACATTATGAGAACTTCAGCCCAACTGCCAAGACTACCAAATTAGCCCGCAAGAGGGCACCATTAGGACTTTAGGAACAATATTAGTTTCTTGCTTTCTTCCACATTTGCTTTGTGTTAGTGCCTGCGTGCACATACCATATGTTTATGTTCCTGAAGATGGCAATGTGACGTTGCCGAAATATAGAAGTTATTCATTAAAGTTACCTTTAATTAATATACTTTATATGCATTGTTAATTCCATAAACTAATTACCAGTTATTACTATTATTACGGGCAACTCCAGGGAGTCATTAGACTCATCGAAGGAGGCCCCAAATCATATTCATCACAACTATTTGACATTCATACAGTATCTATCATACCTCGCCTTAAACTCATTCACTGTCACAGCATCTACCACAGACTCAGGGAGCGCATTCCACTCATTCACTACTCTAAAAGTAAAGAACCCAGCTCTAACACCTTTACTAACCACACTTTTGCCCAGTTTCCATGGATGTCCCCTAGTCCTCCCACAACCAGCCCTGTTCTCAAAAATATCTTCTGAATTAATTTTATAGAAACCCTTCATAAAAATATCCAGTAATTTGAATGTCTCAATTATATCTCCCCTTCTCCGCCTATCAACCAATTTTTGCAACCCACAAATCCTCAACCTGTTCTCATACGGTTCATTCCACAGACCTGCTATCATCTTGGTCACTCGCCTCTGGATCCTCTCCACCTCCTCCCCATCAAGAAGAAACCTAGGTGACCAAATCTGAGCACAGTAGTCTAGATGGGGTCTTATCAAGGCTCGATACAGAGGAACAATAACCTGCTTGTCTCTGCTTGTCAACGTATTCTTCAGCAACCAAGTGATTTGATGAGCTGTTTTGGTCACTTTTGCAATGTGTCCCCTAAATTTCAATTCCTTATCTACCAACACTCCTAAATCTCGTGCCTCATCAATTTCCTGGAGCACGGTTCCACCAATGCAGTAAACTGCCGCCAATCTTTTCACCCCAAAATGCATAACCTTACATTTTGCCACATTAAACTGACATCCATTCTCCTTAGCCCAGACCTCCAATCTATCCAAATCATACTGCAAAATTTTGACGTCATCTGCATTCACTATTGCCCTACCCAACTTCGCATCATCCGCAAACAAATGAACTGTTCCTCTCAGATCATTTCCTATATCATTTATGAACAAATTAAACAGCAGTGGTCCAAGAACAGATCCTTGTGGCACACCACTAGTCACAGGCCGTCTTGTGGACTCTACTCCCGAGTAAACCACTCTCTGATATCTCTCCGTCAACCACCCTCCTATCCATCTCACCAACCCTATGTCCATTCCCATATGCTGCAATTTACTGATTAGAATTCCATGTGGAATCCTGTCAAAGGCCTTGGCAAGGTCCAGTAGAATCATCGTAAACCCATTACCCTTATCCAGTTCAGCCGTCACTGTGTTATAATACGTGAGCAAGTTACTGAGGCATGACCTACCCTTCACAAAACCATGCTGTCCCCGATACAGTATCCCATTTTCTTCTATCCAATCTTGTATTTTCCTCTTGACTATTTTCTCTAAGACCTTGACAATGATTCCTGATATGCTAATCGGTCGGTAATTTACAACAGCAGTCTTGGAACCACCTTTATGCAGTGGAACTATTTTCCCCTCTTTCCACCCGCTCGGGACTAACCCAGACCCGAGACTCAAATTAAACAAAATGGTCAAGGGTACTGACAATTCTTTAGCTGCTTCTCGTACAACACGAGCTGGTATACCATCCAATCCCACAGATGTATTGACAATGAGGTTATGCAATAGACTACTCACCTCCACTTCATTAACCACAATTCCCGTATAATCTACTGGTTTATTCGTTTCTGCAATGTCACCACCTGGATGATATACTTTTGCAAAGTGCTCACTCAGTAACTCAACTATCTCAACTGATTCAGTTACCTCCCTACCATCGGCATTCTTTAAAATCAATCTGCCATGTACATTTTTCCTTTTACTTGCTATATATCTAAAAAACTGTTTAGGATTCTCTTTAGCCTGCATGGCCAATGTTCTTTCGTAATCTTTTTTTTGCTCTTCTTACCACACTCGTCACCCTTCTGGCCTGTGCTTTATACCGTTCATGTGCCTGCCGGTCACCCTTCTCCTTAAATTCCCTCCATAGTTGTTTCTTTTTTTGCAACTCAAGCTTAATGGTGTTATTCATCCATTTAACCCCTACTTGATTTATTATTCAGACTCTAGGTATACAGTCAGCCATTGCTTCATGCAAGCACTTCTTAACTACCTCCCATGCACTATCAACTTCTAGTCCTTGCAGTTGTACATGCCATGGCACTGAACCAATCAAACTCCTAAGCTTGTCATACTTTCCAGCCTGATAATTCCACATGTACCCTGTCTTAATTGAAAATTCTACACCTTTAGCCACCTCCCAAGTTAAGACCCTATGATCACTCTCACCGATTGGTGGCAATGTGGTCATATTTGTTACAGCCAAATCCTCAGATGTAATTACTAGGTCAAGCACTCTCTGACCCCTAGTATTTTCCATTACATGCTGTCGCAGATAGTTATCCCTTAATAACCGCATAAAATCCAGTTCCTTCCTCCCGTGTGTCCTCTCCTCACTCCAATCAATGCGACCATAGTTGAAATCTCCCATAATAATCACCCTCCTTCCACCCATTTCTTCTATTTGCTTGTGCATACTGTCACCACCATCTTTTCCATCACCTGGTCTATAGCAGCACCCAATTGTATATTTAGTTCTGCTAGCCACAATCTCACACCAAATGGCCTCAAATGTGCTCTTTTCTCTATCCTGCAATTCAACTTCTATTCTCCTTGGCTGGAGCTCATCAGCTATCATCAACAATACTCCTCCCCCCATTTTATTCTCTCTGTCATTCCTGAACACACTATACCCATCACATTCAATCCCACTAGTTATATCATCTACAGTCAGCCATGTTTCATTAATACCTATAACCTGTGGTCTGGAAGTGCCAACCATGGCCAAAAACTCTTCCTTCTTGTTCCTAATACTCCTAGTATTAGTGTACATGAATTTAAGACCCCCATTAGCCCCAACCCTACCTTGATGCCTTATATTAACTATCCCACTCAGATTTGTTGTCCTTATTTGCTCTGGCATATTATATTCATTCTTACATTCAACTGCCTCCATAAGGACTGTATCTCTACTCCCCCCCCACTAACAAATCTAGTTTCCCTGAATTTGCACATCCACTACATTCAGCAACACTTTCTCAAGTCTTCTTACACCATAACCATTCAAATGCAAGCCATCCATCTTATATAGATCCTTTCGCCCATCAAACTCACTCCACACATCCACAAATTCCACACCACTCGTCATACATAACCCGCACATAAAGTCATTTGCAATTATAGCCCTCCTTTTAAACATTTCACTGTCATACCGTGGCAAAAGACTAATCATTCTAACTCTCTCACTCTTTTCTTTTGCTACCTCAAACAATTCATTCAGGTCTTCTATCATTTCCATTTTATCTCCTTTCAAATCATTCGTACCTGCCACAACAATCATTTCTTTCACCCTTTCCTTTTGCTCTCTAATAGACGCAGTTACGTCTTTATGGTCGCACCAGGTTGGTACGATTTTGTCAAATCCTCTACTAACACACCTCGTACTAACGAGTCTCCATACAGCACTCTATCCTTCATTTTGTTCATGTTCACATTCATACGTCTATTTTTCCTGTCATACCTTTTATTATTGGTTGGTTCATTCAGTCTACTTTTGTTCATGCACTCTAGCTGCTGTTTTGCTCTTTCTATCGCACTATTCAACAACGCGATCTCACTCAATGCATCTATCTCATCTTTTTTGTTCTCTGAGAAACCATTTATACTATCATTCACACTTTCTATATTCACACTCTCACAATTTTCATGTACAACCTTGCCGTTTCTTGTCATATCCCTATTTCCTTCATTCTGAAGGTTGACAAAAATATCACACTCACGATCCGAAATACACTTCAATTCCGCATTCTCCCTACATTTTCTACACACATTCAATCCTTTATTACCATCTAACCACACTCCGACCGCACTCCGCAAAGCGTACATTTCACAGCTAGTACACTGACTGATTTCTTTTATGCTACCGTTCTTTATGTCTGACCAACGTATAAGCCTTGCTACTAGAGTTGTGCCAAAGGCACCATTAATTCCACAAAGCATTCTCTCTGATAATGTTGGAGTCTTGACAGGTAACAGACTGATTTGGAGAAAAATTGTAGATACGAAGTTAGCAATGAAGTAAATTTTTCATGTAGTACTATCATATCATGTACACCCCTTGAGGGTATATGGCAGGAATTTGACGATGATGATGAGCATTCTCTCAAGAAGTGCTGATATACTGTCAAATCCTACTGTCTTATTAATATCATATTTACTTAATTCTTCATATACTTCCTGCTCATTTGTCATCGGCCCCTCCTCCATTATATCCTTTACACTCCAGCCTCTCCTGAAGCACCATCACGAGGATGAAATATGATAATAAACTGATCATTGAATAAACAACTTGCTTTGTAAAAAGAAAAATATATAATGCTTTAAAACTCTGACTCTCATTGTCACCATTCATAATAACTTTTCTAGTCTGAAATGCAATCATATGAATAAATGGAGGAAAGTGGTAAACAAAGTTTTGTAAAAAAGTAAACAAAATCTAGGCTACACCTATAACACCTATAACCAAACTACAAATCAAAAGATTTTAACTCCCTCAAGAGCACTGTTAAAACACAACTGGCCTTAAAACAAAACAATGCTGACCACACTTGTAATTCATGATACAGCTCAAGAAAATGCTATATATTTCACTTTTTACCAATTTCTAAATTACTTATTAAAAAGAATTAGAGATATGCCCAGTCTACAGATCTAACTCAGATAAGGAAATAATTATATATATATATATATATATATATATATATATATATATATATATATATATATATATATATATTTTATTTTAAACAAAATCTAGGTAGATTGATGCACTAAGAAATGTCTCAGAAGATTACAACATAAGATCTGACAATATTGGAGGACTGACAGATTACAGACTAATTTGGAGGATAATTTTTGATGTTAAGTAAGTGATAACGTAAACTTTACATATAGTACTCTCATAGTATCCTATACACCACTCGAGAGTGATGATATTTTGTTTTCAATTTACATTTTTTCCAATTCCCACCCTAAGAATTTGATCAAAAAGTTATATCAGAATCTTAAGGTGGGAAAAGGTTAACTTTTATGTAAATGCTAAAACTACCACTATGAGGATGGCATTTTCTGTCATATTAAAAAGTGGGAAGAAGCAAACAGAGAGACTATTCATTACCAGATAAGCATTGCCTTCTAAAAAATCATACTGTGTGTTTTTATAATGTGTAATTTTACGTAAATTATACATAAATAGCATAAGCGTCACAAAGATATCTGGATACACTAGTATTTAACATATTAACAGATAAATGAATATCACTGCCTTACCCAAGCCTTTTACAAGTTTCATAGAGGTTTTCAGAATCATCGTGATCCATATGATAGGAAAGCACTTGTTGATATCTGAAAAAAAATATATAACAAATAAAAATATAAAATAAAATAAGTGCGAACTTAGGCTGGAGCATTTCCTTTTATGCCAAATATTACTTCATTTTAATTTCTGATATGGATAGCATTTTATACATACTTTCTTGGCATAAAATCAGAATCTGTCTGATCAGTAGATCATTTAGCGATGAAAGTAATGAACACAGCCAATGGTATAATGCATTCTAACCAGGTCTGCATATCCTTAAATATTCTAGAATCAGCAGGAGCAGAATGGAAACTTAGGTAGCTTATTCCCATGATGAAAATTTATACCATAAGCAAACTTTATAATCTTCTCCTCAACTTCTCCATAATAAGCAAGAACCAGTCTAGAGTCTATACATACAGCTGTGTAGAGATATACATCGGTCCATAAATTCCATCATTTCATTCCTCAAAACCGTTTAACAGAGGTGATATAAAAGCATGGATGAAATAACCGGACATAATGAAGTATATCATTATCATCATGGCAATAGCCATTAACTTCAATGTACAAATTAATACTCAAGACTACATGATTTGAAATACAGTGGATTCTGATTAATTGGCCACGTTGGGAATAGCATAATTTGGCTCAATTAAATGGCTGTGTAAATCACACAGTGTTGCAAGTAATGGGTTGAAAAAGTCTTTTTTATTTAGGCTAAAGGTATTTCATCTACATGTTTTGCTGTCTATATCATTAACAGTATCATCAGTGGGTTGCTTAACATAAATAAAAACTGACCAAAAAAATAAACGTTTTCCAACAGCAGTTAATATCTATAAGATGAAAATATTGGAATGATAGTTTTAATCACGTTAGGCATTATATGCAGTTTCTGCATTGTTGCGTAAACTCTTTAAGTGATTGTTTGCCATAGGAAGATGTCCTTAATGTTACAGGCATTAATTATTGACTTCGAGACTTGTGAAGGATCATTCCTTGATTTCTATTTAGTGCGCCTTTTGAGCAAATGACCTTGAAGGACTCGTTGAACAACCTGTTGAAGTAATTCTCTTCAAAGTAGGACATGGAGGATACTTGCCAATTTAGAGTGTGGTGTTCATTATCACCATGCTTTGAGAATGTGCACTACAAACCTGCTTTTTCCTTCCCTTTTGTTTAGGATTAGGAGGTTAGGATTTTCAGCATCACCTATATGTTCTTTGTTATGGATTTCAAAATTCTCCCAGTCTGATCCATCTATATCTCTCCACAAGAACATGAATTTTGTATACACATGGATGTTTATAAAAAGGAACTTTGTCTATAGTGGAGTGTAGAAAGCTTTGTAAAGCACTGACTGGTTTGAAGGCTGTTCCAATGTTGACTGCTTTTAATATTTTGGCTATTTTTCTTGATGTATTGCAACGTATGGAATGGATACTGTGACTCCGTAATTAATTTCTGGGTTCTCATGAGATGGTTTGTCAGAAAATAAGTTTCTTTATTTTTAGAATCCATTTTAAAGGAACTGATTAAATAGGATTTGAACTTCTTGTTTTCATTTGATTTTGTAATTTTTTAGTTTAAAGCTCTATTTTTAAGATTATGATTATACCTAATTTTTATTGACGGTGATGGAATGAGCTTGCTTGTAGGTACCTGCCTGTGTGGGTTTCTTCCCCATAGACTTCTAGCAATAATCCTCCACAGATATTTTTTTTGACAAGGATGTCTAGGAATCTTAATTTTCCATTCTTTTCTACTTCTAATGTAAATTTTATTTTCAGATGTTGATTATCCCAAAAATATACAAAATCTGACAGGTCTTTGTGGGTGTGTTTCCAGATGATAAATATGACACCTGCATATCTCCATATGTGGCTTATAGTTGAGTCTTCAAATTTTTCCACGTATAAGTTGTTGACTGGAGGCGAGACATTGCAAGACAGTATATTTGGTAGTAAAATTCTTCTTTCCAAGTGAAGAATGAGGATATTAGGCAGTGTTGGAAGAGATGTGTGATGTCCAAAGGCAATAAGTTTTCAAGTATATCTATAGATTCTTCAACTGAGATGTTTGGTAAATAACAAATCTACATCTAAACTAGCTAATATATCTGATGTTGCAATTTGAATATTTATAAGTTTATCTACAAAATGCATTGAGTTTTTTTAGGTAGGAATTTGTATGTCTGATATGAGGCTTGAGGAGGTTAGATAAGTGTTTAGAAAGAAGACATGTTGGAGAGCTTCTGCCATCAACGATAGGACGAAGAGGAATGTCTGTCTTACGAATTTTAGCCTTGCCATATAATCTTGGAGTGATCAGATATCTGGATTTCATTTGTTTTGTAAGTCTTTCAGTAAATTCAAATGTATTGGAGATTAAACTAAGTTTTTAAGTGTGATGACCAAGTGGGATCATGGTCAATTTCTGAATACGTGTAACTGCCCGATAACATGAAGGTTATCTTGATGTCACACTTGCATATGAGGTTGTTTGAAAAGTTTGGTAAAAAAATAAGTTAAACAGATTTTTTTGGAAAAAAATCACCTTTATTTCTCAATAGTCTCCATCGAGGTCTAGACATTTGGTCCAGCAAGTTTCCAATTTTTTCATCCCATCTAAAAAGTAGGATTTGTCAAATTGCACAAAATAGTCATTGACAGTCTTGATGACATCCTCGTTCTATGAAAATTTTTTTCCACCAAACCAAATTTTTAAGTTTGGAAAAACAAGAAGTCACACAGGGCCAAGTCCAGAGAATACGGTGGATGTGGAACCAATTCGAACCTCAATTCATGCAATTTTGCCATTGCGACGTCCGATGTGTGGGATAATGCATTGTTTTGATGAAAGAGAACTTTTCTGTGCTCTAATCTTGGCCGTTTTTTCTTCAGTTCTTCTTTTAAATGGTCCAATAATGATGCATAATAGACTCCTGTTATTGTCTTACCCATTTCCAAATAGTCTATCCTGATAATTCCTTGGGAATCCCAAAAAACAGTGGCTATCACCTTCCCAGCTGACAAAACGTTCTTCGCTTTTTTCAGTGTCTTTTGATTCACTGGGCATTGTCCACTGTTTTGACTGCTGCTTGGACTCAGGTGTGTAGTGGTGGATCCAAGTTTTGTCTACAATCACGAATTAAGCAAAAAATCCTGCCGATTGTGATTAAACATCGCCAAACACTGCACTGAAATGTCTTTTCGCATGCGTTTTTGATCAATAATCAAAAATCATGGCACCCATCACACACACACACAGCTTTTTCATGTGCAATTTTTTGTGCAGGATATTATACACCCATTCAGTTGAGATGCCTACAATCTCAGCAATCTCATGCACTTTCACTGGGCAGTCTTCCATAATGATACCACGGATTTTGTCAATCATTTCCTTTGTCGGACCTCAGTCGGGCATCCGAAACGCGCTTCATCTTCGATGAACTTACGACCACGTTTAAACTCATTTATTCAAAAATAAATAGTCTTTAATGCTGGTGCAGAGTCCCCATGAACTGCATCTAACTCGGCTTTGATCTGAGCGGCCATCCACTTCTTCAAATAAAAGTAATTTATCACTGCATGAAACTCATTTTTCTCCATTTTTATGAAAAATGCGAACACGGTCATTTTAAATGTTTGCCAAACAAGAACTGCGCATCACACGTGGCTAAAATTTTGCCAGGGGCCATGAAAAAGATGATACGTGCCAACACTGGTATGAATGAACGAATTGTGTAGCCGTCTATTGGAAATTTATCAACTTTTCAATCAACCCTCATAAACTTCTTACAGCCTCTTTCTCTAAAGCTGTGAAATTATTTTTTGAAAGAAAATCTCCATAAAATTCACATTAGAAGAGGAAAAGAATGGAAAATTACCATTCCCAGTCATCCTCATCAAAAAAAAACATCACTGGAGGATTATCATTAGAAGTCTATAGGAAAGAAACCCACACAGGCAGGTACCTATAAGCAAGCTCATTCCATCACCCTCCACAAAAGTTAGGTATAATCAAAACCTTAAAAAAAAATAGAACTTTAAACATCCTAAAAGATGACAAAATCAAACGAAAACAAGAGCTTCAAATCCTATATAATCAGTCAAACAGTCAACATCTTATGAAGCTTTCTATGCTCCCCTATAGACAAAGTTGCTTTTTATAAACATCTGGGTGTATACAAAATTCTGTGTTCTTATGAAAAGATATACGTAAGTCAGACTGGGAAAAGTTTTGAAATACACAACAAAGAACATACAGGTAACGCTGAAAACAAAAGGTAAAAAAAAAAGCAGACTTGTAGCACATATCCTACAACTTAGAAGAGAATTACTTCGACAGGTTGTTCAAGGAGTCCTCGAAGGTCATTTGCTCATAAGGTACACAAAATAAACATCAAGGAATTTCATGACATCTGGAAGTCAATAATTAATGTGTGTAACATTAAGGACCTCTCCTATGTCAGCAATCACAGACAGAGTTTACACAACAATGCAGAGACTACACGTAACATGCCTAATGATACTGGTGATAAAAATGATCATTCCAGTCTTTTCAACAGATATTATCTGCTGTTGGAAAACATTTATTTATTTATTTTTTTGTTGGGTTTTACTTATGTTAAGCAACCTTCTGATGATGCTGTTAGCAATATAGACAGCGAAACATGTATAGGAAATAAATCATTATCATCATCATCAATTCTCTGATATGTATCCCCAAGTGGGGTGTTCAGATTACTATGACAGCACTAGATGATTAAGTTTAAATTATTATTAATCTCCTATTAATAATTTTCCTCCAAATCAGTTTATTTCTTATGAGCACTCCAATATTGTTAATCGAACATTTTGTGCTTCTATGGCACTTCTGACCAAATCAATCTACTTAGACCATGTTCTTCTGAATCTCTTTTGCCATCTTGGCATCAAACACCTGTTTTGCTAATCTTTCTTCACCCATTCTATTTAAGTGGCCATACCACCTCAGATTAGCTCTACTGACATATTCTTGAATGCTAATAATGCCAAGTCTTTTTCTAATATCTTCATTTTTAACATGATTCTGACATTGATGTAATTGGTTCACTCCCTTAATCTTTCTAGGAACTCTCATATCTGTGGTCTCTAGTCTTTGATCAAGTGCTTTATTTCTAACCCAACAATCAGTTCCATAACTTAAAACTGGTTTAAACATTGTGTTGTATACCTGCTAGTTTGGTGTTTTGGCTAATTTCTCTCTTATTCCATAAAAATTTATTCTCCTGGCGACTGACCATACAAGCTTTGCTTATTCTGTTGTCTATTTCCAGATTTAACTTACCATCTTCACTAAAAAATGTACAATAGCTGAAATATTTTACTTGTTCAATAGGCTCCCCATTCAGAATGCAGCTGAAGTTTCCTATGCTCCTGCCTATTTTCATAGTTTTAGTCATTTTCATGCCCAATTTGCTACAGCTGTTATTCAATTTAGTTATGAATCTCAGAGACTTGCACTAAATATGTTTAAGAGTACATCATCATCTACATAAACCAAAGAGCTAAGTTTGACATCTCGAATTCTAATATCAGGATTGATGCCATTTTCTTTCATAATGTGATCCATATAGATGATGAATAAGAGTGGAGATAATGTACATCCTTGTCTTTCCCCTGATTTTACATCAAACCATCTTCCTGTATTTCCTTCAATTCCAACTCCTGACACTTAAGCATATACTATGTATTGCTATATATATAATGTTCCATTCACCCCATACAATTGTAGCATTTTGAAAAGCTTTTCTCTGGGCACCTTGTTGTAAGCCTTTTCCAGATCTACAAAACCAAAGTACAAATTATTGTCATATTCCCACATTAGGAATTTCCTATACTTGTTATATAGGAAATACATCTAGTATAAACAAAAAAATACAAGTAAAAACCCTGGTAGTTATTCATGTTTAAACGTTGTACATACATAAGACAAAATACAAGTTTAGATAAGTTTTTGTTTATTGAGTAAAATTACTTAATAAACATAAACAACTCAATAGACAAGAATTTCTGATTTACATATAAACTGACTTAATTAAAGCAAAATATTTGCCATAAAAAATTTATGGCAAATATTTTTCACTTTATAAGATGCTTTTTTTTGTATCTAAAATTTATCTGAAAATTAGGATGCGTCCTATAAGCTGAATGCATCTTATAAACCAGTGCATCTTACGGTGCATTTTATACATTGCTGTGTTTTTTATGTATGCACAGTTATGATGAATCATCACTTGTCAGTAAAGTTTGATCAGTTTGAATAGTTGCACAGTCATTAATGATTACGCATTTAAACTAGTAATCAGTACATTATTATATTTACATTTTTTTATAACCCATGGATTCTACAAAAGCAAAGACATAGCTATATGTTTCTGTATAAGCATAGTATGATTGAGTAGGCAAATAAGAATGGTTACAGGCAGCAGAGTGGCATTTTAGGCCCCTGCCTACAGAAAAAATGGTATGAACTTGTAGGAAAGAACAACAGCAATTAATAGAAGCAAATTCTGAAAAACACAATCTTTGTGTTCAGAAAACCAGTAAAATGGCCAGAAATTGAAAGAAAAGGAATTAAAAACTTGGATAACGGATCAAAGAAGAGCAGTTTGCTGCGTATCTTTGTTCAATGAGCAAAATTATTGGCAATATAATTTTGCTCATAGCAGAATATTATCGATTTTAAAGGGTCGCCATGATGGTGTTTTAGATTTATTTATGCATGCCTGGAAAAATGACAATATCAAAAAAAAAAAAAAAAAAAAGTCAGACAAATATGAATTTGTCATTTGTCATACTGTGCCAATAAGACAGCTAATATGGACAAAGTGCCTCTGACTTTTGATGTGCCCTTAAACAAGACCGTTGACTCCAAATGTAAAAAAAAATATTGTTAAAATTTCTGGTCATGAAAAACCCAATACACTGTTGTTTTGTCATGATGTGCAGATGGAACAAAACTGTCACCTTTTTTTATTTTTAAAAGAAAAACAATGCCAAAATCTTCCCAAAGGAGTTTACATTCATATTCATTTAAAGTGATGGATGGATGAGGAAGTTATGGATAAAGAAGGTGCATTCCAGATGGCCTAGTAGCTTATGTCAGAAACCTGCTTTGTTAGTATGGCATTAGTTTAGATGCCATAAAACTGATATGAACTTTGCAAAATGAACACAAAAATACAAAAATAGCCGCAATCCTAGGACTCACCTCTGTGCTTCAACCTTTAGATGTATCGATAAACAAACCATTTAAAGGATTTAAGAAGGAAAAATGGGTCAATTGGATGCAATCTCCAAATTTTGAGGAAACATCTACAGGTTGGAGAAAGATGGCCAAAATTTGGAATGAAGTGAAACCTGAAATTATTATAAAATCTTTTCAAAAGTGTGGCATTAGTAATTCTCTTGATGGTATGGAGGATGACTTATTTCAAGACAGCGATGATTTGATTTCTAATGAACAATCAAGTTCAAAAAATTTTGAGAGTGAAGAAGAATGAAGATTTGAAAAGATTAATGAAATTTAAAAAAATTAATTTGTTTCTATTATCATTATATATATATTATATAATGATAATTTATATTGTATAATAATGATATATTATATATAATTTTTATTGATTTGATGATTTTTTTAATAAAATTTTTTTTTATCTAATAAACAGATAATATTAAAATTTAAAATAAAAAAAAAATTAATATTTATATGAAAGATTTGATGCATAATTCTTATACTGTAAAGAATATTTCTCCCCCCAAAATCGACAAAAAATGTAATGCATCCAATACAATGGTGCATCTTATAAGGCGAAAAATACGGTAATTTATATTCAAATGAAACATGCATGACAGTGCTTAGCAGCTAATGACATTCTAGGAATTGTTTGAGTGTAGCCAGTTATCTATATATATATATTTTTTTTTTGATTGACTTCAAATGAATAAAATCAGTATATGTAACTAGTGCAGATATAGAACTGCTTTCATTGCCTTTCTGCATAAAATAGTGTCGTAATACATCAATAAATTTTCTAGCATCCTAGGTAGTCATTCAAGCTGGAGAGTGCCATCTTCATGTTCCTATTATTCTAAAGCCCTCTGATGTTTTTCTGCAATTTCATCCATAATGTTGTCCTCAAAATCTTCATTTCCATTATAATATTAAAGACTATCATCAATGGATGCAAACTCTTCATACTTTATGTTGTGGTTCAATTCTAATGAGATGTCATTTTTACTATCGAGAGTATCTTGAATATCCATAACTAAATGCTTAAACCATCAGTGAGCTAACCAGTTTTAATGGTCGCATTGTTTATTCCTCATCAACTAGAAACTATATTGCTTGTAAAAGATTAACTTTGTGGTGTGCTGACCTCTTTAGCAACTCTCAAGAACCAGTAAAATTTTTCTTGACTTCCATTGTAATTCTATGTCCTATCTCATAATCCAGTTCTTGAAAACATCAAATGTCATTCATGCATTTCTGTTGGCATGGTACCCAACTGGTACTCTTGCCATTTTCAGAGAATGGAGAATTTACCAGATCAGTAAATGTGAACTCTCCGAGGAAAATCTTGCCTATAGCATTTCAGCATCAATAATCCAATCATCAGTTTGCCTCTTAGAAAATAATTTTTTCATCCTTCAAACTAGCCAGAAGAACACAACACACATAATACAACCTCACAGCCTTAATTGTTTTTACTGCAATTCCAAACAGTAATTAAATCTGTGGTAGACAAATTACATTCACTGGGCAAAATATTAGCAATGTTTCCTGTGCAAAATGGAATCCATCAGTAACATGACTAATGACACATGCCAGCCAGGCATTAGATAGGATCTGCAGATAGTACACACAATACTGGCTAAGGTGACTTTGAACTGAAATGATAGTGGGGGATAGATGACCCATTTAAAGCATCTTGGAAACTGCTGAACTGGTAGAGTAATGGTTTCTGATCAGCATTTCTGTTGGCTAGATAGGCCATCGATGCAGATAAAGGAGTAATAACATGTTTACAAATAACAGGATTTAACATAACAGATTAATGAAATCAAGTACTATGGACTTCAAGGGCATATATCTGAATGAGAGTATACCAATACCTCTCCAACAAAATAAGTAGCTACAGCTAAACTGGGCAAATAAAAATAGATCTTTAATATCCCTTATTTCTATTCTTAGCATATTATTAAATATTATGAGGTAAGTCCAGAAACTAAGTTCTGATTATGCACATTGACAGTGCGTAGCAAGAGTGGAGATGACTTCTTGACTACTGCAACATTAATGCTTGCGCAGTGACGTTGCAGTAGTCAAGAAGTATACACGTGTGTTTATGAGTTTACTATTATATAGTAAAAGAGTAAGAAAATTGAAATTCTACCAACTGCGTGATACACTCGGCGATAAAATTTCTCAATGCCAAAAATTTTTACCCATTTAAAACTGATTGGTAAGTTAATAAAGTGCCATGAGTGATGGAACAACAAGAAAATCAAGTAGGATGTTCAGTGAAAGAATGACAAATGTGCGATGAAGGCCAAATTGGCCACTGATTGTTAATTACCGCGAATCTGCTTGACCACGTAAATGAGAAGATCTATGAAAAGAGAAGATTTATCATTTCTGAGTTAAGTACACATTTTGCATTCTTTACTACATGAAATCATAATGGGAAACTTACAATTTTACAAACTGTGTGCAAGATGAGGACTAAAAACTCACTGATGATCACAAAGCAAAATGTGTGTGTGTCAGCACTGAACTTTTAGGAACAGTATTATAATGGATGAATTTTTGAATCGTTCTGTGACAGGGGACGATACCTATATTTCTAACATGATACCAGAAAGTCAGCAGTAATCAATACCAAGGATAGGGAATCTATAAAGATAAAGAAATTCAAGATGTTTCCCACCAGGAGGACATTCGTGTACCATGTTTTGAAACAGAGTGTTTTGGTCGAGACTTAGTGCCTCAAAGAATAACCATAAATAAAGATGTTTACTGTGAGGCTCTAAAAAAACTGACTGCTTGTTCAAAACAAATGACAAGGCCTCCTCATCTCTACAGTTATTTTGATTCATGACAACTGCAAAATTCTTGGTATGAAGATGGTTATGAAGGAGTGGATCAAAACACTGTCCTGATATAATGAATGTCTAAATAAAGTGAGCAAATATGTGTAGAAGTAGCTCTCTCAGTATGTGTAAACATACTGAGAGCTACTTTGACAATAATAATATTGAAAATATGGTCTTCTCATTCATTTACAATCCTCACTTAGTTAGAACTTAGTTTCTGAATGTGCCTCATATTTAAGCATACTGTCAAAAAAATATACTAACTTACAGTTTTCTTTTTTCATAAAGATGAAGAATACCAGGTTTAAAGTTGTTTAACTGGCATAATACAAGTGCTTGGTCTATATCATAGCTTGCCTTAAAAATAAATAAATAAACAGTCTGAAAGGAAATTCTGGGCTCATGTTTCGTAAAACTTTTGGATCAGAAATATTAAATTTTTATAAAAAATTTCAATCTAATAACTTTTTCGGTAATTATATAAACACAAACATACATTTGATGATACATATCTGTATATACGAAATATATAACACCATAGAAAGTGAAAAAAATGTAGTAAAAATTCATTAATATACATGTTATTTAGCACTTCTTCCCGAAGTGATAAATTTAGACAAACTTATTTCTACGTTACTATCATGCTAAACACCAGTATGAAATAACAAAAAATATAATACTAATAATATATTTTTTGCTTGACAAATTACATTATGAGTTACTACTATCTGCTGCAGTTAAAGCAACTAAGGACATGAGGTAGGTCAGTATGCCTGTCCTGTGAAAAGAAAGACCTGAATTTACATGATGAAAACTGCATCATCTCTGTATGAGGAAACAGCTACTGTGATTGAATTGTATATTTAATTGTACCCACAATTTACAGCACATAAGTTGTTATATATCTCTGCCAAAAAAAAAAAAAATAAATAAATAAACACTAATACCTTTTATTCCCTTATAGGGGCATAGGCAAGGCCATTTTAAGCCCTAACTTTTAGAGACTGAGTGGGCAGTTTAATCTCCAGTGACAACTGATCAGAGATGACGAAGAATAGTGGCCATCGCACGGTCCCTAACACAATGTTATTGTCTGAAACAGTGTAGGTTCTACAGCCGATTTTCTAAGTTAGCATAATCAGCAACTAGAATTGAACTTGGGTCTTTCTTCAGACAACTTAACACTGTGGTCACAAACACTACATTAAGCTATGCAGGCCATGTTTATATATATATATGTGTGTGTAGAAAGTTTTTTACCTTGGGTATAATATATGTTAACGATGCCAAGATTTTAAACCTGGTTTTACTCCATTTCCAAAGTAAGCAAACAGACAAATAAGTCAAGTTTGCTCCTGCACGTAGTGCAAGTCTAAGTGACCCGCAAAGTAGTGCAAGTCTAGGCAACTCGTGGTAAAGGTGGAATAAGCTCTGATCACTATTCTTAATATTTACCCTTAATGCAAAAGCCCATCTCCTTGAGGAGATGTATGATGCTATGCATTAAAGGCAAGGGGCCACTACCCAGATCGGTTTTGACCTTTACTTTCTTTTGTAGAAAGAAAGTTTCTTTCTACAAACTTCTACATCTATCTCTCATCCTGAGATTTTTATTTAATAAGGTCAAAGTACCTTATGGTAACTTGTGTTGGTAAAATACTTATAAGTTCTGTATTACTTAACCTTGGTATTTCTAAGCCTGGCTCCCACTGATGAGACCTCAGTAAAGGTTGAAACTGGTCTGTGTCTACCTACTCACTGATGAGATCCCAATGAGGGTAGAAACTGGTGTGGGGCGGATCTGGCTTTGAGAGGCTCCGCTTGGAGGTAGGTTTTTGCCTGTCTCCGAGTGGCACCACCGCTAAGATTATGGCTCTGCTTGGTGGTGGTGGGGCGAGCCTGCCACTGGGTAGAGCCAATGCTGAGGTTCTTCTCGGTGATAGGGTGAGCCTGTCACCGAGTGGAACAATGCTGAGTTGGGCGATCTTTCGGGATCGTCTTATTTTTAGAGCCTGCTTCACCTATACATCAAGGTCGAAACCGGTCTGAGTGAAGAGAGTGAAGAGTGGCGTTTTTGCATGGAGGGTGGCTGGGTAGTGAAATGCACTACCTGACAGGGTGGTGAGAGTACAAATGGTGGTGTGGATTAAGATGGGCCTCCACAATGAGACTTGTTGCTCCATGGAGGTTCTGAATAATAATATTCTCATTTAATCTATAAGTTAGTCTTTAGTCATGGTCAAATTCATTTCAGTAAGATTGGATGCTCATTATAATGCCCAGAAATAAACTACTGTAAAACTGAGTTCCAAAATATTTGACTCCCTTCCTCAGTTCTGGGGAGGCTGCTTGTTTGAAATAATCATATGTTTGAATTGGGTGGTGGTGGTGGGTGCAGGTGTTCAGTTAATTGCTAAAATTGCACATAAAACAGTAATTGCAAAGACTGACTTTTGGAATTTTCTTTATGTTAAACAAGAATTCAATATTGAAAAATATCTAGGCCTAATTAGAAGGCCAAGAGACACATGGATATCAGATTCAACATGAGATCTGATTGAAAGGTGGTAATTGGGGAAACAAAGAGAAACAAGGACAAGAATATAAGCAATTACATAGAGAAGTCAGAAAAGCCATCAGGTAGGACAAGGAAAATTTTTTATGCTAATAAATGTGAACAGAGTTCCTGATGAGGAGGTACAATTATAAAAGGACGTTTATTCAATAGATAACTGTGCTTTATTCATTGTGAATAAGTAACACATAGACACAGTTGAAAATAATTTAATTAAGATGGATTATTACAAATATTTCAATTTCCAATATCTTCCATTCTTGCTAACCTCTGTTTTGAACAACTAGAAGAGATAATTTTAACGATTAATCCACATCCTTCAATACGGCTTCACTACATACATGATATTTTTGCCGTGAGAATAATTCATGTGATCAACAAGATGCATTCTTATAAAAAATTAATGACCTTCATCACAGAATCAATTTCACTATGAAATCAAATGGAACTATATATTTTCTTGATGTTCTCATAAAAAAGAGCACTAGATAGCTTCTTATCACATCTTTTTTTATAATTTTACTTTAATTTTATAATTAAAGAAACTGTCATTCTCATCGGTTATAATCCTAAAACAGTTAAGATTATCAACCATTTTTCTCTATTCTCTATTAGAAGAGAAGACTCACACAGAATCACCTTCTGTACATTAAAGGCATTTCATAATTTTTAAGCTTATAAATTCAATTAATACTGATACCATTTCCAATAAGATAAAATTCCATCTCTGCCTCTACCTGTGTGTAATCTATTCAGTCCTATGCAACTGCAAGTTAGTCTACTTTGGACAAACAGTCTGATCTGTTTCTATACGCCTTTATGAACACCAAGCCTAATTTCCTCCAAGAAATGGAATGAATCAGGTCTTGAGATAACTAATACTAGCCACAGGATCCTCAAGAACTATGCCAAAATACATAGCTGATCCCATAAATATGACCATCTCTTTAATGAAAGTTCTGAAGTACTTTGGCATCGCCCAAATCTCAAACTTAAGAATGGACTCTCTATGCCAAAAATCTCGGAAATTATTATTAAGAACTGTTCAATTATATATATATATATATATATATATATATATATATATATATTTTTTTTTTTTTTTATTTATATTTATTTTTTATAATCACATGCATGCACACTTCAACTGATCCTAATAGTATTGTTTTGTATTTGGCTGTCACACAACTGCATATAAGTAGAGATTCCATTCTCCATATGCTTTCACTATTGTTTAATTTTTTTTATTTCAAACTGCTTGACACTAACGATGACTGATGATATGTGAATCAAAATATACGTAATTAACCTATCTTAACTAAATATTTTTAACTATGTGTTACTTATTTAGAAAGTATAAAGAAAAACAGGAATGGAAAAGTACTAACAGAAGATCTAAAAAATAGAAAGAGTATTGTGAGGAACTGTACAGCCAAGACTAAAGAAAATTTGGAGGAGCCCTTTCATTAGAAAAATTTCAATTTGGAACCTTTTCCACTTAGGCACGAGGTTGAAAGCACAGTTAAACAACTTGACAACAACAAGGCCCCGAGTGCAGATAGGGACGGAATCCCAGCAGAGTTAATTAAGGTCACGGAAGATGGAGGGATAAGTGTTTTATACATTGATTACAAAAATATGAAAGACAGGATTATGGCCTAGAGATTGGAAGAAGTCGGTTTTCATACCACTACACAAGAGGGAGATAAGAGAGAGAGATTGCAAGAACTATAGAACAATTAATTTAATCTCTCATGAAAGCAAGATTTTATTAAAGATCATTCTAAATAAGATTGAAGCCAGAGATGAGGCACAGATGACTGAGGAACAAGCAGGTTTTAGGAAAGGCAAAGGCACCAGAGAAGATCAGATCCTTCGCCTTAAACAGATCACTGAAAGTAAAGAATTTAGAATCCCCATGGTAATGTATTTCATAGACCACTCTAAAGCTTTTGCTGTGTTCAGCATATGAAATTATGGGAGGTAATGAAAATAATAGCTTTTCACAACATTATCAGGCTAATAGCTACAGTAAGAACCCGTATTGGATTAACCGACTGCCTCCAGGTCGGCAAGGATGCTTACTTTCTCCTCACCTGTTTAGTATCTACACTGAAGACCTCAAGTGCGTGGAACTGGATGAGCTTAATACAGGGATTAGGATAGGTGGCAGATTGATAAGTAATCAGAGGTATGCTGATGATACAGTACTACTTTATAATGACAAGGAAGAATTAAGACAAATCCTAGACAAAGTTAATGACGTCAGTAAGAACAGAGGACTTCAACATTACCCTAGCAAGAAAAAGATTATGGTTCTCAAAGGAAATATAGACTGGAAAGTCCCTGAGAAACACGTGTACCTTCCTTAAAGGAGAAAGAATTGAAGAAGTCTGCAAGTTTCTGTACCTGCGATCCATTATTAATGTGAAGAATTTCTGTTTAGAAAATTTAGGAATGGCTAAACAACATTTAGAGACTAGTCTAAAATCTGAAGGATGGATCTATCTCCAAAGAAACAAAGTTGAGGATTCTGGATACAGCTGTTTTTCCCAACAGCAATTTATGGATGTGAGACTTGGAACCTAAAGAAATCTGATAGGAAAAGGAGATGTGGTATTGCAAAAGGTTGTTGGAGATATCATATACTGAAAGGCAGACAAATGGATGGATGTTTGAAAGGGTCAGAAGAACTTTAAGGCTCCTTAAGAATAGTAACAGAAGAATGGACAGATTGAAAGGATAGAAGGAGAACTTCTCAAAACAGTAATAGAAGGTAAAGTACTTGGGAAAAAGAGGAAGGGTAGACCTCAATGAAATGGATGGATGAATTGTATGTCTAGAGTGACTGATATTCAGAGAAATGAAGCCTTCAGAAAAGTATACAATAGGACCACCTGGCGAGGACTTGTGTGCCACATCACCAAGGAAAAGAGTAACCATATAGCATCTGATGATGTCCAATGAATAGATGGGTTTGTAGTAAAAGGTCAGAAATCAGGAAGATGAATATTAGATAATTCATTCTACAGTCTGGTCTCCATATTCGTGGGATCTGTATTTGCAGGTTTGTGTTGGCATACATGATCAAATTATGCCTCTTCAGTCTTGCAGTGAGTTAACTACTAGTGCTTAAAATCTTACTATGTTTATGTGAATACCCATGGGTTCTAAACGAAGTGCACCTAATAAGGCAAAAAAGGGCCAAGAAAATGATGACTTTGAATGAGAAAGTGCAGATTCTAGATAAATGTCAAGAAGGGCTCGCATGTGCAGCTATAAGCTGAATGTTTAATATCAAAGAAAGTATTATAGGGTACATAAGGAAACAAGGAACTGAGATCAGAGAGACAATGCAAACTGAACCGTGGAACTATTACTGCTAAATATGTGCCTACTTGTTTGGTTGGTATGATTTCCATTAAGTCCCTCCTTTACAACAGATTTAAACAGAACCTCCCCCCCCCCCCCAATACCAGTAGCACTGCAAAACTCCAGCAAAGTATGATTCCAGAAATTCAAGAGGTGTTACTCGCTCTGTAATGTAGATTACCAATAAGTCTGCTTCAGCTGATCATGAAGTGGCTAAGGGATACCATATGCAATTTAAGAAGTTTATCAAGGAGAAGGAATATAAACCTGTACAGGTTTTCAATGCAGATGAGATGGCTTTATTCTGGAAGAAGATACTTCAGTGCACCAATATAGCCATTGAACAGAAGAAGGCCGAATTGGAAGTCTTGACATCAGCCAAACCTGAATCTTCTCCAGCCTCTGAGATCTTTACTATTGAGGAGTACTGAATTCTGTGGTGGATACCCTGTTGCATGCCTTTTTCTTAAGTATGTAATCAAATTTTGATATCGTGTTTTTGAAACATGGGACTCAAATGTTACTCATAATTGTAAAACAAAATTAAAACCTTTTAAACACATTTGAACATTTTTCTGTTAGTGGTAAATGGTTGTGTAACTGTTTAGGTATATGTAGAAAACATCTGGGTCTATTTGAGTGAAAATACAGATTTTTGTAGAACTTGAGTTTTCGCAGAAGTGTTGAGAAGTAACTCCTGAAAATATGAAGATACAACTGTAGTTAGAAACAATGTTTCATTTATTTTATTTTTGTAATGGTTTTCAGTTCATATTATGTTTTCCATTCACTGGAAAAATATTCTCATACTTTAGCAATAAACCTAAGAATCTCTGCAAAAAAAAAAAAAAAGGCAGTTTTCAAGATACTGTCATCTTTCTGGAATACTTATGACAACATTGCAAAAGGTATACAATTTGATTAGTTTTGTCTTCATCATAAATAATGTTCATACGTAAGCGATGTGTAATAAATAAATACAACCAAGATGAAAAACAAAACAAAAAAAAAAAGACGAGTAATTACTAATGTTCAGACTGCAACAGAACTCTGGGGGGATGGAGGGCAGGGTGATTGCAATATACTGTAAATGTCAAAATAATGAACTGTTTTTATGAATTTATACACAATTCAGTCAGCCTATCTGAGCTTTCATTGCAAAGGAAAACAGTCCAGCAAAGGGAAGGGATAACTGAGAATATCAAATCAATGAGTTGGCTTAGGAATTTATACAAAATTCAGTAGGAGTTCTGAGTTTTCTTTGCAAAGGAAAACTGTCCAGCAAAAACAATACAGAAAAGCACATTATAATCAATGTCATATCTGAATAATATAAGCACGTAAACACAAGAAAGATATTTAATTAACCAAATATTTCAGTCTGGAAATAGCAGGCCATCTACAGTGGCACTACAAGAACAGTTAAAAAAAAAAAAAACAAAACAAGGTGGAATACTAACAATAGATCATTTAAAAATAGAACAAGCCACGTGATGTTATATCACTAAGTATTAAAGGGAATATTTTTAAGCAGAGACATGATTGAAATAAAGATATTAATTAATAATATTAAATAACATAAAATTAATATGAATTAATGAGTTATCCTGATTAGACTTTCCCAGATTTTTGATATAAATATACAGTCATTCCGATTCAGGTTAGGACAATGGAGTAAGGCCTCTATGTAAGAGGCGAGTTTTTGACCAAAGGATGTTGTGGTTAGTTTCAATCCCGTGCTGAGCCAATCCAGATTTTTCAGGTTTGTTGTGATGGAGGATTGATGTTCTTGGATTCTTGAACGTCTAAAAAAAGATAACTGGTTGCTTTCTTCATTTAGACGTTCTCCTCATCTGGTCACCTTCAAATACTCTTACAACCACAGTTTACAGGAAACCAACGTTCACAGGTCGTTATATTCTTAAAGAATCAGCCCATCATCCTTGTCAAAAAACAGAAATCATAAAATGTCTAATCAGAAGAGCCAAAACTAATTGTTCTACTTCTAATTTTCTACAGAAAGAACTTTCTACCATTCAACAACACATGAAACTCGATGGCTTTTCTGAAAAGAGTACTCAACATCTTCTCGATTCTTATAATCCACCACAAAACAACAAAGATTCAATATGTTGAGTTCCAATTCCATACATCTCCGGGATTTCAGAACCTATCGCAAGAATTCTGAAGAAATATGAGTTAACAGCCACGTATTCACCTATTAACAAATTGTCTTCTTATTTTCCTTCTCCTAAAGACAAACACTCAACTATGTCTCTTCCTGGAGTTTATCAAATTCCCTGCAACTGTGATCTCTCCTATTTTGGACAAACTGGACGTTCTCTTGAAAAAAGAATCCAAGAACATCAATCCTCCATTCATCACAACAAACCTGAAAAATCTGGATTGGCTCAGCACGGGATTGAAACTAACCACAACATCCTTTGGTCAAAAACTCGCCTCTTACATAGATCCTGTTATAAATTTGAATGTTTATTCAAAGAAAGCATAGAGGCTTTACTCCATCGTCCTAACCTGAATTGGAATGACTGTATATCTATATCAAAAATCTGGGAAAGTCTAATCAGGATAATTCATTAATTCATATTAATTTTATGTCATTTAATATTATTAATTAATATCTTTATTTCAATCATGTCTCTGCTTAAAAATATTCCCTTTAATACTTAGTGATATAACATCACGTGGCTTGTTCTATTTTTAAATGATCTATTGTTAGTATTCCACCTTTTTTTTTTTTTTTTTTAACTGTTCTTGTAGTGCCACTGTAGATGGTCTGCTATTTCCAGACTGAAATATTTGGTTAATTAAATATCTTTCTTGTGTTTACGTGCTTATATTATTCAGTCTTTATGTCACAAATATCCTTAAAACATCAAATGTCATATTTGCTAGAGTATAACATTCATGTTTATCATTATCATAAAATTTCTGATATGTACCTTCAAGGGGCACACAAGATACAATCAGTTCTACGTGAAAAGTTCACACCATTAATAATGTCCACAATAAATATGCTCACTCACTGGATTTTGCTACCTAACAAGTGACTATAGAATAGACAAAATAGAATATTTTTTATTTAATAAAAAAGCATCTTCAACAATGGTACAATATGCTTTATTACTCTGTTGAACTCCTGACTTGCTCGGATATATTAAACAATAGGGTTTTTGGGTACAGGTGAGTGTGTATACACACACACACACACACACACATATATATATATATTTTTTTTTTTTGGATGGCAAGTAACTTTTGCATAATTTATTGAGTTCTGCTAATGCCTACAGACAATTTTCCTCCATAATAGTATGTTATCTGTCCACCTAGATCAACCATCAATCCACTTGGATCTTAGTCTTTCTCTTGCCAGCAATAAAAAGGCCAAAATTATGAAAATAGGCAGGAATATAGAAAATTTCAGCTGCATTCTCAATGAAGAACCCATACAAACAAGTAAAATGACAACAAGTTATTTAGGCACAGTTTTGAGTGAAGATGGTTCATTAAATTTGGAAATTTAATCAGCAAATCTGGTATGATGGGAAGCCAACAATAAATTTATATGGAATAAGAGAGAAAGCAGCCAAACACCAAACTAGAAGTATATAAGACAGTGTTCAAACTAGTTTTAAGTGGTGGATCTGAGAGCTGGGTTAGAAATAAAACATTTGATCAAAGATTAGAAACCACAGATATGAAAGTTGTGAGAAAAATTAGGGGGGTGAACAGATAGCATCAATAGTAGAATCATATTAAAAATGAAGACATTATGAAGGAACTATAAAATCACACCTTCTACCACAGTAATTAACCTTTTAATAAGTAAATATTTCGTCTTATGTATCATAAGACATTTTCAGTAAAGTTATCAATCAACAATAGGAATTAAATACAAAAAACATTAGCATGCATTCTTAAATTGGAATTCCTCTATGTATACAGTAGCATGTTTAAAGATTAAACCTATTGGGCTGTAATTAAATTAAAATATAACAGATCATTTATTTTATACATTTGAGGATAATAATTTTAAAGATTGGGTCTATAACGTAAGGCTCCAGCGCTTCTTAATATAAACTTTCATGTTTATATAAAATATATTTTATGAAATAATTAATTAATTACTGAAACAATTACCTCTTTACTGGATGAAGAAACTTAGTTATGAGGAGATATTATAGCTCTTGCACAATCTGAATAAGAATTCAGCAATAGGGACTGATGGGATATCAGCACGTGTGCTAAAAAAGTGTTCAGCTGAACTAGTTATTCCTTTGACCAGGCTGTTTAATATGAGTCTCAGAACAGGAAAGATCCCGCAGGAATGAAAAGAATGTATGGAAATTCCATTGCACAAAGGTGCAAAGATTGATGTATCCAACTGTCGACTAATTAGTATCTCGGGGTGGTTGTGAAGATTTTGGAAAAATTGGTTATTGCTCGCATTCAGAAATGTCATGACAGTGATCTCTACTTTGCAATGAGCAACATAGTCATGTTTTAGCAACTTTCTCACATTCTATAACAATGTTACCATTGAGCTAGACAAAGGGAATGGATACACCATGATACTTTTGGATTTTGCTAAGGCTTTTGACAGAATACAGCATAGTAGGCTGTTGCATAAATTGGAGAATATGGGTTTGGATTATAGAATATTAGCATGGATAAGAGGATGGCTGACTGACAGATATCAAAAAGTGGTATATGGGGGATGCGAGTCTGCAAGATTTAAGGTAACCAGTGGTGTACCACAAGGATCGGTCCTTGGTCCACTGTTATTAAATTGTACATTAATGATATTGTGCAGGATTTGAAAAGTGACATATGCATCTATTTGCTGATGATGCAAAGATAGGTAGAGTAATCAGGAATGCTGCTGATATGCAGTATTTGTAGAATGATTTGAATAGGCTGGAATTGTGGGCATGTGAAAATGGATGTCAGTTCAATGACAGTAAATGGAAAGTCATTCACTTCGGCGTGATTAAACATCCAATGTCATATTATATTGGTGGGATTATGCTGGAAGAAACTGATGAGGCTAGGGATCTTGGAGTGTTAGTAGATAAGAAATTGAAATTCATGTACCATGTAGCAGAGATTGCAAATACAACTCAAAAGATAATCAAAATGCTGAAACGAATGTTCACATGTAAAGATAAGGATGTCATTTAGCCTCTTAAATTACCTGTACGAAAAAAACGAAATAATAATAATAATAAACAAAACTAAGCTTTAGGGTGATGAAGCTATTACTGTTTACTAACTTGTAAGCTTAATATTAATATATTATCCCATCCCATCTTATCTTTCAGGTTGGGCTTAATATCCTATCATGGCCAAGTAACTTTGCTTCTTATAAACCTGTTTACTTCTCATGATACATACATCTTCAAGGCCCACCTTTCCTAATTGGGTTGTGGGGACAACAGCTGCAAGAGGAACTTCCAATGGTCACGATCCTCTGCCACCAAGCTCAGGTGTTCTGGTGGGATTCCCAAACGTGTCCACCCAGGTTTTGGATATAATCTATCCAGCGAGTCCTTGGCCTTCCACGTGGCCCCCCACCCTCTGGCTTAGTAAAGAGGGCCTGCTGAGGGAGCCTCTCTTGTGGCATTCTGACCAGGTGCCCATACCAACATAACTGTGATCTCTCAACATAGAGAAGCAACGGTTGAGTATTGAGGGTTTCCCGAATTGCAGAGCTTCTGACTCTGTCGAGTCTTGTCAGCCCCGCAACCCCCTCGAGGAACCTCATTTCAGCCGCTTGGATTCGTGTCTGCATTCTTTCGGTCATTACCCAACTCTCATGACCATAGGCAATAATGGGGACATAGACTGTATTGAAGACAGCCAGCTTTGCCTTCTAGCTTAATTCCCGCTTCAATACCGAACGGCCAAGTTCTCGCAATATTGAGCTTGCTAAGCCAATTCGAGTATCTAACTCTACGTCCCATTTTCCTTCATTCGTGAATATGGACCCAAGGTATTTAAACTTCTCCACCTGTCTCACTAGGACTCCACTTACATGTAGAGTGCACTGGGATGGTTGTCTTGAGAACACAAATGTTTCAGTTTTGGCCACACTGATCTTCATTCCGGCATCTGCACAAACAGCTACAAACCTATCCAGGGTCCACTGGAGGTCATCTGTGGAAGAGCTAAGCAGAACTAGGTCATCTTCAAAAAGCAGACATCCAATGCTACATCTTCCAATTCTGACACACTCGCTGTCTCGGCTGTGCCTATCAATCCAGTCCATAAATATTATGAAAAGGAGGGGTAACAGAACACACCCTTGGCAGAGGCCAACAGAGACTGTGAAAGGTTCAGACTTTGTGCTGTTTACCCTGACACAAAACTCTGGGCATTCGTAGAGGGACTTGATGGCAACTAATAGTTGGCCATCCACTCCATACTCCTGTACTACTTGCCAAAGCTTATCCCGAGGAACCCGGTCATATGCCTTCTCCACGTCCACAAAACGTGTAGACATTCTTGGCATATTCCCAAGATTTCTCAAAGACTTGCCTTAAAATGAAGATTTATTCAGTTGTGCTTCTACCAGGACGAAAGCCACATTGTTCTTCCTGGAACTTTGACTCAACTATGCTCCTGCACCGTCTTTCCAAGCACCTAGCATACACTTTTCCAGGCAGGCTGAGCAGAGAGATGCCACGATAATTACTGCAATCCTTCTGGTCTCCCTTCTTGAAGACTGGTATTATTATGCCTGTCTGCCATTGCTTTGGTGCTTGCCCAGATGTCCAAGCAGCCTGACATACTTGAGTCAGCCAGAGAACACCGTCTCGATTTAAGGCTTTTAGCATTTCAGGCCAAATTTCATTATCGCCAGCGGCCTTGCCCGATTTTAGCAATTTTATTGCTAAATGGACCTCTTGCTGCGAGACTAGTCATTGCCCCGATCTGCACCTCTTGGATGCCACAACTGCTGGGCCACCCAAGGTTAAGAAGGCTCTCAAAGTATTCACTCCATCTGTGGAGGATATCCTTCTCGGTTGTTAAAAGTGCACCATCAGAGGGCTTAATTGCCTTTGCTGTGCACGATTTCCTCCCTTGAAGGCAGCGGATGGTCTGCCAGAATACTTTGTTTGCATTTGCATAGAATGAGTCTGATCTTTCTCCAAAGGATTCCCAAGCCTTCTGCTTTGCTGTCTTTACTGCCTCAGCATACTGCAAATGCATCTCAAGTGACCTGACCCTAAGCCATGTTAGGTAGGACTCCTTTTTTGGACTTCTTGGTTCCACCAAGGTGTCCTTTTCTCACTGCCCGTTGCCACGCCGAGCTGCTTTCTGCCACAGCATGAGAGTGCAGAGGCAATGACAGCTGTTCTGAACAGCTTCCGCTCCTCCTCAACATCTGCAGTATGCTTGGGAATCTCTTTGAACCTGGAGGAAATGTCATACAAGCATCAAGTATCTGTAGCGTTGATGGTAGCATCTTGTTTCTGAAGCCGTAGAGTGCATACGACAAGGTGGTGATCAGTTGACAGTTCTGCCACCTCTTCTCACACAAACGTCCAACACTGAGGAAAACAGGTCTGCTGAGACTATAAAGAAGTCAATCAGAGAGGTTGTAGTGTATCACTGTACCAGGTATACTTATGGACTTCTCAGTGCTGGAAGAAGGTATTCATTATGGACAAGCTGTTAGTACAGCAGAAGTCCAATAATTTCAACCCATTTGCGTTAAGGTCGGGCGCCGTTCCTCCCAACCACACCCCTCCATGTCTGGTCATCTGTTCCAACATGTGCATTGAAGTCACTCATTAGCAAGACTGATTCCATGTCTGCCACCCTGTCAAAAGCAGCATCCACTTCCTCTAGGAAGGCAGAGTATTCTGACTCCAGATTAGGTGCATAGGCTTGCACCACAGCCAAATCATGGTTTTTCATCTGAAGCCTTAACACACATACCCCCCCCCCCCTCAATGGGATCCACTCAGCAACACAGTCTGACAGCTGGTGGCTTGTGAGTATCCCCACACCCACCTGAGCAGACATTGCCGGGCTCACACCAGAGTAGTAGAGCTTCCACCCCTTATCCAGGTCAACAGTTCCAGAGCCTCTCCTCTTGGTCGAAGAATGCCCGACTAAGTTTAGCCGGTAGCGCTTGGCTTCCTCAATCAGTTCCAACTCCTTCCCTGTCAGAGAGAAGATGTTCCACTTGCCTAAAGCCATATTCTGGTGCCGTTGTCGTTGCCATTTCCATCCTTTTGCAGAACCATTTCTTTGTGCTGCCCCTAAACACCTCCCCAAATGGGTAGCGGGCCCATTTGGGGAGGATGATGCGGTATGAACATTTTTTGATGGCCTGATCATGTTACAGTGTTTGATAATGTCCTGTTAGCACAAGATGAAATGACACAGTGAAATAGGAAAGATTCCCCTCGAATACTCTAATAGCATTCAGAGGGATAGGAGCAAGAAGAGAAGAAAGAAAGAAAGAAGCAAGGGAGGAAGAGGAGGGACCAGTCTACAGATAACATTACAGATGTATATTACATGAAGGCATGGTCCAGCATCAGGTACCTCGGGTTTGCCACGCCCGTACTCACTAACGTGAGCCCCTGAGGTAAGTGTAGTTAATTCTATCTGCTATATTTGCTGGTTTACTTGTTTTGTGGGAAACCCTGCCACATTGATATCAGAATAACTAACTCATTATTGAAAAATCCCTGGTAAAGATTCCTTATTTCCTAGATGGGATTAGAACCCAAGTCTTTTCCAACCAACAAGCATCATTTATACTGACTGAGCTATGGATGTTCCTAATAGATTATTTATTAATTAATTTTTTTTAAATTAGAGTAATAAATCAGACATACCTGGATAATATGATCAAGATGACTGAAATATTTAGTACAAATTTTAAAAATAAGCCAAAAAATAATGTGAGTTATTAAATGAAGAGAAGGTGATTTCGTGTGGGTGAGAAAAAGTATGGCAAATTGACCATTAATCTATTCATAAATGTTATAATTAGATTTGAAGAAATCTGATGGGATAATTATCTTAATTAGAGAAAGAATATCTGAAAGCGACAAATTTTTCATTCTTCTAGATTGTGATCATTAAAAAGGGGTGAGGGAACAATGCCCAGGGTTTTGGGAACATCGCCATTATTGTGTACAGAAAAGAGACAGAGGCGAGATAAATTTTGATAAGCAGGTGTTGTTTGTATGAAATTATGGAATGTACAGTATAGCCAAGTTTATGCATTTTTATTTGCCCCAAAATAATGGGAAGATGGCTAAGTATAAATAATGTATAAATATGTTTTGTCTTCAATTTTTATATTATTTTATTTTTTTTTGTTTATTATCTTAACAGTAGCTACATGAAACTGAAGTTTCAGAATATTCTAAATAATAGATACCTCTGAACTTTTCAGCATTTCCATAATCTTTTGCTCTTGAAGTTTTTTGTCCTAACAGAAATATGTTCAATTAGTTAAAATAAAAAGCAATTCTAAAAAACAGTTTCAGACAAATATCTTGAATTTTCACATTACATTACTGAATCATAAAAGCTAAAAATATCAGAAATGACTAACTAAAAATAATCATTCATGAACTGTCAATCTACACAAAATATTTGTGTGTGTGTGTGTATTTTTTTACAGACAGATGTTGTTAGAATGTGTAATCCAAATTACAAAATGTGTGTTAGGAATATTTCAAAATTTAGCAATGATAGTAAGCTTTGCCCTCAGTCCTTTCCTCGATCAGTTTTTGACAAGCTTCTGCATCTTGTCACAGTTCTAATCATCTGAGTAGAGCGGTGACAGAATCAAATGTATTTACATTATGATAACAATTATGTGCAGATTGGCATGTTCAAGTGACAAGACAATGCATTACAATTAACATTAGGAGTAAATACAAAAAACTGAAAACACATGTGGGAAATTATGTTTATTTGTAAAATTTTTGTCTACGATTCACAGGCATGGTCCATTAAACATAGGCAAACATTTTATAAATAAACCTTGTTTTCCACACGAATTTTTCATTTTATGTATTTATTCTGAGTATGAATTCCAATTTTGAAACAAATAATTTATATTATCACACACTTATGTATTGTTTTCCCATTATTGAGAACCACATCCACTAAACCTTTATACATATCTATAACTTTGCACAATACATAACATCCAACCACACCAACTAATTATATAAATTGTAACATAACTAAAAATAGCTTTTGAACCTTTGCAACATCAGAGTTTAAAATAATTATGTTCCAAAAAATTGTCAATTACACTTTGAAACTTTTAAAATAAGGAAACTCTTTTTTAAATTCTTATAGGCTAAATATTATCTTTTTGGAATTCTTTAGTGCTGGTATTCAAATTATCACTAATATTTAGATACAGCATTATTCTTCTTAAAATTAAATGAAATTAAACATATGAATTTTTTATCATAATTTCAATGCATGATTGACAGACAGATTATTAGTTGAGAATAGTCAATTATGTTATACTTCTAACCAAATATTCAAGTTTTGAGATTATACTCAATACTATTTCAGATTCAAGATTATGCTGCCATAATAACTTATTAATCTCATTACCAATCTCCATCACAAATATAACTCCTTCAAAGAAGCCTCACCATATCTCAATAGCAAGAGTTAGCACTAGAACATTATGGCACTCCTATAGTTTGGAAATAGTAACTTTAATGAATAAATGATATGCTTAGCCATATAGGTGGCATACCTGTTCTCAAATAACAGGTTGCTGGTCCAGATGATGCCTTCAGCATGGATAACTGTGATTGTTCTTAGGTAGGAAATGAATTTTATTGCCCAGTGTGAGACCACTAACCTACTTATTGCAGGCTGAGGTGGCTTGAAAAAGTTCAATGTCTGGTCTCTAGAGTAAAGTTTGCAGTTATGTAAAAAAATACATACAATTAATATAAATATATATAAAAAAAATCCATCCTTAACCTCCCAACCAGCCTGGGCATTGTTGTGTCCTGAATAAGCTATGAAATGTTTATTATAAAATATTCAGGTCACAACCTTAAATACAACTGAGGCAGAGAATATGGAACGTTGGCAATAGGATAAGTGTAAGCTGTTTACAAGTACAAAACACTTAAAATTTAGGAATTTCATGAATTTGTATAATAAGCTTTTATATTTTATATATAATCTGTATTAAGTGTGAACCAGTTATAGAGATCCATGTAAGCTGGCAAATCCATTTGATAAAGTCAGTCTCTAGTACTAAATTAGCAAGGCCTATGAGTAAGGGTTCAAGGGTCACTTTTGCCGTCCTGTATTATGGAAAAGAAGGGAGGGAGAGAAGTATTGGAAAAGGAAACCTAAGCGTCTTCCAAGAAAGGAAGGCAGACACACGTGCGAAAAAAATAGAGGAAGCTAAGGTGATCGACGTTAGCACACGTGACCGCACCGGCGCGAATTGCGAAGTTCGAGATTTGCCGAGAGGAAAGAGTTAAACAAAAAGGCGTTGCAAGCACGATTCCAGATCTTTTTTCCCTGGATTCCTGGTTCCTGATCTCTCAGAGAGCGGTCGAGCTCCTCGTCGTCTGGGGAAGTTCCTGGCTTATCGCAGAAAGCATTTGGATCGTCTGTCGTAGCGTTGGTATTGGGCCAAGCTATATCCGTGCACTGGATAGCTGAGCGACGTCGTGCAATGGACAAACCAAATTGATGCCGTTTCAATCAAGGCGATGTCACCTACGCCAACCCCTCGGTTTCTCACGGAGATTCCACTCACACAGATCTACGGAAGATATCCTCTAAAGCGACTATATTGAAGGCCTTGATGACCAGACAAGGCAGGAACAAGCTTTAAGAATTCAAGGACAGACATGGTAATGTAGACTTTTAAAATACTAATTCCAGTTATAGAAGAGTGTGAAGTCCTTGTGAGGACATTTGTATTGGACTGAACTTAAGGGACTGTAAGAGTAGCCTACAACTAGGCATAGGTCCGAAACAGTGTTAAGATTTGTTAGCCCATGAGGCCGAGTAGGTATCTGATTATGTTAAACTTAATGTGTAAATTGTGCTATTGTGTTAACTGATGGCCACGTGTATCAGAATGGCATGATGATGACCTATGAATTTTATACTTTATGATTGTATTAGTGTTATTTGTAATTTAGTATGTGTGATTAGTACAAATTAATTAGAGCCTTTGAACTAAATTGAGTGCTACCATATTAACCTGCTTAAATTGTATTGTATTATTGTGTATCACCTTGAAGCTCATTAAATTGTTTCATTCATGTACTTGCCTGATCTGCTTGTGTTATATGAATTCAAAACTACCGCTCATAAAATAATCAACAAACTAATTGGGATAAACCCATGAGAATAAATATATTAAGCGCGCCACGACTGTGAGAAAGAAATAAGAGCGGAGGAATAAGATTAATCTTGATCAAATTATCATTATCTCTCTGAAGGGGTCATCCTGAGCAAGAATTCTTTCTATCCTAGGTATTAGCTGGTGCAGCAAAAGAAATAAACGTGTTAATACTTATAGGGCAAACTCCATCAGATTGTTGTGTGATAAATTGACGTTTAGAGCATAGAGAGGCCAATAAGACTGCAGAGATCCTAAGAAATATATTAGTTTTATAAGGGACAAAAGAGTTATGTACATGTGTGAGAGAGAAAGGAAAAATAAGTAAAGATTAGTGGTGAGCTTGCTATAAGAACGAGGATAGGATATAAGGAAACATTATAACAAATGGCGCAGACGATAGGATAAGAGAATAATGCTTTTGATTGCGCAAGGTATCGTGATAAAGCCCATTCTCAAAATGCATTTCTATATGGTCTATACTATAGAATATTTCTATATGGTCTAGAATGGTTTCTGAACACGTTAAAGTTTCATGATGTTATGACTGAAAAACAATTCAGCCTCATTGTGAAGTATTTGCATTTTCAGAATAATGAGGAATATGATCAGCAACACATCCTTGCCATCCACAACAAAATTTTTGATTGTATGATGAAAATTCAGTAATTTAGATCACTATACATCTCCGAGAGAGAGAGAGAGACGTGAATATCAATGAAAGCCTTATGCCATTCAAAGGCAGATTGAAATGTAAGCAGTATATTCCCCAAAAGAAAGCAAAGTATGGGGAAAATTTATGCTTTGCAAAGTGAATAACTTTAGGATTTCAATCGATAAATATTCGGATCTTCCCTTGTCGATGCTGTAATAATGGAATTACTAGACCCCCTTGATGGGGAAAGGTTACTGAGTTACAATGGATAACTACTATGTGTCCTGAATCACTGATTTGCATTTACAGCATCATACAGATTGTTATTGTACCTGAATGCAAAAAGGCGAGACATCCTCCAAGGTTGAAATCTGAGCTTAGCAGCGAGGGAAAGTCTTTGCACTACATATGAAAGACAAAAAAGATGTTTTCCTGCTGTCTTCCCTGCACAATCCATCAATGGAATCAGGTGCAATCAGTAGCCATAATTTCACTCTGTAATGAGGAAACAGCGTAAAAATATTACAAAAAAAGGGATTGGACATATATTAGATTTTATTATTTGGAACAGTTTCCTCCTGTACAAGAAAAGATATGTCTACCATAACACACCTAGATTACAGAGCAGAAAATGCTAAATCATTGCTATAATTTTATGGTCCTTTTAAGCAGGAAAACAGGCAATCCTTCCAGACATCATTAGTTGAACTCTGCTAACTCTATTTATTGGAAACTTTACCACCCACAAAAAATATATATATATATAATAAAAACTAACACTGCTCCGCAAATGTCATGTCTGCTTTAAAAAAAAAAAAAAAAATCAGAAAGGAGACAATCTGGTGTCCAGAAAGGTAAAACTGCATTGTGCATTCATCCTTGTTTTATCAGAGATAAGACTAAACATGTTTTTTTTTATCAAGCTTCTAATAAACTGGGTGATGGCCTTGCACTATGCTATTTACAGAACCAAATTCATCTACCCACCTCAATATTTTCATAAACATTCATGCCAGTATTGATGATTCTAATCCCCAGCCACTTAGTGAAAAAAAGCAATGACCCTCTCCAGTGGTCTACCCAACTATGCAATTGACTGGGAATATAGCTCTATGCAGTCTTTGGATGATGATTACGGTTACAGAATTTTCAAGGAAGAAGCAGTGGTATTAAGAATGGGTAACAACATCAACAGAAATCAGGGCACCATACTGAAAGATATATGGAAAAAGTTAATCAACTCACTCAGTTTAACGGAACTACAATACGCAAAAAATCATGTAACACGTGTGCATACAACACGTATCCATGATACTGACTGAAGCTTCTCAACACATGTATGCATAGTTTCAAACTTAACTGCCTAACAGCTAGCAAATGTTTCTGTATTCTCTCATTTTTTTTTTGTGTGTACTGTTCAGCCTTGACAAAGCTAGACAGTTGCTAGCGAAACTAGTAGGCAGGATTATATTAATAAAGTACCGATGGTCTCATAACCACAAAAAGTCTCATTTACAAGAAGATTTGGTGAAGAGTTTTTTTCCCCTTAACATTCAATAGCAAGTTGAACTGTACAAGTCCAGAAGAAAATTGCAATATAACAATCTGAACTATACAAATCCAGAAGAATCTTAGTACAAGAGGACTTGAGCAGTTTATTGTAGTTTTTTTATTTAAAATTATTTTATTTTATTTATTTATTTTTTTTTTTATCACTAGAGATCAGGCTAAGAAAAAGATTAATTAACAGTGTAGAGTTAATTTATCTTATAGAGAGCAAGAGCATGTAGCTTGGTTTCCTATACACATGTATCCTTCTGATGATGACCTCAATACAGGGGTCAAAACGTCAAGTGTTATTTTATTAATAATAAGTAAAATAATCATTTCAAAACGCGTGTTTTGTGTCCCTAAATTCGGAAATATGAAGACTGTATTCATTATAATAAATTATGGAGACGACTACTGAGTTAGAGTAATAACTTCAGTTTAAGCAAAATAATCACCTGATGTTTTGACCTTCATGTCTTGGAGTAATACACACACACACACACACACACACACACACACACACACACACACACACACACACACACACATATATAAAGAGACAAGCTACATTACAATACACATAGTATGCTTAAGTCACACCACTAATTTGGTGAACTATTAACACTACCTGAACTGTGTTATCTGTTTGGCCAGAAATTAATAACAGATAAATTAAAACAAAAACAGCATTAATGGTAGCCAAATATGAAATAAGAGCTGAAATTATTCCTTAGATTTATAAAGTTTGCTAAAGAACCTGAAATAGAAGTTAGGGAGGCTGTGCTATTCTTTGGTTTTTTCGGCCACCATTACCATTTAGATTAGAATGGTTGATTAAAAATTCACAGGATTTTCCTTAAATTTGCATTCATACCAAGTTTTTGTACGACGTAAGGAAAAGGTTCCTTCCAAACAATTCGGTGTAGTGTTAAGAGCATGATCAGAGAGGTCCAATTCGCCAAAATTGTTAAATTTGATGTGTTGTGTTCTTTTTTTTACTGAGTGGAATTGTATATTCAGTTTCCCCAACATAAGGTGAGTCAGAGGTATACTGGACTTGGTATACCACAGGAGATCGATGAAGGAGTTGAATTTTTTTAAATTTTTTTAATAGGTGGTTTATTATTATTATTAATATTATTATTATACAGGCATCATGGAGTCAGAAGACTCATTGTGAGGAATCCATTATTCATACATGAATAATGAAGGTCTTCTGATGGCCACTTACCTCCCTATCGAGTATAATCCCACCAACTCACAAATTAGAAAACTCCACAGGCTCCTTAAGAAGGTCACTTCTTGGCCTGTAGAAGTCACTAACAAAATAAAACCTTTTAACTCCATACTCCCCTGTATATATGGACTCCCAAAAATACATAAAGAAAATGTGCCATTACATCCCATAGTGGATGGCATTGATTCCCCCACATACAAACTAGCTAAACATTTGGCTAAAGCTCTCACACACTATACTGGCAACACACCTTCATACATAAAAAATTCAGCCCACTTCAAAGCCAGCATAGAAAACCTTACACTCAAACACACTGACATAATGGTCAGTTTTGATGTCTCCTCCTTATTCACAAATGTCCCACTCAAAGATCCTTAGAGCTAATCCAAGCTAAATTTCCTCCCGATATTACAGCCCTATTTCAGTTCACAATGAACTCAGGCTATTTTGTTTCGCAAGGAAAATTCTACAAACAAATAGAGGGGACAGCCATGGGTTCTCCACTCTCCCCACCCTTGGCCAACTTTTATATGGAGACTTTTGAAGAGGAAGCCTTAAACTCTGCCCCACAAAAACCAATCGTTTGGCTTCACTATGTAGATGATGTATTCACTATTTGGCCACATGGCTCTGATGCACTGATCTCCTTCTTAACACACTTAAACAACCAACACCCCAGAATCAAATTCAACAACAGGGCTAAACTTATCTGCTCGAATGACAATGCCCTAACCACAGAACTAAACCACATTCTCAACACTTTCTCAGCCAATGGCTACCCCCCCAAAAAAATATTGAAACTAATAAACCACAACCCCCCCCCCCACCTCACAACAAGGATTACTCTAAATCCATCACCATTCCCTATATCCGAGGCACCTTGGAAAAAATTACAAAAATCCTAAAAAAACATGACTTAACTTCTTGTTACAGACCATATAAAAAATTTGCATCCATTATCCGCTCCACTAAAGACCAACCTCCCCCCCTAGACCTACCTGGTGTATACCAGGTCCCTTGCAGCTATAAGCTGTCCTACTTTGGCCAAACAGGCAGGACAGCAAATATCAGAATTTCAGAACACAAGGACTACATCCGTTTTCACCAATACAGCCATTCTGGTCTTGCTGACCATGCGCTGGATACCTGCCATAGAATATGGTGGAAGAAAGCCAGGATAATACACCGTAGCAAATACAGATACGAAAGGCTTTTCGTGGAATCAGCTTCAGCCCTAAGAAACGATCCAAACCTCAACAAATTTGGCTGCATGAGACTTCCTCAATCAGAAGACCTTCAGCCCAATCGGCCCAACATTGCCTGCTAGGGGCACCATCAGGACTTTTAGGAGAAAGAATAGCTTCCTGCTTCATCCTCATTTACTGTGTGTTGTGCTTGCGCACAAGTGTCTTTTTTTAAGGTTCCTGTAAAAATGGCAGCGTGACATTGCTGAAATACTGGAAGTGTATTAAAATTTATTTTAATGTATATCCTAGTACGTTGTAATTTCCTTAAATTATATAGTGAAAATCTCATAGGGAGCATTCCACAGACCTGCCACAGTCTCTGTCACTCGCGTCTGGATCCTCTCCATCACTTCATCCCCACAGAATCTAGGAATCAAGATCTGTGGGGGCCTGAGACGTGAGCTGATTTTTTTTTTTTAAAAAACTGAAAATTAATCTTTCTATATTCTATAAGAAGAAGGAGAATGCATCTCATGAAAGCCAACAAACTAGAAACATATGTGGAAAACTCATCTAGTGATGAGTTTCCTGAGTGGCTGTCAAAAAGAAAAAAACATGTGATGAAGTTTGAATTTCCAGTGAGTAATTCAGATGATGATTTCAATCGGATATTATATATACAGAGCAGTTCCTCATCTGACAAAGAAGGTATTTCAGAAAGTAAGGTTTCTGAAATTTCAGTTTCAAACAAATGGAATCTGGTAAACAACATGGCAGTACCGGTTCAGGAATACCGTAGAGAAGATAACCTACTTTTTTTCACTTGATGCAGAAAATCCATCTGCAGTACACTCTACATTTCTAACTGATGGCCTAATGGAATTTATCATAAGAGAAACTAACAGATAAGCAGATCAGTGCTTATCTACAAATCAGGATTGTGAAACTCCAGGTAGACAAGTGAATTCCAAGAATTAAACTTATTAAGAACAAAATTATTTATGCATATATATATATATATATATATTATACTACTATGTAAAAAAACACTAATCATCAGTAAATAAAAGAATTATCAGAAAATAAAGTGAAATATATAAAAAAAGAAAGAAATATACATAATAAGCACAATAAATTGTACAAGATGATTTGCTCCTCTGTTATTAACACACTAGAAAACAGGGCTTTAAAGATGTGCTCCAATTAGCTATTGAGCACTTAAGCATGAATTAAAAGTTATCAACAATAACTTCCTAAAAAATAGCTACAGCAAAAATACTGTCAACAAACTTCTTCACAAGACAATCTCCCTCCTCTCTCTCAGTTACAGATGTATAGAGTTCCTTATTCCTGCAAGTTGGCCTATTATGGATAGATAGGAAAATCAGCTACCATCTGCATGGAAGAACATAAGAAATACATCTACAGCCACAACAATGGTCAATTGGATCTTGCAGGCCATGCTTTGGATATCACAGAATCAATTTGATAAAGACCACACTTCATCACAGTAAATTTAGAAGAGAAACAGATACTAATACATTGGGATCCCAGTTTACATCCTAGGCTGTCAATGGGTGTGCCTAGGAGGCATTCCACCTCCTAGGCAGGACTCTAGTCTTGCATCCAAGTGTTTCACTTAGTTTTTTGTTGCCTCTGTGTGTGTGTGTGTGTGTGTGTGTGTGTGTTTCAAGTGGAATTAGACCGGATATCAAAATTATGTTAATTTCCACTCTCTGCTTTATGCAGATGATGTTATATGCCTATAAATCTAGTACAGGTCGGCAAAATTCCTTAACTCATATTGTACTCCCTGATGATGCCTTTGTAACTGAGGCAAAATGTTGAAAGAATTAAATATTATTTTTTAATCCTTTCCAAGTGCTATTAAACTTCTAACATGAGTTTCTCCCAGCACTTAAGCCTTAACACATGGATATTAAGGTATGATCTCTATTAAGGTTTGAAATTAGGATAGTATGGCTAGATAGATTTCAGTTGGCAAATGACATATACAGGGTGTTCGGGATAAATTTGACATATTTATAATTAATTATATTTTTCCGTAAGTTACATGTATTAACACACACTTCTCTTCATTTAAAAGTTTGGACCCTTCTTCATTCATATACAAGATGTCAGAAAGGATGGATAGCTGGAACCCACCTGAATCATGGAAGAGAATAACTTGTATCATGATGATTCGTGCCCGCCATCAAAATAAGGATATTACGACTGCTGCCCAATGCTCCCTGAATACAGTAAAAACAATCAGGCATGAACTAGAGACTTGCAATGGTGACTACGAGGATGTAGCAAGAAGAAAGATCCCTAGCAGACGATCTGATTGCGTTCGTACAGCAGAATTCCTCGCAAATCTGCAGGAACAGGTGTTGAAGAACCCTGGCATTGGAATTCGGGCTTTGTTCGTGGAGTTGCTAACTGTAGTCAAGCCCTGGATAACAAGGGTAGCCAATGGTAGGCCGTATGTATGGCAGCAGGATTCGGCCCCTTGCCACACCTCTGGGAAAAGTCAAAAATGGTTGTCTGAAAATTTCTACGACTTCACCAGTCCAAATGTTTGGCCTCCAAACTCCCCAGACCTTAACCCCATGGATTATTTTGTATGGGGCGCAGTTGAAAAAGACACCAATCGCACTTCCAGTAATACAAAAGCCCAGTTAATGGATAAAATTAAAACAGTTTTTGCGGCCCTTCCCAGGGAGACTGTAGCATCAGCTTGTTCGAGGTTCCGAAGCAGAATTGAAGCTGTGATCGATGCTAATGGTGGTTATTTTGAGTAAATCTTGTTGATAGTATTGTAATTAACTCTGCCTGTAATGTTTTTTTGTCAATTCATTAAATTTAATAGATACAAAGAAGATTTTCTTTTTCCTTACGAAACTGTCAAATTTATCCCGAACACCCTGTATATATATATATATATATATATATATATATAGAGAGAGAGAGAGAGAGAGAGAGAGAGACAGAAGAATTAAAAATAACTAGAATTGTGTGCTGGACATGTTTTTACCATCCACACAGATTTGGATGAAAGTCCTTTCTTTGCAGAATTTGGTGAACTATCTGTTAAAGAATGAAGATAAAAGGCTATCTGCTAAGTGCTGCTGTATTCTTATTTTGAAATTCCTTTCTTTTACTTGTTTCTGCCTTTCCATTACTATCTCTATGTTGATGTTTCTGATAATGTCATAGCATTCTGTACCAGCTTCTCTCTTTATACATTAACTTCTTCCTGACATATATTGATAAAAGCATGTTCCCTTTCCCCATCCAATCATGGTCTGTTTTACTGCTTATTTGAATTTCAACCATATATTCTGGTTGCAGGTGACATAATTAAAATCTGAACAGAAAGTCTGGAGTTTGGTTAAAATGATCAATGGAAATCTGACATGAGTTTCCACTGACTGAACTGATCACTACTTGTTCCCTGCAGTGGAATTTAAGAGGATTTAGATTACTGATCTGACATGTTGATATCAAATGTTTGATTTTAATTACTCTGTTTATAAGAGAAGAGGAGATGTATATTTGATCAAGCCAGGAACCAATAAAAAGAGCACAGACAATCTCATAGATCCAGAAAAAAAAAGAAAAGAGACACTTTTTAGATATGATGAATTTTAAAATGGAACTAATAAAGAGTATACATAAAAAAAAAAAAATTATATATCATATATGAGTCATATTGCAAGGCATGGAAAGTCTACAAAAAAAAAAAAAAAAAAAAGTTTTTCAGAGGGAATAATTGATGGCAAGAGAAAGAAAGAAAGACAGTGACACACAAAAATAAAGAATTGGCTGGGCCTAAACTATGCAGAGAGAAAATAGCCAAAGACAAAAATATGTCGTAATCCATAATAGCCATCCTTCTAGGCAGAGTTGACACTTGACAAGAATGCACACTATCTCCACTGTTATCCATTTTTACATGGATGACATTATGAAAGAAAGTGGAATTAAGACTGGATATCAAAATTATGTTAATTTCCACTCCCTGCTCTATGCAGATGATGTTATACACCTATAAATCTGGTAGAGGTCTGCAAAATTCCTTAACTAAACTGAATAACTCTTGTTATAAATTTGGTATTGAGATCAGAAACAGAAAGGCCGACTATGAAAAAAGACAGGAACATTGAAAACATCAGATACATTCAGAACAAGAAATCTATAAAAACAAGCGTAACAATTCTGCTATTTAGGCACAATTTTTAGTGAAGATGACAATTGAATAAATGTGAGTTCTGAGAAAAATCAGGGGAGGAAATAAATGGCATATCATATTAAAAATGAAGATATTGTGAAGGAACCTGACATTGTTACCATTCAGGGAGATATGTGCACAGAGCTAATCTCATTATGTTGTCGTCACTAAAAGAGAGAATAAAGAAAAGGTTAGTAAAACAGGTGTTTGATGCCTAGAAAAAAAGGCACAGAGGAAGACCATGATCTAGGTGGACTGATGCAGTCAGAAGTGCTTTAGAAGACTAAAATTTAAGATCTGACAATATAAGAGAACTGGCAAATAAGATACTAATTTGGAGGAAAATTGTCAATAGTAAGTAAGCAATAATCTGATTTGTATCCACATGAAGCATATTTTTTATGTAGTATTATCATAGTATACTGTATATCCCATGAGCACACATATCAGAAACTTGATGATGATTATGAGAAATGCATATAATTAAAGAGCATGAAGCTGGAAGCCCTATCTCAATACTTACCTGATCATCCTGTTTGTGATTGTAGGCTTGTAAGTATAACTCTAGTAATGTATTGTATAAAAGGCTGGAAGATTTTGGACGAACCTATAGTATTAAAAAAAAAAAAGAATTAAAATAGACTCAGCTAGTTAATATTTGACTTCACTTTACTTTATATGAACATATCTACTGTAAAATATTATTACAAATAAAAATATTTAATAATCAAGAAGAGACTATCCCTTTCCTTATAAGGTCTATTCTATCAATTCTGTAATGCTTCTGAAGTGGTGTCATAAAATAGTTAATTATAAGATAGTAGCATGTAGTATGGAAGAAAACTGTCAATAGGAAGTTAGTAATAATCTAATTTGTATTCTCATTTTTGATATGTATCCAGGGTATATTTTTCATGTGATATTATCATAGCATCCATGTTGTGATGTGCTGCTATATTTACCAATTTTCGGATTGATGCACCAAAGAAGAGATTATTATATTATCCAGGTCTTTAAAAACTCAAACATACCTCCCATTCAGAAAACAACCAGTGAAAGATTTATTTGCTAGTAGGTCACAACTCTTCTATTTCTTATTTATTTAGCAAATGATGTACATACTGAAAGTAACCAAAGAACAAACAGGTCTAATTTTATGATAAATAACATGCATGCAAGTCATAATATAACTGGATTGAATTTTGAATTCACATTACAGCTTCATAAGAAGTCCATATATTAATGAAATAAGGGAACATGAAGCAATCATTAATATTATATTTAATGGTTTGTCCAAAATTGCAACAGTCATAGTATAGAGAGTCAATCCATTTACATTTATAGTGAATCTGTTTACATCTTTCATGTCCTGTCTTGATAGTTATGTGCTGACCACAGATGTCATGAAAGGTCTAAACCCTTTGGCCTGGTGGTTGGATCTACAATAGTGACATTCAAGTCAGAGGTATGTTTCTGTCAGTTTAATTTTATAAACTGCCATGATATCAAAAGCCTCATGAGATTTTGTGCAGCCATTTTCCAAATAGATCATCAAGATTTAAATCTCAGAGTAGCTGTGCAGGAGATATCTTCACGTATGGACAAATCATTACCCTCAATAATTCTATTACATAATTTACCTAAATCCCTTTTCTGTGTGATGGAGGAGGAACAATACTACTAAGATTTGGAAGCCAATAAGTTGCTGTTGATCTTATTACTCCAAGAGACAGACCTCATGGGTTGGTTGAGATGTAAGCACTGTTAAGTTGCACCATGGCATAGCTTTCTGCTGTAGAATACATTAACATGAAAGCTGTTGTGCATAGCATGCTGACATGTGCACTGTCTATGAAGATGTTATATCACAAGATATTTTGAGTTTTTAATTTACCAGCAATTTTTCTCAAATGTTCAAAGAACATTTGACAAAAATTGCTGGTAAATCCATTTCATTACCATCCATGATCTTGAAAGGTCAAGGATATGCTCATCCCACCGTGGGCATGGATGTTTGTGATTGTCTGTGAAAGCACTAGTGGTGGTAGTCGATGGCAGATGGCGTTGGTGTTAGATGATGAATGTTGGTGGAGTAGTGAGACGTAGAGCTGATGCCCTCTCTCGATGAGTCTTTTGACTCCCTGGAGGTGTGATATAATAATAATAATAATATATATAGAGTCACTCTTAAATAGTTTGGAGTTGTACTGTATTTCACTATGCTATTTCTAAAGACTTCAGAAGCACATCAAAATACCAAATACAAATCCTGATTTTCTCTGCCAAGATATTTTCCAAGAAACAGATTTCAGTAGCATACCCCAAGGTCCAGAAAGCTGCATGGCTATCATTCAACAGACTAAAATAAATGCTTAATGATCCAAATCTTGACATCTCTGCGAAGGCAAAACTATTTAATAGTGACATACTTCCATCACTCACATATGGATCAGAAACATGGAAGACGAAAAGAAAAGAAGAAGAAACTCTCAGAATAACTCAGCGTGCAATAGAAAACGGGATTTGTAACATCAGCAAAATGGAAGATGTTAGAAACACGGAACTAAGAAAGAGATCAGGCATAAAAGATGTGGTAACTGCAGTATATGAAAGCAAGATGAGATGGGCAGGTCACATAGCCAGACTCAGGGATAACAGATGGACATATAAAATACTCAACTGGCAACTAAGAATAAAGAGAAAAGCAGGAAGACCACCTACAAGAAGGGAAGATCCACAAGTGAAATCTATGGGTATAACATGGAAGAGAGAGAGAGAGGCTCAAGATCGAGATCATTGGAGGCATCTTTGTAACCTGCACTCATGGAGAAATCCTGAGTTTACCAGGTCCATCAAGGTAAACCTCAAGATTACTCTGGATTTAGAGAAAGATGTTGGAAGTTTATTTTGCACCTGGTAGACTATAATAAATTTAGTTTAATCCTTAATCCAAGTGTAAACAAACAAAGTTTACGCCTGAAAATATCTTCAGGACTGAGGTAAGGTGGTGAAACACCAGGCAACTACGAGCAAAGCAGTATACATGTCCACAAGGAGATGTGCTTTGCATTATGGGAGATACTGAGACAAGGAGTGATGAGAGCTTGTATCTGAGTTGCCTGGTATTGCACCACCTTACCTCAGTCCTGAAGATATTTTCAGGCACAACTTTGTGTGTTTACACTTCGATAAAGGACTAAATTAAATTTAGTTTATTAAACTAAATTTATTATAGTCTAACCAAGTGCAAAATAAACTTCCAACATCTTTCTCTAAATTCAGATCCAGAGTAATTCAATAATAAGGTGGTACACCTGTTGGCAACTCGTATACGTAAATATGACCTCTCCTATTGCTTCTGCCTTAGTATCTCGATCCTGGGAGGATAATGGATGGTAATGCTGTAGCCAATGAAGTTTTAACTGAGGCTCAGCTATTGCTGTTACCCTCCTGCCATGATCACAGCTCAATAACACCCTATCCTTACACTGTCCTCTACAGATAACAGAGAATATGAAAAGCATTCTTGCTTCGCCCCTTTAAGCCAGTCCTTTTAAGGGCTTTAAAGGACCTTAGTATCTCCACATTTGGGTCTGCCTCCCACTGACAAGACCTCAATAAAGGTTGAAACCGGTCTGGGTAGTGGCCCTTCCCTTAATGCATAGCAGTATACATGTCTGCAAGAAGATGTGCTTTGCATTATGAGAGATACTGAAACAAGGAGTGATGAGAGCTTGGTCCACCTTTGCTTTAATGCATAGCAGTATACATGTCTGCAAGGAGATGTGCTTTGCATTATGAGAGATACTGAGACAAGGAGTGATGAGAGCTTGGTCCACCTTTGCTTAGAGTTGCCTGGTGTTGCATCACCTTACCTCAGTCCTGAAGATATTTTCAGGCGCAAACTTTGTTTGCTTACACTTGGATAAAGGATTAAACTAAATTTATTAAGGGAAAAGCTGAGTTACATTTCACACAGTATGCTAAAGAGAAAATGATTTGATCAACGGTTATTCTACTGGCATGACCTCTAGTGAAAATATAATATCTGCTATATAATATAAAACGATAAGCTTTTTTGTAACGTTTTTTTGTCAAGTTATTTGAAACGTTTTGAAACTCAGGGGCTACCCTGAGTGTCGAGTCTCATCAGAATTCAATGAGAACTGGTCTACCATTCTGCAACTCCGGGGCAGGGGGGGGGGAAAGAACTCCCTTTCGAGTTTTCAAAATTTGAGTCACCAGAATTCAAGGGGAACCGGCCTACCAGTCTGCAACTTGGGGGGGGGGTCGAGACTGGCGCCGGGGGGAGGAACCCCTTTTCGAGTTTTCAAAATTCGAGTCATCAGAATTCAAGGAGAACCGGCCTACCAGTCTGGAACTCGGTGGGGGGGCATAGACACCAGGAACCTCTTTGAGTCATCAGAATTCAAAGAGAACCGGCCTATCAGTCCGGAACTCATGGGGGGTGCCGTAGGCGGAGCCCCTAGCATATATATAAAAATACAAATAACATTAAAAAATTAATTAGAAACTACATCAAAGCTATATTCTATTTAACATAACATCAGAGAAACATTCTTTCATATAGATCGTTTTCTTACAGTAACAATGATGACCTAATTTAACATGATAATTGTTATATTAGATTTAAGATTCTGTATTATTTAAAGTCCCGTTTTTTTATTTAACTCTTAAGGAAAAAGGTTCCTTGGGTAGAATATGTGCCTTTCATATATGCTTGGGATTTTTAGAGCATCATTATTGTTAAGATTAGGGTGGTTGATAAGAATCTCACAGGCTTCCTTAAATTTATGTTATACCATGTTTTGGTGTGATATAAATAACTGGTGCTTTTCAGTCAATTCTGTGTAAAGTGTTCAGGGCATGATCAGAAAGGCCAGCTTCACCATAGTTGTTATATTTGATGTGTCGTTTATGTTCCTTTTGTCTGATAGGAATTGTGCGTCCTGTTTCCCCTATATATGGTAGATTACAGGCGCAATAAATACGGTATATTCCAGGGTGGGCCAACAGAAGGAGTGGGTCTTTGGATGAGTCAAGTAAGCTTTTTAATTTTGCAGGAGGTTTCAAGGTGGCTTTAAGGTTGTATTTCTGTAGTAATCTATTTATTTTATCTGATGTCCCTTTAATGTATGGAATGATTATAGTTTTATTGTAGTCTAGTTTATCTTTGGTTTTTATTGAGGTCTTGTAGAGAATTTTGTGGATAGTGTTTTGGCTGTAACCATTTTTTAGGAAAGTAGTACTGATAACTTTAAATTCATCTTTAAGCACTTGTTCATTGGAGCATATCTTCAAAGCCCTGTTTTTTAGAGTATTAATGATACCTAGTTTTTGTGTTGGGTGGTGGTAGGAGTTTATGTGTATATATTGGCCAGTATGTGTTCTGGTAAACAGTGAAGGAAAGACTGCCAGAAGGAAGACGTGTAACAAGTGTCTAGAAACTGAAGTGTGTTCTGCTTTTCAATCTTCATTGTGAACTATATGCGTTTGTGTTGTTTGTTTAGGTGGCTGAGGAAAGTGCTAATGTCTGGAGGCCATGCAACCAGATAGTGAAATACATCGGCAAAGTATCTAAGCCAGACTTTGGGTTTTAAAGGAGAGGAATCTAGAGCACGTTGCTCAAAATATTCCATATAAAAGTTAGCAATAGGGGAGGATAATGATGAGCCCATGGCTGTGCCTCTTTTTTGAAAGTAGAAGGCATTTTGCCACACAAAATAACAGAATGTAATGCATGTACAAAGAGTGCCATAACCAGAGCGTCTGGAGGAAATTTGTCCTGTAAAAGAAGGCTTGTGTCATTGATTACGAATGTCCCAATCAATGACACAATCAAAGGCTTGTGTCATTGATTGGGACATTCGTAAAGAGGGCAGAGACGTCAAAACTGACTAATAAATCATCCTTTTCTAACTTAATTTGTTTGATTATGTTTATAAAGTGTTGTGAGTTTCTGATAGAAAAGAAATACTAACAGAAAGTGTTCCAAACAGTTGTTTCTGTCATCCTATTACAGATTTCTGTGCAAATTCTATAGCAGTGTATATTTCACCTAGTCTTTCTGTCGTGAATTTGACTGATCAAGATGTTGCAAATGACTTTGTAAAAAACAGTTGATGCAACTTTTTCTTGAGATCTTGCCAGCCTGGTTGGCCGAGTGGTTAGCATATCTGCTCTCCAGCCAAAAGTTTGCAGGTTCGAATCCTGCTGTGGGTATGGATGTCTGTGAAAATACCAGTGGTAGTGGATGGTAGATGGCATTGGTGTAGTTATGATTAGCTGTAGTTGGTGGAGACAGAGAGCTGTAGAGCAGATGCCCTCTCTCTCTATGAGTCTTTAGACTCCCTGGAGGTATCACATAATAATATGATAATCTATCAAAAACAGGTATGTCTGTAGCAGATAACAGCCAAGATGATTCAAGAATTGAGACTTCAGACCCTTGTGATGAGAAGAATAAAGATATATCACCCAGGACTACAAAACATCAATATTCCAGAATTCATGCTCTAATGGGCTTTGATGCAGTGGTGGTTGATGATAAATCCATCACTACAAATTGATATGTTGAGGACTATTTCTTTATCTCTTCCCTGCAAGAAACATGTAACTTTACGTGAATCATTTGTTAATCATTTTACTTCATGGAACAAAGTTAATTACACATCAGGCTTAAAAAGCACAATTAGAGAGATGCTCATACATGATTATAATTATAAATATACATGATTATAATTAAAACTACTGACACATGCTAATAGGAGAGACTTCAGTTTTATTCAAAGTGGCTATGGTTGTGAGTGCAGTTGTTTAAAGTAATTGTCAAGATTTGATAAGTCCTTTGTTAGTGTATTCTCTGCAACTTGCAATGCAAGAGGTGCTATGAGTTGCAACTGCAATGTTATCTGCATACATAAATATCTACGAGAAGCGATGGGAATATCATAGGTACAGATAGTGAAAAGCAATATTGACTTATTCTTAGCTCATGAAATTTTCTTTTATAATTACTGGCACATATCGAGAATCTATCTTTGGTAGCATATTGTTCATAAGATTAGCAATCTTCTTGAGAGACTGATAACTTTTGGGAATTTCAAGATCAGATCCTCCCTATAAACATCATCACAAGCTGCTAAAAAAAGCAAGAAACGCAGTTCCTTGCTTTAGTCTAGATAACTGGAATCTTAGTTATATTGTATAGACTAAATATATAGAAATTATTTTAGTTTTTTTTATCTACTTCTTTTAATTGTATAATTTTTTTTAATGCCAGTACAAAATAAGAGATCTTTGAATAATTTCTTCACTTAAATATTACATCACCTTAGAAAATCAATGTCATTATCAATTTTTTTGTGTTAATTGTCTAATTGCTAAGTCAACAATCCATTTTATTTGTTTTCGAAGAAGTTTTGTTTAATTTTTATTCATAATCATATATCCAAGAATATTTCAGGACAAAATACTTCACAGATTACACAAAGGTCTCCACACGTTGACGACTTTGCTATAGAGAACAATATAAAAATTTTTAATCATATCATTAAATTTATATTCTTTGTATCATAAACTGTAGTATTTTGGTTCTTCGGTATAATCGCCCATTACAAACATTATAAACAGTCTTGAAGTAAATTGTTACATATGTATTTTCTGCTAGTTCAATTATTATGCAGCAAAATTAAGCTAAACAATACTTTTTACTAAAATTTATCATTCAAAATATGTAAAGTGCAAAAGGTGAAATTGGAAATGAAAATTTCCAATTTTTTCAAAATAAAATTAAAACTGCAGTTCACTTTTGATAGCTGAACTCCCTTCACTCCACCCACCCTCAACAACACTATTACACACACACACACACACAGCTAACCAATCAGAAAGATGAAAAATAAAATAAGAAATTTCTGCACGTCAGTAGCTGAATATCTTATGTGCAGAAATTTCTTATTTTATTTTAATTGTTTAGGATGCTGCCTACTGGGACATGTTCATTCTTCTATTTCTTAATGGGGGGGGATCAGTAATCTCTGATATACAGTCTGCTACTCAGACAGAAAGGAATATCTAAGACAACTCATTTCTAAGATAGCAAGTAGCAGTAACATTCAGGATTTAAACAAGGAAATTTCAGGAGATGCAGAAAAGTTGGAGCCTTCACTTTCAAGTAGCTTTTTGCTTTACCAAAGATAAGGGAAATTTTTCTAGCTCTGAAGATAGCGATTCTGCCTGTAGTTCAGCCATATCTTCATGCCAACTATGGGTGATTGCCACTGAACGTACACCATGTTTCCCACAGTTCACCATACATGCACATTATTCAATATGGAGCATTTTGAAAACCAAGCTCTCACACCAGCCACACAAAAACCAACAGCTTGGCTGTGCTATGTTGATAATGTGTTTGCTGTTTGGCCTTACAGTTCAGGCACATTAGATACAATTTTGATGCAACTTAACAGCCATCCTAAAATAAACTTCACCATAGAAAAAGAAAGTAACAATAGTCTTCCCTTTTTAGATACTAGTGACACAACTTCCTAATGGCTCATTATCCTTCTCTATCCACAGAAAAGCCACTCATATTTACACAAACAATCACACCACCACCCTTACCTTCAGTATGGTATCCTCAAAACTCTTACCGAGTCAGGACTGTTTGTTCAAATGATACAGCCCTTGAAACTGAGCTTAGAGAACTTTGCAACACCTTTTTAGCCAATGGCTACAGCCCATATAAAATCGATAAAATATTACATACAGTTTACCTTATCCAAAAATTCTAATAATTCAGTCTCTGAATGTAAACAAACTGCAAAGATGTCATCTATGAAACTCAAAGTGAAGTGAGATGATGAATTAGGAAAATGGTACTGAAGAGTTTGACTCTCCCAATATTCCATGAAACTGTCCACCAAGGCTGATGGAGAAAATACTATCCACAGCAGTACTCTTAAATTGCTTGTACAGCTTATTTCACCAGGTGAAATAGCCTGCACTGAAGATAACTTGAATAAGTTTGCAATATCTTCAGGGAAATTGGCTTGAAAGAATTCAAGAGTTTCTTGAAGTGGTATGTAAGTGAATAAGGAAACTACATCATAAGAAAACGTAATTATCAAGCATACATAAGATTTACTGTTTAATAATGCTTAATAATGAAATGAGACCATGATCAACTTTTTGTCATAATTATTAACAAAACATTATATCTGCTTTACCAGTTATTCTGTAGAGAGGATAACAAACACATGACCCTGGTGAATAATTTATGACATCAACAGGTTTTCACTGTTCATTATCTACAGTATCAAGTAATCATTAGTGAAGATGATTTTTTTCCCCTCTCTATCTCTTTATATACTTATTTATTTTTGTTTGGCAGTGAGAAACAGTATATAATTATGAAATACATCATGAACATCAGCAAAAGGCAATATTCTAAAATTATGAAGTAAATGTTGCTCCCAACCCAGAATGTTATAATACCACACGAAATGTTCTCTATTTCCTAATATTCTCTCTCTCTCTCTCTAATCAAAAACAAAATTCACAAGTGAAGACATACATCATATAGAATTTTCTGATATTCAAATCTTGGCGCTTTCTTAGCTTAAGGCTATAACATAAAACTTAAGTTAAAAATTACACTAGAGGATAAACAATAATCATATTCCAATATCAACGAGTTAAGTGTATCAAAAATTTATTGCTTCTGCTCAAGCTGATATTCTGTTAACATGGGCCAATAGCTGTGTATACATAAGATAATGTAACAGAAACGGTTATACTGATAATAACTCTTGTATTTTTTGAATGTTATATTGCATTACTAAATAACTGATTGCATTATTACATAGCTGATTATATAAGTATCCAAGAATCAAATTTATTTATTGAGAGTGAGGTATGTGACTGACATTAGTGCTCACTGTTGTTGACATTGTCTAAGAGTGATTCAGAAATGAAACGTAAATTCCTTTACTGCATAGATGATTTTAGATTAAGGCAAAGAAAAATAGTGAAAAACAGATTTTAAAATAATATTTCAATAAAATTATAAGAAGTTATTTAACTCTATTTAATGTTAGCGTAATTTCTGCCTGCAGCAAGAATATTTTAAGATAAGAGTTTTTATACTGAATCAAACACTTGAGCCTGAAATTAGTAATAGCATTTCCTAAGGATAAACCATAGGAAAGATAACACAAAATCATCAAATTGAAACAAAACTTTCTGCAAGTATATATATTTTTGATTCACCTTTATCATGTATTCAAGAAATTCCATCAAGATGTTTGAATTATTAACAAAGATATGAATGAAATCTTCTGGTGAAGAATTCTGAACAGCAGGAGGTTTTGAACCTAAAAGGAATGCAATATTATTCTGTAAGAGAATACGGCATATTTTTTAAAAAATATTTATTTACTTACAGTTAAAAAAAAATTTAATGGTAACCTGAAGATGTGAAATATCAGATGATTTTAAATAATTTTAAAACAATAAATGTTTGTTGATAACATATTTTATTTGAGTTCTTAAGGATGCCATAACAATCAGTATAAAATCATCATCATACAGTAATCTATCATTTGTCCACTTCTTCAATTATCAGAGCCACAAGTTCTGATAATTGTACCAAAGGTTGGTCAATTGAAGCATCGTTATTTTGAATGTTGGATAAATGGTACATTACTGTATCTTATTAATCACCAATACCAAATACAGTCCAATGCATGCTTCCTCAAACTTTCTGTTAGAAAGACAGATTTTTTCCACAATCTTACACAAGCAGTTGGTCAGAGCAAATTGAGGATTTTGGATCCTTCCTAGCTTAGGAAAGGCAGTTGATCCACGGCAGGTGGAGACATGGATGTTATATGGTCCATCAGCAGTTGGGTGACATATAAGCAAAGAAGATTTCATTTCTTGTTTTGTGAATGGTCTGTTGTAATCTTCCACACTGCTTGGGGGGGGGGGGGGACACAGAATTTGCCATTTTTCTGCTTTACTCCCCCCCATTGGAGGGGGAGTAAAGAAGTAAATCTGGGGGAAAAAGAAGTTGCAGATGTTTTTACAAAAATCCCACCAAAAAAGATTGCTGTTGGGTGGTAATTGCACATCCATTATGTAAAGGATGGAAAGTGGGCAGGTGGTATTTCTAATTTTCATTTTCTGAATTTTATCCTACGCTTTTTTGTTAGACAAGATGCATACTGAATCCAGGATTCCTTTTGACTATGACGGATATGTCTTGTTCGAGTATGGACACATTTGAAAGTAAGGTTTGTTGTTGTTGCAGGAAATGTATGAAAGATACTCCATGTTTTCTTCAGAGCTTCCTTGGCTGCTGTGCAGTGTTCCACCATGGTTTAGGAAAAGGTGGAAACAGACTAGATGTTTTAGGAAGTGAGTTTGGTGTGGCTTGTGCAATATAATATATCACATGATTCACTGCATCACTGACAGGAGAAGAACTGACTGTTGCAGCATCAAATTCTGCTGGGTGGGCCAGTCATTGATCTGGAGGGGTATTAGGTGTATACCGTAAGCCAACTGATACAGGTTATCAACATTTCTCCTTGTTGCACCATATTTCACAAAAATTAGGCATTGTATATATGCTGAAAAAGAGGGCAATCTCTATTATAAGAGATGAAGAAACACTAACAGAAGAATTACATTCTATTCTCCAACTATTGATCAGCAATGGGTATCCTAAAAAAATGGCACAAAGAATACTTTTCTTTAATCCCTCTCCACAATAGATCAATGACATTCATTATAAAGCCTTGGTTTCCATCCCCTCTATTGGCAAACTTTTGCTAAAAATCGCCAATCTCCTGAAATCTCATGACATTAGAGTGGCCTTCAAATCCATTATGATAGTATGAAATCTGTCACGCTCATCCAAGGACCACAACTCTTTCAACAAAAGCCCTGGAGTTTACAATATTCCATGTTCTTGTGGCCTTAATTACACAGGACAAACATCGAGAAGTTTAGATATAAGACAAAAGGAGCATATTGGAGACGTCAATAACAAGAGAAGACACCTCAGGTCTGGCATTCCATTTCTACCACACTCACCACAACAATGAATGGGATAAGAGCTCCATGCTGTATATAGAAGACAACTTCATTGCCCACAACATCAAAAAGGCTATGATGATAATTTACTCACAAGGCACTCTCAACAGAAACCAAGGAATGATTTTGTGTGACATTTGGAAATCTATTATCAGATCTTTAAACACCTCAGACTTTAATGACTGACCGTGTGCCACATTCCACATGTTTCTGTCGTACTTATATAACGGTTCCTACACATTTGGTGTTTTTAATCATGTAATGATTCATATTTAATGCTTGTTGTATAGTTGTGTGTTCATCTCAAACCCAAATGAAGCCACTAGCTTAAGTGGCAAAACTAGTAGGTTTTATTCAATAATTATTACAGCCTATTAAACCCAGTGTTAATTAATTTTTATTAAATCATACTGTTCATGGATGTTGTAACCATGATAAGTTAGGGCCCGACATATCACAACTACAACATCCTAGAAAGTACAATCTGCTTGTCTTCTCGGCCTAAGAGGGTTTATGACCAGATGTTCCTGATATTGGGTGTACTGTTCAGTTTTTCTTTTTTGGATCTCCTTTTCATCATTCCACCTTTGGCATACTCAAGAGTACATAGAGTGATCTCCCTAACAATTAGGGCATTTTGGTATTTTGCTCTTATAGTCCTTGTTCTCATTGTCTTTAGTTCCGCATCGTGCACAGATGGCAGAGCCATAACAAGCAGTTTGAGAATGATCATACTTTTGACATTTAAAGAAGCACAGGTGACATATCCTGCTTTCACAGATATTGGTTGTTCAGGTGTGTTAAAAGTAAAGATGTTATTCCTTGTGGTAACCTGGTGATCATCCCTTTGTATGAGTATTCTCCTCATGGCTGTCACTCCTTGATCTTTCATTTCAGAGCAGATCTCTTTGTCAGGAACATCAAGAAGGTTCCATTATCATCAAATTCCTGTCATGTACCCTCAAGGGGTATACAGGATATGATAGTACTACATGAAAAAAATTACATCCTTACTAACTTCCTATCTACAATTTTCTTCCAAATCAGTTTGTTACTTGTCAAGACTCCAATATTATCAGATCTTATATTTCTATCGTCTAAGGCACTTTGTACCATATCAATCCACCTATATCTTTGTCTACCTCTGGGTCGTTTTGCTGCCAACCTGGCTGAGAACACTTGTTTTGCTAATCTTTCTTCGCCCATTCTGTTTAGGTGACCATACCACCTGAGATTAGCTCTGCTAACGCATACCTGGATGCTGACAATGTCAAGTTCTTTCCTAATATCCTCGTTTTTAATATGATATTGCCATTGATTCCATCTGTTCACGCCTCTAATCTTTCTCAGGACTCTCATATCTGAATTCTCTAGTCTTTGGTCAAGTGTTTTATTTCTGACCCAGCTCTCAGATCCATAAGTTAAAACTGGTTTGAACACTGTCTTGTATACAGCTAATTTAGTGTTCCGACTAATTTCTCTCTTATTCCATATGAATTTATACAATTGACTTCCCACCATACCAGCTTTGCTGATTCTGTTGTCTATTTCTATATTCAATTTACCATTTTCACTAAAAATCGTGCCTAAGTAGCTGAAATGTTTTACTTGTTCCACAGGTTCTCCATTCACAACACAGTTGACATTTTCGATGATTCTGCCTATTTTCATTGTCTTTTCTTTTTATTGCTGACCTTCATACCATATCTATTACAACAACTATTCAATTTAGTCAGAGAATCTTGCAGACTTGTAGCGGATTTATTTAGAAGTATAACATCGTCTGCATAAAGCAAAGAGCTGACATTAACATCTCCAATTTTGATATCATGTTTAATACCACTTTCCTTCATAATGTGATCCATATAGATAATGAATAATAGAGGGGATAATGTACATCCTTGTCTGACACCAGATTTAACATCAAACCATCTTCCGGTACTTCCTTCAATTCTAACTGCTGACTTCCAACTCAAATAAGACTAAGTATTGTTTGATATAATGCCCCATTCACATCATACAACTGCAGCATATTGAATAGCTTCTCTCTTGGCACCTTGTCATAAGCCTTTTCCAAATCGACAAAACTTAAATACAGATCTTTGTTATATTCCCATGCTTTCTCGACTATTTGTCGTAAAGTGAAGATCTGATCCTGACAGCCTCTATTTGGCCTGAATCCAGATTGCTCTTCACCAAGCTTTTCTTCCACAATTCTTCTCAATCGTTTCTCAAGTATGCTTGCATAGATCTTGCCAGGAACACTCAGTAGGGAAATACCTCTGTAATTCTCACATTCAGTTTTATTTCCCTATTTATATATGGGTACTACGAGTGCTCTACTCCAATCATTGGGAATTCGTCCCTCTGTCCATGCTTTCTGAACTATGCAATGCAGCCACTGTAAGACTCTCATACCACGATATTTCAGCATTTCTGGTCGAATATCATCTACTCCTGCTGCCTTTCCACATTTCAAGCCTTTGATGGCTTTTTCTACTTCAAGTATGGATATGTATTCCTCACTGCATGCCTGGGCATTGCTTTTTACCACTGTGCTGTCATCATTGCTTGTTTCATTTAGCAGTTTTTCAAAGTAATTACTCTATACTTCAAGGATATCTTTTTCTCCCGTTTTCATGTCACCTTTATCATCTCTAACTCCTTTTACAGCACTCTTTCCTCCATTCCTAAGCTTCTTCAACAACTTCCAGAATATTTTGGCTCTTTCTTGATATTTATTTTCTATATTCTTGCGAAAGTCCTCCCATGACTTTTGTTTAGCTAGTTTTACACAGTGTTTAGCATTCTTGCAATTGTCTCTATATTCTCTAAGAGCACAAGCTGACTTATTTGACAGGAACATTTGATATGCTTTCTTCTTTTCCTTCACTGCCTCTTTAACTTCCTATGTCCACCAGGGAGTTCTGATTTTTTTATCCTTGCAGACAACCTCACCACATGCCTCTCTGGCAGAATCAATCAATGTTTTCTTCAGAGTTTGCCACTGAATCTCCAAGATTTGATTCCTGTTCTCAAACTCTTTCATTTCTTCTTCAATAATCTTTGTGTATTTTAGTCTACAGTTCACATCTCACAGCTGCTCAACTTTTATTCGCTTTAAAACTTTCTTACATGTTATTCTTTTCAATATGAAATTCAATTTTATCCTGCTCAAGACTAAATAGTGATCACTTCCAATTTCAAATCCTCTGTACACTCTGGTGTCCTGCACCAGGGAGAAAACATCACTATCAACAATAACATAGTCAATGAGACTTTTCTTATTCCTTGCCTCTTCTCTCCATGTGAATTTGTGCACATTTTTATGTTGGAACATGGTGTTAGTAATAACCAGTCCATGCCCTGAGCAGAAATCCAACAGATATTTGCCATTATTATTAGCTTTGCTCTTTTCTCCAAATTTTCCCAAAACATTTTTGTAGGTCTGACAATCACTTCCTACTCTGCTATTTAGATCCCCAACAAGGACCAACTTTTCATTTTTCATTGTGTCAGTAGCTTTCTCAAGAGCCTCAAAAAATTCCTTCACTTCTACCTTAGTAGAACCTTATGTGTGACCATAGGCACAAATAAGTCTCATTGTCCAGTTCCCCATTCTCATATTTGCCCACATTACTCTACTTGAGACTGACTGCCATTCAAGAAGATTAGCCTCGTATTTTGTGTTGAATACTATGGCTACTCCTTCTTTTCCTTGATTGTCATTGCCTGAATATAACATTTTGTATTTATTGCTCAGAAAGATCTCACCAGTTTTTGCTTTTTTTTGTTTCAGTCACCCCTATTATGTTGATCTGGTACTTATCTAATTTCTCAGCTAGCTCCATTTCTTTGCCATTCAGGCTTCTTATGTTGATAGTACCGATCTTTAACTCTGGTGATGTTGAGTTGGGGTTTGTTTTCAGATTTGTTTCAGTAACTGACTTTTCGCTGTTCGCCCTGGTTCCCTGGCGAAAACAATGGGGGCCTGTGTTTAACCGGGCGATGCCCCAGCTGGCGTGAAATTTTGTCATGTTGTACCATCATTTTTTATTTTGGTTTAACCAATAAGAATACAATTTGGTCGGCTAAATCCCAAATTGGCAGCCCATCCTCTTTCGTTCAGTATCCAAGTAGATAACCAACAGGGTGCACCACGAGAAGGTGAGGATTGGACATTAGGTCAGAAGCTCTGGTCGGTTCTCCGCATTCCTTTAACGCTATGTGGAGGTCTCTCAGTTATACAGCTTTGACCCTTAAGCACCCCCTTAAGGAGGTTCCATTCTGATGATATTATTCCTTAAGAGTGTTTCAAAGTTTTGTGAGGAATAACTGTGATTGGTATTCCCCTGATAGATGCTGCATGGAGTTGCTCTGATTATACTCTGATTAACCACAGCAAGTCTTGGTTCCTGTCCCCAGATTATAAGAAAGAGACTTACTGTAACACTGTTTACCCTTGTAAGTAGGCACAATATCTAAATGATCCTGGCTGGGCCATGCATGACTGCCAATCTTGAAAAATCAGAAGCCAAGGTAGTGTGAGACTACTAGGATCCCCTATCTGGATGATAGGTCTGGAAAACAGGATGGTAAACAACTCAGGAGAAACAGAGCACAGAATATGGGAACAGAATAAGAACAAAAAGGTCAGGGAGGTTCCCTGCACCATGAACAACTGCCTCACATGGAGGAGAGTTTGTCAAGGCATTTGACAGGATTCCACATGAAGGTTGTCTCAAAACAAGCATGAGAAAGCGATAAGAGAGTGCTGAATGACAGGTATCAGAAAGTGATGTATGGAAGTGCTACATTTATGAGAACAATGATGAACAGTGTGAATTATCGCCTGGTTCTGTACTTGGGCCATTGTAGTTTAACTTGTATATTAATGATATTAGGGTGAACTAAAGTGTGATATTCAGTTATCTGCTGATAATGCTAAGTTTGGTTGGTGATAAGGGATAAAGCTGATAAAGAATCTTTGCAGGATGATTTGAACAGACTGGTTGTATGTACAAATAATGAATGTCAATTCAAGCAGCCAAGTATTATGCATTATGGAGTGAGGACATTGCAGGCAAAGTGTTATATTAATTAGGATTTGCTGCAAATGGATAATGAAGCTAGAGGCCTTTGGATGATAATGTTAAGTTTAAAGGCCATAATGATAATTAAGTCATCACACTAAATAACTGCAATGAAGATGACACTGTTTTACTTATGGGAATAAGCAGGTTATTCTTGAACTTGACAGAGCATTAATAGAGATTATGGTGTTTAGATATGGTCACCTGGGTTTTTAGGAGAAGGAGAGGGAAAAAAAATCCAGCAGAGGGTAACCAAGATAAATTATAGCTGTCCTATGGAATTGTGTATATCAGAATTGGTTGAAGAAATGTACTATCAAATTTGAGAATGAAATAGTTTAGAAACATATGAATTGGTTGTGAGATCTTAAAGTACATACAAGTGAGATGTTGAAGTTTATTGATAAGTGATGTAGAACTTGTGGGGTGAGGGATGCATGGATAGAAAGCATATGCGGTCAAGAGAGATACTTCTCACAGTATGTGGTGATGGTGTGAAATGAGCTACCATCAGATGTTGTGAGTGCATCTAGTGAAGGTATTCAAGGAGAAATTAAAAGAAATTAAACTTCATTACTGAGTCAATGGACTCCTTGGAGGAGCCTGCAAGTTTTTTTTTTTTTTTTTTTTTTGTAGTTTGCTGTAAATTTTCAAAAAATGTTCAGTTTATCTTTTAGTTTTCCTCCATTAATTCTATAGGCTTATTAATAACACTTAGTTTTATTCTGAATTTTTATTCTCAATGTTCCGTCAGTCACATATTCCCAATTTTCGTTTTGAAAATCCTCACTTGCTACAACTACTTTCATTTGTTCTTTTTCTAAACAGTGTAGATATTTATTTATACCATTCCTTTAGCTTTATTTTTCATTCTGATTTCTTTTTTTTTATCACTGTTATCTATTTCTTTCATGCCCCCCCCCCTTACAAAGTAAACATTTTGATTTACAATTCTCAATGGGTTCCATTTCCACTTTCTTCCTTTGTTTTTTCCTGATATCAAATCCATCTAGACAATCTCTTTTTTTTTTTTTTTTGAGCATTTAATTTTAATATCATCCAGATTGGTCACTGGATGATGACTTACCAATGTCTTCTCCATGTTTTAACTAAGTAATGAATGGAAGTGTGAACTTTTGGTCAATTCTTCCGTGTGAAATACTTCAACCTAATACAATGATGCCCACTAATTTTGTGGGCAAATATTTCCCTGCCTTCTGAGCAATGTTAATATTCAGGCAATGACAATCATCAAAAAAAGAAGGTGTAGCTATAGTATTGAAAATAAAATATGAGGCTAATCTTCTTGAATGGCAAGCAATACCAAGTAGAGTGATGTGGGCAAATATCAGAATGGGGAATTCGACAATGAGACTTATTTGTGCCTATGGTCCCACAGAAGGTTCTATTAAGGTAGAAGTGGAGGAATTTTTTGAGGCTTTAGAAAAAGCAACTGACAAAATGAAAAAGAAAAGTTGGACCTTGTTGGGGATCTAAACAGCAGAGTAAGAAATGACTGTCAGACATACAAAAATATTTAGGGAAAATTTGGAGAAAAGAGCAAAGCTAATAATAATGGCAAATATCTGTTGGATTTCTGCTCAAGACATGGACTGGTTATTACTAACACCATGTTCCAACATGAAAATGTGCACAAATTCACATGGAGAGAAGAGGCAAGGAACAAGAAAATTCTCATTGACTATGTTATTGTTGATAGTGATGTTTTCCCACTGGTGCAGGACACCAGAGTGTACAGAGGATTTGAAAGTGGAAGTCATCACCATTTATTCGTGACCAGGATAAAACTGAATTTCATACTGAAAAGAAGAAAATGCAAGAAAGTTTAAAGTGAATAAAAGATGAGCAGCTCTCAGATGTGAACTGTAGACTAAAATACACAAATATTATTCAAGAAAAAATGAAATCGTGTCAGCGCAGAAACCAAATCTTGGAGATTCAGTCACAAATCCTAAAGAAAACATTGATTCAGCTAGAGACGCATTTGGTGAGGTTGTTTGCAAGGATAGAAAAATCAGAACTCCATGGTGGACACAGGAAGTTAAAGGGGTAGTGAAAGAAAAGAAGAAAGCATATCAAAAGTTCCTACCAAATAAGTCAGCTTGTGCTCTTACAGAATACAGAGACAAATGTAAGAAAGCTAAACACTGTGTAAAACTAGCTAAACAAAAGTCATGGGAGGACTTTGGTAAGAACACAGAAAATAAATATCAAGAAGGTGGCAAGATATTCTGGACGTTGTTGAAGAAACTCAGAAATTATTATTATTATTACAGGTGACTCCAGGGAGTCCTCAGACTCATCGAGGGAGGCCCTAAACATCATGTTCACACAACTATTCAACATTCTCACAGTATCTATCATACCTTGCCTTGAACTCACTCACTGTCATAGCACCCACAACAGACTCTGGCAGCTTATTCCACCCATTAACCACTCTAAAAGTAAAGAATCCAGCTCTAACACCCTTGCTAATCACACTCTTGCCCAGCTTCTGTAGATGTCCCATAGTTCTCCCACCACCAGTCCTGATCTCAAAAATATCTTCTGAATTAATCCTATAGAAACCCTGCAGCAATTTGAATGTCTCAATCATATCTCCCCTTTTCCACCTATCAACCAATTTCTGCAACCCACAAATCTTCGACCTGTTCTCATAAGGTTCATTCCATAGACCTGCTATCATCTTGGTCACTCGCCTCTGGATCCTCTCCACCTCCTCCCCATCAAGAAGAAACCTAGGTGACCAAATCTGGGCAATGGAGGAAAGAATGCTGTAAAAGGAATTGGAGATGATAAAGGTGATATGAATACTTGAGAAAAAGATATCCTTGAAGTATGGAGTAATTATTTTGAAAAATTGCTAAATGAAACTAGCAGCGATGACAACACAGTGATAAAAAACACTGACCAGGTATGCAAACAGGAATACATATCCATACTTGAAGTTAAAAAACCCATCAAAAGTCTGAAATGTGGAAAGGCAGCTGGAGTAGAAGATATTCAACCAGAAATGCTGAAGTATTGAGGTATAAAAGTCTTACAGTACAGTGGCTGTACTGCATAGTTGAGTCTTTGGACTCCCTGGAGGTGTCATGTAATAATAATAATAGTTCAGAAGGCCTGGACAGAGACGAATTCCTGATGATTGGAGTAGAGCTCTCTCATAGTACCCATATATATATATATATATATATATATATATATATATAAAAAGGGAAATAAAACTGAATATGAGAATTACAGAAGTATTTCCTTACTGAATATTCCTGGTAAGATTTATTCAAGTATACTTGAGAAACAGTTGAGAAGGATTGTGGAAGGGAAGCTTGGTGAAGAACAAGCTGGATTCAGGCCAAATAGAGGCTGTCAGGATCAGATTTTTACTTTACAACAAAGTGTTGAGAAATCATGGGAATATATCAAAGTGATCTATATTTAAGTTTCGTAGATCTGGAGAAGGCATATGACAAGGTGCCAAGAGAGAGAAGCTATTCAATACGCTACGGTTATATGGTGTCAATGGGGCATTATATCAAGCAATACTTAGTCTTTATTTGAGTTGTAAGTCAGCAGTTAGAATTGAAGGAAGTACAAGAAGATTGTTTAATGTTAAATCTGGTGTGAGACAAGGATGTACATTATCACCTCTGTTATTTATTATCTATATGGATCACATTATGAAGGAAAGTGGTATTAAACCTAATATCAAAATTGGAGATGTTAATGTCAGCTCTTTGCTTTATGCAGATGATGTTATACTTCTAAATAAATCTGCTACAAATCTGCAAGATTCCCTGACTAAATTGAATAACTATTGTAATGATTTGATATGAAGGTCAAAACAATAACAAGACAAAACAATGAAAATAGGCAAGTTCTCTATTCACAGTGTAGTTGAAAATATCAACTACACTGTGAATAGAGAACCTATAGAACAAGTAAAACATTTCAGCTACTTAGCACGATTTTTAGTGAAGATGGTAAATTAAATATGGAAATTGACAACAGAATCAATGAAGTTGGTATGATATGGTAGGAAGTCAACTGAAAATTTATATGGAATAAGAGAGAAATTAGTCAAAACATTAAATTAGCTATATACAAGACAGTGTTCAAATCAATTTTACCTTATGGATCTGAGTTAGAAATAAAACACTTGACCAAAGGCTGGTATGATATGGTAGGAAGTCAACTGAAAATTTATATGGAATAAGAGAGAAATTAGTCAAAACGTTAAATTATCTATATACAAGACAGTGTTCAAATCAATTTTACCTTATGGATCTGAGTTAGAAATAAAACACTTGACCAAAGGCTAGATACCACAGATATGAGTCCCAAGAAAGATTAGAAGGGTGAACAGATGGCATCAGTGGTGGCAATATCATATTAAAAACGAGGATAGGAAAGAACTTAATATTGTTAGCATCCAGGAATGTGTTAACAGAGCTAACAAGTGTTGTTTGCCAGGTTTGCGGGAAAAAGACCCAGAGGAAGACCAAGATATAGGTGGATTGATATAGTAAAAAGTGCCTTAGAAGATGGAAATACAAGATCTGATAATGTTGAAGACTTGAAAGGTAACAGATTGATTTGAAGGCAAATTGTAGATAGGAAGTTAGGAATGGTGTAAGTTTTTCATGCAGTACTATCATATCCTGTACATCCCTTGAGGGTATATATCAGGAATTTGATGATGATGATGAAGAATACTTCCCTACCCTCTCTTCCTTATGAAAAACAACACAGTAAGCATTGTAGAATTCTGTAAAACACTGCCCAGATAAAAAAAAAAAAAAAAGCTAAATCTTGTTTCTGACACTTAATACTCTCTGAAGTATTAACAAATATACTTTCAGTTGTTAAAACAGTTCAATGTATTATATAAATTAAGGAGTTAATAAAATGACCAAGTTATATGGGACAAACAGAAAATAAAAAGGAGAAACACAGGAAGTACACATCAGAATACAATAATAATAAAATAAAAAGTTGCTTTTAGTAGCAGTATATTGGTAAATATCTTCATTGATGTGAATCAATTCATAAATTAAATGTTCTGTTTATTCATAATACTTCTAAATGTAAGACTAAAATATGTAGAAAAAGTCAACAGTTCTGAAATATCTGGAAAATGGGAGAAAAAGTATATTGAAAGTTCTTAGCAAGTAAATAACCATATCCGCTGAGAGAATAAACATGGATAAAGCTAAAGACAGCTCCAACCCTAAAGGAGAGTTTGATGTATTATTAGCTCCTTATGCTAATGGAGGTAATCCTTTGACAGTTTTTACAAGGATTTATTGATGTGCCTTGTGAAATCTTACTTGACACGGGTGCACATATTTCACTCATTTCTTATAATTTGTTTAACAAAATTAAATCTCTAATTTCAAATGACATTTCCGTTTTAAGCTATCCAATTAAATTAAAGGGAATATTTGAATCAGAAATTTCAGCTGATAAGCAAATAAATGTTTTTATTTCAATTCCTTTTTTTCCATTGAAAGTTTGTCATTCATTAATAGTTCTTCCCGAATCTCCAAATGTGCAAGTAATATTTGGAATTGATTTTCTGAAACGTCATGGTTTTGCATGTAATTTTGTTGATAATACAGTGTCCTTGTGTGGACTAGAATGCCGTTTAGACAGGAAATCAGGTGACAATAGAAAATTAGAAAATTCAGTCTCCTGAAGTTTTTCAAGACACTAATGATAATGATCAAGTGTTTAATATTGAGACTCTAAAGAATAAGGAACCTAGTTCAAAAATTTGGGAAAAGGATGAGATTGTCCAAGCTCAGAAAGATGATCCCATACTCAAAACTATCTATGAAGCAGTATTGAAGTGTGAAACTCAATTGGATACATTTTTAAACCTGGAAAACTTGTATTTAGATAAAGATGGGTTACTCTTATCTAGACAAATGGAAGATGGAAGGTTTTGAAAGTGAAAATATTGGCACCAACACAAATGATTCCTTGGATCATGTACACTTTCCATGATTCAGACTTGGCAGGACACCAAGGATTTTCTAGAACTTGGGAAAGAATAAAGGATCGTTACATCTGGAAAGGTATGAAGAGTGATATACTCACATATGTCAAATCATGCCATAAGTGCCAAATAAGATCCATTTTTAGAGAAAAAGCTCCATTATAACCATTTCCAATTCCAACTAGACCTTTTCAGGCTGTTGCTATTGATGTGGTAGGTCCACTGCCAATTATTAAAAAAGGCAATAGGTATATTCTAGTAGTCACAGACATGCTAACTAGATTTCCTGAAGCAGTGTCAATGAAGGATCAAACTGCAAAGACTATTGCAAGAAAGTTTTTGAATATAATAATTTGTAGATATGGAACTCCTCAGACCTTATTTTCAGATCAAGGAGCAAATTTCACATCTGAACTATTGTTACAGTTACATAAATTACTTAATGTTAGGAAGATTTTTACTACACCTTACCACCCACAGTGTAATGGTATGTGTGAAAGGCTGAATAAGAATATATAGCAAATACTTTCCAATCGAAAAAGGAAAAGTTGGTCCTTTTGGGGGATCTAAATAGCAGAGTAGGAAATGATTGTGAGACATACAAAAATATTTTGGGAAAATTTGGACAAAAGAGCAAAGCTAATAATAATGGCAAATATCTGTTGGATTTCTGCTCAGGACATGGACTGGTTATTACTAACACCATGTTCCAACATAAAAATGTGCACAAATTCACATGGAGAGAAGAGGCTAGGAATAAGAAAAGTCTCATTGACTATGTTATTGTTGATAGTGATGTTTTCTCCCTGGTGCAGGACACCAGAGTGTACAGAGGATTTGAAATTGGAAGTGATCACTATTTAGTCTTGAGCAGGATAAAACTGAATTTCATATCGAAAAGAATAACATGTAAGAAAGTTTTAAAGCGAATAAAAGTTGAGCAGCTCTGAGATGTGAACTGTAGACTAAAATACACAAAGATTATTGAAGAAAAAATGAAAGAGTTTGAGAACAGGAATCAAACCTTGGAGATTCAGTGGCAAACTCTGAAGAAAACATTGATTGATTCTGCCAGAGAGGCATGTGGTGAGGTTGTCTGCAAGGATAAAAAAAATCAGAACTCCCTGGTGGACACAGGAAGTTAAAGAGGCAGTGAAGAAAAAGAAGAAAGCATATCAAAAGTTCCTGGCAAATAAGTCAGCTTGTGCTCTTAGAGAATACAGAGACAAATGCAAGAATGCTAAACACTGTGTAAAACTAGCTAAACAAAAGTCATGGGAGGACTTCGGCAAGAATGTAGAAAATAAATATCAAGAAGGTGGCAAAATATTCTGGAGGTTGTTGAAGAAGCTTAGGAATGGAGGAAAGAGTGCTATAAAAGGAGTTAGAGATGATAAAGGTGACATGAAAACGGAAGAAAAGGATAACCTTGAAGTATGGAGTAATTACTTTGAAAAACTGCTAAATGAAAGAAGCGATGATGGCAGCAAAGTGGTAAAAAACACTGAACAGGCATGCAGTCAGGAATACATATCCATACTTGAAGTAGAAAAAGCCATCAAAGGCTTAAAATGTGGAAAGGCAGCAGGAGTGGATGAAATTCGACCAGAAATGCTGAAGTATGGTGGTATAATAGTCTTACAGTGGCTGCACTGCATAGTTCAAAAAGCCTGGACAGAGGGACGAATTCCCGACGATTGGAGTAGAGCTCTCATAGTACCCATATATAAAAAGGGAAATAAAACCGAATGTGAGAATTACAGAGGTATTTCACTACTCAGTGTTCCTCGCAAGATCTATGCAAGCATACTTGAGAAACGATTGAGAAGAATTGTGGAAGAAAAGCTTGGTAAAGAACAATCTGGATTCAGACCAAATAGAGGCTGTCAGGATCAGATCTTCACTTTACGACAAATAGTCGAGAAAGCATGGGAATATAACAAAGATCTGTATTTAAGTTTTGTCGATTTGGAAAAGGCTTATGACAAGGTGGCAAGAGAGAAGCTATTCAGTACGCTAAAGTTATATGGTGTGATGGGGCATTATATCAAGCAATACTTAGTCTTATTTGAGTTGGAAGTCAGCAGTTAGAATTGAAGGAAGTACAGGAAGATTGTTTAATGTTAAATCTGGTGTGAGACAAGGCTGTACATTATCCCCTCTGTTATTCATTATCTATATGGATCACATTATGAAGGAAAGTGGTATTAAACATGATATCAAAATTGGAGATGTTAATGTCAGCTCTTTGCTTTATATGGACGATGTTATACTTCTAAATAAACCCACTACAAGTTTGCAAGATTCTCTGACTAAATTGAATAACTGTTGTAATAGATATGGTATGAAGGTCAGCAATAAAAAGACAAAGACAACGAAAATAGGCAGAATCATTGAAAATGTCAACTGTGTTGTGAATGGAGAACTTGTGGAACAAGTAAAACATTTCAGCTACTTAGGCACGATTTTTACTGAAGATGGTAAATTGAATATAGAAATAGACAACAGAATCAGCAAAGCTGGTATGGTGGGAAGTCAATTGTATAAATTCATATGGAATAAGAGAGAAATTAGTCGGAACACTAAATTAGCTGTATACAAGACAGTGTTCAAACCAGTTTTAACTTATGGATCTGAGAGCTGAGTCAGAAGTAAAACACTTGACCAAAGACTAGAGACCGCAGATACGAGAGTCCTGAGAAAGATTATAGGCATGAACAGATGGCATCAATGGCAATATCATATTAAAAACGAGGATATTAGGAAAGAACTTGACATTGTCAGCATCCAGGAATGCATTAGCAGAGCTATTCTCAGGTGGTATGGTCACTTAAATAGAATGGGAGAGAAAAGATTAGCAAAACAAGTGTTCTCTACCAAGTTGGCAGGAAAACGACCCAGAGGAAGACCAAGATATAGGTGGATTGATATGGTACAAAGTGCCTTAGACGATAGAAATATAAGATCTGATAATGTTGGAGTCTTGACAAGTAAGAGACTGATTTGGAGGAAAATTGTAGATAGGAAGTTAGTAATGATGTAATTTTTTCATGTAGTACTATCATATCCTGTACACCCCTTGAGGGTACATGGCAGGAAATTGATGATGAAGATGAAACTTTCCAATCTGGCAAACACTAAAATGAATGATTGGGACACGTATATTTCTCAAGCATTATTTGCATGTAGATCTGCTTTTCATTCTGCTATCAAAGAAAAGCCATCTTTTGCTTTATATTGTTTTGATCCAATCTTACCTAATGAACTTGTTTAAGTCATTTCTAATACAGGATACAATGATATAAATGAGTATCTGGAAACAGTAGTAGATAAATTTTCCACTACTCACAGATTAGTAGGTGAAATAAGTAGATTAAGTTTTCAGAAAACTAGGCAGTACATAAATCGTTTTAGAAAGTATAAGTCATTTGCACCAGGTGATTTAGTATTGTTAGATGATAAATCTAGCATAAACTGAGTTGGGAAATTAGGAAGGAAAGCTTTAGGTCCATATAGAATTTTAGACAAATTTTCTCCTGTGAATTTTAGGATTCAAGATGTCAAAAATACTAGTAAAATTTTAAGTGTACACTCTGATAGGTTAAAAAGGTACTTTTTAGGGAGTAGAAATTTAGTTACATTTAGTTCTGTCGCCCGAGGACTGTGAGAAGTGGGCTAGGGCTACTGAACCAAGGACGGGTTCAACTAAAGAAGCAAGTCCAACAGAAAGAGAGTGTGTGTAAAGTAAGAATCGGGTCGCTGAATGGGAAGAGTAGGGAGATAGTGGACATGATGAGAAGAAGGAAGCTGAAGATCTTGTGCATGCAGCAGACAAGGTGGAAAGGCAATAAAGCAAAGGAGCTGGTGGAGAGATATAAACTATTTTATAGCGGTGTGAATGAGAAGGGAAGAAACGGAGTTGGAATTATCATTGATAAGGAGCTAAAGAGTGGAGTCTACGAGGTGTGCCGGAAGAATGATCGGATTATGAGCGTTAGGCTTGAGATGGGAGGAAGTGTGGCTACTATAGTGTGTGGCTATGCCCCGCAAGTAGGTTGTGATGATGAGGAGAAAGAGACATTCTGGAGAGAACTTGACCAAGTAGTAATGTGAATCCCTGATGGTGAGAGAGTGATCGTCAGAGCAGATCTTAACAGGCATGTAGGAAGGCGACGAAGTGGTGAAGAAAGGGTACATGGAGGTTGGAGTAGTGGTGAAAGAAATGAAGACGAAGTGGTGAAGAAAGGGTACATGGAGGTTGGAGTAGTGGTGAAAGAAATGAAGAAGGTAAAAAAATCATAGAATATGCTGTGGCATTCGATCTGGCTAAAGCTAATACGTGGTTCAAGAAGAGAAGTTGGGCATCTGATAACCTATAAGAGCAGGGATAGAATGAGTCAGACTGACTATATTATGTGCCGTAGGAAACATCTGAAGGAGGTGAAAAACTGTAAAGTGATTAATGGAGAAAGTGTAGAAGCACAGTACAGGTTGGTTGTGGTAGACTGTGATATAAAAGTGGTGGGTACGGAGGAGAATAAAGTGGTGGAAATTGGAAGAGGAAGGACCAAGGAACAAGTTTAAAGAAGAGGTATTGAAAGAAATGAAGTTACCAGAGGATGTGGAAGAATGGTGGGACATTAATAGTCGGAATATTAGAAAAATTGGAGAAGAGGTGCTTGGTATAACATCAGGAAAGGGACCACCTGAGGATAAGGAGGCATGGTGGTGGAATGAGGAGGTGCAGTTGGAGATCAAGGAAAAGAAAGAGGCAAAGAAAAAATGGGACATGACTGGAACTAGCGCTGACAAGGAGGCATATAGATTAGCAAAGAAAAATGAAAAGAGAGCTGTGGCAAGGGCGAAAGCGAGGGCAGTTGATGAGGTTTATGAAGAACTGGAGAGAAACGGTGGCAAAGCTCAGTTGTTGAGAATAGCGAAAGCCAGAGATATGGCCTTGAAAGACATAACATCAGTCAAGCAGATAAAGGACGCCTCAGGAGTAGTATTACAAGATGAGGACAAAATCAGAGGAAGATGGAAAGAATATTTGCGAAAACTACTAAATGAGGAGAATCCAAGAGAGAGGTGCGAGGATGGAGAGGTAAATGAGAGACCGGTGCAAGACATAAGTAGAGAGGAAGTGGTTTGGGTACTGAGAAAAATGAAGAATGGAAAGGCTGTGGGAGCAGACCAGATACCTGGGGAAGTGTGGAAAAGTTTGGGCAGTGAGGGCGTGGATATGTTATGGGATCTGATGTGTAAAATAGCCCAACAAGAAAAGATACCAGAGGAATGGAGGAAAAGTATTCTCGTCCCAATCTACAAAGGAAGAGGAGATGTTCAAGACTGTGGCAACTATAGAGGAATCAAGCAGCTGTCACACACATCAAAAATATGGGAAAGAGTAATTGAAGCAAGGTTATGGCAGGAAACGAAAATTGGTGAGGAGCAGTTTGGATTGATGCCAGGAAGAGGGACAACGGATGCAATATTTGCGCTAAGGCGATTGATGGAGAAATATAGAGAGATGCAAGTGGATCTGCACATGGTGTTTATAGACCTGGAAAAGGCATATGACAGAGTGGCCAGGCAGGAGGTATGGAGGTGTATGAGGAAGAAGGGGGTGTCGGAGAAGAACGTGAGGTTGGTGAAGGAGATGTATGAGGGAACAGAAACTCAGGTCAGGTCTAGTGTTGGCATGACAGAAGGGTTCCCTATTGTCGTAGGGTTACACCAAGGGTCAGCTCTGAGCCCCTACCTCTTTGACCTGGTTCATGGATGTACTAGTGGAGGATGTCAAGAAGGAGGCACCATGGAGCATGCTGTTTGCCGATGACATTGTTCTATGCGAATCATCCCGAGAGAAGCTTGAAAATACCCTGGAAGAGTGGAGAAAGGCATTGGAGGAGAGCAGCATGAGAATTAACCGGGTGAAGACTGAATATATGTCAACGGGGAGTGACGAGGATATCGTCATACGACTCCAGGGTTAAAGGCTAATTTCAGGAAAGAAATTCAAGTACCTTGGGTCGGTTGTCGAGAGGAATGGTGACCTGGATGAGGAGATACAGCACCGAATAACATGCGGTTGGATGAATTGGAGGAAGATGAGCGCGGGGGGGGGGGGGTCCTGTGCGACAAGAGAGTGAGCTGTAAGAGGAAAGGAAAGCTCTATAAGATGGTGGTGAGGCCGGCGATGCTCCATGGTGCGGAGACGTGGCCTATAACCAAGGCACAGGAGAGGAAGATGGAGGTAGCGGAGATGCGGATGTTGAGATGGATGAGTGGTGTGACAAAGGAGGACAGGATAAGGAATGACTACATCAGAGGGACGGTTAAGGTGGGACCAATTGGCAAGAAGATACAAGAAAGTAGGCTGAGGTGGTTTGGACATGTTGAGAGGAAGGGTGAGGAGTATGTTGGTAAACGAGTGGAGTATATGGAGTTGGAGGGAAGGAGGAAAAGAGGCAGGCCCAAGCTCAGGTGGAGGGATAAGATGACAGAGGATCTTAGGGAGAAAGGATGGAGTCCAAAGGATGCTCTGGACCAGAGAACTTGGAAGAGGAAGGTTAAAGATTGGTGCGCCGACCCCGTTTAACATGGGATAAGGCACAGTGAAAGAAGAAGAAATTTAGTTACATTAGGAGACAATATGAATAAAATATTGAAAGATGAGCGTAGTTTTCCTAGTACTAATTGTGCATCTCATTCACAATCAAATAGTAGGAAAGGGAATAGTTTTAAAGCTCATAATTCAAATATGCAGCAAAGGAGAACATTAAATTTGGGTAAAACTAAATCTAATGCAGGAAATTTTAGAAATCCCAGGGTACATAATTCTGATAATGTACAATAAGAGTGATAATGATCAAATTGACTCTAACATTGATGAAATAGTAGCAGAATATCATAGGTTAGTTAACATAGAGTTAAGTAAGCCAGAGGAATGTGAAAATACCTCTAATTTAGTTAATAAGGATAAGCAAAACACATCTCCTTGTGGATATGTATACTGTTATGCATTAAGGGATTGGCCACTACTGAGACTAGTTTCGACCTTTATTCACGTCTCTTCAGTGGGAGCCAGGCCCAGAGTTGGAGATACTAGGCAGAAGCAGTAGCAAGATCATCTTTACCTATAGGAGTTGCCAAAAGGTTTGCCACCTTTTTTTATTAAATTACTCTGGATTTAGAGAAAGATGTTGAAAGTTTATTTTTCACTAGGTTAGACTATAATAAATTTAGTTTAATCCTTTATCCCAGTGAGAGCAAACAAAGTTTGCGCCTGAAAATATCTTCAGGACTGAATATAGTATTGTACTATCTTACCTGGGTAAGTAGTACAACACCAGGCAACTCGTAGCAAAGGTGGAGCAAGCTAGTCTGGGTAGTGGCCAATCCCTTAATGCATAACAGTATACATATCCACAAGGAGATGTTTTGCATTATGGGAGATACTAGGATAGGAGTGTTGGCAGCTTGCTCCACCTCTGCTACGAGTTGCCTGGTGTTGTACTACTTACCCAGGTAAGATAGTATAACACTATGTTCAGTCCTGAAGATATTTTCAGGCGCAAACTTTGTTTGCTCTCACTGGGATAAAGAATTAAACTAAATTTATTATAGTCTAACCTAATGAAAAATAAACTTTCAACATAATTCAAATAGTTTAAATAAAATATTTGAAAGGTATAGAAATGAAATTTGTAAGTATAGTAAATTGGAAGAAGAAAATTCAGAATTATCTCTAGCATTAGATGATTCTGAAACTAGTGATTCTGAGAGTGTAAATAATGATCAGCAGGAATCACGTTAATTTTTAAGATCCAGAAATAAGCAATAAAAGTTTTGTTAGATATAGGTTAAATATTTAAAAATTTTTTTAAAAAAAATTTTCAGAGAAAGATGAAATTGATGTAAAAATAATCATAATTAAAATTCTGAATATTTTTACGAATTGTTTATGTTAAAATGTTTATTAGTTTTGTTTTCATAACACGCATTGTCGGCACTTACGATGTGCCCATTATGGAAATTGTTTTGTCAAAAGTGATATGTAAAGAAGTCAAAAAATTGATGTACTTACCAGATTTGATATTTGTATTACTTAAAAGAATTTTATTGGAATATAAAATTATCAAAGTTGTGTTTTATGAAGACATTCTCTTGTCGCTAATAGAGACGTGTCAGCCATTATTTATACCTAATTTCTTGCTTACCAGTTTCATGGAGTACGTATGCTCGCCGAGAAGTTTGATGAGTGACTGAGCTGACAAGAAAGCGTTCGGTATCTGAGTAATGGCTGAAAACAAAAGAGCTTTCGGACGGAATTTAGAACACAAGCTGGCAGATATTTAGATTCAGAGGAACTAAGTTTTATGTGACAGTCAGAGGAAAATTAATAGTATATTCTGAAAAAGGAATCGTGGAACTATTAAGTTTTATTGTAGAATAAGTATGGATAAATAAAAGAAAATATTACTATATGTGTTTTAAACAGAATATTGGAGGAAACACTAATTGAAAGATTTATAGGAGATTCCAAAAAGGAAATCGTAAAACTGTAAGTTTTTTTTTATTGGAAGAGTTAAGACTGTCAATAAGCATTTAATGAATAAAAGAAGAATTTGCTATTTACGTTCTAAAGGAATGTTCGAGAAAACTCTGATTAGGAAGTTTCATCTTTATTAAGGACAGCGGATCTGACTATTATTTCTACTGAAGAAAAAAGACAGATTTAAGTTCGGAAGAATTAATGTGTGCTACATAAGTGATGAGAAAGGATCCTGTAAAAATGAAGAATAGAGTCATATATCTTCGGAAAAGGGCCTTGACAGAGAAAGAAACTGGCTATGAACATTTTGTGATTGTGCAAACAAAGTGTTTAGTCTAGTCTTAAATGTAAGTTTATTTTTAAGAGGCCTTGGATCCAATTAATTTGTAGTTAGTTATGTAATATTGTTTGGAGTGTATATATATTGTTTTTGTTTTATTAAATGTGTTTATTTTGTATTTGGTCTTGAGTCAGTGATTATTTGGATTATGAAAGAAAGAGTTAAGATCACTGCACCAATTGGAGTGAACCCTTGTGCATATAATAATATATAGGTACACTCAGAAATAAAAAAAATAATTGTTAGAAACAGAGATCATCTCTATGGTAGAATTAATAACATGATAATATTTATGAATACTCTATCTATATAAAAATCCACCAATTATTAACAAGTTCCTTTTAATATGATTCTGTCATAGATGCTGTTTGTTCACTTCACTCAAATCTTTCTCAGTACTCTCAAATCCATAACTTAAAACTGGTTTGAACAATGTCTTGTATATTGCGAGTTTAGTGTTTCAGCTAATTTCTTTCTTATTCCATATAATTTTATTCAACTGGTTTCCTATCATCCCAGATTTACTTTTCTGCACTTAAACAGTTTTGAAATATTTTACTTGTTCAATTGGTTTTCCATTGAGATAAAGATGTCCAGAATAATTACTTAATGACTGTTACATATTTCAAATTTCTGATTGTAACCTTCTCTGCCTCAAGTATTTATATGCATTCCTGATTGCACTGCTGTTCTATTAACAGCAATGCAATCAGGAATGCATATCAATATATTTAAAAGTAATGCAATCATAACCTGAGGCACAGCAGATCGCCATCGGAATCCGAAAAGGTATCTGGGATCAATCATGTCTAATGATAATTTAGAAGGCCTGGCCAGATGGTTAAATTTCAGGCTGATTGGAGCAGTGTTCCCATGGTACCCATGTGCTAAGGAAATAAAACCAAATGTGAGAATGTTACATAGAAATTTCCCTACTAAGTGTTCTAGGTAAAATTTATGAATGTGCATGTGAAAAGAAGCTAAGAAAAATTGTTAAGGAGAAACTTAGGGAAGACCAAGCTGGGTTCAGGACAAAAAGGAGTTGTCCTGATCAGATTTTCATTTTAAGACATAATGATCAGAAATCATGGAAATGTAATGAGGATCTATATTTCTGTTTAGTAGATCTGGAAAGGCATATGACAAGGTACCAAAAGTAAATCTGTACAAAATTCTATTTGGTGTAAATAAAACATTATACAGAGCAATACATAGTTAAAATTTATTCTTAAGTCAGCAGTTTTAGTAGGAGGAGGTACAAGTAGAGATTATTATTATTAACATCTGACCTAAATGAAGTCAGAGACTCATTGTGGGATGTACAAACTTGTGTGACAGTTTCACACACAAAACTCTTCCAACCGTACCTTAAAATGATTTAATGTGTATACATTCACAACACACTCAGGTAATGCATTCCACTCATCAACCACTCTCCATGTAAAGAACCTGTTTCTCACTCCTCTGCTCACATCCTCCTTATACGGTTTTCAGGGATCGCCTCTTGTTCAACACCTCCCCCCCCCCCAATTCTATGAAAAATCTCTCCCATGTCAACCCAATAACAATCCCTGACTAGCTTATGTCTCAATCATATTCCCCACCCTCCTCCTCCTCCTATTCATGAGGTTTTGCAATTAACATTTCTCAGTTTCTGTCCTCATACTCCACAGTCCAAAGACCTCTGACCACCTTCGTGAATCTTCTTCGGACCCTTTCTGACATATCCTTGTCACCATTAAAACCCACTGACCAAATCTGTATACAATAATCCATATGAGGCCTGATCAAGGGCTTATAATCCATTGCATCATAACATACTTCTGCATGTCAGGGTCCTTTGCATCATTGCCATTGTCTGATGTGATGTCTTCACAATTTTTGCAATGTGGTCCTTGAATTTTAGGTCCCTGTCCACACCACAACTCCCAGATCTCTCATCTCATGATTTGATATAAAATCAGTGCAAGACAAAAATACACACCACCATAATATATTCATCATCTATATGGATCACATTATGAAGGAAAAGTGGCATTAAACCTGATATCAAAATCAGTAACACTAAAATCTCAGCACTTTACCTTATACAGATAATGCTAAACTCCAGAATAAATCCAGAGCAAGATTAGGATTCCTTAATGAAACAAAATAATCACTATAACAAATTAGGCATGAAAAATCAGCAGCCAAAAGATGAAAGCTATGAAAATAGCAGGAACAAAACAAATGTCAACTGCATTTTGAATGGAAAACCAAAGCAAGTACAGTACAATATTAAGTACAAAGGCTATTCAATGATACTTCTGGATTTTGCAAAGGTATTCGACAAGATTCCACATGGAACTCTACTGCATAAATTTACCTGCTTTTTAACAATGTAAGAAATGATATAGAAAGTTGTTTGCTGATGGTGCAAAACTGATAAGATCAATAGTCAATGAAGATGATCTGAAGTATGACTTAAATAGACCGACAGCATGAACAAAGATAAATGGCCAGTTTAATGTGGCCAAGTGCGAGGTCATGCATTTGGGAAATAAGAGATCAAAATCAAAAAGATAAATGGCCAGTTTAATGTGGCTAAGTGCAAGGTCATGCATTTGGAAAATAAGAGATCAAAATCTGCTATACTGATTGAACTGAACTGCATGAAACCTTTGAGATCAGGGATTTGGTTACTGAGGTTATTGAGAACATGGAGCTGACATTTAGAGGACAAACTGCAATCATGGCCAAAACAACATATCAGATTACCTGATCATTGAAGATGCACTGATAAGCAAGGATAAAGAGGTTATTATTCTCCTTTATAGGACTTTAAGAAGGCCATATCTGGACTAACATGCAGAGATTTGGTGTAGGATTATGTTGAGATGAGGAAGTTGTAGAGGATCTCAAGGCAAGCAACCAAGATTGTGGCAGCAAGTCTATGGAATGTTCTTTGTGGGCTTCAAAATCTAGCTGACAAGGAGAATAAAAGGGGGAATGATGGAAGCATATATATTTTTAAAGATGTTTTTATATGATTGACATAAGACTCTTTTCAGTACTTAGTAGGAGGGAAGAAAACAACAAGTCAACCCATGCTTGCTAACCATTAGAGCATGGTTAGCAAGCATGTTATGATAGGCCTAGATTTTTTGCTTGGAGGTTGGTGAATGCATTGTTAGGAATGGGAGGATAGTTGATAGTGCTTCATTGGTGAATGAGTTCAAGGAGAAGTGATAAGTACTGTGTGAACAATCGTTAGGTGGGTCTACCACAATGAGTCTGATTCTATGGAGATTAAGTCAAATAATAATTAAGACTAGTTTTAAATGGCACTTGTGACATAATAAAGTTTATCAGACATACATATATTCATACAAATAAATAGTCGTTTTATTTTTGACTATATTTCAACCAGAAACTAATTGGCCATCATCAGCATAATCATAAAGTGAAATAATCCTATTGTATAATTGAGCCACATGTCAGAGTGTCACCTAATGAGAGATTACAAAATAAAATTAGATTAAAATTAAATTAAGTGATTTGAAATAAAAACTAGCAAAAAGTTAAGTAGTTAATTGAATAACATATCATACAATAAAAAGAGGTACTACTGTTTGCCGTTTATGAGGATGAGACTCCCAAATCCTGGCAGTAGAGAGGCAGTCATTCAGATTTAAGTTTGGGTGGTGTAGAAGTGCTTTATCACTCTCTTTAAATAGTTAGGACTGTAGATGTAAAAGGCAAGCATTAGACCAGAGGATATTGTGGTCAGCATCAACTCTATGCTGAGTAAGGCCAGATTGAGAATAAGGTCGATCTGGTTGGCAGTGGAGAGCACATATGCTCTCCAGCCACAAGGCTGCGGGTTGGAATCCCACCGTAGGCATGGATGTTTGTGATTGTCTGTAAAAATACTAGGGGTGGTAGATGGCGTTGGTATAGATGATGATGATGGTAGTTGCAAATCATTGTAGTTGGTTGAGTGGTGGAGACAGAGTTGTAGAGTGGGTGCCCTCCCTTGATGAGTCCTTGGACTCCCTGGAGGTGTCATGTAATAATAATTTTTCAGGTTCATAGTTGCTGATATAAGAGTGGTGTTCTTGTAGTCATTTTTTGGCATTTCTGCTCATACTTTGTTCATCAAAGTATGAACAGAAGCACTCATGCTGAACCAGGGAGGGGAGATAGAAAGGGGGTTAGTGTTTATCTTTCGTGGTAGGTAATGAAGAGGAGATTTTGTTGATAGGGAAGAAAATCTCTTCTTGGTTATCATAATATATCTGTACCCCAGAGGCATAGGACACTAACTCACAAAATAGTAACTTTTCAATACAGACAGGAGAATAATTTTTAGCACTGATTTTTCATATTTAGTCTCAATTTCTGCCACAGATAGGTTAATTTTAAAGATGTCTAGTTTCATAGCTAGTGCTCTATTCCTCATGAAAATGAAGAAAACTTCCCCCCCCCCCCCTTACCAAGTTTTGGTGAAAATTGGTGATGTGTTCTATGCTTCTGGGGTACCATATATGTAATTTCAGAGAACAACTTAGTCAGCTAAGTCCCAAACTGAAAGGCTATTTTTTGCTTGTTCAGCATCCAAGTTTTCACAGTACCAGTTCTGCTTATCAGTCCACTAGGCTCTCTCATTCTTTTGTCTAGACTTAAGAGTCAGGTAAACTGACTTCTCACCCATTTAAAGGCTGAGAACAGATTGATCTAATAAGGTCAATGAGGAAGGTGAGACTAGATACTGGATCAAGGTACTGGTCAGTTCTCTGCATTCCTTACAGGCTATATGAGATCTAGTTTTGATGCAAGCAATCCCTGATGTTTTCTTAAACTACAATGGGTAACAGCATAGAAGAATAATAAAAAACAGTAGTGGAGGGAGATGGGAATTCCTCATATCGTATAGGGTTTGGGAGTATACCACTGTAATTGACACAATTAATCCTTATGCTTAAATGGTAAGACAAAACACACACACACACACACACACACACACACACACACACACACACACACACACACACACACACACACAGTTAAATGTAAACCTTGTAGTGCATGGATAAATATACAATAGTTTATAAACCAATATCCAGTATAAGTAAAGAAGTAACGTTTATTCTGAGACACAACTAGTTTTGTCTAAATTGCAAAGGACTTTATGGTGCAGGAGAAGGAATTAAAAAAACAACCAAACAAGAAAAAGATTAGCACAGTGATAACAAATATAGGATTATTAAGTTTTAAGATTTCAGATTCATTCCACAGAGCCTGGTACCTCTCTATCAAGACATCATGTGGATCAGCTGAAGACAATACATGCCATGAAAGAGATGAAGCCTCACTTTTCTGGAATTCTGTGTCTCCATGTTTTCCCTGAAAGTGCGATGATTTTAACAGAAAATTTATGTAGTAATGTGAGAAATTTATCAGGATGCTGGTAAACACATTAAATATATCACAGCTCAATGAAATGTCCATAAAACTGGCTAAAATCCTTAGAGAATATAAAATTAGAACAGTATTTACTCCTTTCATCAGGATAAGATGACTATTCACTATTTTAATCCATTAAACCTGGACATAGTCCCCTGAAATTTCCAGGAGTTTACAGACTGGAGGTGATGCAGGACACCATACTATGGACAGACTGAGAAACAGACTGAACAATGCATTCAGGAGAATGTTAGATATATGGAATAACAGAAATAAGATCACAGCTCCATAATGACATGTATTCGTGATAGAACTGTGAGCATGTGACTGATCTTCATTTGATCAACATGATACCGTGACAGAGCCACCAGGTTGTGTGGAATGAATACGACATCTTACATTAGTGTTATGGCAAAACAGAAATGTAATAATACACACTCGAATGTCAATCCTAGCATTAATTTATCTAAATGTTTCCTAACTATAACCAGCGAATCACACAAACAATAGCATGCCAACACGTACAATGACAGCATATCAAACATAATTTAAATCATTAGAATCTTACATATTTCCATATTTGTTGTTACCAGTGCTGTAACAACAAAGGCAGGTGCAACAGGTGCAGGGCCTGGGATGAAGGGGGGGCCCTCGAAATGGGGTATTAAAAAATAATCAGTATTATCTTTTCATTTTCAAATTTAAAATTTTTCCACTGTGGGGGCCAATTCTGTAATGTGTTTGGTTAAAGTTAAAATTTAACCAACCAATAAGAAACAACTATTAAATAGAAATTATATAAGTAATGGTTTTCTTATTGGTGCAGTAAAATTTTAACTTTAATTAAAATATTATAGAATCAACCCTGCAGTTTGCTGTCTGAGTCAGGCAGACAAAAGTTGTGAATAATCACAGAGTGATCCAAGCTATAGTCTATATTATTGTACCAAAGTTTTCTTCCATTCACAAGGTTTCATGAATGTGTATGTATTGTATTTTTTTTTTGGTCTCAAAAAAAAAAAAAAAAAACCTTGCACAACGTCCATGAAAAGCTAGTTATGGCACTGGTTGCCACCATGCTAATCTTGTACTGTATGTTTTGTCTATTAATTCCTCCGCCAATATCTGCTGAAGTTTTATTCATTTAAGACAAAACTAGTCATTCATGCCCCTGAGTAAATGAGTTACTTCTGTACTACCAGATACTATCAGTTATCATATTATAAACTGCTGCCCTCTATGTATGTAGCAATACACACAAACACACACACACATACATACATAAACACAGAGTGAGTGTATTATCAATAATGATAATAATGTCTGCAAGTGAAGTTTCATAAAGAGCAATTAACACTATGCAATTAAAAAAGAAAGCAATATTATAAAATTAATAACTCACCATCAAGAGTACTTGGATGGACTAAAGGTGCTATTCAAGAGAAAGTAATTCTGATTACTAAAAAAAAAATACTGTAAAAACATTATCTGACCATAAGAAATTTATTGGGAATCTCTAATGAAAATAAATTTTTATTAATATTTCTTATTAGGAATTAAGAATACACATTTTTTTTTTTTTTTTTAAAGAGAACTTTTGAAATAAAAAGTATTAAGCTTAGATGTAAGTTCATAGTGAAGAATTTATGGAGACAAAAACACACATGTTAGAGTAATTACTTTACATATAATTAAGAAAATAACATTCGAAGTTTCAACCTTTGTATCAAAGTCATCATCAGGAAAACATGTATGCATAGGAGACGAGCCACATGACACTACATTAAAGTAAGATAAATCTAAATATTTTGTTAATTGTTTACTCTAGCCTGACTTCTGGTGAAAAATAAATAAATAAATAAAATATATACAAAAATTTAATTAATCAACAAAATAAAATAAATTGTTTATACATATCAGTATAATAATATACAGATGACAGAAAAAAATCTCTAAATAAATAAAAATAAAGATTTATAGTGGAACTACATTAAACACATCTCTACAGTCCTATTATATTAAGTTTAGTTTAATGCTTTATCCAAGTGTGTGCAAACAAAGTTTGCGCCTGAAAGTATCTTCAGGACTGGGGTAGAGTGGTACAATACCGGCAACTCCTTGCAAAGGTGGAGCAAGCTACCAACACTCCATCTCAGTATCTCCCATAATGCAAAACACATCTCCTTGCGGATATGTATAATGTTATGCATTAAGGGAAGGGCCACTACCCAGACTAGTTTCGACTTTTATTGAGGTCTCCTCAGTGGGAGCCAGGCCCAAGTGGAGATACTAGGCAGAAGCATTAGCAAGGTCATCTCCTCCTATAGGAGCTGCCAAACGGTGTGCCACCTTTTTATTAAATTACTCTGGATTTAGAGAAAGATGTTGAAAGTTTATTTTTCACTTGGTCAGACTATAATAAATTTAGTTTAATCCTTTATCCATGTGTGTGTGCAAACAAAGTTTGCGCCTGAAGGTATCTTCATGAATGGGGTAGAGTGGTACAACACTTGCAAAGGTGGAGCAAGCTATCAACACTCGATCTCAGTATCTCCCATAATGCCAAACACATCTTCTTGCAGATATGTATAATGTTATGCATTAAAGGAAGGGCCACTGCACAGACTAGTTTCGACCTTTACTGAGGTCTCTGGGAGCCAGGCCCAAGTGGGGATACCAGGCAGAAGGCATTAGCAAGGTCATCTCCTCCTATAGGAGCTGCCAAAGGGTGTGCCACCTTTTTATTAAATTACTCTGGATTTAGAGAAAAATGTTGAAAGTTTATTTTTCACTTAGTCAGACTATAATAAATTTAGCTTAATCCTTTATCCAAGTGTGTGTGCAAACAAAGTTTGCACCTGAAAGTATCTCCAGGATTGGGGTAGAGTGGTACAACACTGGCAACTCCTTGCAATGGTGGAGCAAGATACCAACACTCCATCTCAGTATCTCCCATAATGCAAAACACATCTCGTTGCGGATATGTATAATGTTATGCATTACGGGAAGGACCGCTAAGCTAATAATAATGGCAAATACCTGTTGGATTTCTGCTTAGGACATAGACGTTATTACTAACAACACAATGATCTAACATAAATATGAGCACAAATTCACATGGAGAGAAGATGCAAGGAATAAGAAAAGTCTCATTGACTGTGTTATTGTTAATAGTGATGTTTTCTCTCAGGTGCAGCACACCAGAGTGTACAGAGGATTTGAAATTTGAAGTGATCACCATTTAGTCTTGAGCAGGATAAAATTGAATGGCATATTGAAAAGAAGAACATGTAAGAAAGTTTTAAAGAGAATTAAAGTTGAGCAGCTCTCAGATGTGAACTGTAGACTAAAATACACAAACATTACTCAAGAAAAAACGAGTTTGAGAACAGGAACCAAACCTTGAAGATTCAGTGGCAAGCCCTGAAGAAAACACTGATTAATTCAGCTAGAGTGATATATAGTGAGGTTGTCTGTAAGGATAGAAAAATCAGAACTCCATGGTGGACACAGGAAGTTAAAGAGGCAGTGAAAAAAAAGGAGAAAGCATATCAAAAGTTCCTGCCAAATAAGTCAGATTTTGCTCTTAGAGAATACAGAGAAAAATGTAAGAAAGCTAAACAAAACTCATGGGAAGACTTTGGTAAGAACATAGAAACTAAATATCAAGGTGGCAAGATATTTTGGGAGTTGTTGAAGAAGCTCAGAAATGGAGGAAAGAGTGCTGTAAAAGGAATTAGAGATGATAAGGTGACATGAAAGCTGGAGAAAAAGATATCCTTGAAATATGGAGTAATTACTTCGAAAAATTGCTAAATCAAACAAGCAGTGATGACAGCACAGTGGTAAAAAACACTGACAAGGCATGTAGTCGGGAACACATATCCATACTTGAAGTAGAAAAAGCCATCAAAAGCCTGAAATGGGGAAAAAGCAGCAGGTGTAGATGATATTCGACCAGAAATGCTCAAGTATGGAGGTTATAAAAGTCTTACAGTGGCTGCACCGCATAGGTCAGAAGGCCTGGATAGAGGGACGAATTCCAAATGATTGGAGTAGAGCTCTCATATTACCCATATATAAAAAGGGAAATAAAACTGAATGTGAGAATTACAGAGGTATTTCTCTACTGAGTGTTCCTGGTAAGATTTACTCAAGTATACTTGAGAGACGATTGAGGGATTGTGGAAGAGAAGCTTGGTGAAGAACAAGCTGGATTCAGGCCAAATAGAGGCTGTCAGGATCAGATTTTCAGTTTACGACAAATAGTTGAGAAATCATGGGAATATAACAAAGATCTGTATTTATATTTTGTAAATCTAGAGAAGTCATCTGACAAGGTGCCAAGAGAAAAACTTCAAAACCAGTGGCGGCCCGTGAAAATTTTAAGTAGGGGTGCTGCATATACAAAATAAGAAAAAAAAAATTAATTCTTTTTCCTAATCAGTAACCAATTTATTAATAAGTAAATTTACATGTTACAAAAATTGCTTTATTAAAAATATTTCACCCTCCCTACGAATACACACCAATAATAAAAGTTTCGTACACAGAAATAACGTGTGCAAGCATATAATATATCTGTAGCAACATTGCTCAACGAGCAGTGTCGGTTTCGACATTCCGACACTAATTTAGTTGCAGTGCATTTGTTTCGTGTAACGATAATTGAGAAAATATAATTCTTTTCATATTTTTAACAGTGACACTCATTATAATTCAGCCTTGTGTTTATAATAAATAAATAATTATATGTTATTTTAAAAGAATAAAATAAGATTTACCAAAAATATTTCACCCTCACCACTAACACACATCAATAATAAAAGTTTTGTATCTCACGGAAATAAAGCGTGCAAGTATACAATTTATCTGTAGCGACACTGCTCAACGAGCAGTGTCAGATTCACTTGTTAAGTGCAATGGCAAGCGCAAACAAATATCGGCGAGCCTAGCTGCAATTGGCCGAATGTGATAATTCCGACACTGCGTTAGATCACAGTGTATTTGTTTCGTAATCTAAAGTGTTAATCGAACAATTCCAATTATTAACTATTCGATCAATGTCGAAACATAAGCTGTAACCTTTAACGTGTTGTATTGCATTTATGTAATGCTGTAAGCATTGTTATTATTTATAAACACAAACAAAATTTACTTTTTTCGTTTTTTCTTTGGGATGTTGCAGTGTCGCAGTGCTTATGTACAAGCCGCCACTGTTCAAAATGCTACAGTAATAGGGTGTCAGTGGGACATTATATTAAGCGATACTTAGTCTTTATTTGTGTTGTAAGTCAGCAGTTAGAAATGAAGGAAGTACAGGAAGGTGGTTTCATGTTAAATCTGGTGTCAGATAAGGGTGTACATTATCCCTCTCATTATCTATATGGATCACATTATGAAGGAAAGTGGCATTAAACCTGATATCAAAATTGGAGAAGTTAATATCAGCTCTTTGCTTTATGCAGATGATGTTATACTTCTAAATAAATCCGCTACAAGTCTGCAAGATTCCCTGACTAAACTGAATAAATGTTGTAAGAGATATGGTATGAAGATAAGCAATAACAAGACAAAAACAATGAAAATAGGCAGAAGCATTGAAAATATCAACTGCATTGTGAATGGAGAACAAGTGAAACACTTCAGCTACTTAGGCTCAATTTTCAGTGAAGATGGTAAATTAAATATGGAAATAGACAACAGAATCAACAAAGCTGGTATGGTGGGAAGTCAACTGAATAAATTTATATAGAATAAGAGAGAAATTAGCCAAAACACCAAATTAGCTGTATACAACACAGTGTTCAAACTAGTTGTAACTTAAGGATCTGAGAGCTGGGTCAGAAATAAAACACTTGACCAAAGACTAGAGACTGCAGATATGAGAGTCCTGAGAAAGATCAGGGGCATGAACAGATGGCATCAATGGCAATATCATATTAAAAACGAGGATATTAGGAAAGAGTTTGACATTGTCAGCATCCAGGAATGCATTAGCAGAGCTAATCTCAGGTGGTATGGTGATGATGAAAAATGGTGGTGAAACATAAAATGGTATGGATTTTTCGAAAATAGTGAGATGTCGTGAATGCAGTATGTATGCTTGGGGAGAGAGATTGAAGATATTTATGTTGAGAGGATGAATAGAAGAGATGAGAGAGTTTTGGTGTGTAAGAAGTTCAGAATAGTTATGGATTATAAGATATCAATGAATGTAAGTGGTAGTGGGCAAAAGATCGTGAATGTGGCTATGGGGGGTGGAGTTGATGGTTGCTGAGTGGTTGAGCAGACAGCAGGGGAAAGTGGCGATGAGTTAGCGATGCTGATTGATAACAATCAGCATAGATGGCAGCGAGTTAGCGGCAGTAAGACAGAGGATGAAGAAAACAGTGAAAAAAGCAATTTGCATAAATGGCACTGAAAAACTAATAGAAGTTATTCAAGCAGAGCTGGTAAAGATGAGGCATGAGATTAAATGTATGAGGAATGAACTGAGGAGAATTACTGATTTGCATGGGAATGTGATGATGAATGGCATGAAAGATTTGAAAGAAATATCAAATGATTTGAGAGCAGCAACGTATGGAAATTCGACGAGAAGAGGTGTAGTGAGTGCAAAGGTGCAGAAGGTCTGCTTTCTGGGAAGTAGAATGAGCAGGGTGGTTGAAGAATTGGATAAAAGGAGTATGTGAGCAAAATAGTTGGTAGTGGTATGAATGATTTCACTGGTAAAGAAGAACGTAAGGAGAGATGTCATAAGGATGTTAAGGAGAGTGAAATATAACAGTGTGGGAGATAAGGTAGTCAAGAGTATTGCCCAGGTATGATAATAATGAGTTGAGAAGGTGGGTGAAGATTATGAATGGTATGCTAGCAGAGTAATGTGAGGAGAAACCAGTTCATTTTGTGAATTTGTGGGATAAGTTCGGGGATAGATACAGCTGTATAAAAGATATGGGCTACATTTAAATGGATTTGGTGCAAGTCATTTGGAGAAACTGTTGCTGCAAAAGAAAATGTCTGAAGTGAATTTAAGACTAAGGATGCAAGAGGTGTTGTGGAAGAGTAGGAGAGTAAGGTAGGCAACTTTGTGAATAGAAAGATGAGTGGCACGATTGAAGAGAATAAGAAAGAAGGAACACAGAGTGGACAGGGGAACACTACGTGAAAAGTGTAGATGATGGTTCCAGGAGTGTGTGTGTGTGTGTGTGTGTGAGTGCACAAGAAAGGATTAAGATAGTCAATGATGTGAGGGGTGATATTTAGATCTGGGGAGGCATGTAATATCAGTGATGATAGACAGAAGTGGACAAGGGAGAATGAAGAGGAGTTCATGTCTAAGAAGTGGGGTTAGTTGGACTTGTTAAAAAACAGAAATGAGTTAGTGCATATGTTTACAAATGCTAGAAGTATCTGAAACAAGGGGAATGAAATTGTAGTGTTGATAGAGTTCATTCGCCAAAAAATTGTTGGTAGACATGGTTGAACAAGGTTGACATTCTGACAAGAATAGAAATGGAGGGATATGTAGTCTTTTGTGATGATAGACAAAGCGAAAAGGGAGGAGGAGTGTTATTGATGATGGCAGAGGAGTTGTGCCCATCTAGGGTGAAGATGCAAGGAGCAAATACAAATACTGACAGTGGTTGCAAAGCAATAATGTGAAGTGGAGGTGGATGAAATGTTTAGTAGGGTGTTGCTATAGACCTGGTAATGTAGAAGGCAGTGAGAAAGCAATGTTTAGACAAACTGGTCTGGCTAATAAGAAAAGAGTGATCATTATGAGTGATTTCAAATAATTTAAATATATTACTATAAAGGAATATAGACTTGAATAAAGAGACAGCATCAGGAACCAAAGAGAATGAATTTGAGTTTTTAAGGGATAACTACATTTTGCAGTACGTAACAGAGGCCACACGTGGATCGGTGGTCTTGGATTTGATTATCTCATCAGAAGATATTGTTGTGAATGAAGTGTCACATCTTCCTCCAGTTGGTGAAAGTGACCATGAAGTGATCACTTGGGTGGTGGCTAGCCATATCAGGCCTTTTGTGAAAAAGAGTTATATGTGGAACTACGAGGCAAGTGATTATAGCAAACTCAGGAGGTAGAAGGAAATCAATGCTGCTTGGTCTCCACAGGAAGTATCTGGCAGAGGCAATGACTGATCATATTTCAAAGTTCAGGAGATAAAATAAGGAAGGTGTAAAATGGGTGATTGAAGAAGTAAAGCATGCAATCTAGAAGAAAAGGCATTGTGGAGGTAGCACAAGATGAGTGAAGATAATCAGTTGCATGAGGAGTAGAAGAGCAAGCAAGGAAGGTAAGTAAGGGCAGCAAAAGTGCACTATGAGCAGCAGTTAGCAAAAGATGCTAAAAGATATTCTACAGTTTTTTTAATATGTGGCAAGTAGAAGGAAGAATGATTATGGGAGGATGATATTGGTCAATGATAATGGGAGAAGGATAAACACTGAGGCGGATATAGTAGAGGTGTTTAATAAGCAGTTCATTATGATATTCCATCCTTGTGATTGTAACATACTGCAGAATTGAGAACAGTTGGAATGGTGGAGGAACCACTGATGATGAGTAAGCAGGAGGTATATGAAGAATTGAGTAAATTTGATGTCAACAAGACCATGGGAATTGATGGTATATCATTGTGTCTTGAGGGAACGTTCCAAGGAGTTAACAACAGCTTTAATGTACATGTTAAGTGCCTCCGAAGCGCAACTGGAAGAATGATGGTACGTTGCACCTTTCGATTGGAAAAGGCCTAAGTTCAATTCTCATCATGACGGGAGGAATCTTTATATGGATGTTTTCAATCGAAGGCAAGTTAGCCAATCTCATACAGAAGTAGCAGGGTTTTTCTCCAAGGAACTCTGGTTTTTCATCCCACATACAGACAAATCGGGCCTTCAGAAAACACGCAATTTACAGACAAAAAAATACTAGCTGTGGCGGTAGTGGGCAGTAGATGGCTGGTAGTAGAGGTTCGGTGTAGTGGTGGAGACGGAGAGTTGTACAATAGGTGTCCTCTCACGATGAGTCTTCAGACTAATTGGGGGCGTCACGAATAATAATAATAATAATAATTTTTAAGATTAGCCCAGATTCCCTGAGTCTTAGATTAGCCCAGATTCCAAAGGAGTGGAAAGATGGTGAAATTGTTCTGCTTCATAAAGGAGGGGATGATAAGACAAAGGCTTCAAATTATAGGCCAATCTGCTTGTCTGGAGTTGTTGTCAAAGTGGTGTAGAAGCTAGTGAGGATAAGGATTCAGAACTGAGCGGGATGCATATACAGTAGTATATTTAGATTTTGCAAAGGCTTTTGATAGATTACTGTATGACAAACTAGTAGTTAAATTGGAACAGATGGAGTTGGATAATGTTTGGATAAATGTTAAAGATACCAAGCTATTTTAAACCTGGTTTTACTCCATTTCCCAAGTAAGCAAACAGACAAGTAAGTCAAGTTTGCACCTACAAGTATCGCAAGTCTAGGTGCCCTCACACATAGTGCAAGTGAAGGCAACTCGTGGTAAAGGTGGATAAGCTCTGATCACTATTCTTAATATTTACCCTTAATGCAAAGCACATCTCCTGGAGGAGATGTATGATGATATGTATTAAGGGCAAGGGGTCACTACCCAGACCGGTTTCGACATTTATTGAGGTCTCATCAGTGGGAGCCAGGCTAGAAATACCAAGATTTTAGTAATAAAGAGATTATAAGTATTTTACCAGAACAAGTTACCATAAGGTGTTTTAACCTTATTAAATAAAAATCTCAGGATGAGAGATAGATGTAGAAAGTATTTTACCTTGGGTATAATAAATGTTAAAGATACCAAGCTATTTTAAACCTGGTTTTACTCCATTTCCCAAGTAAGCAAACAGACAAGTCAGTCAAGTTTGCGCCTGCAAGTGTTGCAAGGCTAGCTGAACCTGCACGTAGTGCAAGTCCAAGGGGAGGGGGGGTATTAGATTTGTGGTAATCCATAGATATGGGGTGGTTTACAATGAATTGGCTTTATTTTTTTGATAATTTCTTTTGGTCAGGAAGTCAACTTTTTTCAATAATTTGCAAATTTTTTTCCTTTGAGACATATGATCTATAATTTGGTAAGTAGAACCATCGCATTTGTTATAATCCTCTTGATCCATGATGACTGTTGCATTTCCCTTATCAGCTTTTGTAATAATAATATTTTTGTTATTATGTGGTATATTACTTTTTCGTGGTTTAGCCTTGTTTAGGATGCTTGTTATTTCTAAATTATTAGCCATTGCAGGTGGAAGATTGTAGATGTCCCATTCTACTTTCATCATGATTTCTAATTTTGGATTGTGTTTGGGTGTAAATGCAAAGTTAGCCCCAGACGAAGAGCATTCTTGGCTCCTTCAGTAAGTATTTACGATGATAAATTTATGACCACACAGTCTCATCGAAGTTGTGGTCGAAACAGGATGTTGGTGATGTAGGATTTCATATTTCTTCAAGGTGTCTGCTTTTAACTTTTGTGAATTTTTTTTTTTTTGCTGCAACTTCGGAAATGTTATGCAGGATGGTCCACATTTCAGGATTTAAAACATTAATTAGTTCATCATGTAGAACAGTGATAGAGCTGTTTAACTTACTCATCTTTATGTGAGTAGTGGCAATTTGTTCTCAGAGAAGTGATAAACTCACCCATCAGTAAATATGATGTTCCTTTGCCAAATTTAACTTATCTTTAAATTTGAGAAATGCTGAAATAATATCACTTTCACAGCATTGTTTGAGGAAGGATAACCTGTTCAATTTTCTGGACAATTTCAGTTTCAACTTACTGAAGGAGTGTACACTACTTTAAACATCCATCTACACATAATCCCTATCTACACTCCATGCCTCAATCAATCAACTACGCACATTTACTTTAATGATATTGATGTCTATAAATTTCACATGTACTAAGGCCAATTTGCCTGTATGCTGGATGAAAAACCCAAGTTTCTAGAATGAAAATTCTCTGCAACCTCCATACAAGATTAGCTATCTCACCTTCAATTGCATAACCCAAATAAAATTTCTCTCATCAGGACAAAAACTGAACTCAAGTCTTTTCCATATGAAGAGCACAATGTCCCACTGTTTTTCAGATTGTACTAGGGAGGTGCTTAATTTTCAGTAACCAATCTACCAAAGTGAATATCTTCCTCCAATGAGCGGCAGATAAACTGGCTAAATAATCATGAAAAAAGGAAAGAAAAACACCTCCAATTTCTTTTATTTGTACAGAGAGAAAAAAAAAAGAAAAAAGAAACAAAAGCCCAAGTCAAATATGTATAATGCAATGCTAACATAAAGTTATTTTTTAAAAATATAAACAATGAAACCTTTGCTTGCTTTCAAATCACACATTAAACAAAGTGATTATTATCTACTCATATATTTAGACAATACTATATATATATATATATATCAATGAATTTGAAGTCTAATAATTAAACTTTTCAGAAATAAGTGAAAAAAATTACCTGGTTAATAAACAGTTTTCTAATCTTTTTTTTTTTTTCCATTTTGTACATTTTTACTGACATATATAATAAGTCACTTACACTAATAATAAATCACCTTTTATAATTAATATCTCATAGAAGTAACAAAGTACCTGTGCTTGGATGATAGTCGGTACATAAATATTTGAGCAACTTAGTTGTCTGTTCGGGAGCATTATGAATCAATATCTTTCCATATTTCTTCATGTTTTTTTCTGCCTGCATAAAGAGTTATTCAAGTTATAATACATATAGCTTTCAACTAAATGAATACTATCATATTGTTGTTATTATTATTGTGTGGCACCTCCAAAAAATTCAGACTCATCATGGGAGGATACTCGTCCACACAAACCATCATCTATAATTATACCTCCATCTATACACAACATATCTGTATCTATTTACTTACACCAAAATCAGACATAAAGATTCCCAAATCTGGGCAACAAAGTACTCCAAGAACAATTTTCCAATGCTATGTCCATCCTGCATTATTTTAATAAGAAGAATGTTTATAAGAATGTGTTCATTATACTGTTCAAAACAAAGCACATATTTCTCAGCAAAATTTTTATAAATTACCATAGAGATAAATTCTCTTTATCTTACAGATAAGTTTTAATTACGCTGTTAACAAATGAAAGGTTGTAAACCTATAATACACCTGTATTGTGAGTGGCAACGAATTTTTATCTCGTGGTGTTGCTAGCATGCAAAGACAGATGCAGCAAGTGATGTGAGCTGTTAAAAAAGCATAAATTTTAGTAGTGAGGAAAGATAAAAGATATTGTCTTTATTTCATGACAATATTGATATTTAAGTTTGTGCTATTTGAAATGATTTTTTTTGTATAATTGTGTGGTATTTAGTTAAGATTTAATGATCTCAGTATTGTCTCTACATGTAGCGATTACATTAAACATTTGCAGCTGCCAGTTTCAGTACCAGCCCTAGCCGTCCCCCCATGTAAAGACTGCATTATTCATAACCCAGTCAAAGATTTTGTAGCTTGCTATGCATGCAGTATGTACATGTCCATTGTTTAAGGATGTGGCAGGTGCGAGATGGGAATGTGTATGTGTATGTGTGAATGTGCATGAAATGCAAGGCAATGGGAGGTGCAGGGAGACACGAGTCTCAATCTCGGGATTTAGCAGCAGTGGTGGTGGAGATAGTGCATCCGAAATGGGTGGTTTTCAGTTTGTCGATGCTAGTAATGTGTTGGAGTATGGATAGAATGTTAAAGACCTACATATAGATTTAGCCTTGGATAGTGATGCGGAAAGAGAGAGTTTGTCTGATAGCCATTTTTGCTGTTGTGAATGGCAATTGAAAGCAGAAAAGAGAAACAGAGCGGCTGTGTGGAGTGAGAAATAGAACTGCTGAGAAAGGAGATAGAAGGAATGAAGACTGAGTTGAAGAGGATGAATGAAGATTTTGGAGGATAGCTAGTGTGAGATGAATGAGACTAGGTGTAAGAGAACACCATCGCACAGCAAGGGAGAGAGGAAGGAGAGACAGTGGAAGAGAGGAAATTGCAGAAAGATAAGAGTGTGGAAGCAAGGGATAGAGAGATGAGAGGGAGGAACTGGAAGCCATAAGAATCAGAGATGAATGAGAGAAGGATGAATGAATCTATTCAGTGTTATGTATGGAGATTTGATGATTCGGGGGGGGTTGCAGAGTAGAGTGCCATAGGAGTGCTTGCCTGTGTAATGATAGAGAGTGTGACAATGGCAGTTAAGAGGGGTAAAAGTGTGGAGAGATGATAGTAATGGTTGAAACGAATGACCTGAGAGGTAGTGTGAATCGAATAGCATGAAATTTGAGGTTGATGTTAGACATAGTGCAGTAGAAATGTGTCCAAGGAAAAATAATGAGTATGTTGCCCTGGAATGATAATGCAGAGTGAAGGAAAAGGGCAGTGATGACAAATGAGCAGAAAAGGGAGTATGTGTGTGGAGTACGTTTGAGAATAGAAGGGAGCTGTATGCAAGAGATGGATTGCATTTGAATGCAGAAGGGTGCAGGCATTTGAGAGACTTGTTTTCTTTGCAAGTGAATGTGTTGGGACAGGTAAACTAGAATTGCACAGGTGGAATGTTGAAGGGATGGCCTCATGTGAGGAATAGTGGTCTGAGAAATGAGAGGTGTAAACTATATTACAGAGCCAGGTGGAATATGAGAAGAATAATAATGACTGGAAAAATGCTACTCTGATACTGTTATTTAAAAAAGGAGGCAAAGAACTATAGACCAATTAGTATTCTATCCAATCTGTACAAAATTCTCACAAAAGTAATAACAAACAGGTTAACTCCTCTCATAGACTCAAAATCAACCAGTAGAAAAAGCAGGATTCCATAAAGGCTTTAACGCAATCGATCATATTCATGCAGTAAAACAAATAGAAAAAGCAGAAGAAAACCAATTGCCTTTCTGTTTAGCCTCTATTAATTATGAAAAAGCATTTGATTATTCCATCAAAACTAATGCAATAATCAAAGCACTCCAGAATCAGGGAGTTCCTGGAGAATATATGGATCTCCTCCAAGAAATATACCACAGTGCAACAGCAACAATCCAACTTCAGAAAAGTAGCAGTAAAATACCAATTGAAAAAGGTGTCCAACAAGGTGACTCTCTATAACCCAAAATCTTCAAAGCAGTTCTTCAAGAAATATTTAACAATATAAACTGGACAAGCCTTGGTATAAAAATTAATAACAGATGCTTAAGATATGCAGATAACAATTAAGATATGCAGATGATATAATTTTTGCAAACGCTGCAGAAGACTTTAATATAATGATAGAAGACCGATATCATGAAAGCAGAAAAGTCGGTCTAAAAATAAACAGAGAAAAAACTAAAATCATGTTTAATCATTTTTTAACACCAAAAAACATAATAATAGACAACCATTTCTTGGAAAGAGTCTCTTCATGTACATAGGTCATCTCACTGATCTAAACTCTGGACTCCAAAAGGAAATAAATAGGAGAGTTCAACTTGCCTGAGGTGCATTCAGAAAACTGAAAAGCATTTTTCAAAACAATGATGTCCCACTCTGTTTAAAAAGGAAGACATTTAACCAGCGTAGGTTGGTTTATAGTTTATTTGGCACAAAAACTACAAAGGTCATACTGGGCCATACTAAAGGTTACAACATTAGCATTTACAAAAAATTGTAAACAATATGTCTGTACAAGAATCTAGTTTCACAAAGCAGCATCTCTAGGTAAACAGAACTGCTGCAGAGGACACAGCAACACACAAGGTCAGAGGTTATTACAGTAGTGCAAAAATAGTTAACAAAGTTAATACATAACATATGAAACACTAACCCAAGGAATGCAGTATCTACATATGTAAAATTATACTAGATGCATTTATAGCAGTACAAAAATAGGCAAAAAGGAATTATTATACAATATACATGGATGAAAATTAAATTTAGCAATGCAGTAGAAACATAATTTAGAATACATATAAACAGAATTACTAGAAAGTACACAAATAGGTAAGATATCCTACAGCACTACATGATTATTCGAAAAATAAAGTAGTAAATAAGATGCATACACAAAATGTATGTTAAGTGATGCAGTATCTACATATAAACAAAATTACTGCAGAGGTTTCAGCAGTACATAAACAGATAACTATAGGTTATCATATGTATATACAAAAGAAGTCAAGGAAAGCAGTGTCTACATCTAGTAAGATTACAACAAACATTATTATATTAATACTTAAAGAGTCAGAAAGGATTTATTATACAGCACTGATGCATAAAATTTAAGTTTAGCAACTTTGGTATTTATATATTAACAAAATTACAGAAGGGTGATACAAATATACAAGATCAAGGCCCATGGTAATACATAATTGGTCAGATTTAACCTAATGAATAATATATATGTAAAAAAGTTAAGCAAAAAAAAGTATTTACATATAAACAAATTTATGGTCAAATGTGTTTGTACAAATTAATTCTTTCTAAAAAATTAAAAACCTCGTGCAATTTGCCTGAGTCTGCTAGCATTTCCCTGAGTGTATATGGCTTGGTTAGATAGGTGAAAATTTCATTCCTCTCTTGTGTAAATTTTTGACAATCTACCAGAATATGATGAACAGTGAGATGTGCTGTGTTGCATTTTTCACATATGGGAGGGTCATCAGCTCTCAGTAAATGAGAATGCGTAAGGTGACTGTGACCTATGCGGAGCCTAGCAAGGACAATCTCCTCCCTTCTCTTTGTACGTTGACTAGAATGCCAGTGTTTAATTTCAGGTTTAATGTTATATAATTTGTTTGTTGATGTTTCTTGCCATGTTAACTCCCACTGAGCAATTAGCATTGATCTTATAAGTTGTTTGTATATGGAACTGTCAAATAGTATGTGGAGAAGGTATGGGCTGATTTAGCAGCTGAATCTGCAGCCTCATTTTCTTTGATTCCGATGTGGCTGGGAATCCAGCAGAACTTAACATCGAAATTAAGGATTTTCATTTTGCGAAGCAGGTGTAGCACTTCATAAAGTACTGGATGAGGATTATACATAGGAGAGGAGATAGCCTGTAAAGAGTCTGTATAAATTATACACTTTTGGTAGCAGTTTTCTTTTATATGCACAAGTGCAAGCTAAATGGCATGTAACTCTGCTGTATAATTACTGCAGTCTGGTGGGATCTGATTTGAGATAATAATGTCAGGAAACACAGCAGCACCGTCAGCAGAGGTGTTAGTTCTTGAACCAAGCATAGATGGGTAAGAAATCAGTGTGTGCTGCTCTGTGTGCATTAAACAATAGCAGGTAAATGGATGATGGGGTATAAGATTTCTGTAGCTGACAAAGTGAGAGGTTGCAGGTTGGTGTGCAAACCTGCCATGGAGGAATGCTGTTATGTTTAGTGTAGCTAATTGTTGAAAATTTATTTATCACTAGGTTAGACTATAATAGATTTAGTTTAATCCTTTATCCCAGTGAGAGCAAACAAAGTTTGCGCCTGAAAATATCTTCAGGACTAAATATAGTGTTGTACTATCTTATCCAGTAAGTAGTACAACACCAAGGCAACTCGTGGCAAAGGTGGAGCAAGCTACCAGGCACTTCTAAACCCAGTGTCTCCCATAATGCAAAACACATTTCCTATGTGGATATGTATATGTATACTGTTATGCATTAAAGGGATTGGCCATCTACCCAGACTAGTTTCGACCTTTATTGAGGTCTCTTCAGTGGGAGCCAGGCCCAGAGCTGGAGATACCAGGCAGAAGCAGTAGCAAGTCATCTGTGCCTATGGGAGTTGCCAAAAGGTTTATCACCTTTTTTAAAAATTTTACTCTGGATTTAGAGAAAGATGTTGAAAATTTATTTATCACTAGGTTAGACTATAATAGATTTAGTTTAATCCTTTATCCCAGTGAGAGCAAACAAAGTTTGCGCCTGAAAATATCTTCAGGACTAAATATAGTGTTGTACTATCTTATCCAGTAAGTAGTACAACACCAAGGCAACTCGTGGCAAAGGTGGAGCAAGCTACCAGGCACTTCTAAACCCAGTGTCTCCCATAATGCAAAACACATTTCCTATGTGGATATGTATACTGTTATGCATTAAAGGGATTGGCCATCTACCCAGACTAGTTTCGACCTTTATTGAGGTCTCTTCAGTGGGAGCCAGGCCCAGAGCTGGAGATACCAGGCAGAAGCAGTAGCAAGTCATCTGTGCCTATGGGAGTTGCCAAAAGGTTTATCACCTTTTTTAAAAATTACTCTGGATTTAGAGAAAGATGTTGAAAATTTATTTATCACTAGGTTAGACTATAATAGATTTAGTTTAATCCTTTATCCCAGTGAGAGCAAACAAAGTTTGCGCCTGAAAATATCTTCAGGACTAAATATAGTGTTGTACTATCTTATCCAGTAAGTAGTACAGGGAGACACTGGGTTTAGAAGTGCCTGGTAGCTTGTTCCACCTTTGCCACGAGTTGCCTTGGTGTTGTACTACTTACTGGATAAGATAGTACAACACTATATTTAGTCCTGAAGATATTTTCAGGCGCAAACTTTGTTTGCTCTCACTGGGATAAAGGATTAAACTAAATCTATTATAGTCTAACCTAGTGATAAATAAATTTTCAACATCTTTCTCTAAATCCAGAGTAATAATTAATTTTTAAAAAAGGTGATAAACCTTTTGGCAACTCCCATAGGCACAGATGACTTGCTACTGCTTCTGCCTGGTATCTCCAGCTCTGGGCCTGGCTCCCACTGAAGAGACCTCAATAAAGGTCGAAACTAGTCTGGGTAGATGGCCAATCCCTTTAATGCATAACAGTATACATATCCACATAGGAAATGTGTTTTGCATTATGGGAGACACTGGGTTTAGAAGTGCCTGGTAGCTTGCTCCACCTTTGCCACGAGTTGCCTTGGTGTTGTACTACTTACTGGATAAGATAGTACAACACTATATTTAGTCCTGAAGATATTTTCAGGCGCAAACTTTGTTTGCTCTCACTGGGATAAAGGATTAAACTAAATCTATTATAGTGTAGCTAATGTTGTCAACATTTATACTAACAGCTTGCACAGTTTCTTTAATATGCATACCAAAAGGATGTATAGCAGTTTGATGTGTGTGATATTGAGCTTCCCAATGCAGAGAGAAGATACTATTCCATGTAGGGTGATCTGGGAGAGATTTTATTTTTAGGGCGTAATTAAGAGACAACTGCTTCCATCAAAGTGATAGAGCCGGTTCATTTGCTTCTAAATAAAGACTTGGAGTGGGTGAGGTGCGAAAGAAACCAGTAGCTATCCATATACCCTGATGATGGATGGAATCCAACCATCATAGGTTACACTGTCTTGCCGAACCATAAACTTGGGACCTATAATCCAGCTTTGAACGTATAAGTGCACGATAAAGATGGAGCAATGAAGCTCGATCAGCACCCCACCCAGTAGAGGATAGAGTGTGAAGGAGGTTCAAAGTTCTTTTGTACTTTTCTCTTAGTTAACGAATGTGTGCTAGAAATGCGAGTTTTCTGTCAAAGATGAGTCCCAAGAACTTGGTTTCTGTAGTTACTGGAATAACATTAGGTCCCATTCTTAGTTCAGGATCTGGGTGATGAGTGCATTTTCAACAGAAGTGTACACAGACACTTTTTTCTGTTGAAAACCTAAACCCTTTATTAAGAGCCCACAGAGAGACATGATCAATTGCTTGCTGAAGTTGTCTTTCAATTACCTTCATGTTATGTGAGTGACAGTAAATTGTGAAGTCATCAACATATAGAGCATTGTCTACAGTGGGAGGAAGCTGTTCAATGATTGAGTTGATTTTAATAGCAAAAAGGGTTACACTTAAGACAGAGCCTTGGGGAACACCTTGTTCTTGAAGATATGGTCGAGATAGCATACTTCCCACTCTGACTTGGAAAGTTCGTCTGGACAGAAAGTTTTTAATAAATATAGGGAGGTGTCCTTGGAGACTTATAGAGGTCTTTTAATATGCCATATCTCCAGGTTTTTCCATGTCAAAAAAACTGAGACAAGATGTTCTCGCTTCAGAAATACATCTCTTATACAAGTTTCTAACCAAACTAAATGGTCTAAAGTTGATCGATGTCTACGGAAACCACATTGTGTATTGGAAAGAAGACTTGCTTTCTAAATACCAGAGAAGTCTGGCATTAACCATTTTCTCTAGTATCTTACAAAGACAGCTGGTCAGAGCAATGGGTCGATAATTATTTGCTTGTGTTGGATCTTTTCCTGGTTTTGGGATAGTAATGACAATTGACTTATGCCAAGAATTTGGAAACTCTTCCTCTGCAAGTATTCTATTGTATAATAAGAGAAGAAGATCCATAGAAGATAATGGTAGATGTTTTATCATTTCATAATGGATGTCATCAGATCCTCCTGCACTAGGGTGAGATTGTAGGAGAGCTCTTTTTAGTTCCTCCTTGACAAATGGCTGATTATATGGCTGAAGAATGTTGGTAGAAAAATTTAGCCTTTGTTTCTCTTGCTGCTCTTTCAGTATTAAAAATTCTGGAGAATATGAAGCTGTTGCTGAGATTTTAGCAAACATTTCTCCCATAGTATCTGCAACAGCTTTGGGATCAGCAAGAACACTTCCATTATAGTCTAAGGTAGACAAACAATGTGTACTACATCTGCCTTTCATTTTCTGGATTTTATCCCATACAATTTTTGGACTGGTCATTTGATTAATTGATGTAGTAAATTGGATTCATGATTGTTTTTGACTCCGAAGTCTTACAAAACGTGCTTTGGCTCGAGCACGCTTGAAAGTTATTAAATTTGATGTGGTGGGGTATCTACGAAATATGTCCATGCTCTGTGTTGATCTTTTTTGGCTGCCTGACATTCTGGGTTCCACCAAGGCTTTGGATAGACTGGAAATCGAGATGATGTTTTTGGGATGGAGGTTGTTGCTGCCTGGACAATGCATTCTGTTATATATTTTACAGCTTCATTGATAGGTGTTTGACTGATGGCATCAGCATTAAATTTTGCAAGATGAGAGAAAGTGTTCCAGTCAGCCTGGTCCATTTTCCATATAGGTATCCATGTGGGTGAACATGGTTCCTGTGAAGACATTGTACAAAGAACAGGAAAGTGATCACGTCCATATATGTTCTCTTCAATGTCCCACATGAGCAGTGGAAGAATGGAAGGGGAACATGTTGTAAGATCAATTGCAGAATATGAACAGGTAGGCATATGGAAGAAAGTATTGAGTTTATTATTTAGAAGGGAAAGGTTATTATTATCAAGAATTCTTTCAATGATTCAACCTCGTTTATTAGTGTTGGCACTACCCCATAGAGTATTATGACCGTTAAAGTCACCCATCAAAAAGTATGGGTTCAAGCAGTTGCGAGATAAAGTTATCAAGATCAATTTCGTTTAACTCAGCATTTGGTGGTAAATAAATTGAACATATTGTAATAAGGAATCCCACAAAGCAAATCGCTACTGCTTCCAGAGAAGTATTAAGTTGGACCCGATGGAAAGGAGTATGACTGCCCACTAGGATAGCTACTCCTCCATGAGCAGGACCATCTCCAGTTCTATCCTTACGTACAACAGTGAAATTCCTAAAGGTATGGTCCTCATTGGGTCTTAAGTAAGTTTCCTGATGTTGCAGAAACACAAACATTAAGGTTTGTGTTTCTGCAACAACATCTTGATATCGCCAATATTCTGGCAGATCCCACGACAGTTCCACTGTAAAAATTTTCTTATTGTCTTGATTTTATTGACTTGTCTAGTTTTCGAGAGGTTGAGGGCTTACCTTTGTCAGATTTATATTTATGCACTGTTTTAGGGAGGTGTGGACGGCCAGTGTCCATCTCATCCTCTGGTAGAGTGTTCAAATAAACCACCAGAGGTGTCTGGTGGTTTATCTTTGAGTGAAGTCTCCACCATAATTTTTTTGACAGGTGAGTTTTCATCGAATGGGATTATTTTTGAAGTTGTCTCTGGAGTAAGGACATTGGTCTTGTGATTAATGGGCTCAATAGAGAAGCACTTGCAATCGTAAAGTTCAGGTATGGTGAAATTATTCAAATGGTGGAATAGACATACATGTTTGAGTTACTGTTGGCACTTTTTTAATTGTTACTTTTTCAGCATAAGAGGATCGTAGAAAAGGTGTAATGGTGGCCAACTTTCTTTTTGCATCCTGATATGTTATGTTTTGTTCTGTTTTAATTTTTTGTATCTCTTTTTCATCTTTCCATTTCTGACATGGATGAGAGTATGCTGGATGATCTCCCTGACAGTTGACACATTTAGCTTTTTTTTCACAGCGAGATTTATTTTCATGTTTCATGTTCTTTACTACCACATCGGGCACAGGTAGTAGAATCACGAGAGGCAGTTTGAGCATGTCCATATCTTTGACATTTAAAGCATCTCAGTGGGTTACGGATGTACATTCTAACAGGACAGCTGAGATACCCTTCTTTTACAGATGTCGGAGGCCTAGGTGTATGAAAAGTAAGGATGATGATCTTGGTTGAGACCAGGCAACCATCCCTGTGTATCAGGATGCACTTCACACCTGTCACTCCTTGATCTTTAAGCTCTGAACATATCTCCTCATCAGGAATATCAAGGAGATCCCATTCTGATATCACTCCTCGACTGGTGAGTGTTCTTTCTCATAGATAGGCTTATACGTTGGTTATGCATTATTAAAACACTTAAGGAATTGAACAACGTAGTTAAGGATATAAATTAAATTATACTTTAATAAATATTTTCCGATATTCCGGCAATGTCACATTGCCATCTTCTAAAGGAACATACAAAAAAAGCACGTGCACGTAGGCACTACAAACACAGTAACTGGGAATGAAGAGATGAAGCTATTGGTCTCCTAAAAGTCCTGATGGTGCCCTCTAGCGGGCTAAGTAGGTGTTCTTGGCCGTTGGGCTGAAGGTCTGCTGATGTAAGCTTCCCAAATTTGGGGCAGTCGCATACAACCAAATTTATTGAAGTTTGGAGAATTTCTTAGGGCTGAGGCTGATTCCATAAATAGTCTTTCGTATTTGTATTTGCTATGGTGTATTACTGTAGCTTTCTTCCACCGTATTCTGTGGCATGTATCCAGAGCATGGTCCGCAAGACCAGAATGGCTGTATTTGTGAAAACGGATGTAGTCCTTGTGTTCAGAAATTCTGATATTCGCTGTCCTGCCTGTTTGGCCAAAGTAAGACAGTTTACAACTGCAAGGGACCTGGTACACACCAGATAGGTCTAGGGGAAGTGGTTGGTCTTTAGTGGAGCGGATAAGGGATGCCAATTTTCTGTAAGGTTTGTAACAGGAGGTCAGGTCATGTTTTTTTAAGATTTTGGTAATCTTTTCCGAGGTGCCTCGGATGTAGGGAATGGTGATGGATTTAGAGTAATCCTTGTTGTGGAGGGGGTGAGGGGATCTGTGGTTTGTAAGTTCTAATATTTTTTGGACTTTTTTTGGGGGGTAGCCATTGGCTGAGAAAGTGTTGACGATGGGATTTAGTTCAGTGTTTAGGGCCAAGTCATTTGAACAGATTAGTTTAGCCCTGTTGTATAGTGTTTTCACTACTCCATATTGTTGTGAGGGGGGGGGGGGGGATTGTTGGTGAATGTATCTGCCTGTATGGGTGGGTTTTCTGTAAACTGAGAAAACCAAGGTTCCATTAGGCTAGTGGGTGACTAGTGTGTCTAGGAAAGGGAGGCTGTTTTTTTCCTCTTTTTCCAGGGTGAATTTGATTCTGGGGGTGTTGGTTGTTTAAGTGTGTTAAGAAGGAGAGAAGTGTTTCAGAGCCATGTGGCCAAATAGCGAACACATCATCAACGTAGTGAAGCCATATGGTTGGTTTTTGTGGGGCAGAGGCTAAGGCTTTTTCTTCAAAGGTCTCCATAAAGAAATTGGCCAAGGGTGGGGAGAGTGGTGAACCCATGGCTGTCCCCTCTATTTGTTTGTAGAATTTTCCTTGCCAAACGAAATAGCCTGAATTCATTGTGAACTGAAATAAGGCTGAGATATCGGGAGAAAATTTAGCTTGGATTAGCTCTAGAGTTTCCTTGAGTGGGACATTTGTGAATAAAGAGGAGATGTCAAAGCTGACCATTATGTCAGTATGTTGGAGTGTAAGGTTTTCTATGCTGGCTTTGAAGTGAGCTGAGTTTTTTATGTCTGATGGTGTGTTGCCAGTATAGTGTGTGAGCTCTTTGGCCAAATGTTTAGTTAATTTGTATGTGGGGGAATCAATGCCATCCACTATGGGATGTAATGTCACATTTTCTTTATGTATTTTTGGGAGTCCATAAATACAGGGGGGGGGATAGAGTTAAATGGCTTTAATCTGTTGGTAACTTCTATAGGCCAAGAAGTGACTCTCTTAAGGAGCCTGTGAAGTTTTCTAATTTGAGAGTTGGTGGGATTGTAATTGATGGGGAGGTAAGTAGCCCGATCTAAGAGAAGAGCATTCAGCTTACCTGTGTAGTCCTTTTGGTTAAGGACTACAGTTGCGTTTCCCTTATCCACTTTGGTGATAACTATTTCTTTATTATTCTTCATTTCCTGTAGAGCTTTATATTCCTTGTTGGATATGTTGGATTTTGGTGGGACTGCTTTGGAAAGGACACAAGCTACATCCAGTCTCACACTGTTGGCAACTTGATGTGGAAGGTGGCGGATTCCGCATTTGATCTGGATCATAATATCCTCACTGGGTATTTTTTTGGGAGCAATCACGAAGTTGTGGCCACTTGACAGCGCGTTGATTGCTTCAGGCTTCAGGGTGACTGAAGAAAGGTTGATTACAGTATTGGTAGCAAGTTTTGGAAGGACGGTAGAGTTCTTTTTTAATCTTTCGAATTTTTTCATCTGTCGGCCTTGCATTTTTTTAAATTCTTTTTTGGCAGCGGTACATGAGACGTCACGTAAAATCGACCAAAGTTCGTGGTTTAAAGTGCACGAAAGCTCATCTTCGACGGCACGAATAGCTTCGTTAATGTCCGCTAAGAGAAAACGCGTGGCAGTGATTTGTTCGCGTAGTAACGCGTAGCTGGCGCGGTTATATATTCGAAGAGTTTTTGAAACAAAACGGTGCTTGAATTTCACAAGTACAGCCATTCTGGTCTTGCGGACCATGCTCTGGATACACGCCACAGAATACGGTGGAAGAAAGCTACAGTAATACACCGTAGCAAATACAAATACGAAAGACTATTTATGGAATCAGCCTCAGCCCTAAGAAATTCTCCAAACCTCAACAAATTTGGTTGTATGTAACTGCCCCAAATTTTGGAGGCTTACATCAGCAGACCTTCAGCCCAACGGCCAAGAACACCTACTTAGCCCGCTAGAGGGCACCATCAGGACTTTTAGAAGACCAATAGCTTCATCTCTTCATTCCCAGTTACTGTGTTTCTAGTGCCTACGTGCACGTGTTTTTTTTGTAAGTTCGTTTAGAAGATGGCAATGTGACATTGCCGAAATATCGGAAAATATTTATTAAAGTATAATTTAATTTATATCCTTAACTACGTTCAATTCCTTAAGTGTTTTAATAATGGTGAGTGTTCTGTGAGATGTTACTGCAATTTGTATTCCACCCATTGTCGTTGCTCTCAGCAATTTCTCGGAATGTTGTTTGCACATTATTATCCACTACGATATCACCAGAACGCAATTTCTTGACAGTTTTGGGAGGTCCTTCCAGTCCTTCTAAACCTTTTTGGATAAAGAAGGGTGACATTTTTCCCAATTGGTTTTTCACCTTTTGCATGAATTATTAAAAAGGTTGGTACATTTATGTTAGTATCCGATATCTTTTGTTTCTTACTTCTGTTTCCATATGCTGTGTCTATATTATCAGTACTTGGTTGGGACTTTGTTAGGGTCCCTGAAACATTTGAGGATGAAGAATTCATATTTAAGAAATTTTTAATTCGGCGGCAGAGCTCCCTACCCACCACGGAGCCACACATGGACGCCCACTACCCGGCAAGCAAAGACTGCGCTCAGGAGTGGAACGTCAGGGCTACCCTGGATGCTATATGGCACTGCAGCAGGTCTAGGATCCCGACCCCAGACCATGGGGTAAGAGACTTACTGCAACACCGTTGACCCTTGCAGGCAAGCCCACTAGCCAATTGATTCTGGCTGGGCCATCCAGGACCACCTGGTCTTGCCGAAGCAGGGGCTAAAGTAGTGCAAGACTACCAGGATCCCCCTTTCTGGATGTCCACGGGTCGCACCACACGTCAAACACGGAGTTGGATCCCAGTGATGGTGGTCTGGAAAAAGGATAATGAAAAAGACTCAGGAGAAGTAGAGCAAACAATACGGGAAGAAAAGCAAAGAAAAAGAGGAAGAATGAAAAGAGCCAGTACCATCACTGGGAGGTCCCCTCCACTACGAACAGGTGCTCCACATGGAGGAGTTTAATCAGTGTATACTTCCAGTCATCACATATGGTTGTGAAACTTGGTCTCTAACAAAAGCACTGGCAAATAAACTAACAACAACTCAAAGAAAAATGGAGAGGTTGATGCTAGGCATCACATTAAAAGATAAGAAACGAAACACCTGGATAAGAAGCCAGATTCACATCACTGACATCATTCTTCACCATAAGTGACTAAAATGGAAATGGGCTGGACATCTATCCAGAAGAGAAAATGAGCGATGGACCACCATACTAACGAACTGGATTCCAAAAGAAGGGAAACGAGGCCTAGGACATCCTAAAAAGGTGGAGTGATGAACTGTCAAATTTTGTTGGGAAAAATTGGTCAACCATTGCCAAGAACAGAGAAAGGTGGAAAGAACTGGAGGAGGCCTTCGTCCAGCAGTGGACAGAAAATGGCTGAAAAGAAGAAGAATGACTATAAGAAGACTGGCAATAGACTGATTCTTCTATATACAAATGCTAGGAGTATTAGGAATAAAGGAAATGAGTTTGTGTCATTGATTGACTCAGTCTCTCCAAAGGTTGAGGAGGATGTTCTAACAGGGAGAGAAATCGAAGGGTGGTGTAGCATAATTCGGCAGGATAGGGAAAGTAAACATGGAGGGTTGAGTATTACTCATGATAAAACGTGAATTGTGTGCTCTCAGGGTGGAGAATCTCAGTGGAAATAACACTAATGGCCTTGAGAGTATATGGTGTGAGGTGGATGTTTAGTTTAGGACAAGATATTTAGTAGGATGTTGCTACAGACCATGGAATATAGATGCCAAATTAGTCTGGCAAGTGCAAAGTGAGGAATCTTTATGTGCAACTTCAACTATAGTGATATAAACTTTGCAGAGGAGACTGCATTCAATAATAATCATGTCAGTATGTCAGTGATACTCAGAACGTCCGATTATCACTGACATACTTACCTTCCCCCCCATTGGTGTAAGTATGCCATCCATGCCTATTCATCCTCCTGATTGGCAGATGAATAGGAATGGGGAGTTATCAAAACAGAAGGAAGTTATGTAGATTATTGAACAGGTAACTATCACACACTTAGAAACCAGCTTGCAGCAGTGCAATGGATGAAAGAATTTAAAGGAAGAGGGATCATTATTGCATGGGAGATACTTAAGAAAAAACTGATGAGAGCAATGACAAATTGTATACCTTGAGTGAAGAAGATAACACAATTTGGAGTCAAAAAGGATGACTCCAAAAGGTCAAAAGGAATAAAAGGGGATTTATAGAAGAAAAGGAGATTATGGAAAGCATATAAAGACAGAGGTGGAAAACAGTTGAATAAGGAATATGAAGCTCAGGCTAGGAAGATGACTAATATTGCAAGGAGAGAAAAATTAGAATATAAAGGAGACTAGCATTGCAACACCTCAAGGGCTCACTTTAGTGAGTATGGGCGTGGCAAACCTGAGGTACCTCATGCTGGACCAAGCCTTACTTCATGCAATATACATCTGTAACATAATCTGCAGACTGGTCCCTCCACTTTTTTCCTTCTTGCAAATTCCACCCAATGCAATTAGAGTATTTGAGGGCTGGGGTGAATCTTTCCTATTTTACTATTTCATTTCATCTTATGTGGAAAGGGCCTCTGCAACACTACCACTTTCTTCTTGGAGTGACTTCACTCCAAAATGCTAATATGATTGTGCCTCATAATACATCTCATGCTGCATCAGTTGTCGTGCAGAATAATCAGAGCTGCATTCAGGGCTTAGGCAGAGGATCCTGTTTGAGAAGTATATTACAGTCTCCAACAAACGTCAGTGATATTGTGAATGAGGAACACAGGAAGTACAGGATTATTAGAAGGGAATTTTACATAGGCACAGGGAATATTAAGGATCTACAGATAAGTACTCTTGAGATTGTCTGTAAAGAGATGGATAGGTATAAAATTGACATCCTGGGAATTACAGAGACCAGATGGAATGGAGAGGGTCACTTCAAAAGACAGGATGGTAAGCTAATAGTTTACTCAGGTGGTGACTCAAAGCATCATGGGGTAGCTGTGATGCTGAAGACAGCTCAGGCAAGAAGCCTGAGTTGGTTATAACCTCGTTAATGATAGGATACTTTCTATTAGATTTAAGGTTCAGCCTACCAATGTATCAATCATGGTAGTTTATGCACTCCACATTGATAGGCCTGATGAAGAGAGTGAGAATTCTACAAAAACTTACAGACTGTTTTGGACTGCCTACCAAGGAGAGACATACTTTACATCTTAGGAGACTTAAATGCAAAAATGGGAAAGAGTATGAGAGTTAAGCTACAGTGTGGCATGTTTCGTCTGGGTGAACATAACACCTGTGGTGAAAGACTGTTGGAATTTGCCCATGCTAACAGATTAGTTAGTACCGATATCTGCTTCCAAAAACACCCATGATGGACCTATACTTGGATATCTAACATTGATAGGTCAAGGTACCAGATACATCCTAACTCTCCAACGGTGGAAGACAAGCATATCTGATGTGCATACTTGTCTTGGAGCAGATTGTGGTACAGACCATCAGCAAATAAGAGCCAAAGTAAGACTCCGAAAACTTCCATGTCAGGAACACCTCACTAGACTGGATGACGGAGTATTTCCTAGTGGATTCAGAGAATAAACATCAACTCAGTCGGATGATTTTTTGGAGACCAAAGAGGAGAACTCACCAGAAATGCTTTGGGAAGGAGTCAAGATGATAATACAGGATACAACCAAGAAGTATCTGGGTCCAATAAGAAGACCAAGAGACTGTTGTGTCGGAAAAAGTGCTGATTCACTATTGGTGAGTCATCCTGCTTCCGACCCAACATACGGTAACGATTAGATCTAAGGAGAAGGACATACTTATGCCTCCAGAAGAAAAGCTAAAAAGATAGTGTACGTATGCTCACTCAGAAGTATGTCTAACCATCTTTAGTTGTAGATATTAAGTGATTTTGAGAAGCCCATAATTAAAGTTGATAATGTCTGTGTAAAAATTAACAAGGGAAAATTATGTATCTGTACTGAAATGTTATTATTAGATGTATATAAATGATATATGTATTAGAGCCCTGTCAAAACAGTTCGGAGTTGCGGTGACCAATCGGCAGCCGCTATGAGCATGAAGTAGTCATCGAGAGAGGGCGCTCGCATTTAAATATAAGGCCCGGCGGGAGATTCAATCCCTCTCTTGTTTTCTGTTCCTGCGTTCCTGATCCAATTCCTGGATAGTTGTGGAAGCCTACCGCCGGTACCCAGCAACAATCTCCCAGTTGCTGTACATGCCGCGCCGAGTACACTAACCGAAGGAATGAGGTCGGAATTCCAGTAAAGAGCTGTTGGTTAGTTATGCCAACGTGTAGTCAGCAAAAGGTGAACCGTTCGAAGAAAATAGAAGTAAGTCGCAGATGCCATGAGAATACGTGGTGAGAAAACGCAGAAGTGTAATCAAGGAAGTCTCAGCAACTCCGTGAAAAGACAAGAATGGTGATGTACAACTTTTCACACTCATTTTTGAATAGTAACCAAAGAAGGAATAGGAAGAACCAGGGAATTAAGGAGCTCCACACAATTAACTTTCATATAATGCCTAAAGGACTGTGTTTGGACTAATCTATCTATGTCTAATAAGCTAGTGCCACTCTAAGCTTATGCTGAGAAAGGAACCAAACCTTCAAACTGTTTATTTTGGAAGAAACATTTAAGATATTATGTTAGAAATTAGCTTGAATATTAACTAAGTTGGGGGGGGGGATAAAGCCAGAGCATAAATAAGAATATTATCCCATGTTAAAAATGCAAGACTGAATATGTCTGATATGCTCTACACAAGGATTGTATATAATTAGTTGCATATGTTGTTTTACATGTGGGAACTGAGTAACTCTGTGTTATATTAACCGAGTCTGAACACAGTAACACAAAAGAAAGCGTGGGACTGTTAGAATAAATTTAGGAGTAGATATTTTGGATATCCTAACATAAAAAAAAAAAAAGGGGGGGGGGAGTTCAGACTCTTTAGTATTGAAATTACCATTTAAAGTGTATATACAGGGTGTTCGGGATAAATTTGACAGTTTCGTAAGGAAAAAGAAAATCTTCTTTGTATCTATTAAATTTAATGAATTGACAAAAAAACATTACAGGCAGAGTTAATTACAATACTATCAACACGATTTACTCAAAATAACCACCATTAGCATCGATCACAGCTTCAATTCTGCTTCGGAACCTCGAACAAGCTGATGCTACAGTCTCCCTGGGAAGGGCCGCAAAAACTGTTTTAATTTTATCCATTAACTGGGCTTTTGTATTACTGGAAGTGCGATTGGTGTCTTTTTCAACTGCGCCCCATACAAAATAATCCATGGGGTTAAGGTCTGGGGAGTTTGGAGGCCAAACATTTGGACTGGTGAAGTCGTAGAAATTTTCAGACAACCATTTTTGACTTTTCCCAGAGGTGTGGCAAGGGGCCGAATCCTGCTGCCATACATACGGCCTACCATTGGCTACCCTTGTTATCCAGGGCTTGACTACAGTTAGCAACTCCACGAACAAAGCCCGAATTCCAATGCCAGGGTTCTTCAACACCTGTTCCTGCAGATTTGCGAGGAATTCTGCTGTACGAACGCAATCAGATCGTCTCCTAGGGATCTTTCTTCTTGCTACATCCTCGTAGTCACCATTGCAAGTCTCTAGTTCATGCCTGATTGTTTTTACTGTATTCAGGGAGCATTGGGCAGCAGTCGTAATATCCTTATTTTGATGGCGGGCACGAATCATCATGATACAAGTTATTCTCTTCCATGATTCAGGTGGGTTCCAGCTATCCATCCTTTCTGACATCTTGTATGTGAATGAAGAAGGGTCCAAACTTTTAAATGAAGAGAAGTGTGTGTTAATACATGTAACTTACGGAAAAATATAATTAATTATAAATATGTCAAATTTATCCCGAACACCCTGTATATGTGTTTAAAATAAATGTATTTCTTTAACCCAAAGTTCATGAGTCTATCATTTTCTGAGATTTGAATTACCACTTATTAAACTTTCGGACCTGCACGAGTAAGGGGGGGGGGGGAAATATAGAGGAGCTTGGATCAGATTTTCACTTAAAGTGAAAATCTGATCCAAGCTCCTCTATATGATCTGAAACCTAACTTGTTCTTCACTAAGCTTCCTTTCCACAATGTTTCTTAACCTTTTCTCAAGTATTTCCCTGTTTATAGATAGGTATTATGAGAGCTCTACTGCAATCATCTGGAATTTGATTTCTGATCAGATCTTCAGAATTAGGCAATGTAGCCACTATGAAACTTACATACCTCCATATTTGAGCATTTCTGTTTGAGTATCACCTTCTTCAGTTCCTTTCCACTTTTATTTTTTTTTAAAACCTAAAGTATTGATATGTCCTCCTGATTGCAATTCTCTTGAACGTTCTCTACTACAATGCTGCCATTGCTTGTTTCATTTAGCGATCTTTCAAAATAATTTTTTCAGACATCCAAAATATCTTTATCTTCAGTTTCATGTCACCTTTATCAACATCTCATTTCTTTCAAGTACACTTTTCTCTATTTTTAAGCTTTTCAACAGCCTATCGATCTTCCCAAGAGGTTATCTCTGAACTTTTATTAGCTACTTTTACACATTGATTTGCATTCTTACATTTCACTCTGTATTCTCTCAGAGCACAAGTTGACTTGCTTGAGAGGAACTTCCAGTATGCTTTCTTCTTTTCCTTGACTCCTCTTTTTTTCAAATATCATCTTCAAAGTTACATTTAAAAAGAATTTAAAACAAAGTTAGTAAATTAATGTTACTTAATTTTTTTTAAAAAAACAGCTGCTGAACTTTATGTTTTGTACAATTGGTTAATAAATAGATAAAATTAAAATGACTAGCTATCTCAACTTATTTATGCACAAGTATTCCATAATTCTGCTGAATGCTTATACTGGTAAGTCAGCTAATTTGGACATGTTCTGAGACATCTACAAAGGACACTTCTTGAAGGAACTGTTGAGGGAAAGAGAAGGAGAGGAAGACAAAGACTGAAGTGGATGAAAAATATAAAAGACTGGACCTATCTCTCATATGAGAAATGCTGCAAAGGCGCAGAATAGGACATGGTGGAGACACATGGTAGTTAATCTCCTGAAGCGAGAAGACACCTGACAGGACAGATGTAGTCATTTACAAACCCCAAAGTTTCAATTTAAACTTGGATCAATAAAAAGTTGCTGGTCCCCAGTCTAGAGAATAGAAGCAAAAATGATTGATATTTCACTGAGGAACTGATATTTGATAAATTCTCTACAAATGTTAACGCACTCATTAAAACTGCGGAAAGTATTACCATTCAAACAGAGTTTTTGAATACCATATTTGTCATGGATAATGTGTTCTTTTAACACACACAATGAAAATACTTACACTTAACCAAATCTGAATAGATTCAAACTGTACTGTATATTATCAATTATAAGAGCTTGCTGAGTCTCACTTTATTTAGTACGGAAATGTAGTAATTTTTGTTTATCGATAAGCCCAACATTCGAAGTGCCAACACAATAATAATCCTAATTTTACAGGCAAAGAGAAATGATAATTTCACTGAAAATATTTATCATTTCAATTAATTATTATTTTAATGAAAATTAAACATGCAAACAATGATAATAAATGAAATTATAGTCATTCCTACCAGGCAAGATAGATGGTAATGAAATTTCTTATTTCAGATCACTATTAAAACCTGGCATTTTAATCTGACTATATTAATAACACAATAAAACAATATTAAATGTATATATGTCCAAAACTCTTCTGTTTAGTTGTTATGATGCTGAATAGTGTTATAATGAATGAACCCCTCCCCCTTTATGATTGTCTGCTACCATATCTTTACTCTTGTTTAAACTAAGTTTGGAGAATAAGCGCGTTTCTTGCTTGCATTTGCAGCCATCATGTTAAGAAAAATTTCGAAAAACAACATATGGGTGTATATCACATTGTTCCTTCATATGAATCATATTAAGTATTTGTGATTATTATACATATATTATTTATTGCTAATATAATGGTTTTAATATAAAGTCCAATTCATTGAAATGAATGTAAAAATTAAAATTCAATATTTTTTATAATTATTTTCCATAATTATTATAGCTCAGTCATTTATGTCCTCAAGTAGGAAAGATCTGGGTTTGAATCCTGTCTAGTGCAAAGAAGTCTTTATAAAGGATTTTCAACAAATGGTGAGTTAGTGGCTCATAAAGAGATGAAGTGTTTATTCTCCCAGAATCTCAAACTTTTCATCCCACAAGACTGATTAAATAAGCCAGAAGAAACATGTGCAGTTAACAGTATTACCAACTTTTAAGAATTGACTGCCCTGTTGTAGTATTGTTTAGGTTTCTATGAAGCCAAAATTGGCAATCATGGGTCTAAGATGATGAGATTTTCTACATAAGTTGTACTTGTAATGCCTCCTGGTAGATGACAGATGAGTCTATAATAATAATCCCAATATACATTAATATTTTCCTGGTCCAAAAACAAAGTTAATCACTTCAGTCATAAAAAACAAAATATGTCTTAATGGCATGAAATGGACTGCAGTAAACATATGAAAATTTATTTTAACATTTACCTCAATAAATTCCAATTTAGAAATATAATCAAGAGCTTGGCTGTAGTCTTTTTGATCTTCAAGCTGAATTTTCAAGTACCAGTCATGCTGGCCATGATGTTCTGCTAACCGTAAAGCAAGAGTGCAATAACCAGCTTGGCGACAAACTTTAATTGCTGTCTCAACATCGAAATCTATCTCTCGATCTTTTGTCTTGGCATAAAAAATAATAATAAAAAGCAGTAAATAGAAATATTCCTAGGGTTTTAAAAACGGATGAGAAAAATTTCCCATTAAATGAGCATTTCTCTTACCATGATAAATTCATTCAGTTTTTTAATATCTTTCAACTTGGTGTAACAGTTGAGCAACAACGTAGTATGATCCTCTGTAGCTAAACCTTTCTTGTGTAATGCTTGTAAGTAAGCTGTTAAATTGTGGATTCTCTGTGCATCTAAAAACTGAAAAGTGTCTGAATATAATTACACATCTACTTTTAACTAACTAAATAAATGTTGAAAGTTTTTTCATTTAGTTATACTATAAATTAAAGATGCCAAGAAATTATATTCTTGGTTTAATCCTTTATCCAAGTGTAAGCAAACAAAGTTTGCATGTGAAGTCATTTCACGACTGGGCTACTTGTATATGGTGGCTGATGACTTCACATCCACTACCCGGGTCTGGGTAGTAGCCTTTCCCATAACACATTACATTATGTAAGGATATGTGCATTGCATTATGGAATACAAAGGCAATTGATGTGAAGTCATCAGCCTCCATATACAAGTATCCCACTTGTGAAGTGACTTTATGTGTAAACTTTGTTTGCTTACACTTGGATAAAAGATTAAACCAAAAATATAATTTCGGGGATAAACAAATGCATAAACAAATATGCATTTATTTAAATTTGTTGTTTTTGTTGTACATGTGACAACAAAAACATCAGATAAAGGATTTATCAGTTAAAGTGAAGTTTATGAATTACTATATGAAAACAAGATTTGCAATGAAAAAATAATTCTGCACAAAAATGTACTTAATTAGTATGAGTTGGGTTAATAATAAGTATTACTGAAAAACACTTCAAGAAAAAGAAAAAAAATGGGGGAAACACTGCATATGACAGCTGTATACTTTCTTACTGAATCCAGTCCAATTCACCTTGAAGCAGATTACTACATCAGATTATTAAACACATATTTGCAAGAATAATCATTTTTATTATTGCAAATATTTACTCAGAATACTACCAATAACCAAATCAACAAACTTAATTTTTTACTCAACAAAGGGATGATTTGGGAAGAAAACACATAAAAAAAACTGAAGGCCCATCATGGAAGAATCCCATGTTTCTTTGGAATACCAAAAATCCACACAGAAGGCATCCCACTCGTATTCATATTTGACTGCATGAATACTCACACCTATCACCTAATCAAGTTCCTAACTCATCTTTTAAGCTCTTGTACAAGTCACACACGAGCCTCTGTGAAAAATTCATTAGAATTTCTGACAAAAGAAAAACCCTATCCCTCAGCCTTCACAATTCATGGTCTGTTTTGACAATGACCATCTAACTACCACCCTATCTCACTCACTCACCTCAGTCCTATCTAAAGTGATTGAGAAAACCATCAATTATCAACTCCTACTCTACCTTGAAGGTACCCAGCTATTAAGCAATCATCCGTACAGATTCCATTGATGCCGATCAACAGGTGATCAGTTCTCATATATCACCCATCTTTGGACAAATCCCATGGAGAAATTTGGAAAAACCCCAAGTGGTTGCACTTGGGATTCGCCTTTGACCAGGTCTGGCACAAAGGCTTACTAGTCAAACTCACATCATTTGGACTGTCTCAGGACTTCTGCAGATGAATTGTCAGCTTTCTGTCTGGAAGCACACTTTGTGTGATGGTAGATGGTTCCCTATCCTTTCACCATCCAACTAATGCTGGGGTCCCACAAGGCACAGTTCATTCTCTCACCAACCCTCTTCCTTCTGTATATCAATGACCTACTTCAGTTGACCTCCAACCGAATACACAGTTTTGCAGATGACAGTACGTTGCACTCCTCCATTTCATTTGATAAACCTTACTCTACACAATTCACTTCAACCCACAGAACATCAACCACAGCTTCCCTTAATCTGCCCTTCAAGCTATCCTCTAAAGGGGCTCAGATAACCTCGTCGAACTTCAACCCTAGTAAAACCCAGTATTGTCTTATTTCTCACAAAAAAAGAACCATTTTCCCCCAGTATTATTTTTGGTAACACTCAAATTCCGAGACAACGTGAGATTTCTCTTCTCAGAATTACCCCGACATCAGGCCTCTCCTAGAATAAACACATCACAACCATTGCATCCTCAGCTTCAAAAAAACTAGGATTTCTCTTTTGCTCAAGATGTTTCTTCACCTCCAAATCACAAATCTGCCCAGCTATCAAATACAGTTCTCGTATTTGGAGTGGGAACTCCTACTAAAACCTTCCTCAAAATGCTTGACTCAATTCAGAGGAGAGCAATTAGACTGATGAATGATCCATCTCTCACCCCCCCCCTCCCAGTTTCACATAGACGTTTGGTCTCTGAAATTTGTATATTCTATAAATACTTCCATGGGAAATGTTCATCTGAAACAGCATCAATAATTACCCCATTCTGTACTAAGCCCATTGGAACACGTACAGCTGCCACCCAACATCCTTTCCCAGTAAACTTTGAAACCCACAGAACAACTTTCTTTATCTCCTCCTTCATCCCTGCTACTGCTATACTGTGGAACAGTCTCCCCCCCCCCCCCTGACGTATTTCCCAAGGAATACAATATGCATGCTTTTAAATCGAATGTCAACAAGTTTCTCCTTTCCCAACCCACTACCCATATATAGTGCTATAGGTTGATAGTACAAGTACTATAGGTTGATAAGCCAACCTCTCGTGTATGTGACCCAACATAAAAAACACTCAGCTGCACCTATCCCATCTCATGGAAGCAAGCATATATACAACTCATTCCAACAAAGGGAGATAAAAGCTTGCTGTCCAACTAATGACCAACTGCTATCACCTCAATCATCTCCAAAATAATGGAGAAAGTTATCAATAATCAACTTCTTCACTATATAAAAGCTCTCTAGTTAATCAGCGACCAACAGTATGGATTCTGTTGATAAAGATCCACAGCTGATCTCTTGGCCTACATCACCCACCAATGAACATGTGCCACAGAAAGGTACTGAGAAACATTTGCTGTTCACCCTTGACATTTCCAGGACTTTTCATTATGTCTGACATCAATGCACTTAGCAAACTGCCTTCTTTCGGCCTACCTGGTACCTTCTGTAACTGGATAGCCAGCATTCTCTCTGGCCATTCACTGTCGATGACTGACCATTGCCTCCAATACAGGAGTGCCTCAGGACTCTGTTCAATCATGGCCCTGTTCTCTTGTCTTATACATAAATGACCTACTCTCGATCAAAAGTAACCTATCCACAGTTTTGCCAATGATGGCACATTTCATTCATCTTACTCATTTGACATCCCAGACATCCCTTGCATCAAGATCATCTGCAACCATTGACACCATATAACTGTAGCGTTCTGAATAGCTTCTCTCTTGGCACCTTGTCATATGCCTTTTCCAGATCTACTAAACTTAAACACAGATCTTCGTTATATTCCCATAATTTCTCAACACTTTGTTGTAAAGTGAAAATCTGATCCTGACAGCCTCTATTTGTCCTGAATCCTGCTTGTTCTTCACCCAGTTCTCTTCCACAATCCTTCTCAACCGTTTCTCAAGTATACTTGCATATATCTTACCAGAAACACTCAGTAGGGAAATAACTTTGTAATTCTCACATTCAGTTTTATTTCCCTTTTTATATATGGGTACTATGAGAGCTCTGCTTCAATCATCTGGATTCGCCCCTCTGATCAGGCCTTCTGAACTATGCAGTGCAGTCACTGTAAGACGTTTATACCTCCATACTTCAGCATTTCTGGTCGAATATCATCTATTCCTGCTGCCTTTCAACATTTCAAGCCTTTGATGGCTTTTTTCTACTTCAAGTATGGATATGTATTCCTGACTGCAATCCTGTTGAGTGTTTTTACCACTGTGCTGTCATCACTACTTGCTTTAATTTAGCAATTTTTTGAAGTAATTACTCCATACTTAAAGGATATCTATTTCTCCTGTTTTCATGTCATCTTTATCATCTCTAATTCCTTTTATAGCACTCTTTCCTCCATTTCTGAGCTTCTTTAACAAATTCCAGAATATCTTGCTGCCTTCTTGATATTTATTTTCTATGTTCTTACCAAAGTCTTCCCATGACTTTTGTTTAGCTAGTTTTACACAGTGTTTAGCTTTGTTACAATTGTCTCTGTATTCTCTAAGAGCAGAATCTGACTTATTTGACAGAAATGTTTGATATGCTTTTTTCTTTTCTTTCACTGTCTCTTTAACTTCATGTGTCCACAATGGAGTTCTGATTTTTCTATCCTTACTGACAACCTCACCACATGCTTCTCTAGCTGAATCAATCAACGTTTTCTTCAGGGATTGTCACTGAATCTCCAAGGTTTGGTTCCTGTTCTCAAACTCTTTCGTATTTTCTTCAATAATGTTTGTGTAGTTTAGTCTGCAGTTCACATCTGAGAGCTGCTCAACTTTTATTCACTTTAAAACTTTCTTACGTTCTTCTTATCAATATGAAATTCAATTTTATCCTGCTCAAGACTAAATGGTGATTACTTCAAATCCTCTGTACACTGTAGTGTGCTGCACCAGAGAGAAAACATCACTATCAACAATAACATATTCAATGAGACTTATCTTATTCCTTGGCTCTTCTCTCTATGTGAATTTGTGAACATTTTTATGTTGGAACATGATGTTAGTAATAACCAGTCCATGTCCTGAGCAGAAATCCAACAGGCATTTGCCATTATTATTAGCTTTGCTCTTTTCTCCAAATTTTCCCAAAATATTTTTGTATGTCTGACAATCATTTCCTACTCTGCTATTTAGATCCCCACCAACAAGGACCAACTTCTCCTTTTTCATTGTGTCAGTTGCTTTCTCTAAAGCCTCAAAACATTCCTCCACTTCTACCTTAGTAGAACCTTCTGGGGGACCATAGGCACAAATAAGTCTCATTTTCCTGTTCCCAAATCTGATATTTGCCCACATCACTCTACTTGAGACTGCTTGCCATTCAAGAAGATTAGCCTCATATTTAGTGTTGAATACTATGGCTGCTCCTTCTTTTCCATTGATTGTCATGGCCTGAATATAATATTTTGTATTTATTGCTCAGAAAGATCTTACCAGTTTTTGCCTTTTTTGTTTCAGTCTATGTCGATCTGATACTTATTCAATTCTTCAGCTAGCTCCATTTCTTTGCCATTCAGGCTACTTATGTACCAATCTTGAACTCTGGTGATGTTGAGTTGGGGTGGTTTTAGGATTTGTTCGAGTAGCTGACTTTTCGCTGTTTGCCCTGTTTCCCTGGCGAAAACAACGGGGGCCTTGTTTAACCGGGTGACGCTCCAGCCAGCATGAAATTCTGTCATGTTGTACCATCATTTGAAATTTTTGTTTAAGCCAATAAGAATACAATTTGGTCTGCTAAATCCCAATTTCAGTATCCAGGAAGATACATAACAGGGTGCACCACAAGAAGTTGAGGATTGAGCATTAGGTCAGAAGCCCTGGTCAGTTCTCTGCATTACTTTAAAAGGCTATGTGGAGGTCTCCTCTCAGTCATATAGCTTGATTCTTAAGCACCTCCAAAAAAATATATATATATAGATATATATATAATATCATCAGCAGCAGTAGCCATTGTCAATCCACTGCTGGATGAAGGCCTTTCAAAGATTACTCCAAAACTGTTTGTACATGACTCTCCTTTCCCATGTCACTCCTGTAAATCTTTTGAGATCATCAATCAACATGATTTAGGTTGGCACTGTGGTTGTTTTTCCTGTTGTGGAATCCAATCCAGTACTTCTTTTGGGGGGGGTCATGACAAGTAAATGCACTTTACTCCTCTGCTGTATTTCTCAAGGTTAAGTTCTGATTGTAGATCTGTATGTTCACAGATCTTCAATATTATATATACAGGGTGTTCGGGATAAATTTGACAGTTTCGTAAGGAAAAAGAAAATCTTCTTTGTATCTATTAAATTTAATGAATTGACAAAAAAACATTACAGGCAGAGTTAATTACAATACTATCAACAAGATTTACTCAAAATAACCACCATTAGCATCGATCACAGCTTCAATTCTGCTTCGGAACCTCGAACAAGCTGATGCTACAGTCTCCCTGGGAAGGGCCGCAAAAACTGTTTTAATTTTATCCATTAACTGGGCTTTTATATTACTGGAAGTGCGATTGGTGTCTTTTTCAACTGCGCCCCATACAAAATAATCCATGGGGTTAAGGTCTGGGGAGTTTGGAGGCCAAACATTTGGACTGGTGAAGTCGTAGAAATTTTCAGACAACCATTTTTGACTTTTCCCAGAGGTGTGGCAAGGGGCCGAATCCTGCTGCCATACATACGGCCTACCATTGGCTACCCTTGTTATCCAGGGCTTGACTACAGTTAGCAACTCCACGAACAAAGCCCGAATTCCAATGCCAGGGTTCTTCAACACCTGTTCCTGCAGATTTGCGAGGAATTCTGCTGTACGAACGCAATCAGATCGTCTGCTAGGGATCTTTCTTCTTGCTACATCCTCGTAGTCACCATTGCAAGTCTCTAGTTCATGCCTGATTGTTTTTACTGTATTCAGGGAGCATTGGGCAGCAGTCGTAATATCCTTATTTTGATGGCGGGCACGAATCATCATGATACAAGTTATTCTCTTCCATGATTCAGGTGGGTTCCAGCTATCCATCCTTTCTGACATCTTGTATATGAATGAAGAAGGGTCCAAACTTTTAAATGAAGAGAAGTGTGTGTTAATACATGTAACTTACGGAAAAATATAATTAATTATAAATATGTCAAATTTATCCCGAACACCCTGTATATATATATATATATATATATTTTTTTTTTTTTTATTTAAAATTTTTTTTAATTTTTCAAGCCACTTCAAATCTGCAATAAGTGGGGCAGTGGTCTCATACCGGGTAATGAAATTTATCTTCCACCTAATGACAATCACAATCATTCATGCCCATGGTGGGATTTGAACACAGCCTGTTGACTGGAGATTGAATACGTCAACCACTTGGCCAACCAGATTAGCAATTGCAGTGGTAATAGTCACTGTTCAGTTATTTTCATTTTAAAGTAAGAAAAAAATATGATTTTAAGAAAACATGCATCAGAGTTCTTTTATATATTGAAGGATATGAAAATTTCTGAGGGCATGTAATCATATAACCAAGATTTATTACTGATAAATGTTACATCATTTTTCTGAACTCTCCTGTGACATATACCATACAAATTAAAGATACTAGTGACTTATGATCCTGTATTGCTATCATCAAAATTAACAATGGGAACAGAACATTTATTGCTATCCTATATTTTTAATATATTTTAATCATTTAACAGTGCCAGTTTGGTTGGCAAAATGGTTAGCATATGTGCTCTCTAAAAAAAAAAGGCTGTAGGTCCAAATCCCGCCATAGGTATGGATGTTTTGCGAATGTCTTCATGTGGCAGATGCATTACTGCCGAGTGAGAGTATCATCCTGCTAGTTGGAGGTCTGAATTGGCTTAAACCAAGATGTGAGGATTATCTAATCCTGACATCTTGTGATGTGAGTCCCACTGTAAATTCACATTATGTCTGTGAGTCATAATGTGAATCCCACCCTTTCATGGGTGGGATTCACATTATATATATATATATATATATATTACAATCTCTCTTCATTATGTTTTACTATAATAAAGAGGGACTGCAGAAACAGATGTAAATACAAGAAGTCAGATGAAAGTAATGTCTCCTACATTAAAAAAAAAAAACAACCCCCATCTTTTGTAGCATCCTGTCATTTTTCAACAGTCTTGATCAATCTCTATACATATCTGCTACTGCTAAGTGAGATGCTGAATGCCAACACCTTATATAAGTCTTTCCTCTGACATTGGAGCTCTTCATAAATAGCATGATTCACTACTTCATCATCTGCAAAATGGAATCATCATAGTGCATCTCATTCTCAGAGTACAAATGGTGCCAAAATATTATTGGCCAAACAGTATTTCAGGAGCGGTGGTTAAGGTATTGGAAAAGTTCATAAAAGACAGAACTCAGGAACTGGATGGACAGGAATATGATACTTTATAGGGGGCAACATGATTTTTGTGAAAGGTAGGTAAAGCCTTATTAAATTGGTTACTTTTCATAACAAAGTGGCAAATGAATTGGATAAAGGGAAATAGCTACTCAGCGTTTCTGCTGGAACTTGCAAAGGCATTCAACAGGATTCCACACGGAACTCTGTGGCATAAATTGGAGCAAATGGGGATGGATATGAAGCTGTTGGTTTGGATAAGAGGATAGCTGATGGAGAACAGTCCTCTACTGTTCAACTTATACATCAATGATATAGGAAATAATTTAAATGAAAACAATCACTTTGCTGATGATGCAAAGATAGGAAAAGTGAGTTGATGAAGATGATGCGGAGATCCCGCTGGATGACATAAATAGACTGATATTATAGGGCAAAGGTAAATGGCAGCCAGTTTAATGCGGCCAAGTGTAAGGTCATTCGCTTTGGGAAAAAAAGAGATCACAATCTGTGTACTAGATCAAAGGAAATAAACTACAAAAAAATTTGAGATGAGGGATTTGGGGTTATTGTGAACGCAGAGTTGTGAAGTTCAGAGGATATACTGCAATGATGGGCAAAACACATCAGATAACAATGAAGAATATGCTGACAAGCAAGATAAAGAGGTTATTATTTCCCTTAAACTTTAGTAAGGTCATATCTGGGCTACTGCACACTGATCTGATCCAATGAGGAATTATGTGAGGCAAATGACTAAGATTGTGGTAGGACTATATCAGGGACAAATATTCTGGGTGTGCTAGATGTGCAGTGCCCACTCACAGAATTGCAATATATCGATATTATATTTCTGCATTTATTCATGTTAAAGACTCCCCTGATTGTTTCCTGGCTTTGCTTGATTCCTAAAATTAAGCACAATATATTAATGCTTCGTGATAATGAAGAGGACACTTTTGGATGTGTAAATATTGCATCACATTCCGGGTTAATAGTTTGGGTGTGTAGTCACAAATACTGACACCTTTGAGCGCTTTAAACAGACAATCAGATGGCACAGCATGTCAAATACTTAGAGTTCCAGTGGTTTTTAAACAGCCCAGAAGGCAAAGCAGGGTGTGCACTGAGACAATAGCACTCAGAATTTGTAAGTGGCTGTGACTAGTTATTGTGAAGAAAATTGGATTGCTTGTGTGAAGCAATCCAATTTTTTCTGAGTTTCATCTGTTTTATGTGCATGAAGTGTGAACTGATGTGTTTATGACATATATATTAAAAACTATAGACAAGTTTTTAATATATATAATTTCTATAAATGATTTATAGCTTTTATGCCCATATTTAGATGCGAAAACAAGCCTTAAAATACAAACCATTATGAAAAAGAAAACCAGGACGTCCTCTTAAACGATTCAACGATGACTTCTAAGGCCGGAACAGGCCATGCTAGGCCTAAATCCTTGATACGCATGATGATGATGATGATTTAGATGGGAAAACAAGCCTTAAAGTACAAACCATTATGAAAAAGAAAACCAGGACGTCCTCTTAAACGATTCAACGATGACTTCTAAGGCCAGAACAGGCCATGCTAGGCCTAAATCCTTGATACGCATGATGATGATGATGATGATTTAGATGGGAAACAATGTTGACGATGTACTGAATGTTCCATCTGCTGCCAGTGCTTTTGCAAATTGTATGATTATAGTCGAATGAGGTTGGAACCTGTGTATAACAAGTAAAATGAGTTATTTCAGCCTATCTTTGGTTCAATTAGGAAAAATAATAAGTTCTCAAGTGATTACTTTTCCAATTTTTCTGTGGAAGTTCTATGGCTGTATTTAAAAATTGTATCAAATCATCCATATCTCACTCTAGTATTCGTGGATGATAACATAGTCCAACACAATTTTTGCTGACTTTTATATGAGACTTGTTTTTTTACTAATTTGGGTGTGCTGATTTCAAATATCAAACCCATTTTTCTCTATCATGTCAGATTTTACCTCTATGGCATTTTCCTTTTGCTAATTTGTAAGTTTTTGATAGTTTTAAGGAGGCAGTACTATTTAGAGGATCAAAAAAATCGAATTTTTAATATTATTTTCTGAAAGTATGTACTTTTAAAAATCTCTTCCTAACTTTTTATCGAGAAATTCGAAAAATTCCCAAAGATATAGCCTATTATTCAAAGCGGTGCACAGATCAGAATTGGAGCACTCACCACTCTCGCTTGTTAGTAAACGAATAAATGCGTAAGAACCTGCAACGGCACATACTCGCGCTTTGAATGCGAGAGAGGCCGATAATTAGATACATGACTACTTAACAATATTCATTTAAAATTACAAGAATATTTATAAAAAAAATAACAATTTTACTTACATATGAGTTTCAGGGAATAAATTTTTGTTTGTAGCAATTTCTGCTGTGTGTTCTGTTTTGGCAATCCCTTTGAATACTCCAACAGTAGTTGGCCATCAAAGTGAGAATCCCATCTTCCTTGGTACCGATCTTCCATAGTTTTTAAGTCTTGATGAAATCTTTCGCCTTGTTCATCGCTTACAGCACCTAAATTCTCGGGAAATCTATCAAGATGACTGTATAGGAAATGAAGCTTTATGCTCATGTTGCAACCTTGGTGCTGGAATTTTCAAGCATTGTTTCCACTAGATCTTTGTAATTGCACGCTTTTTTGTTTCCAAGATAATTATTCGCAACCATCGTAAATGAAGTCCAGGCCTCTTTCTCAATTGGGTCTCTCATTAAAGTTCTAATTTGCGGTCCATCAAATACACCGGCTTTAATTTTTCATAACTAAGTCGTGGAAATTTTTCACATATGTATTGGAAACAGTCATCTTGTAAATCTAAAGCTTTAACATACTGCTTCATAAGACCTAGTTTGATGTGTAGAGGTGGAAAAATGATTTTTTCTCTGTCGATTAAAGGTTGATTTATAACATTCTGTTCTCCAACATTTAAGGATATTCTAAGAGGCCAATGTTTCTGACTCCAGTGTTGGTTTCTAGCTCGACTATCCCAGAAGCATAGAAAACACAGAAGCTTTGTATATCCTCTTTGAAAGCCAAGTAAAAAGTTCACCATTTTAATAAGATCCACACAGATGATCCAGTTATGGTCTGTATATTTTAATAACTTCAGAACCTTTTTAATGTCCTCATATGTTTCCTTTAAGGGGACTGAATAGCCAATAGGAATTAAGCCATATACATTCCCATTGTGTAGTAAGACACACTTGAGACTTCTGCTTGAACTGTCGATAAATAAACGCCACTCATTTGGATGATATTGTACAACACTCATTTCAGTTAGTAAACCTGACACATTGTTACAGTAAACAAATCCACACTCGTGTTTAAAATATTGTAGAAGATTACTTTACCTGCTACGATAAAAAGTTATCTTCGTATCTTGCTCCAGTAAGTTTTTTTCATTTAATCTTGAAGCTAACAATTCCAATGATTCCTTTGATAGGCCCAAATCTCTTACTAAGTCATTCAATTCCGCTTGAGTAAAACGTTGCGGTCCAGAACTAGAAATTAAATTTTCATTGTCTAAATCAACATCCGGGTCTTGCTCCTCAAGAACATCTGGCATATCCCGATCATGCTCGTTCTCAAGTAAAGGAAGTCCTTTATAAATTGGCATGGCTATTTCATTGGAATGAGCAACTGGCCTAATTGCTGAGTCGAGATTTGGATACACAATTTTTTTCTTATTCTTCTTATTATGACCAGAAGTCTGAACTAAACAAAAATAGCAATTATCTACGTGATTTTTCGGTTCACGCCAAATCATTGGAATGCCAAAAGCTAATTTTTGGCGTTTTCCCTTGCTCCACTGTCGTAAATTTTCTACACATGACTTACACACTTTATTTGGAGCCCATGACTTGTCCTGATCTGCAATTTTTACATCAAGGTTTGCAAAGTTCACTTTCTTAACGAAATCAGTGATATTTGTCCTTTGACTGGGAACAGTAAAGCTGCCACAAATGTAGCAGAAGGAATCTACACTATTGACACAATTTCAAGTAGTAGACATGATGTATTTTCTTCACTGCCGACTAACATGCAATTAACAAGACAAAAAAAAATCAGAGACTTTATTGAAACGTTATAAGCGCTCATCATACTTTCACGATCGATTAACGATTGACTGATTTCGATCGTTCTTTGTCTGCTATGACACATATAGCATTCATTTGTTTTAGGCAGTTGTCATCGCCTGCTTTTCATCACCTAAATGTATTAGGTCGGTTATCGGCCTCTCTCGCATTCAAAGCGCCAGTATGTGCCGTTGTAGGTTCTTATGCATTTATTCATTTCCTAACAAGCGAGAGCGGTGAGCGCTCCGATTCTGATCTGCGCACCGCTTTGAATAATAGGCTATATCTTCGGGAATTTTTCGAATTTCTTGATAAAAAGTTAGGAATAGATTTTTAAAAGTACATACTTTCAGAAAATAATATTAAAAAATCGATTTTTTTGATCCTCTAAATAGTACTGCCTCCTTAAAACTATCAAAAACTTACAAATTAGCAAAAAAAAAATTGTCATAGAGGAAAAACCTGACGTGATAGAGAAAAATGGGTTTGATATTTGAAATCAGCACACCCAAATTAGTAAAAAACAAGCATCAGATCATAATCAGCAGAAAAAAAGTTTTTTTTTGTTGGCCAGTGTAATCTAATCTCACCACAAAGCATATACTCTTTGTGCTTCTCACATAAACAACAAGCTTGAAGCATAGCTATTGTTTATTTGACTGCTATGCTTTCCATATTTACAATTATATTAATTGGTAAAGTATTCAAAGTTATTCTACAATTAATTGCATTGGACCAATTAAGATGAGCATTGATGCGCTTATGCACTCATAAAATTTTCATACATCTATAAATGCAATCATCAGTCAAATTAACGTGAATTTTGTTGAGTAGGATGCATAAGCCACACAACAGCACCCATCCTAAATAGGCACGTGATGCCACTGGTCTATATGATTATAGTTGAATGAGGTTGGAACCTTCATTCTGTTCTCATAAGGAGAACAGAATGAAGGCTAAAAACTATAGTACGGACACTGAAAGTTTTTTTCCAAGGGGTAAACTCTGGAAATTATAAGAGAATGATTACTAAAGGTATTAGGACTAGAATTTTTGCTTGGATCAGGGGGGGGGGGATTCACTGATGAAGCACTCACCTATGCAATCCATAGGTGAGTGCTTCATCAGTGAATGAGTTCAAGAAGCATGATAAGTATTGTGTGAACAATAGTTACAGTGGGCCTCCCATAATTAGTCTGAATCCATGGAGATTCCCAAAAAATATTATTATTATTAATAATTTCTTATTGCCACTCATAAATAAATCCTCTAATGCATTTTCATTCCATAAAGGAAACAGGCAGCACTCTTTGAACTCTATTTTTTTTTTTTTTGGAAATTGGTAAGTAGTGAATACTGAATTTCCTTTAAAACAGCATGGTTGCAATGGGGCTTCCACCAGGACTTTTTAGTTGTTCAAACATCACAAATTCAACATAATATAGAAATTCTGTGCACATATGGGCTAGTACAGCACCAACTTATGCATTGCATAGGATGATATTCAAGTTCACAGAATGCTGTAAAATTCACAGACACAAATGGCTGGAATATTCTTTCAAGAATATATAAGACAGTTACACTGCTTAGCTGCTCTTACATGAAGAAAAGTGTTCGCATCCCAAGAAGAGATCATCACCTTAGCAGCTTAATATTTCTGAACATATGATGGTGGATGTGACTTCTCAAACGAATACTCAGGTCTTCAACGTCTTTATTCTTCTGATTTCTTCGAAAATAAACCCCAACTCAACATAACCAGAGTTAAAGATCGGTACTATCAACGTAAGAAGCCTGAATGGCAAAGAAATGGAGCTAGCTGAGGAATTAGATAAGTACCAGATCGACATAATAGGGGTGACTGAAACAAAAAAGACCAAAACTGGTGAGCTCTTTCTGAGCAATAAATACAAAATGTTATATTCAGGCAATGACAATCAAGGAAAAGAAGGAGTAGCCATAGTATTCAACACAAAATACGAGGCTAATCTTCTTGAATGGCAGGCAGTCTCAAGTAGAGTAATGTGGGCAAATATGAGAATGGGGAACTGGACAATGAGACTTATTTGTGCCTATGGTCCCACAGAAGGTTCTACTAAGGTAGAAGTGGAGGAATTTTTTGAGGCTTTAGAAAAAGCAACTGACACAATGAAAAATGAAAAGTTGGTCCTTGTTGGGGATCTAAATAGCAGAGTAGGAAATGATTGTCAGACATACAAAAATATTTTGGGAAAATTTGGAGAAAAGAGCAAAGCTAATAATAATGGCAAATATCTGTTGGATTTCTGCTCAGGACATGGACTGGTCATTACTAACACCATGTTCCAACATAAAAATGTGCACAAATTCACATGGAGAGAAGAGGCTAGGAATAAGAAAAGTCTCATTGACTATGTTATTGTTGATAGTGATGTTTTCTTCCTGGTGCAGGACACCAGAGTGTACAGAGGATTTGAAATTGGAAGTGATCACTATTTAGTCTTGAGCAGGATAAAATTGAATTTCATATTGAAAAGAATAACATGTAAGAAAGTTTTAAAGCGAATAAAAGTTGAGCAGCTCTCAGATGTGAACTGTAGACTAAAATACACAAAGATTATTGAAGAAAAAATGAAAGAGTTTGAGAACAGGAACCAAACCTTGGAGATTCAGTGGCAAACTCTGAAGAAAACATTGATTGATTCTGCCAGAGAGGCCTGTGGTGAGGTTGTTTGTAAGGATAAAAAAATCAGAACTCCCTGGTGGACACAGGAAGTTAAAGAGGCAGTGAAGGAAAAGAAGAAAGCATACCAAAAGTTCCTGGCAAATAAGTCAGCTTTTGCTCTTAGAGAATATAGAGACAAATGCAAGAATGCTAAACACTGTGTAAAACTAGCTAAACAAAAGTCATGGGAGGACTTTGGCAAGAATATAGAAAATAAATATCAAGAAGGTGGCAAAATATTCTGGAGGTTGTTGAAGAAACTTAAGAATGGAGGAAAGAGTGCTGTAAAAGGAATTAGAGATGATAAAGGTGACATGAAAACGGGAGAAAAAGATATCCTTGAAGTATGGAGTAATTACTTTGAAAAACTGCTAAATGAAACAAGCAGTGATGACAGCACAGTGGTAAAAAACACTGACCAGGCATGCAGTCAGGAATACATATCCATACTTGAAGTAGAAAAAGCCATCAAAGGCTTGAAATGTGGAAAGGCAGCAGGAGTAGATGATATTCGACCTGAAATGCTGAAGTATGGTGGTATAAGAGTATTACAGTGGCAGCACTGCATAGTTCAGAAAGCCTGGACAGAGGGACGAATTCCCGATGATTGGAGTAGAGCTCTCATAGTACCCATATATAAAAAGGGAAATAAAACTGAATGTGAGAATTACAGAGGTATTTCTCTACTGAGTGTTCCTGGCAAGATCTATGCAAGTATACTTGAGAAACGGTTGAGAAGAATTGTGGAAGAAAAGCTTGGTGAAGAACAAGCTGGATTCAGGCCAAATAGAGGCTGTCAGGATCAGATCTTCACTTTACGACAAATAGTCGAGAAAGCATGGGAATATAACAAAGATCTGTATTTAAGTTTTGTCGATCTGGAAAAGGCATATGACAAGGTGCCAAGAGAGAAGCTATTCAATATGCTGCAGTTATATGGTGTGAATGGGGCATTATACCAAGCAATACTTAGTCTTTATTTGAGTTGTAAGTCAGCAGTCAGAATTGAAGGAAGTACAGGAAGATGGTTTAATGTTAAATCTGGTGTGAGACAAGGATGTACATTATCCCCTCTGTTATTCATTATCTATATGGATCACATTATGAAGGAAAGTGGTATTAAACATGATATCAAAATTGGAGATGTTAATGTCAGCTCTTTGCTTTATGCAGATGATGTTATACTTCTAAATAAATCTGCTACAAGTCTGCAAGATTCTCTGACTAAATTGAATAGCTGTTGTAATAGATATGGTATGAAGGTCAGCAATAAAAAGACAAAGACAATGAAAATAGGCAGAATCATTGAAAATGTCAACTGTGTTGTGAATGGAGAACCTGTGGAACAAGTAAAACATTTCAGCTATTTAGGCACGATTTTTACTGAAGATGGTAAATTAAATATAGAAATAGACAACAGAATCAGCAAAGCTGGTATGGTGGGAAGTCAATTGAATAAATTCATATGGAATAAGAGAGAAATTAGTCGGAACACTAAATTAGCTGTATACAAGACAGTGTTCAAACCAGTTTTAACTTATGGATCTGAGAGCTGGGTCAGAAGTAAAACACTTGACCAAAGACTAGAGACCACAGATATGAGAGTCCTGAGAAAGATTATAGGCGTGAACAGATGGCAACAATGGCAATATCATATTAAAAACGAGGATATTAGGAAAGAACTTGACATTGTCAGCATCCAGGAATGCGTTAGCAGAGCTAATCTCAGGTGGTATGGTCACTTAAATAGAATGGGCGAGGAAAGATTAGCAAAACAAGTGTTCTCTGCCAGGGTGGCAGCAAAACGACCCAGAGGAAGGCCAAGATATAGGTGGATTGATACGATGCTTTAGACGATAGAAATATAAGATCTGATAATGTTGGAGTCTTGACAAGTAACAGACTGATTTGGAGGAAAATTGTAGATAGGAAATTAATAATGATGTAATTTTTTTCATGTAGTACTATCATATCCTGTACACCCCTTGAGGGTACATGGCAGGAATTTGATGATGATGATGATGATGATGATGATAAGCATTTTAAACATTAACGAATTAGACATTAATAACATTAATTAAAAACTGCTTGGAAAATAAAAGAAATTATTACTGTGCAGAAAATCTCATGTGACTAAAAAGTTACCTCCAGCTTTTTATTTCACATTGATTTAAGTAATTACCAAATAATCTGAATGTTTACTATAATCTCAGACTTTCAAAATTTTCTATATGATAAACTATACTAACATATGCACACACAAGAAAATGCCATACCTTTCTAATTACATAAGAAATTTCCAGTTTGCCAATAGTTTTGATATATTGTGATATAGCTCCATCATAGTCTCCTTTTCTGAAAATATTAACAAACTAAACAAAATACCTCAATACAGAAAAAAAAAAAAGACATAAGTAGGTTACTTATATAGAAATTATTTCATGCACTGAAAGTAAAAAAATGCATGTAAAAAAGGAACTAAAAAATTGCTACATGCAGTAAAAAAGAACTACATGTAGCAATTTTGATGTTCATCAATAATTCCTACAAAACACAAGAACAAAGTATGCATTCTGAGTTTATATTATTTTTCATTTTTACTAATTATTTTTTTTTATTTTCAATTTTTATTTTTTTTAAATTTCCTGCAGCTGATAAATGAAAAAGATATAACTTGCATGAGACTGAGCAATGTTCAGTGATAGTAACATAACTGAAGTAAGCAGTTCACCATCGTGTCAAAATCTTCATTCTCTTGTGACAAATGCATATTATCCTTATAAATTAACCTTCTAATTAATAGGTCAATTATCATGTTATGTAGTTCTCACCCATGAAATGTTTTGCTACAAACATATAGTATATTCGTACTAAAAATTTTTTTTATATCTTTAATAATTTTATTATTATTTATTTATTTACTTGATATTTCTTATTTAATTTTTACATAATCCCGAAGCCCACACAAGAGACCAAACGTAACTTTTTTCAAGCCACTTCAGATGTCCAATAAGTGAGAGGTGGTCTCACACTGGGTAATGAAATACCTAAAAATAATTACAAACATCCATGTCCACAGCAAGATTTGATCCTGAAGCCTGTTGGCTGGAGAGTGGACATGATAACGACTTGGCCAACCAGGCCAGCAATGTACTTAAAAAAATAGCAAAAAAGATTTGTTCAATGGGATGGAAGATTATTATTATTATTATTATATTAACTTTGATAGCTCTAAGACTCAATAACAAGTGCCTTCATTATGCACAGTTCAGTTCTTCTTATGATAAGAAGAATCTTTATGTGATTTTTTCATTGAAGTTGAGTTATCCATTCTGACATGGAGGTAGCAGGATTTTTTCTCACAGAAATTTGGATTTTCATCTGATATATGCACTAATCGGCTAGAGAATACACACAGACAAAAATATTGTTGTGTGGAGTAGAGTGCTCTCCTGAGATGAGTCCTCAGAGATGTCATGTAACATGTAACTCATTTTTGTGTTTTCAATTATTTATCCTTTTGTTTCTATCTGAATTGCAGTGTGCAATCCAGAGATGATCACAGAGAGAGTAACGAGTTTTGCTCTCAACAAATGTCAAATTGTGTGAGCAGACTCCCATGTACATTTGTTTCTGTTCAACACTGAGATCACGAGGAGTCGATCATGTACATACTCAAGTTGCTGTTTAATTCACCCACTGCTACAGCATGGTAAATCTTTCCAAATGATTTTTTAAATTAGCAAAAAATTCCCATAACAATATTCTTTTGTCCTCCTACAATAATCAGTCGACTAGCTTTCTTGTCAGTCAGAGCTGCAATGGCAACATCTTCATTCCAAATGGCATCAACAGTACAGGTAAGTGATTACAGCTGAACAGTAGTGTGCCTACACTCCTTTTCTAACAGTCTTCATTGGCAAGGTCTCAGGTAAGATTCCAAATTAATAAATAGCTGGTGCAGTAACCAAGGCAAAGATTTTTCAGAATTATAACATATACTTTTCTATACATCATAACAAACTGAAATATATTTGCTCTATTAGTTACTCAGAAGAGCATCTTACTTCTAAGCGTTATTACTTCATATTTCAAAAATATAGAACTTGCAACAAATTTTTCGTAGTAGTAGTATTTAGTTGTAATTGGAGAATTAAGTATTGGAAGACATAGCAAGATAGCAGAGTAGAGTGTCCTCACGTGACACCTCCAAGAATTCATCACAGGAAGGCACTCTACTCTGATATCTTGCCATGTCTCCAATACTTAATTCTCCAATTACAACACAACACTACTACTATGATCAATGCCATCTACCACCCATCACCAATTGTGAATGTTCTCATGGCTGATTTGCCAGTACACAAGATGAAAAACCCAAGTTTCTGAAAGGAAAAAACCCTGCTACTTCCATATAAGATCAGCTAACTCACCTTCAATTGAAAAAGTCCACATAAAGGTTCCTTGCATCTCAACAAGAATCAAATACAGGTTTCTTCCGTAGCAACTCCCATAACAATATTATTTTTTCCTCCTTCAATAATCCATCAATCAGCTTTCTAGGCAGTCAGAGCTGCAATGGAAGCACTCTCACTCTAAGTGTCATCAACAGTACAGTGGTTATAATTAATCATTTCTCTTTTGTAAATTTAATACACAGGACAAGCATTATCAGCTACATATATTTTAAAAAGGAATCACAACATTTGTTTAAAATCTCATAACTGATTTTAAAAATCAAAAATTTTTATTTTGTGCTATACCCGCTGTACAAGACAACCACAAATTTAATACTTGATGATAAGCTTCTTCTTATACACTTTTACTTTAATATAATGTATGCACAGCAATTACCTCAGATGTTTTCCTTACTGTAATTTATGAACATGTCTTCCTGAGGCTATCGGCAAAATTGTTTGTTATGTTTATACCAGTCTTCAGTTTCGTATATATTCATGTGATCATCAGTAAGGTTTCATTAGAATTTAAGTGAAAAAATTAAATGCTTGACCAACTGCAGGTGTGAGAATCTCTTGATGTTTTCCATTGCCAGATTCAAAGGTGCAGATTTTATATCTGGATTATAAGATGATCCCTTGTTTCAGCAATTTTTTTTTAACTTTAAATACTGTCTTATATGCTGACATATACAGTACATATGAGGTGTTTGTGAAATGGTACCATATAATTAATCACTTCATTCCTATATGTCATAAAATAGGTTAAACATTATCAGCTACATATATTTTAAAAATCAATTACATGGTTAAATGTAATACATTACCCATAAAGATGATCTCCATATTGTCTGAAAATATCAATTAAACCTTCTTCATCATACTGTTGACTTTTAGCTAAACTGAAAGAAAATAATTTTATAAACACAAACATATAATAAAGAAGATGTCATCTAGAATCTTATGCCATACTTCAAAATATTTATGGCTTAGCTGTTCCAATTAAAAAAATGATAGCAAAAGCTTGTACTTGTATCTAATTTCATGGACATATATCTATATATTAAATAGTACAGAAGATGTCCACTATAGTGAATTCCTACAGAAACGAGAAATTGTTATAGCTCATGGTTTACTATAGCAATTTTTTTTGGGAAAAATCGATTCCCCACACAGACACACACCCAGTCCATTCTCCAAAACAAAAGAAATAATTGTATATGAAATCATACATATACAACAGAACAAGGTTTTTATATGGCAAGAACTACAGATAAACAAAGGAAATTGCAAGAAATCATACAGTACATCAACCACAGAACACAAACGACTGGTAGGAACAATACATAAAGCACAAAAAACACGAGAAATCCAAATGCAGATAACAAAGGAAGACATAACAGAAAGAAGAAATTAGAAGAGAATGAAAAAAATTAAAATCCAGAATTAAATTTTAAATTTCAAAATGATATGTTAGCTTAAATTAATATCACTTACCTGAAATCATAATGAACTAAATATGTACAGTCTGTAACATTAAAATCCAAATTAACTTTAAAACTTCAGCATTCAGTCACCTTTAAAGTTTATCTTCACCAATTACAAAGAGGGAGGTAGCACAAGTGATGAACATAGTCATCTGCACTAGTCAGCTCAAGGAGAAATGTGATTTGCACAGCTTATGTGAACAATTTAACTTCCTAAATCACAGACCCAATACTGAACAGCTGGCATAAATTGATACTGTTCTCTTATAACTAAATTAAAGAAATATGGCATGATATACAGTAGTTCTTTAATCAAAATTTAATTAAAAGTTGTGCAGTTTGTGTGGGTAAACAGTGTTCAAGAGATTACTTACACATAAGCTAAAAAACTGCTTCAATTGAGAATTTTTTATTTTATTTTTTTATGGAAATTTTTGATTTTAATGGTACAGACTGCTCATATTTAGTTCATCTTAAAGATTTCAGGTAATTCAAGCTAAGATAGCATGACATTTCATTTAAACATTAATTCTGCATTTGCATTTTTATCTCTTCTAGTTCTTTCCGATATGTCTTCCATTATTGGCTGCCTTTACACTTTTTTTTTCATGTTGTTACATGTTCTCTATGCTTGTTCCAAACATTCTTTTGTGTTCTTCCATCAACATGCGATTTTCCTTGACTTCCCATGATTTCCATTGTTCTATTTCTCACAATATCCTTTGTTCTATTTCATGTGATTTCCTTTCTTTGTTTCTCATGATTTCTTTTGTTCATGTCAAGGTCTTGCCATACATAAACAGTGTTCTGTCATCAATGTATGATTATCCATTTCCTTTACTTACTGATTGTGACATCGTTTACTACTAAAAAGTTTATAAAACAGCATTGGTTATATGGAGCTTAGGTCACAACCTCTTTTTTGCAGTATGTTACAGAATATCATTTTTGTTATAATGGTCAACAAAGTTTATCATACCACTCCTTAAACTCTTCACTGTCTGCACATTCACCACCCTCTCTCAGGTAATGCATTCCATGTTCCTACCACTCTCCATGCAAAAAAGCTTACTTCTTATCCTTTTATTCACCAGTGGCATCGAGGGCTCGTTAAGGTTGGGTGTGCTGTTGTGTGGATTCCCATCAATTTGATTATGATTGCATTTTTATTGATGTATGAAATTTAAGAGTACATAGTGCATCAGCGCTCATTTTAATTGGTCCAATGCAATTAATTGTAAAATAACTTTGAATACTTTAATTTATCGATTAATAAATTTTAAATATTTCCATATTTGATATATTTCCATATTCCATATATTTCCATATTTGGCATAAAGGTCACGTGTCGTTTAAGCACAAAGGGTTTATGCTTTGTGGTGAGATTAGATTATCATTGGCAAATACTAGAGTGAGACACCGATAATTTCAATTTTGAAATGATTTTTAAATACAGCCATATAATATGCATAGAAATCAGAAAAAAATAATCACTTGGGAAATTATTTTTCCAGACTGAACCAAAGAAAGAATGAAATAACTCATTTTACTTATTTATAGACAAATTCCAACCTCCTTCGGCTATAAACAATCTTACAATCTGTGAAAGCTCTGGCAGAAAATGGGACATTCAGTAGATCGTCAACACTGTTTCTCATTGTAAATATGAGCAAAAAAGTTATAAATTATTTAGAAAAAATTACTTTATATCAGTGTCCTAAACATGTCAGTTCACACTTTATGCATGCAAAATAGATTAAACTCAAAAAAAGAAAAACAGCAATTCATGACAAAATGAGAACGTTCAAATGGATGGGTTGACACAATAACCAATCACAGCCATTGATTTCTGCATGCTGTTGCTTAACACCCACACCCTGCTACACCTTCTGGATGATTTAAAACCACTGGAATGCTAAGAATTTGATCCACTGCACCATTTATACATTTGTTGAAGGCTCAAGGGTGTTTGTATTTCTGACTGCACAACTGAGTTATTAACGTGAATGCAATGTTATGTTTATATTCCTATTCATTTGCCCACTTTCCAGCCTATTCAAACCCTCTTGAAGAGACAAAATATCACTACTATTACTAATAACCCTCTTAAGTTTCACATCATCTGTAAAAAATTGAACATCTCTCTATAGCAGTGGTCACAGGACTGTGTAACATATGCCAAATCCATATGGCACCCTGTCAAATGCCTTTGTAAAATCCAAAAAACTGACAATGCTATAGTTTGATACCTCCACTCTACTGCCACCCATAAGCAATGCTGCTATCTTACCCTCCTTAACTCTCCACAAACCTGTTCCATTGCAAGGCTTTCAATTAAACAGCCAAGTTAATGGCACAGTCAGTTTCATAGCACATTCCCATAAAACATGTCGTGAAATTCCATCTAGGCCCCCTGCATTATTAACATATGGCATACTCAGCATTTGAAATACACCCTGTTCCTTCACTTCCAACACTTCACTCATTATCCTTCTAAGAACGAAGCCTGCTCTACCAGGATGAAACACTAATAAAGTAATCATTAAATAGCTCAACTATCATCTGCTATGGTCACCCAATTCCCATCTCCAACTAGCAAGCTATTTGTCACAGAGCGAAAAAACTTGCTGGTATTCTCCTTGAATTACAGTGCCAGTCTCCTCTTATATTCTAATTTTTCTCTCCTTACAATACTAGTCACTTTCCATGCAACTGTTCTCTTGACTTATTGCTCCTTACATCTATAAGGTGCATGAGGTCATGAGTTTAGCGTGCCATCCTCTTCGGTCCAGTGCTGCTTCTCTTGCTTTCCCCCAGCTCGACCATCCTAGTTTGTTTCATTCTTCGATTACCATCCAGCTAATAATGTCATTTTGGGTCTTCCGCTCTTCCTTTAACCACCAGACGTCCATGTCAATGTTATTCTTGTGTGTTCTGATGTTGGTATTCTCAATACATGGCCTATCCATGTACATCTGTGTTTCTTTAACTCGATTGTAATGGGCTTGGTTTTGGTTTTGTTGTAAATTTCAATATTTGAGATTTTATTTGGCCAGTAAATTTTGAGAATTCTGTGTAGATGTTTTGTTTGGAAGGCATCAATTTTATTTTCTTGTTGTTTGGTTAATTTCTATGATTCACTTCCATAAAGTAATACAGATTTAACAGTTGAGTTGAAAATTTGCACCTTTAAGTTTGTTTTTATATTGGATGATTTCCAAATTTTCTGTAAAGTTTTAAATACACAGCAAGATTTTTTTATTTTTATTGCAATGTCTTCATTGGTACCACCCTCCATGTTGACAGTTGCTCTGAGGTAATTAAAAGTGTTTGTCACTTCTACTTGATTTCCATTTATAAAGATTGGGTCATTCGTTTTACTGTTGATTTTTAATATTTTGGTTTTCTTCTCATTGATGTGTAAGCCTATTTGTTTAGCAGTTTCCTCTAACTTTGCTGTCTTAATTTTCATGTCTTCAAATCTAGATGACAGTAATACAATGTTGTCAGCATAGTCCAAATCTTCTAATGTGGTGTCAATGTTCCATCTTATTTCAGTTTGCAGGTTTTTCAAGGTATGTCGCATTATCCAATCTATGACAATGATGAAAAGTGTTCCAGACATGACACAACCTTGCTTAACACCAGTTTTGATGTAAAAACTTTCAGAAGCTGTTCCATTTAATAGAATTTGTCCTTTACTTCCATCATACAAATCTTTTATAATACAGGATGTTCGGGATAAATTTGACATATTTATAATTAATTATATTTTTCCGTAAGTTACATGTATTAACACACACTTCTCTTCATTTAAAAGTTTGGACCCTTCTTCATTCATATACAAGATGTCAGAAAGGATGGATAGCTGGAACCCACCTGAATCATGGAAGAGAATAACTTGTATCATGATGATTCGTGCCCGCCATCAAAATAAGGATATTACGACTGCTGCCCAATGCTCCCTGAATACAGTAAAAACAATCAGGCATGAACTAGAGACTTGCAATGGTGACTACGAGGATGTAGCAAGAAGAAAGATCCCTAGGAGACGATCTGATTGCGTTCGTACAGCAGAATTCCTCGCAAATCTGCAGGAACAGGTGTTGAAGAACCCTGGCATTGGAATTCGGGCTTTGTTCGTGGAGTTGCTAACTGTAGTCAAGCCCTGGATAACAAGGGTAGCCAATGGTAGGCCGTATGTATGGCAGCAGGATTCGGCCCCTTGCCACACCTCTGGGAAAAGTCAAAAATGGTTGTCTGAAAATTTCTACGACTTCACCAGTCCAAATGTTTGGCCTCCAAACTCCCCAGACCTTAACCCCATGGATTATTTTGTATGGGGCGCAGTTGAAAAAGACACCAATCGCACTTCCAGTAATACAAAAGCCCAGTTAATGGATAAAATTAAAACAGTTTTTGCGGCCCTTCCCAGGGAGACTGTAGCATCAGCTTGTTCGAGGTTCCGAAGCAGAATTGAAGCTGTGATCGATGCTAATGGTGGTTATTTTGAGTAAATCTTGTTGATAGTATTGTAATTAACTCTGCCTGTAATGTTTTTTTGTCAATTCATTAAATTTAATAGATACAAAGAAGATTTTCTTTTTCCTTACGAAACTGTCAAATTTATCCCGAACACCCTGTATATATTATTTTGTCAGGAAATACATAAATTTTCAGGATTTTCCATAGACATTCTCTGTCTATGTCATTGAAAGCTTTGGCAAAATTAATAAAAACTGAGATACATAGTTGAATTTAGTTCAACACTCTGTTCAATTATGTTTCTAAGAATAAAAATTTCATTCATTGTACTTCTTCCATTTCTAAAGCCTGCTTGATCTATTCTCAGAATTTTCTCAATGCTATTTTTTATTCTGTTTATTATGATTCTAGTGAAGATCTTTGATGGTACTGACAATAGGCTGATTCCTCTCCAATTGGTGCATTCTGTAAGATCACCTTTTTTTGGAATTTTGACTCTTTGCGATTCTTTCCAGGTACCCGGAACCTTCTCAGATGCCCATATGATATTAAACAGTTTATACAGTATAGTTGCTGATTTTTTACATCAGCTTTGAGGTTCAGCACTAATGTTATCATTTCCACCTGCTCTTCTATTCTTATGGATCTTGATTGCTTCCATGATTTCTTACACTGTGATCTCTCCTGTATACATGAAATTCGAATTGATTTGGCATCTCTTCGAAAGGGGTTGAGAGTTTATTTTTCACTTGGTTAGACTATAATAAGTTGTTAATCCTTTATCCAAGTGTGAGCAAACAAAGTTTGCACCTGAAAGTATCTTCAGGACTGGGGTAAGGTAGTACAACACCAGAGTAATTTAATAATAAGGTTGTACACCCTTTGGCAACTCATATAGGTTGGGATGACCTCTCATTGCTTCTGCCTTGGTGTCTCCACTACTGGGCCTGGCTCCCACTGACGAGACCTCAATAAAGGTCAAAACTGGTATGGGTAGTGGCCCTTGCCTTAATGCATAACATTACACATATCCGCAAGGAGATGTGCTTTGCATTATGGGAGATACTGAGATAGGAGTGATGAAAGCTTTCTCCACCTTTGCAACAAGTTGCCCGGTGATATACTACCTTACACCAGTCCTGAAGATACTTTCAGGTGCAAACTTTGTTGTTTGCTCACAACTGGATAAAGGATTAAACTAAACTTATTATCTTTGAAAGGGGATTCAATATTTGGATTTAGAGAGTCGTGTTTAACATTTAATAATTCTTCAAAGTACTCTTTCGATCTTTGTTGGATTTCTTGCTCTCGAGTTAGTAGTTGACCATTTTTATCTTTAACCCCACATTCATTCATCTGATAGGTTCCTCAAAGTTGTCTTACAATTTTATAAACATCTCCAAGATTTCCAGTATCATTCGCTCTCTGAGCATCCTCAGCCAACAGCTGATAGTAGTTTCTCTTGTCATTTCTTGGTATTGCTTCTGATATTCTCCACATAATTTTTCTTATTTGCAGTTGTTTATTTTCTCTTTTATCTTCTTCCTTTCTTCGGTTAGTTTTAATGTCTTTCCTGTAATCCATTCTTTGTGTGACTTCCCACTTGTCACTCCTAAAGTATCTAATGCAGTTTTATTGAAGGTTTCTTTACACTTTCTCCAGTTGGCTTCAATCTTATTTTCCTCATAATTTTCATTTGATTCTTCCAAAAATGAGAATCTATTCTTCAGTTCATTGGTAAATTTCTCTTTTATTTTCCTTCCGTTTATCAATGTTATATTTCATTTTCTTATTCTTTTTTAGTTTTGAATTTCTTGCTAGCTTTAATTTAACTATTGAGGTTAGCAGAAAATGGTCCGAAGCTGTATCATCTCCTCTTTTAACCCTTACATCTTGAAATGTCCTCTTGAAAGTATTACATATAGCAATGTGATCGATCTGGTTTTTTGTTTTTCCATTGGGGGAGATCCATGTTAGTTTGTGAATTTCCTTATGTTTAAAGATACCTCCTATAATGAGGTTATTTAATTCACAGAAGGATGTAAAAAGTTCTCCATTTTCATTTTGCTCACCACTCGCTTCGTTTCCTATAGCACGTTCATCCTCCGTCTCTCTTTTCCCTACTTTAGCATTCATGTCTCCCATCAAAATTAACAAGTCGTGTTTAGGGACTTTATCAATCACTTTTTGGGGTTGGCTTTCCCCATTTCTTAGGCATCATTTGTGGGTGCATATACTTGTATGACGGTCAATTTCATGAACCTGGAGAAAAATCTAGCTTTAATTATTCGGTTATTGATTGGGTTCCATTCCATCAGACTTTTCCTTGCTTTCTCATTTACAATCACTGCAACTCCTTTCTCATGTCTTTCATCATCTCCCGAATACAATATATATTTGTTGGTTGTTTTTATCCCACCAAAACCTGTCCACCTTGTTTCAGCAATTCCTAAGATATCAAGACCGTATTTACTCATCTCGTTCACTATCTGCCTAGTTTTCCAATTTGGTACATTGTGCGAACGTTCCATGTTCCAATTTTAAGTTTAATTTTAGGATGAATGATTGACTTCATCTGCAAGTGAGGTTCCACGAGGCTTTGCCCCACCTGCATCATAGATGTTGGCTCCCCTCTAAAGTCCTGTAAATATTCGTCTGTTGGGAGACCACAAGTCTTAGCACTCTGCCCCAAGGGATTTCTTGCTTCACTCGTGGTTTCTGTAATCATGGTTTTTTTTTTTTTTTATGAGGATGGGTGATTAGCCCGTCGCTCAACCTTCCTCTTTTAACCGGGCTTAGGGCCAGCATACGTTCCCACATATGGCAGAGTTAACTGTTCTCTACCTCTCTCTTTATGTCTTCCATAATCTCTTTTTCTTCTGCAAATCCCCTTTTATTTCTGTTGTCATCCATTTGACTCCAAATTGCTTTATCTTCTTCACTCGAGGTATACAATCTGCCCTTGCTGTCAACACCCTTTTTTTAAGTATTTCCCAGGCTAATGACCCTCTTCCTTCAAATTCTTTCATCTATTGTACTGTTGCAAGCTGATTTCTAAGTCAATGATAGTTGCTTGCCTTATAATTACACAAATTCTTCTGTTTTGATACTTCAACATGCCTATTCATCATTCAAATCAGGACTGCATGGTCACTCTCACCAATGGGGGGGGAGGGAGGGCAAGTATGACATCTCAGTCACAAACATGCTATGACTAAATCCAAAACTTTTGATCCTCATGTTCTCACCACCACATAGTGCCTAAGACAGCCGTCTCTCAAGAAATTGAAAAACTGATTTCCCATACTGCTGCATGCAGTCTCCTTTTCCCAGTTTATATCACAATAGTTGAAGTCGCCCATAACGCCCACTCGATTTGCACTTGCCAAATTAATCTGCCTAAACATTTCCTGCTCATCACCAGTTATATTCCCTGGTCTGTAGCAACATCCTACTCAATATCTTGTCTTATAAAGATCTATCTCACACCATATACTCTCAAAGCCATTTGTGTTATCTGCACTGTGATTCTCCACCCTGATAGCACACAATCTCTTATCACATAACACTCCACCACGACATTTATCTTCCCTATCCTGCCAAAATATGCTATACCCTTTTATTTCTATCCCTGCTAGAATATCCTCTTCAGTTAACAAAGTTTCACTGATACTAACAAGAATGAGTCATTCAATGCCACAAACTCATTCCCTTTATTTCTAATGTTCCTAGCATATGTATACAGAAAAACCATTGCATTGCCAGTATTCTTATGGGCATTATTACTCCCCTCATACTTCACCTGGTTCTATAATATAGCATACACTTTCTCATTTCTCAAGCCACTATCCTCACATGAAGCCATCCCAACTACATCACACCTGTACAATTCTAGTTTCTCTGCTCTGATACATTCCCTTGTGCAGAAAACAACAGTCTCTACAAATGTCTGTGTCCTGCATTTAAATGTAATCTAACTCTTACATGTAGCTCTCTTCTATTCTCAAATGTATAATGCACATCCACATATTCCAGACCTCTTTCCTACACATTCTCACTATCATCTCATTCATTACTACTGCTCTTCTCCTTCACTCTGCACTATCATACTGGAGCAACATGTTCATCATCTTACCTCAGACACATTTCTGCTGCACTATCTCTAACATCAACTTAAAATCTGATGCTACACGACTTACACTACCTTTACAACATATCTTTCCTATGTAGGAAAAGTGGAGTCATTTTCAAAATACATGTGTATTCAATAACTGAAGCACTCATCTTCTAAATCAGTTCAGATAAAATGTGTGTGTGTGTGTGTATATATATATATATATATACACACACACACAGGTATACCTCGATTAATGAAGATGATGCGTTCTACAAAATTACTTTGTTAAGTGAAACTTCGTTCTCAGAGGTAAAAATTCTATGGCAGTAATAGATATACGTAAAGAAAATGAAAGACTTTATTTTTGAAAAAAGAAAAGCTTTATTAAATAAAAAGTCAATATTACATACCAAACAAAGATAAAATCACGACATTTTAAAATACGAATCTAAAATTGATTGTTGATGCTTTTTTTCTCTTTGATTTAACAATTGCCTATATGGATTTATTGCATTTAACACTGATCGCTTAACAATAACATTTCTTCCTAAATCAGGTTCATTTTCACTGAAAAAATTTAAAACGCTTTCAATGTCATTCAAGCATCTTTTTAAATCTTTGGTTGCTAAAACTTTTTCAGTAGGAACTTCTTTAATTTCACTTTCATTTTCTTTGGCTTTGTTGCTAACAAGTTTTTCTAAATCTTCCACTGAAAAACCATCATCTTCTGCATTTAATAAATTTCTTACATCCTCTTCATCGACATTTTCAAAACCTATTGATTGAGCCATCTGGATAACTTCATTTCTAATCTCTTGAATGTTATTTTCTTCTTCTAGTACAACTTCTGGCATTATATGCGCCAAACTCTATTTAAGCATTTCTGAGTGACTTCTTTCCAAGAGCTATTAATGTTTTCAATTGCATCTTTAATGGTGTAGTTTTTCCAAAAAGAAAAGTTTTAATTGACATTTGCTCTTTATCTTCCAGTTCAATTAAATTGCTTAATGTACCACACAGATAATAAGCTTTAAATGTTGCTATTACTCCCTGGATCCATCGGTTGAATCAGGGAAGTTGTGTTTGCTGGAAGAAAGACAACTTTGATAGGAATGCATGTGTCTAACGTATTAAGATCAGTAGGATGTCTAGGAGCATTGTCCAACAACAAAAGAACTTTTTCTTCAAAATTATTTCTTTGGCAATACTGTTCCACTTCTGGACAAAAATGGTTAACAAACCAATCAGTAAATAACTCCTTGGTAATCCACGCTTTTCTATTAGCTTTCTATATTACAGGTAAATTGTTTTTATGTTACCTTTTAACACCCTCGGATTTTCTGATGATAAACTGATAATTTTAATTTAAAATCACTAGAGGCATTTGATCCAAAGAATAACGTTAAATGGTCTTTGGCTGCTTTGAACCCAGCTGCTGATTTTTCTTCAATAGAAATGAAGCTTTTTGATGGTAGCTGTTTCCAGAACAAACTGCTTTCATCAACATTGAACACCAAAATTTGTGAAAATTTTTCACATTCAATTATTTCCTTTAGTTTTTCTGGAAACTTATTCGCCTGTTTTTTAAATTTCTCAAACAAACCACGAGAAGCCACAAAATGTTCCGTAATTTCTTCAGTTTGTTTCAATTTCAGGTGATTAAACAAAAATAATGCTTTTTCTTGAATCACTATTTCAGTTAAAGGCATATGATGTTGTGACATGTCATTTATCCACAAACTTAACATTTTCTCCATTTTTTCTAAATTTGGACTCCTCCAGCGAGTTAATTTTGCTGTTGTAACATCCGTAAAATTCTGAGCAGACTGTTTCATGTTTTTCTGATTGACTAAGTATGGTTGTTAAAGTTGACTGCACTAAGCCTGAAGAAGTGCCACATCGGATTTTCTTTCACCCCTTTCAACACGTACAATATTTAATTTAGTTTCTAAAGTAATTGCTTTTCTTTTCCTTGATTCTTACATTTTAACTAAATGGGCAGAAAAACAAAATATCAATTAATATTTACAAAATCTACAATAATGTTATCAGAGAACATATGTCATTTATCGCAATGCACCACACTGAAACACACCCTAAGAAGTGTAAGCAATGACTAAATTAACGTGGATGATGCACAAAATTGTTAAAACAGACACACCAATAGCTTGAGAGTACATGACGGGTCGCTGTCATTCGCCAATCGGATGATTGCCGGGCAGTGACCTTAAAATTTTAATATTTTTACGTAAAATGGGGCTTGAATATTTAAATATTCTTAAATATGGTGCCCTTCTTCCCTAAACCATCCTATTCCAGTTTTGTACACTCTTAATTTTCAATATCAATATCAGTTCAATTTTCTAGCGAATAACATTTTCAGTGAATTTTTTCCACGATAAATAGTTTGTGCAATGAATTTCCCTAGTGATGAATTGTCCGTGAACCGACAAGGACCAGGCCAATTCAGCTGAACATTCCTTTAGAGTACGTGATGATACCCCCATCTTTTTCTATTGCTGAATATTTATTCAGGTTATGCAACAGCTCTTTAACCTCATTCTCGTGCACCCTATCTTTTCATCCAATGTAATGGTAGCACTGTGCACCATGTTACATACACTTGGTTGATAGATCTTAGAGAAGTGAGCTCATTATTTGAACAATCTCTAACTTCTGACACAAGAGTACTGTTTACATTCAATAAAGTTATTTTTCTACATTCATTTATTTCTTTTATATGCAGCATAATGATAAAATTCTTTTGGGTTGCCTTTAACCTGCACAGTTAGTTTCTTTTATATATTCTGATTTAACTTTCTATGCAATACTCTTAACGTTTCTGGCTTGCACACTTTATATATTTCATAACTTCTCTAACTTTTATTTCTCACTATATTCCTTCCACATCAAATGAATTTCTTGCTTATTAATGTTGCACATCCATTTCAGTGCTGCCCTATTTAAGCATCTTTTTAAAGCTTCTAATGAATTTCCGATATCCTTCCCATTCAGTAACTGATGCCATGGAACCAAAGATAGTATTCTCCTGAGTATGTCATAATTTCCAGCTTTGTTGTTCGGAAATTATGCCTCTAAATATATTCAGTCAGATCATCCCCATAACAGTTTTATTTATTATTTATTTATTTCTATATTTAATTTGTTCTCACTAAAAATTAGTATTATTATTATTCCCAACCTCCATGCAGTCAAAAGCCTCAATAAAGTCTATCATATATTTCCATAAACTCATCCACTGTTTGCACTTTAACCATCCTCTCAAGCAATGCATTCCATGCTCCTACCATTCTCCATGCAGAAAATTTACTTCTGATGTTCTTCCTTTTGTAACTTCCAGGGATGCTCCGCTCCCCCTTTGTCATTGATCCTTCCCATTGTTCTGCAATATGAAAAATCTTCCCAGCATCAATCAGGTAAATATCTCTCAGGTTTAAATGTCTCAATTATTACTCACTTGCCTTCTGTCCACTAAACTCTGTAATTTGCATGAACTATGTTATACAGTTCCAATATTGTTTTTGTTTTCTGAATGTGCACTCTCTCCAAGATTATTTCATTCCCTTCAAATCCCAGTGATAGTAATCTGAGAAATCAAGGTCTGATCAAAGCTTTATTACAATGGAAGGACCACTGTTATTCTCTGCTGGTGAATGTCTTTAATATTGCAGAAATTCTCTAGGGTGTCTTCAAACTTTGGCATTATATCATCAGAATTTCAATTTTCTATCTACCATCACCCAAACATCCATTACTTCCTCCACTTCTTTTTAACTCCACCACATGAACATGCCATCTGTGGATCACATTCAAAATCCTATATTCAGCTGCACTAAATTGATACCAATTCACTTGCCGACCTTTCTGGCTTACTGAAATCCTCTTGAAGAGCCAAAACATCAGCAATATTACCCTCTCAAATTTCACATCATCTGAAAACAACTGAATATCCATCTACCTGTACTCCAGTGACAAGAACTCTGTTAAACTTCACTGGTAGCCTTTCTATTTCCTGAACCTGCTCCCCCCCCCCCAAATAAAACCCTGTGATATCTATTAGAAAGTAAGTTATCAATCCAATCCACATATCTGATATCCAAACCTGAAATGAAATATCGTAACTTAAACAATAACTTGTCATGAAGCCCCCAGTCAAATGCCTTCGCAAAAAGACAGTATGTGCCTTATCCCTTGTTAACATCTCGTTACTCTATTATAAAAGGCCATCAGTTTACCAAAACAGGAGCTCTCCTAAGCAAAACTATGCTGGCCAGCAAAATTATATTGCCCTCATTCTCTATACACCTTCTTACCAATTTTTCCAAATTCTCAACCATCACAGAAGAAATACAAATCTGTCTATAGTTTGATACCTCCAATCTGCTACCATTCATATGTAATGGTACTATCTTACCTCTTTCTGCTCTTCAGGAATTTGTTCCATTGAGAGACTTTTATTAAACAGCCAGGTTCATTGTGCAGTCAGTCAGCACATTCCCTTAAAATGTAGCAAAATAATACTGTCAGTTCTTTTACTTACTGATATCCAGAGTGTTTAATATTCAGAATACATCCTCTTTATTCACTTCTGATCCTTAGCAATTCCTTATTCCTCTAGGGATAAAGCCTGCTTTACCAGGATTGAACAAACTAATAAAGTGATCATTAAATAGTTCAACTATATCATCTGCCTGGTCACCCAACTACTATCTCCATCCAGCAAGATAATCCATTCACAATAATTTTTTTCTGAGATTCTTGGGTTGCAGCACTAGTCTCCTCTTGTATGTTAATTTTGCTTTCCTTACTATACTAGTCACTTTCGTAGTCTGAGCCGCATGCAATTGTTCCCCCCCCCTCTCTGTGTTTAATTTCTCTGATCATCATTATCAAATTCCTGACATTTACCCTCAAGGGGTGTACAGGATATGATAGTACTAATGAAAAATTTACATCATTACTAACTTCCTACCTACAATTTTCTGCCAAATCAATCTGTTACCTGTCAAAGCTACAACATTGTCAGATCTTATATTTATAAATCTATCTTCTAAGGCACTTTTTACCGTATCAATCCACCTATATCTTGGTCTTCCCCTGGGTCTTTTTCCTGCCAACCTGGCAGAGAACACTTGTTTGGCTAATCTTTCCTCGCCCATTCTGTTTAAGTGACCATACCAACTAAGATTAGCTCTGCTAACACATTCCTGAATGCTGACAATCATTCCACCACTCTGTTTACCTTTCTTATCATACCAAATCCCTGTCAGTGCAATGTGAGTAATCCTATGGCTATGATCACTCTTTGTTGACTCTGCAGTATAGTATATATATCCTCTCATTTTTTAAGCCACTATCCCCATGAAGCGACCCTTGCAATTTTAGTTTCCTGTCCTAACAAGCTCACTCGCTCAGAAAACAAGTCTCTCCAAACACCTACATCCATCTGTGTTCATATGTAATTCATTTCTTGCATACAGCTCCCTTCTATCCTCAAATATACCATCAAGAATCCACATATTCCAGATCTCTATCCTTCTCCACTCTGCATTTTTATCATACTGATGCAACATATGATCATCCCTCTCATAATTTTCTACTGCACAATCTCTACCATGAATCTCAAATCTGTTGCTACACAATTTGCATCACCTTTCAGGTCATTTGCACTAACCACCTCTATCGTCTCTTATATTTCACCTAGTCTCATTGCAGGTATCACACTCTTCATGCATGCACTCTTCTCTGCATATCCCAAATCAATCGAATCTCCATATATGATATGTCTTTCTCTCTCTCACACACAAACACCTCTTTCTCTCCTGCTTTTCCTCCTCCTCATTTCTCTAGCCCTTGCTCCCATATGCACTCACTCATCTTCTTCTCTCGACTTCCTCCAATTTCCTCTCTTTACCTGTCTCTTCTATCCACTAATCTTCTTCTTGCCCTTAATCTCTCATGACCTTCTTTCACATCTAATCTCATTCTCCTTACACTAGCTAACCTCTCTAATCTCTCCATTCACCCTCCTTGAACTGAGTCTTCATACCTTGCATTTCCTTTCTCTGTAGTTCTTTTCTCTTTCTCTCTCCACACTTCCTGCTTTCACCAAATATTCAGCTGAACATTCATCATCATCTTTCAAAAAGTTTCCCTCTGCCATACTGTCCAAGGTCAAATCCATAGACACCACTTTCATATTCTCATTACCCTTTAACATGTTACTGGACCTACAGTCTATATTGACTCAATTCTGACACATTACCTCTGCTTCTGCTGTTAAACCCTAAGACAGTGCTCAAGGCATGGAATGCACTTCTCACTGGCTACATTTAATACACACACATTCCTGTCACTCATTTGCCACCTTCTAACTGATTCTAAAAATCTCATATAATCGTTTTACTTATTATGTTCGTTTTTACGGTGTTAAGTATATTGAGTGTAAATTTTATTAGTGTGGAATTAATGAGAAATAGATAAGATAATCTAAAAATATATACATATGTTTACATTTATTAATACAATTCATCATCATCTTCAAATTCCTGACATATACCCTAAAGGAGTGTACAGGATGTGATAGTACTACATGAAAAAAATTACATCATTACTAACTTCCCATCTACAATTTTCCAAATCCGTCTGTTACTTGTCAAGACTCCAACATTATCAGATCTTATATTTCTATCTCTAAGGCACTTTTTACCATATCAATCTATCTTGGCCTTCCTTTGGGGTCTTTTTCCTGCCAACTGGGCAGAGAACACTTGTTTTGCTAATCTTTCCTCTCCCATTTTGTTTAAGTGACCACGATACCACATGAAATTAGCTCTGCAACGCATCCCTGGATGCTGACAATGTCAAGTTCTTTCCTAATATTCTTGTATGATATTGCCATTGATGCCATATGTTCATGGCTCTAATCTTTCTCAGGCTCTCATATCTGCAGTCTCTAGTCTTTGGCCAAGTGTTTTACAGCTGACACAGCTCTCAGATCAATAGGTTAAAATTGGTTTGAACACTGCATTGTATACAACACATTTAGTGTTTTGACTAATTTCTCTCTTATTCCATATAAATTTAGTCAGTTGACTTCCTTCCTACCATACCACCTTTTTTGATTCTGTTGTCTATTTCCATATTTAATTTACCATCTTCGCTAAAAACCGTCCCTAAGTAGCTGAAATGTTTTATTTGTTCTATAGGTTCTCCATTCACAATGCAGTTGATATTTTCAATGCTTCTACCTATTTGAATTGTCTTTGTCTTGTTATTGCTGACCTTCATACCATATCTATCACAACAGTTATTCAATTTAGTCAGGGAATCTTGCAGACTTGTAGTAGATTTATTTAGTAGTATAACATCATCCGCATAAAGCAAGGAGCTGACATTAACATCTCCAATTTTGATATCAGGCTTAACACCACTTTCCTTCATAGTGTGATCCATATAAATAATGAACAACAGAGGGGATAATGTACATCCTTGTCTGACCCTAGATTTAACATTAAACCATCTTCCTGTACTTCCATCAATTCTAACTGCTGACTTACAACTCAATAAAGGCTAAGTATTGCTTGATATAATGCCCCACTGACAGCCTATTACTGTAGCATTTTGAATAGTTTTTCTCTTGGCACCTTGTCATATGCCTTCTCCAGATCTACGAAACTTAAATATAGATCACTTTGATATATTCCCATGATTTCTCAACACTTTGTTGTAAAGTAAAAATCTGATCCTGACAGCTTCTATTTGGCCTGAATCCTGCTTGTTCTTCACCCAGTTCTCTTCCACAATCCTTCTCAACCATTTCTCAAGTACACTTGCACATATCTTACCAGAAACACTCATTAGGGAAACACCTCTGTAATTCTCACATTCAGTTTTATTTCCCTTTTTATATATGGGTACTATGAGAGCTCTGCTTCAATTATCCGGAATTCGTCCCTCTGTCCAGGCCTTCTGAACTATGCAGTGCAGTCACTGTAAGACATTTATACCTCTATACTTGAGCATTTCTGGTCAAATATCATCTATTCCTGCTGCCTTTCCATATTTCAAGCCTTAGATGGCTTTTTCCTACTTCAAGATATGGATATATGTATTCCTGACTGCAATTCTGTTCAGTGTTTTTACCACCATGCTGTCATCACTGCTTGTTTTAATTTAGCAATTTTTTGAAGTAATTACTCCATACTTCAAGGATATCTATTTCTCCTGTTTTCATGTCACCTTTATCATCTCTAATTCCTTTTACAGCACTCTTTCCTTGATTTCTGAGCTTCTTCAACAACCTCTAGAATATCTTACCGCTTTCTTGATATTTATTTTCTATGTTCTTACCAAAGTCTTCGATAAGATGGAATAAGTGCCAGCTGAATATGGAAGATAGAAGAGTAGTAGAGGATATGTGTTAACTCTAGAGTACATTTGAGTATAATATGAGAGATATCATTAGGTGTTGTAACAGTGGTGCCATCTGAATGGGAGAGAGTTGGGAGTGTAGGTGAGCAGAAGTTGTGTCCGATTGCTTTTGCATGGGGGGGGGGGCCAAAAAGCACAGCTTCTGTTTGGGAAAGAGATGAGCTTTCTGCTATTGGCCTTTATGAAACCAATAGCAGAAATGAATTTGAATTTGCTGATAGCTGATTTACATTTATTGTGAGCTTCGGCATAGTCTGAGTAAAAAGCTTGGATTTTTAATGCAGGCCACCTACTTTCATACACCTTCTGTTGAACCAAGACTTGGATAGGAATTATAGATGGAATTTTGAATGAATGCCACTGTCAATGATTTCTATTACGCACTCACTGAAGATGTTTGTCCAATTCAAAACAGCAGAAGCTATAGTTGTGCAAAAGAAGAATTAGTTCTGGAGATCATCCTACTTTGTAGTGCAAGAGGACATGAGGTTGGGTGCAGTCAGAGGAAGGATGTTCTGTGAGAATGGAAACTTGCACTGAATTTTCAAGAGGAGAGGTAACCTCTACAGTGTGTCTGGAAGGAGAACTAGTTTAAAAAAAAAAAAAAAAATCAAGTGTATTGGGAAAGTGGAAGGGATTATCTGGAATACGGGTAAGTAGCTGAATGATTTAAATTATATCATTGCTTACAGCAGAAACTTCCACATTTTGTCCAGCTTGATCAGTAGCATTGGAGAAGGAGAGTCAGAGTTGTGGACATTCAGGTGACCTAGGACAATGACTTTAATAAATTTAGTTTAATCCTTTATCCAAGTATAAGCAAAAAAAAAAAAAAAAAAAACTTAGAACAAAAAATTTCCGACGATGACTTTACTTATTGTAGAAAGGCTTATATGCTGGTTAAACATGATAACCAAATACTTAAGGAATTGACAGCATACACTAGAAATATAAATTAACTCAACTTTAATATATACTTTCCGATATTTTGGCAACGTCACGTTGCCATCTTCATGGGAATTTAAGATAAAGACATGTGCACGCAAGTACTACATAAAAGCAAATGAGAAACAAAGCTGCCATTTTCCTGAAGTCCTCATGGTGCCCCCTGACGGGCTATATTAGGTGTTCTTGGCCTTTCGGCTGAAGTTCTTCTGATATATGTTTCCCAAATTTGGGGCAGTCTCATGCATCCAAATTTGTTAAGGTTTGGCATGTTCTTAAGGGCTGAGGCTGATTCCATGAATAGTCTTTCATATTTGAACTTGCTGCAGTGAATTACTGTGGCTTTCTTCCACCTTATTCTGTGGCGAGTATCCAGAGCATGGTCTGCAAGCCCAGAGTGGCTGTACTAGTCAGATGTAGTCCTTGTGTTCTGAGATTCTGATATTTGCTGCCCTGCCTGTTTGGCCAAAGTAGGACAATTTACAGCTGCAAGGGACCTGGTATACACCAGGTAGGTCTAGGGGAAGCGGTTGGTCTTTAGTGAAGCAGATAAAGGATGACAATTTTCTATATGGTCTGTAACAAGAAGTCAAGTCATGTTTTTTTAGGATTTTGTTGATTTTTTTCTGAGGTGCCTTGGATGTAGGGAATGATGATGGATTTAAAGTAATCTTTTTTGTGAAGGGGGGAAGGTGGGTTGTGGATAACTGGTTTTAGTATTTTGGGGATTTTTTTTGGGGGGGGGGGATAGCCATTGGCTGAGAAAGTGTTGAGGATGTGATTTAGTTCAGTAGTTAGGGCTTGGTCATTTGAACAGATTAGTTTTGCCCTGTTGAATAGTGTCTTAATAACTCCATATTGTTGTGTGTGTGTGGGGGGGGGGATTGGTGGTGAATGTATCTACCTGTATGGGTGGGTTTTCTATAAACTGAGAAAACCAAGTTCCATCAGGTTGGCGGGTGACTAGTGTCTAGGAAGGGGAGGCTATTGTTTTTCTCTTTTTCCAGGGTGAACTTGATTCTAGGGTGTTGGTTGTTTAAGTGTGTTAAGAAGGAGAGGAGTGTATCCGGGCCATGTGGCCAAATAGCAAACACATCATCAACTTAGCAAAGCCATATGGTAGGTTTTTATGGGGCAGAGTTTAAGGCTTTCTCTTCAAAAGTCTCCATAAAGAAGCTGGCCAAGGGTGGGGAAAGTGGTAAACTCATGGCTGTCCCCTCTATCTGTTTGTAGAATTTTTCCTGTTTCCTGCCAAACGAAATAGACTGAGTTCATTGTGAACTGAAATAGGGCTGAGATATCGGGAGGAAATTTAGCTTAGATTAGCTCTAAGGTTTCTTTGAGGGGGACATTTGTGAATAAGGAGGAGACGTCTAAACTGATCATTATGTCATTATGTTGGAGTGTAGGTTTTCTATACTGGCTTTGAAGTGGGCTGAGTTTTTTTATGTGTGATGGTGTGTTGCCAGTATAGTGTGAGAGTGCTTTGGCTAAATATTTAGCTAGTTTGTAAGTGGAGGAATCAATGCCATCCACTATGGGACGTAATGGCACATTTTCTTTATGCATTTTTAGGAGCCCATATATACGGGGGGAGGGGGGTCTAGAGTTATATGGTTTTAGTCTGTTAGTAATCTCCAGAGGCCAAGAAGTGACCTTCTTAAGATCGCCAGATTTCTGAGATGGATGATGAGCAGAAGAATTGCTCATCATTCATCTCAGAAATCTGGCATTATTAAATCACTAGTTTCCAGAGCACACAAATTCTGCTCCTCTGAAGAATCTTTAAACCAGGAATTAGAAGTTATCAAAAATACAGCCATCCTAAATGGATATAATCCCAAAACAACTCAAAAAATCATCAGTCACTTCTGCATACATCAAACCAGACAGGAAGAAGTGCATAGGATTCCCACACCTTACGTTAAAGGCATCTCAGAACGTCTTTCTAAAATTATGAAGAAATACAATTTTGCCACTACTTACAAACCTATCAACCAAATTTACAACTTATTACCTTCTCCTAAGGACAAATTCTCACCCTTGATGTTACCTGGTGTTTATGAGATTCCATGCTCATGCAAATTATCTTACTTTGGACAGACAGGTAGGTCTGTTCAGAAATGCATCTCGGAACATCAAGACCACATTCATCTTCTTAAACCGCAGAAATCTGGCCTCTCTCAACACGGAATTGAAAATTCAAACCATAGGATCCATTGGGAAAAGGCTAAACTTTTACATAGATCTTTATTTAAACATGAATGTTTATACAAAGAAAGTTCTGAAGCCCTACTACACAGACCAAACCTAAACCGCAACGATGTTCTTACTATTCCTAAAGTATGGGAAATTATCACACAAAATTGTGTTAAATAATTAGCATTTTTTTTTTTTTTTTTGTACTACTTTAGCACGTTATCCACGTTTTCATGAGATTCTATTGTAATCATGCGCCCTAACTGTATGTTATTCCTAATTTTGTTTAAATACTGTACTGATGATGTTCTAAGATACTTAGGATGAAATATTTACAATTAAATAATTTTCACTGTGGTTTATACGTGTGTTTCTTCTAATTCTGTAGAGACTTGTATTCACTAATGGAAATGTTGGTATTTGGTGGTTTTGCTTTTGTGAGAACACAGGCTACATCCAATCTAATATCGTTGGCAATGTGGTTTGGAAGGTGATGAATCCCGTGTTCAATCTGGATCATTAATTCCTCGGCTGGTAATTTCGTAGGAGCAATGGCGAAGTTGTGACAGAGCGTTGAGTGCTTCAGGCTTCAAGATGACTGAAGAAAGATTAACTACAGTGTTGGTTTGGATGTCGAGTTCTTTAATTTATCAAACTTGTTGATATGTCGACTCTGTATTCGTTCGAATTCTTTGTTTCCCACAGTGCACGAGATGTCATGTAGAATTGACCAAAGTTCGTCCAAATTGACCAAATGACTTCAATGTTTGGATAGCTGAATTGTAGATGGTCGAGTTTCATCAAGAAGATGAAGACATCTTTGCGGTTTTTCAGCGTTTGGAGACCATTAAATGCAGCAGATGCAGTGGTGCACCCAGAAAGGGGTGGGGGCAAGGGGCCCCTTCCCTCACCCAAGAAAAAGGAAAAAAAAAAACTAAAAAATTTTCCAGAAATCGTTTCCTAATTAATAAAATTTATATTGTGTCATGTCTTCTATTTCTATACTACTTATGAATTAGCGATCATTGCAGATGCTCAGTCATAAGTCGTATGCAATGTATAGTGTGTATTCTCAAATCGCCTACTCAACTCCCCCCCAAGATTAAACTCTGAGTGCACTACTGAGCAGATGAATGTCACTAAGTGGGGCATGGAAACCTTCAGCCAGAGGAGATCAAAGACAGGGGATTCTAAATTTGGCATTCTCTGACAGGCATACAAAGGCACAGGTTCCACTCTTGCAGCAAAATGATTTGTGAAGACTACAATTTTGTCACTGAAGGTTGTCAGTTGTGGTTCACTGGGTCAGGCTCATATACTATCTGGTGGCCAACCTGTTACCACTGTAGAATGGAGTAGGGCCTGGATCTCTAAATATCACTCACACTGCACTTATAATTTAGGAGTATCTTACCTGTTTTTATCTGCTTCATCTCAATGATACCATATGTTGCCACAGTATTTTTGTGATCACTCTGCTATCTTTATTCCATTAATGTTTTTTTACATTAATTCTTCTGAGTTGAAGTCGTTTTCTGATAACTGACTTTTCAGTGTTTGCACTGCCCGGTGTAGATGAGTGACACCTCAAGCTGGAATGACACCTGATCATGCTGTGCCATCATATCTGTCTGTGGTTTAACCACCCAAATGGGCATGACATGTATATACATCTAAGTTACCATGGATACAAAGTGCACATTAAAATTGATATGACATTGAAATATATGATGAATACAGGGCTGTACTTGTGCCTACCTAGACACAAGAAACTCTAGCTGAGGCCTTGAAAAATTAGGGCCAATTTAAGATACCCCAAACAATGAGAGGGGGGGGGGGGCCCAGAGCACTCTAGTGCCTCAGAAAAAGTATAAGTATGGCCCTGGATGGATACAAAGTGCATGAAGAGTGTTTTTATCCAATGGCCAGTTGGGTGGTTAATGGTTAAGTCCAATAGTGTCAAAGGACTTATCATAAGAGGTCTATGCTCTTTCTGCAAAAAAGATCATCAAACTGTACCTTAAACTCATTCGCAGTTTCTGCACTCACCAATCAATCTCATGCAAAGAACCCACTATTCACTCGTCTGCTCACACTATTCTTATATAGCTTCCAGGGATGGCTTCTAGTTCTACCTTTGCACCCTCTACTCTATGATAACTCTCCACAATAATACATCCTCATCCCCTAAAACCAGATGACCAAATCTGTGCAAAGTAGTCCATATGTGACTTAATCAAAGCCTTATACATGGGAATCGTAATCTCTTTGCTTCTGCATGTCAATGTCCTCATTGTTGCCACAATCTATTGGGATGTTCTTACAATGTTAGCAATATGATCCCTAAACTTCAAGTCTTTGTCCACATCGCTCTCAGATCTCTCATCTCTTCCACCTCTTCAAACTCCATTAATTGTATACTCTGCATCCCAACTCTGCCTACCAACATTCAGGAACTTGTACCTTCAACTAAGTGAAGAGATTTTACATAATATTATTAATAATATACATAATATAATAATAATATAATAATAAGCCTGTGTAGCTCAGTGGATGTGGCGTTTGCACACCACCACGCTTGGCCGCACAAAGGAAGACTTCGTTTTGAGTCTAGTCGGCGACTAGAGGAAATTTTTCTAAGCCTTTTTTCGACCGGTTCCCGAGTTAGTCGATCTCTGGCACGGGCAAGCAGGTTTTTCCTCCTGGAAACTCGGGTTTTTCGTCCTGTAAACTCAAGAAAATCGACCGTAGAACCCACATTATTTCAGACATTAAATATATTGTGTTAGGGTTAGGGACCACGAGATGGCGGCACATTTGAGCCGTCTCTCTTCACTGCGTACCGCTTACTTAGTGATAGCTTTGGGCCATCTGTCTCTGATTGGGTACAAGTGGAGATTGAACTGCCCACTCAGTCTCCAAAAGTTAGATAGGGCTAAATGGCCTCGCCTACTCCCGTATACGGGAATAGAAAGGCATTAGCTGAAAAAATAATATACATAATATTTACATAATATTTTACATAATATTATTAATAAGATTAATACATAAGGGATTATAAAAAGGGTGGAGAGTGAGATATTTATGAAAAAATATTTAATATATATATATATATATATATATATATATAATAATTATAAATAAATATAATTTGACAGGAGCATGTGAAGAGAATGCCTGAAATCAGATTATTGAAACTAGCACAATTTCAACACAGTAGGGAGAAGAAAAAAAAAAAAATAAAATAAAATAAAATAAAAAAATAAATAAAATTTGTCCTAGAAAGACCAACTCAATTTAGAGAAGTGAAAAGTACAGGCTCTTTTCCCTTTGTATAAGAAGCAGAAAGATAAAATATACAGAAATTTAAAGTAACTTCATAATGAAGTCGATAAGAATGTTTTTCCCATGAGTCTAATTTTTTTTTTTTTTTTGAAGTGCATGTATCATTATTTTCTAACCATAAGCACATATACAGAGTAAAAAGTGACAATGTGACTTACAGTGCCAACCATAGAATGTTCCTAAATAACAAGTGAGATCATGCACACTCAATGCATGTTTCATACATGCTATGTTCTTTTGTCTAATATAATTTGAATCGGTTGATTATAGTTTGTAACAATTTTTTACTTTTTGGTGCCTTACATCAGTTATGTACCCTGAAGATGCTAACGGCCTTAGTTGGTGAAACTAGTTGGTAAAGCATAGTTGTTTGTTATATGTACTTGATCAATATAGTCCCATTAAAAATCTTTTTATAACTGTTATGGTCAAAAAAAATTACATATATATGTTAAAAAATGTTAAAACATTTTTTAACATATACAGAATTATAAAAATTGTCTACTCTGAAAGTTGTGAGAATCTAAGTCATACAAAGAAAATGTATTTAAATAATGAGTACCGTATATTTTTGTGTATAATGCGATCCACATATCATGTGAACTAGAAATTTTGTTTGAAATTAGTCCTAAAATGCCATGTCCACGTATAATGCGATCTGTTAATCTTGTTCCATAACATTATAAATAATACAATACGAATTAACGAAAGAAATATTTATTTTAAAACAAAATCCTTTAAATTCTTCATCTTTGAGTCATCAAACATTTCATTTATAAATTCATCTGTAGGGATTGCGTCATCAGTGTAGCAGTTGTCGTTGTCGTCTTCATGGTCTCCATTTTGTTGTGCATCATCCTCGCTTTCGTATATGACATGATCTTCGGATCCAACCATTGAATTACTTATTTCACATTTAAGAAATGAGAGTTGAATGATTTCAGATGGTATCGAATCCCATGTTCTTTAACCCAGCTGGTGACTAAGGTGATTTCAGACTTCTGAAAATTCCCACCCTTTGTCATCTTCACCAAACCAGATGACATCCATTCTCTCCATTTTTCACTTGAATAAATGGCTTATTCAAGCTGACATCAAGCGGCTGCAAAACGGAAGTTAGACCACCTGGTATGACTGCTAGGTCTGTACGTGGCTCACGTGCTTTCTCTTTGCTTGCCTCCGTTAAATGTGTCCGGAACATATCCCAGACTAGCATGCTTTGTTGACGTAACAAGCTACCTGGACCTATGTTCCATACTTGATCCAGCCACAATTGTACACCTTCTTCATCCATCCAACCTTTCTGATTGGCACGAACAATTACACCTGGTGGAAATTTCATATGCTTTGGAATTTTATTCCCTTTAAATATCACTGTCGGCTTTAATTTGGTTCTGTCTGCCATGCATACTAGAACAACGGTAAAATGCGTTTTTTCAGGTCCCTTTGTTTTTATGAAGACACTCTTTTCACCAACTGAGTTTACTGTTCGATTCCCAGGCATATCAAAGTACATGGGCGTCTCATCCATATTGCCAATTTGGGAAAGTTCATATCCGTGACACTTCCATAATTTTATGATAAATTTATGGAAGGACTGCACTTTTTCTTCAAGCTGCTTTGGTAACTTCTGCGCGATTTTATTACATATAATGCGAACCCCTAACTTTAAGTAGTATTTTTTACCATAAATTTTTCGCATTATATGCGATAATATACGGTAGATATTAAGATATTAAATAATATTAGTACCAAAAGTATTGAAAATATTGAAACAATGGTTTCATAATAAATGGTAGTAATACATTGTGACTGAAAATATTTCCATGATTGCAGAATATATTGTAGTAATTTCTATATGACCACATAACCTTACTGCTCTAAACACACAAACTTTGGAGCAGTAAAAGGGGGGGGTTAAAAATATAAAATGAATCCAACTTGGTCTCACTAATATGAAAAACAAAACTGCATTTCATGTATGATCTTAGTATTACACATAAAGGAATGGTGATTTCACAATCTAATCCAGCCTTCAGTGATAGATCTCAAGATCAGTACATATCATAGAGAGACAAATAATTGTCAAGTTATGCACATAATCCAACGAACGTTTAGAAATTATAGTTAGCAAATCACAATTCAAACAAAATAAAACAGCAGTAAAGTAATCAGTTGACGAGCTGAACAAGCAATGCAAAAAAAAAAAAAAATTATTCTGCCATTCCTAAGAGAACTTTCAATTATGCTTAATAGTAAAGGCAATTATTAAACTAGCTATCCAATACTAGGTCAATGATGATACGGGTAAAAATAGCAATAGCCCAATTACAAGCAAGCCTTTTACTTACTAACATTTCCAGTTCAATGATACTTAAGTGTCATAGCAATTTCAGACATCCATCGAACTGCAATCTTTCTCTATAGCCAACATTCCATAGTCCTGATATTGTCTTAGTCACTTGTCTCTGGACCCTCTCCAATGTTTCCACATCACATTGAAAACTAGGATCTGAGCACAACAGTCCAAGTGTGGTCTGACCAGTGCTTTATACAATGGCACAACCACTTCCATATCCCTATATTATTATTATGTGACACCTCCAGGGAGTCCAAAAACTCATCAAGGGAGAGTGTGCTAACAGCATCGAATGAATGAACCCCTTCCAACTACTAACCACGCTCAAACTTGCTTAACTTTTTGCATGAGCCATTAGTAGCAGAGGCTCGACCAATCTTTGCTGGCATGTTAGAGAACTTCTTATCATAGTGGTCCCCATGATTTACAGACTTTGCAACACTTGCAATATGCCCTCTAAACTTCAGTCTGCTGTCAAGCATTCTCCAAAATCTCAAACCTCATCCACTTCTTGTATTACAGCATCATCAATACAGTAGAGAGCCTTATATTTCTGTACTCCAAAATGTAACACCTTGCACTTATTCATATTAAACCTGCAACCCCACTTCTATGTCCAAGTCAAAATTCTATTTATATCTTCCTGAAGAGAATTAATATCAGCAGTGCTGCTTATAATTCTCCCCAACTTTGCATCATCAGCGAATAACTAGAGATCCCTCAGTCAATCCACATGATATCTCATTTACAAACAAGTTAAACAAAAGCAACCCAAGAACAGAACCCTGGGGGACACCACTGGTTACCTTGTTTTTGAGACACTGCTCCATCATACACAACCTGTGTATCATTCAGAGCCAATCTCTGATCCACCTAACCAATAAACTATCTATTTCCACCATCAGCAGCTTGTCCACCATCAGCAGCTTGTACAGATCAATCACCAAAGATAAGATATTATTTAAATATCTTATCTTTGGTGATTGATCAAACACTTTTGCAAAGTCCAAGAATATCACAGTATATGATTTTCCTTATCTAACACACTTGTTACCTTATCATAAAATGCAAGTAAATTGCTATAAAAAAAATAAAAATAAAAAACTATCCTTTAAAAATCATTGCTGACCATCATAAAGAATGCTATGCACATCAACCCAATTCTGTATTCTATTCTTAACCAATCTCTTCAACACCCTGTCTGCAACTACAATTGCACAGACTGGTCTATAATTGGAAACTTCTGTCCAAGAACCATGCCTGTAGAGTGGTACTATTTTGTCTTCTTCCCACTCCTTAGGAACCCTACCTACTGCAAGACTTTCATTGTCAAGGACATAGCTAACTGTTGTGCACATTCCTTAATACGTGGTAATATGTGATCCATTCTCACAGCCTTATTAGCATCTAACACAATCAACATCTGATTCTTTATTCTCCTAATACCTACCTTCCTTCTATATATTAGAGCATCATTTACACCAGCAGGATATACACCAATGAAGTGTTAATTCAATAATTCCACTATATCCTTTGCAATGATCCCTCTTCTACCATGACTATCCACCAGTGTCAACCTGCCATAATTATTCTTCCTGTAAACGAGAAGTGAGGTGAATGAAATGGAGGTAAATAGTATATTACAAAACCTTAATGTGAATACATCTGTGGGTTTGGATGGTATATCAGCTCGGGTCTTACGTGAAGTGCCAAAAGAATTGTCAGTGCCCTTGACCATTTTGTTTAATTTGAGTCTCGGATCTGGGTTAGTCCCAAGGGGGGTGGAAAGAGGGGAAAATAGTACCACTGCATAAGGAGGTTCCAAGACTGCTGTTGCAAATTATCGACCAATCAGTCGTTGTCAAGGTTTTGGAGAAAGTAGTGAAGAGAAGAATACAGGAATGGATAGATGATAATGGGATACTGTATGGGCGACACATGGTTTTGTGAAGGGTAGATCATGCCTCACTAACTTGCTAACATTTTATAACACAGTGACGGCTGAGCTGGATAAGGGTAATGGGTTTACAGTCATACTGCTGGACTTTACTAAGACCTTTGACAGGATACCACATGGAATTCTAATCAGCAAACTGCAGCATATGGGGATGGATATAGGGTTGGTGAGATGGATAGGAGGGTGATTGACAGAGAGATATCAGAGGGTAGTTTATTCAGGAGTAGAGTCCAAAAGATGGCCTGTGACTAGTGGTGTGGCACAGGGTTCTGTTCTCGGACCACTACTATTTAATTTGTTCATTAATGATATCAGAAAGGATCTGACAGGAACTATTCATTTGTTTGCTGATGATGCAAAGTTGGGTAGAGCAATAGTGAATGCACATGATGTCAAAATTTTACAAGATGATTTGGATAGATTGTGGGACTGGCTAAGGAGAATGGATGTCAATTTAATGTGGCAAAGTGTAAGGTTATGCATTTTGGAGTGAAAAGATTAGCAGCAGTATACCACATTGGTGGAACTGTACTCCAGGAGATTGTTGAGGCCAGGGAGTTGAAGTTCAGGGGGGGGGGGGGGGGCAAATTGCAAAAATGGCTAAATCAGCTCATCAAATCACTTGGTTACTGAAGAATACTTTGACGAGCAGAGACAAGAAAGCTATTGTTACTCTGTATCGAGCCTTGATAAGACCGACCCCATCTTGACTACTGTGCCCAGATCTGGGCACCAGGGGTTTTTTCTTGATGGGGAGGAGGTAGAGAGGATCCAGAGGCGAGTGACCAAGATGATAGCAGGTCTGTGGAATGAACCTTATGAGAACAGGTTGAAGATTTGTGGGTTGCAAACAATGGTTGATGGGCTGAAGAGGGGTGATATGATTGAGACATTCAAATTACTGAAGGGTTTCTATAAGATTAATTCAGAGGATAATTTTCAGAACAGGTCTGGTGGTGGGAGGACTAGGGGCCATTCATGGAAACTGGGCAAGAGTGTAGTTAGCAAAGGTGTTAGAACTAGGTTTTTTGCATGGAGAGTGGTGAATGAGTGGAACAAGTTGCCAGAGTCTGTTGTGGGTGCCATGACTGTGAGTGGGTTCAAGGCAAGGTATGATAGATACTGTGTGGAAGCTAAATAGTTGTTGACGCGATGTTTAGGGCCTCCCTCGATGAGTCTAAAGACTCCTTGGAGTTGCCTGTAATAATAATAATAATAATAATAATATAATAGAAAAATTCCTCTGAATTAACCTTGACCTGACCAGTCAATCTCCTCTCATACAGCACCTTTTCTTTATTTACCATGCTTGTCACCTTCCATGCCTGCACTTTATACTCTTCATGGATTTGATCAACACCAACTGTCACCTCTTCCATAGTATTTTCTTTTTCAACACAGCTTGCTTGATTTCACTGTTCATCCATTTCACTCCTACTCTAATTACTCTCTTAACCCTTGGTATGCAGTTATACATTGCTTGTGTCAGATATTGCCTTATGAATTTTCATGCACTGTTAACATCATTTCTGCACAGCTCATCTACCCAACATAATTATGCTAACTGACTGCAGAGCTTTCCTTAATTACCTGCTTTATACTTCCACATATATCCCTTTTTCGGTGTAACTTTTTCTTATTTCACCACTTCCCAAACAAGTACCTCATGATCACTCACAAATTGGTCGGAGTGTTAATACATCATCAGCATCTACATCTTGTGAAGTTATCATTAAATCCAAAGCATTAAAGCCTCTAGTTGCTTTAGTCTCATACTGCTTAAGATATTTATCTCTCAGAAATTCAATAAACTCACTGTCCTTGTTTCCATATACTATCTCCTCCTTCTATTGTATATTCCTGCAATTAGAGTCTACCATCGGGATTACCTTCTCTTTACATGTTCAACCAATTTGCCTAAACATTTCACAATTAGTATTCTCTACATCTGCTGCCACATAATAGCATCCTATCAGATATACTAGCCTGTTAATTTAAACTCCTCACCACACAGATTCAAAACCTGTGCATGTACTATCACATTCCAGACTTTGTGGACACACAATTCCGTTGCAAATTATTCCGAAAAATTCCAATTCTGGAAAATTATATATCCTTCCATCTCCATTCCAGACAACCAACTTTCACCTACCAATTATCTTTGGCTATATTTCAATCAATGCAACAAACTCAACTCTCTCATTTCAAATAGTCCTTATATGTGTACAAACATAACAATCTCTGTGTCTATATTCTAGTTGCTATACCACACTCCTGTCTTCAGTCTGACCACTCCAGTTTCCCTGATCCTGACTCTGATTTCCATTCATACTTGTCTCATCCTCACCTTTATGCTGCAGCAATCACATCTTCAACCATGTATCCATCCTCCTCCTGTTGTACAATCCATTTAGCTGTGCTATCCTGCTTTACAAGTAGACTCTGATCATTTATTACATTAACTTCTTTACTCTGAGCCTTTTAAGAAAACGATAACCTTTCTTAATGCCAAACAGCAAACCCATTCAAATGCAATCCATCAACTTTAAATCATTCCAACTTTCCTTCAAATTCCCTCCATAGATTTACAAACGGAACCCCCCCCCACCTTTGCCTCACACAACTCAGCCATCTTATTAATCATCTCTGCTCTCCTCAATTCACTATCGTTATATCTGGGCAACACACTAACAACTTTTCCAGCAACACTATTATCCTTTACTTGTCACAAGCTTCCTCAAATCTCCATCAACATTCTTTTTTTCACCAAATAAGTCATTTGTGCTCATGACAACCACTAATTTTGGTGCTCGCTCTTTCCTTATCTGCAATGCATCAGTTTCATTGTTCCACTAGGAAATCAAGTTTTGTGCACTTTATTAGTCATCACAGCTCTAATGATCGAGTCCCCATACAATGATATATGATTATCTTTTGAGTCTTTCTTCATAGTACTTACTTCCTCCTTCTCATTAGCCAACATCCTTTTTAGATGTTTAATATCATCTTCCAGATGTTTTATTTCACTTTTCATTTTCACTAAATTTTGCCTAAGCTCTTCTACTATGTCCTGACTCTTGTTCTCATTTCTAATCACTCTAATTTATCAACACACTTTTCCCATATATTAATGCGTTCCTTTCTTTTCGTTTACCCTAACAGTCCACAAATCTTGCACATTTTTCAGCACATATATGAAGCAATTTTTACAATGCATCCACCAGGAAAAATCCAAGACAAAATTCGATCTTCATTGAAGCTTTCCGTGCCTCTATTGCATCTTTACAGATGCCATTTTCAGAAGCAGTAAACACAAACAAGTAGCAAAACAATAAAAACAAAGAAAATTCTAACAACAAACAGTACTGAAGGACACTTGTATCCAGAATGAAAAAAATGCAGCACAATTTATGATATAAAGCCACACTATTTAAAAACACTTTTTTTTTTTTTTTTTTTTTTTTTTTGTAGCATAGCTCAAATCTACCACTACATTCATTAGCAACACTGTATATACAATCTATCTACTCATGTATCTATAAATTCACAAGTCAGTATTCCTCTTGGTCCAAAGAGCAAGAGTACTGTCAATAGTAAGAACATTACCAGATTATCACAAACTAGCCACCTTGCATGCTATAATGTTATTTGTAAACATTTTAGTAGGAAAATGATTCGAAATTCACCTCACATTATACTATGAATTATTTATATAGTCTAAATAGCAAGGCATATTAGTAACTTAGATAACCTGCATCAAAGACCAAACAAGGTATTCTTCCAAGCACTTCAGGTCTCTGATAAGCAGTAATGAGGTTTTCACACACCAGGCAAAGCATTTACCACTTGAAATTCTTTGGTCTCTTAGGCCTTTCAATGGATGAACTGGTAACTTGCTATGCAGATCTTCACACGTGCTGCACATACCCAATATTTTTATGGGTGAATTTTGAAAAGTGGACACTGAATAAAGACATTCTAAAACTGAATCAGTGAATAAACTGTATCAATGATGTTCTAGTAAATTTGGATCATGCTCTGCAAAATTATAAAAACTTCCTGACCATATAATCCTTGGATGGGCTCTATTTATTTAAAGGCAACCCTTCTGCTATCTGTCCACAATTACCAAGACAAAAAAAAAATAAATAAATAAATAAATAAATAAAATAAAATATCCTAAAATATTCATGGCCCTGCAATTTTAGAATTGATTTTTTTTAATAAAAATTCAAATTGGGTAATTCTAATATAGGTTTAATGGCTTATCACAACACAATAGATAAAATAAGTACTCTGTTACTAATATTTAAACCTTCGATGAGGTTAGCGCAATCAACTTAGAAAATGCCTGGTTTTGTTGTTGTTTTGGCAGAGGATGACAGTCCTCCAAATATTTGCCAGTTTATTGCATCTATCATTACTGAAAAAAAGATGTTGCTTCAGAAGTAAAATACTATTTTGGGAATGGTATATGCTTGCTCCACACAAAAGTCCAAATTTAATTACGTTCAGCTGCAAAAAATGCCAAATATTTGAGAAATTGTCATCTTCCACAAAAACAAGAAAGCTAGTCACCTCTCAACTGCACCAGAGTGAGAATAATCAGGACATTAGAATATTATCTTAACTTCATGTTCGTAATTATTCCTGAACTATATGCCTTTGTGATCACATTGTGATTTACTGTAACTAGAAGAGAAACACTGGCAATGATGACAAAAATTCCACTGCCATACCTTACATTTGGGGCACCTCAGAAAAAATTTCATTCATTCTTAAAAGGTATAACACACACACCTCTTTCAGACCATACCAAATAGCTACCCTTATCTGCTCACCAAAAAGATTCTATCCATAATCTAGATCATCCTGGTGTCAGTATCCCTTATTGTAAAAGGCAGAATGGATAATTGTAAAAACAATAGTCCAATCAACAATAAGTCCTGCAAACTGAAAGAACAGCTATTCTCTGTCTAGAAGAACACAGAAACTATGTCCATCATCTGCACTACAGTCATTCTGGGGGTAGCCAGTCATTCCATGGGTACAGATCACCTGATCCTGGGGGGGGGGACCTCCCTTTTATACAGAAGTAGATATAAATCAAAGATACTATTTCTGCAATCCATCACAGCATTATAACATTCTCCAAATCTGAACAAATTCAACTGCATCACATTACTAAAAATCTGGTCATTTTGAGACCTCAGGCAAGTTTCCATCACTACATCCATGAGCACACCTGTGAATAATGTAGGAACCTACCTTTTACAATAAGTCTGTGTTTGCCACCCTGCTAGTGTACCTGCATGCATATGCTTAGTGTATTACTTTGTGTCCATGAATATGCCTTAGTTACCAAGGCAAAATAGTGACATAATAATTTAATTTAGTTAATTATTATCTTTAATGTTTTCTCCATTAAACGCCAACATGAATGGGTAGTTTGATAGTAAGGATTCGTCACCCTTCTTAGGAACAGGTTGAACATGGGCTAAGTGCACGGTTGAGGGTTAGATACCAGTGGTATAAGAGAGCATAAAAAAAAGGCAACATAGAATAGAAGTCAATTCTATACAAACCTTCAGAACAACCAGAGGTTTTTTGATGTGTCATTGGACAAGATTCTTCCAATCTCTTTCTGGGGAAGGTTACAGAGGTACAACGGGCTTTGTGTATTTGGAATGGCTGGGGAACATTTATCAAGATCAGCTATGTATGCATTGGAGGAAAAGTATAAAGCCAAGAGATGGGCATTTTCTATGGATGATGCAACAGAGGCATCTGGCTACAACAGGAGCACTGTTGGACAAAAGTTACAGCCAACTGCTTTGGCAAAAAACCAGAAGATCTGAATGCCAGTTTTTTTTTTTTATTATTATTATTATTATTATTTGTAAGCAGTAAAGGAGGAGGCAGTACGCTCAGTTCACTTACAGCCTTATACCTTTTGAAGAACGAAGGTTTAGATAAGGAATGACAGTCCAGAGTGGAATGGGGAAATATGTTTCCACACCAGTAGGGATTACTTCAGTGATATATTTAGTACATATGTTGGGATTAGAAGGCCAAAAACAGTAGTCTAACCCAGCGATTTTAAACCGGTGTACCGCGGCACATTGGTGCCATGAGAGGTCTTCAGGTGTAACGTGAGATTTATGAAAACAAATTAATTGAAAGAAATAATGTCGTAATTTGCGCATTTATTTATTAGTGTCTGGTCTTCCCTCTTCTTGTGTGTGTAAATCAATCAAAATTATGCCTATTTTTTGCCAGATCATCAAAAAAATTAAAAGAATATATTTTTAGTGTGCTGCAAAATTTTAATAATTAATCTAGGTGTGCCGTATTATGGAAAGGGTTGAAAATCACTGGTCTAACCAATAGAATGAGGCATAAAAATTAACAAAGGTCCATCCAGTTGGCACCGTTATAATGCCAGACAACTCATTATTTGGAGGTGATGTGCAAGTGTTGTGGTTTGAATTACCTAGAGGACATACTGAATTTACAGTGTGTTTGGAATGGTGACCAGTGAGAAAGAGATGTAGGGTGTTTGGGGTTATCTGATATTCTTGTAGGCATGTGAACAATTAATGTAAGATTAATTGCTCACATCGGTGGTGTGAACATTAAAATCTCCAAGAAGGTAACTTCAATGTTAGGAAAGTTCAACTGTAGAAAGTTCACATCTAAAGAGAAGTCGAAGAGTTCAGAAAGTTTATTGGGATTAGGTGACAGAGACTACAAATGAATTTGACTGAGTGGGAAAGAGAGATTTCCAGCCAAAGAAGGTCAAAGTCAGGTGACTGGATGCTGGCATGGTGTGTCAAATACATGAACAGATGCCACCTTTGGGTTGAAAGGAGTCAGAATGTATAACTAAGAAAGCAGATATGAGCAGTGCTTGGGGAGAATGAAATTTGGGTTACTGCTAAGAAAAGTATGTGGGGATTTTGCAGACTGGAAATGAAAGTGAATATTGTTCACTTCCATCTCCAGTCTGAAGCTGAGACCACATAATATTTGTAAAGTGGATTTTGAAGACCCTGTGGGGTTTATTGCTGACTGTGGGTCACACACATTTCCTATGCAATGCTTTAATCCTGGTTCTGATGATGGTTGTTAGTAGCACCGTTTTTTAAAATCATCTATGCATAATTGCCACTTTGAATTTTTCTTCTAGAAAACTAAATAAATTTAGTTTTATAGAAGAAAACTAAATCTTTTTGCACATATCTGCAGGACAGATAACAGAAAGATCAAAGCTTTGCTTTTCAGCAGAAATGGATAACTTAAACAGAACAGAAAGATCCAGAAGAGGAGGGAGAGAGAGAGAGAGTAGATGACATAAAGGAGTGGTGTGTAGAGAGTGTGAGTGCTAAGCCACCTGGCAATGGACAGAAAGGAATGGAAAGAATTGTGAAAACTACATCAGACAACTCACTGCCAGTGGAACAACAACAACACAGAACATTTCAATTATTTTCCCTGCCTCATCAACAAGGGGTTATTTTTATAAAAATTAACTATCTCCACTTTCCTTTTTCTATCTGTGAGGTATCTAGTTTTATTTTATTTTTACAAAAAACTCAAAGTGAAATTCACAAACCACTATTTTTTTTTTTGGTAATTTCTTTTAAAAATAAAGTCAGTACTATTCTGGCTAATACTAATAACAGAAATGTTAAATTTAATATTAACTAAAATGTCAAATTCCACAGTCTCTGTTATTTATTTATTTATTCTTGATTCTTGAATTAATAAATAAATCCTCTAATTCTTTTATTCACAAACAAGAGCAGACTCGATTTTGAAACTGTCAGGAAATAATTTGAAAATTGATGTCTCGGTTAGTATGAATTTTATGGTTGATTTTTCTTAACAGTAGCATTAAAAACAAAGTTTCTAGGAGAAAAAAAATCCTACATGCCTATGACAAAGAACAACAAACTTGGGAATCAACTAAAAAAAAAAAGTTAACATTCCATACAGAGAGTAAAAGATAAACTGACAGATTTACCTGATAGCTAAAGTATACTGATTCTTCCTGAACAACATATCAAGTTTACTTTGAGTATCTTTTTCTTGCAAGCTATACATCTTTGGAAAAGAAATCATAGATAAAAATCACATTTCCCTCTGCACCATAATTATAAATTCATTAATATTTCATTAAAATGAAAATTAATTATAAAACTACATAAATGAAAGGTGGTATAATTTCTCATCACTTGCCTTAGTATCCCATAATGCAAAGCACATCTCCTTGCAGACATGTATAATGCTATGCATTAAGTTGCTCCAGTTCTGAAAATACTTCAGACACAAACTTTGCTTGCTTACACTTGGATAAAGAATTAAAACAAATATATAATTGGTAGCATTCCAATTGAAAAAACTTCCATCAACTTATCTCTAATCCACAGAATTTTGATAATAAGATGTGACACCTTTTGGCAGCTGGTATATGGAAATATGATTTTGCCATTACTTCCACCTTAGTATCACCACCTCTGGATCTGGTTCCCACTGATGAGACCTCAATAAAGGTCGAAACTGGTCTGGATAGCTTCCCTTAATGCATAGCATTATACATGTCCGCAAGGAGATGTGCTTTGCATTATGGGATACTAAGGCAAGTGATGAGAAGTTATACCACCTTTGCCAGGAGTTGTCCCAGTCCTGAAAATACTTCAGGCACAAACTTTGTTTGCTTACACTTGGATAAAGGATTAAACCAAATATATAATTGGTAGCATAGCCAAGTGAAAAAACTTCAATCTACATAAATGAAAATAATATTCCAGTAACATGAAAGTATGCTAAAGGTGTTTTTGTTATGTCATGATAATGGAAGGCATAAAGTCAAGAAGAAGAAGAAACATGTATTCCTTGGGAAATGTAGAGGAAAGACTGATCTAGGGGAGAGCAGCAGAAGGAATGCATGAGGAAGAGAAATTTTTTTCAGTGCTGAGTAATTGCAGGTGTTTTTAATGGATTTAGAAGAGAGTAGGGAAATTGCTGATTACTGTCAAATGAACAGTAGCCATAGAAGTAATTGAAGAAGATGAAAACAGTGGAAATTGAAAGTAAATGGAGTGAATTAGTAAGAAATGGATCAGTAATCAATGCGATTGCTTTTTTATGTACTGAATCAAGCATTTTAGGATGCTATATTAAGTGCACCACTCCAAATAACTAATTTGAATAAAGTTGAGCTGTATGGTGATAAAGCAATGCCTGAATGAAAGCAAAATCCTGATTTTTTTTATTCTTTTAGAAGCAGGAGGTAATAACTGTAACATGTTTATACCAAGAGAGATTTGACACCATACTTTCAAAAAAAAAAAACTCATCTTAAGATCTGGGTATTACTGAAAGTAAGAATGGAAGGGGAGAGGTAAATAAGGTAGGCTTGTGCTTTTCTTTGCAATTATCTAAAACACATTGAAGAATGGTTTAGAGATCAGAATTTAGGGTATTGAAGTTGAAAGTTTTTCAACTTGGTTTAATCCTTTATCAAAGTTTGATCAAGAAAGTTTGAGTATCTTCACAACTGGGCTACTTGTATATAGGCTTAATGGCTTCACATCAATTGCCTTAGTGTCCCATAATGCAAAGCACACATTCTTTCAGATGTGTATAATGCTATGTGTTATGGTAAGGGCCACTACCCAGACTAGTTTCGACCTTTATTGAGGTCTCATCAATAAGGTAGACCCAGAAGGGATACCAAGGTTGAATATATTGAACATACCAAGTCATATATTTCCCATATACACGTAGAGAAAAATTTAATCACATCTTATTATTAAATTACTCTGGATCAGAGATAGATGTTGAAAGTTTTCCTAAATTACTTTAAGGAATAAACCAAGAATATAATTTCTCGGCATCTTTAATTTTAAAATTTAGGAAAGTAGAGGTTGATATTCTGGAGGTAGGCACAGTGTAAGGTTTGTTAAATGAGAAGCAGTATAGTGAGCTGTCATCGGTAAAACTGTGTATTGGAGTGGTAGTCAACTAAAATACATCATTGATGTAGAGAAGACATAGTCAGTGAGAGAACAGAATGTGGAATTCCAGCCATCAATTGCAAAATTAGAGGAGTGCAAAATTCAGATTTCATCAGATGCAAAATTCAGGGAACAGATTGAATGATAGCACTTGAGATGTCAAGAGCAACCAACCGTGACTTGCCAAACTTTTTAATGGTACTTGTCCAAAGATTAATGATATAATTAAGCAGATTTTCTTGTTGAGAGATTTTAGTGTTAAGAGATCAGAAGAACAACTTTCTTCTGATCTCTTTCTGTCAAAAGGTCAATGCTAGAGGAATACTGAGTGTTTGGAAGGGTTGAAGAACATCTACCAAGTTCAACTATGCAAGAATTTCAAGAAAAGTAAGAGGCCAGGAGATTGGCTTTTTTCTCAGTGATGATGCAACAGAATCAGAGTGTATCATGGTAGGGAGCAATGTTGGACAGAATTTATGGACAGAAGGCATGATTGCAATTTGGACAAGATGCAAGTTTTTTTGCTTTTAACTCTTTTAAAATCAGTTTTGGATCAGTTGATTGGTTTCTAGAGCTATTTTAAGCTTAAGTATAAAAGAAAGAAATTTTGATTAGCTCCAATTGAGATTTGCTTGGTACTTCCCTTGTACAGGTCTTGGCACAATATTTGAAGAACTAAGCTTTACATGAGGGATGGGAATTTAGAATAGAATGGGGAAATGTTTCCATTCCAATAAGAATTACTTTGGTGATACATTTAGGGCACATGTTTGAGTCAAAAAACAATAATCCAACTAAGGAAACGAGGTACAGGATTTATAAATATATGCACTAGATTATCTAGATGACAAATAACATTCATAGTATATGGATGTTATCTAGAATGTTTGGAGGGTTAGAATTATATAGCATTCTGGTATGCATGTGAACAATTTTTGCAAGAGCAATGGTGATGGAAAAGGTCTTGGCATCTCCCTGCTTAATGTATGCAGCTGGAAAAGGAAAGGCAACTAGAGTTGTGAACATTAAAATCTTCCAAAAAGATAACTCACTAGTAGCAAAGTTGAACCAGAGAAAAATCAACATTTAAAGAAAGCAAATCCTTCAAAAAGTTAACGGTTGATGGCATTAAGATAGACGGCACCAGATGAATTTGAGAGAATGGGACAGAGACTTTTAACCAAAGAAAGTCAAAAACAGAGAAACAGAGTTGGATATGGTAGATCTGAGAAAACATATGTGACCTTTGAGAAAAAAAGGAGTCTGTATAATTTGGAAAGCTAAGATGAGTAGTGCTTGAGGAGGTTGAAATTTGAGTTTCTGTCTGGAAAAGTAGGCAAAATTTTGTAGACTGTTGTGGTTTGAATTGAGAATACATATAAATTAAAGATACCAAGAAATTATATCTTGGTTTAATCCATTATCCAAATGTAAGCAAACAAAGTTTGTGACTGAAGTATTTTCAGGACTGAGGCAACTCGTGGAAGGTGGTATCACTTCACATCACTTGCTTTGGTATCCCATAATGCAAAGGACATCTCCTTGCAGACATGTATAATGCTATGCATTATGGAAAGGGTCACTACCCAGACCGGTTTCGACCTTTATTGAGTTCTCTTCAGTGGGAGTCGGACCCAGAGGTGATACTAAGGAAGTAATGCAGAAGTCATATTTTCATATACAAGTTGAGAATACATATATTTTTGAATTGGGTCTGGAAGGTTTCTGTGCAGTTTGCCATTGACTTAGGCCACATATGTTCCCTATGCAATGTTTGCATCCCAGTTTCAATAATGGCTCGATTTTCATGCCTTTTTTATACTCGGTGTTCATTTTTGGCAGTTTTCTTCCAACTGATGATGCAATCCACAACTTTCCCAGTGAGAGACATAAAATTTGACTGGGATTAAGCATGATGGAGAGGGAATGTGCCTTCAAACAAATTATTCACAGCTGCTATTAACTCAAATCTGTTCAGTGGTATATACACATAGGAAGTTAATTTCTATCTCTCCATTTGTTTTGGGGTCCAAAGTAGTAGTGGTGGTGGAGAATTTTTCTAGGATTAAAGTTGCATTTTCTAGCTATATTAATGATCATTCTTTATCATGAAGTGCTTTTCTTTCTTTTACCTTAATTGAACAGTCAAACACAATGAAAGCACAAAGTTTACTTGTGCTTTCACTGGAAAGTGTGTTACTATTGAGACAATGATCATGAATCATTCAAGCTTCTTTACTAAAAATTCAATTTTGCAGGAGTGTTGTCAAGGATGATAAGGCCCTGTTCTGGATTTTCAATATGCTTTCCAAAGTTTAAGATAAACAGCTTAATTGTAGGGAGGCAGAGAAGAGAAAAAAGGCTGGTTGAAGTTGGCTAGAAATTCGTACACAAATTCAGTGATCTTTGTACAGCAAGCATAAAACTAGGGACAAGAGAAATTCCATATAAACTTTTTTTTTTCTTATTTCATATCCAGTTTTGATAGGAGATTATTATAAGTCCAGTGTCCCTACAGAAAGTCCAGCATTAACAAGAAGGCTATTATTTAGAAGCAAGAATGAAAAATTAGAAGAGTAAACCAGTAAGACAGGACAAAATATTTACAATTGTGGAGGTTAACTAGAAAAAATGCAATCCTGGTTAGCTTTTTCAATCTCAGGTTTCTAATTGTCTAAACATGTAATCTCAGGATCCCAATAAAGTTTGTTTTTATTTTTTAAGTAATTTCTTAAAAAATTAAAAACATGATTTCAGAGAGAGAAAGATTCTCTCATCCTCTGCATCATGCATTCTGATTAAGCATAAACAAAGTTGGGCATCCAGATGAAATATTAATTAAAATAAAGAAAAAGTAAAAGTAATGGTTCCTTTAAAACAAACAAACAAAAAAAAAAACAGCAATGTGAATTATATAATGTCATTCTTTAGACTGGATCAATATTTTTTTAAATATGGAAAATACTACTGTAAATTGTTAAAATGTTATACAGCTGTTCATATCATAAAATCAACATACATATGATATCTATAATACAATAACTATCACTTATCTACATATCATAGGGGTCACTTAAGAGTGGAGCTACATTAAAGAGAAGCCTTTCAAGGAATATAGATAGCCCACTGGGATTTCACATCTACTTGTGGTACACATCTCACATGATGCTTAAGATATTTATCCCTCAGAAATTCAACAAATTCACTCTCCTTTTTCCCATACGCTATCTCCTTCTTCCAATTTCCATTACTGTAATAAAAGTTCGCCATTAGAATCACCTTTTTACATGCCCAACCAATTTGCCTAAACATTTCAAAATCAGTATTCTCTATATTTTCTGGTCTATAACAATATCCTATTAGATATACTAGTCTGTTAATTTCAACTTCACACTACACAGATTCAAAATCTTCATATGTACTATCATTTTCAACTTTCACTTTTTCTGGACAATTCTTCTGCTATCATTAAGAGTACTCTCCCTCCTCTTTCCATTTCTATTCTCACCAGTACATCATCCTCAGACAACTAAGTGTTTTACCTACAGCAATTATCTTTGAGTGTACTGACTCAATCAGTGCAGCAAATTCAACTTCCTATTTCAAATGTTCCTTACGTTTGTATATAAACATAACAATCCCACTGCCTTTGAGGCCATTCCACCAACATTCTCTACTCTAGTCATTATACCACAATTCTCTCTTCGGTCCAACCACTCCTATATCCCTGATCCTGACTCTGTTACAATTCATATCTGTCTCATTCCCAACTTTCTGCATTCCATCACCTTGTCCTACAATCACATCTTCAGCTTTGTATCCATCTTCCTCCTGTCCTACAATCTGTTTGACTGTGATAATCTGCTTCAAAATCACCATCTGATCTTCAGTTAGACTAACTTCTTGATTCTGTGCTTTCTCAGAAAACAATAGCATCTCTAGAAGTCTCACACCAAACCCATTCAAACGCAATTCATCAACCTTAAATCATTCCAACTGCTCTTCAAATTCGTTCACTCCACAGATTCACAAACTGAACCTGATTTGCCTAACACAACTCAGACATATTGCTATCAATTATCTCTGCTCTCTCTCTCTCCTTCACTCACTAATGATTTCCCTACAATGAACCAACTACAATCACAAACATCCAAGCCCACGACGGGATTTGAACCCGCAGCCTTTTGGCTGGAGAGCAGATACGCTAACCATTAGGCCAACCAGGCTGGCATATCTTTATATAGATTTGGGACACAGGAAAATACAAAAGATTTTAATTGGGAAGTGATCACTATTTTATTAAAACAGGACAAAAATGAATTTGATATAATGAAAATAAAAATATGTACAAAAGTTTTAAAATCAAAGTAGTTTCAGAATGGAAATGTAGAATCAAATATACAAATACTATTAAGAAAAAAATTACAGTTTGTAAACAAGAACCAAGCCATAGAGACTTGTTGACAGCTTTGAAGAAAACACTGATTAATTCAGCCAGAGAGGCATGCAATGAAGTTTCTGCAAGGAAAGAAATATCACAACTCCATGACTGACTCAATAAGTTAAAGAAGCAGTCATGGAGAAGAAAGAACCTATTAAAAGTTCCTAGCAAGTAACTGACTATGTGTTCTGAAAGAATACACAGAAAACTGCAAGAAAGCAAAGTAATGTGTAAAAGTAGCTAAATAAAAGCAATGGCAAGGTTTAGTAAGAACACAGAAGATAAGTCAGGAAGGTGACAAAATGTTCTGGAGGCTACAGAAAAAGCTTAGAATTGGAGGAAAGAGTAGCAACATGCATGCATGGGTGAATATGGGAGATGTGTTTATTGAAAACTTGAACAAGAGCAGTGAGAGAGCAATGGTCTGCAGAAAGGGTGATATTTTAATGGACTGTGGTAATTTAAATAAATATCAAGAATGAGAAGTGAATATCAGATGAAAGGCTGAAGGGAGTAGCAGGTGTAAGACTGAGAACAGCATCAGCCACAGGGATGAGTGAGAGAATATGACTGCAGAGAATGCGATTGCAAATACGGAAGTGATTGAAAAAGCAAAAGTAGGAGTGATTGCCTACATGAAAGAGAACAGGACTGCTGGAACAAGAATAGAAAAACAAAATGATTAAAGATGGAAAATGAGATGATGCATATGCAATGAGATCAGATGGTTGGTGGATACGAACAGAAGAATGTGAAAGAATAAAATGAAAGATAGTGAAGAAAAAGAAAAGGCAAATGATTCAAGAATAGTGCTGTATGGAGATTCTATTATAAAAAGTATGGTGGATGAGAGAGCGCACATCAATCATCCGGAATGATTGATGTGTTAGATATAAGAAGTAAGAGCATGAGAGAGTTAGTAGGAACAAATCATTTGGGTGGGATATAGAGATTGTGAGGGAAGATAATATGACACAGAGAAGGGTGAAAGACAACACTGTGGGAGGAAACGTAGTTGTTTTGTGTTGCCAAGCATGACAATGATGAGTTGGCACAGTGAGCAAAAATCATGAATAGAATTTTTCCTCACACAGCTCTGCTAACAGAGAGGTCTAAGGGGAAAAAAAGGGGAGCAAGTGTTTTCATCAGATAGCCTTGAACCCAGCTTCTGATGATTTGAGTAATTTATTTTAACCTCTCATGTGTAAACTAATATCACTCTATGCATATTTCTTCACATAGATTATTAAAATTACAGTATCAGAAATGCATCATCAAATTCCTGACCTGTACCCTTCAAGGTGTGTACAAGCTATTATGATAGTACTACATTATCAACAATCCTCCTCCAAATCAATCTATTATCTGTCAAGACTCTCACATCATTAGATCTTATATTTCTGTCTTCTAAGACACTTTTTACTGTATCGATCCACCTGTATCTTGGTCTTCCTCTGGGTCTTTTTTCCTGCAAACCTGGAAGAGCACTTGTTTTGTTAATCTTTCCTCTCCCATTCTGTTTAAGTGACCGTATCACCTGAGATTAGCTCAACTAACATATTACTGCATGCTAACAATACCAAGTTCTTTCCTAACATCCTCATTATTACTATGATATTGCCATTGATGCCATCTGTTCACATCCCTTATCTTTCTCAGGACTGTCATATTTGTAGTGTCTAGTCTTTGGTCAAGTGTTTTACTTCTGACCCAGCTTTTCTAACCTAGCTCTCAGATCAAATTGGTTTGAATTATACAGCTAATTTAGTGTTTTGACTAATTTCTCTCTTATTCCATATAAATTTATTCAGTTGACTTCCAACCATACTACCAGCTTTATTGATTCTGTCGTCTATTTCCATATTTAATTTACCATCTTCACTAAAAATTGTGCTAAGTAGCTGAAATGTTTTACTTGTTCTATAGGTTCTCCATTCACAATGCAGTTGATATTTTCAACGTTTCTGCCTATTTTCGTTGTCTTTGTCTTGTTATTGCTGATTTTCATACCAAATTTATTACAAGAGTTATTCAATTTAGTCAGGGAATCTTGCAGACGTGTACGATTTATTTAAAAGTATAATATCATCTGCATAAAGTAAACAGCTGAAATTAACATCTTTAATTTTGATATCAGGTTTAATACTGCTTTCTTTCATAATGTGATCGATATGGATAATGAATAACAGAGGGGATAATGTACATCCTTGTCTGACACCAGATTTAACATGAAACCATCTTCCTGTACTTCCTTCAATTCTAACTGCTGACTTACAACTCAAATAAACACTAAGTATCGCTTGATATAATGCCCCATTGACACCATACAACTGTAGCGTTTTGAATAGCTTTTCTCTTGGCACCAGCTCCCACTGATGAGACTTCAATAAAGGTCAAAACCGGTCTGGGTAGTGGCCCTTCCCTTAATGCATAGCATTATACATGTCTGCAAGATGTGCTTTGCATTATTGGAGATACTAAGGCAAGTGATGAGAACTTATACCACTATAAATTCTCATCACTCGCATCTTTCAACTATAAGTTCTCATCACTAAGTTTGCACTTCAGGTACAAACTTTGTTTGCTTACACTTAGATAAAGGATTAAACCAAATATATAATTGGTAGCAAGGCCAAGTGAAAAAACTTCCATCAATCACAATTACTAACTAAGCATTTTATATTAATAGTCCATGTTTTCCGTCAGGTGGCGTGACAGTGATTATTCTACTGAAGTGTACATGTCAGAAATACTAATTTCAAGAAAAGGGAAATAATAAAATACCAAAAGTAAACAATAAACGAAATCATTAAAATTTCTCATTTTTAATTATCTCATCTTTTATTTGAATGAATCATCTCAAAATCTGATTTTTTAATAACACTTCCTTGAAACTGGCTAAATGTGAAGATAGGGAAAATCTCAATGACTTAAAATGGCATCTGGACCTAATTGAGAGTACATGCAACAGTATTCGAGTCTTGAATCGATAAGAGATGAAGAATGGTCAATGCAAATGCTTTTGATCATCTAATGCATACCAACTACCAAATTACATGTTGTCACAGTGATAGAAATAAACTAGAGATGTATATATCTCCCAAAGTAGAGAGGTTTAGCTGGTCAACATTAACTCGATAAAAATGAATAAGAGACTAAACATTTCTGATTTCACTGGACTACTAATGGGCAAGTGATGTACAACATAAATACTCTGACAGTTAATTCAACCTCACCTTTCAATGGTATGATCTTCCACAGATAGGACAGTGATGCACCAGGCAAATGTTGTCACCTCAAAAATGTACCTTCCCTAGATGGAAGAAAGCCAACAAAACTTTCAGATGATTTTCATGCCTTGATAAACCAAACCCTGCTTATTAGGAAGACCGAAGACTGTTTCATGTTTAATCTCCAGAGCTGCCTTAGTTTCCATGTATTGTGCCATTTTTTCTAACATGCTAGTGCCAGTGACACCCTTTGTGAACATGTTTAGCATATTGTAAAAATAATCATAATTAAAATTCTGAATATTTTTACATACTGTTTATGTTAAAATGTTTATTAGTTTTGTTTTCATAACATGCAGTGTCGGCACTTGCGATGTGCCCATTACGGAATTGTATTGTCCAAAGTGATATGCAAAGAAGTTAAAAATTGATGTACTTACCAAATTTGATATTTGTATTACTTAAAAGAATATGATTGTGGTTTGAAATATTAAGTTTTGTGTTTTATGAGGACATTCTCTTGTCGCTAATGGAGACAACGTGTCAGCCATTATACAATACTTAGTTTCTCGCTTGCTACAAGTGCGCATGCTCGCCGAGAAGTTTGATGAGTGATTGACAGCTGACAAGAAAGCGTTCGGAAGGAATTTAGAACACAGGCCGGCAGATATTTAGGTTTGGGGGAACTTAAGTTTTTTTTTATGTGACAGTCGGAGGAAAATTAATAGTATATTCCAAAAAAGGAATCATGGAACTATTAAGTTTTAATATGGAATAAGTATGTGGATAATAAAAGAAAATATTGCTATATGCATTTTAAAAGGAATATTGGAGGAAACACTAATTGAAAGATTTATAGTAGATTCCGAAAAGGGAATCGTAGAGCTGTAAGTTTTTTTAATTGGAAGAGTAAAACTGTCAATAAGCATTTAGTGAATAAAAGAAGAATTTGCTATTTACGTTCTAAAGGAATGTTCGAGAAAACTCTGATTAGGAAGTTTCATCTGTATTAAGGACGCCAGATCTGACTATTATTTCTACTGAAGAAAAGAGAAGACAGAATGTTACATAAGTGATGAGAAAGGATCGTGTAAAAATGAAGAATAGAATCATTCTATTGAAAAGGGCCTTGACAGAGAAAGAAACTGGCTATGAACATTTTGTGATTGTGCAAACAAAATGTTTAGTCTAGTCTTAAGTGTAAGTTTATTTTTAAAAAGGCCTTGGATCCAATTAATTTGTAGTTAGTTATGTAAAGTTATTTGAAGTGTATATATATTGTTTTTGATTTATTAAATGTGTTTATTTTGTATTTTGGTCTTGAGTCAGTGATTATTTGGATTCTGAAAGAAAGAGTTAAGATCATTGCACCAATTGGAGTGAACCCTTGTGCATATAATAAAATATAGGTGCACTCGGAATTAAAAAAATAATTGTTAGAAACAGAGATCATTCTCTATGGTAGGATTAATTTTAAGATATAATATCTATGAATATCCTTATCTATATAAAAATCCACCAATTATTAACAATATGGTAACACATCAGGAGGCTTCTCAACCAGATAGCAAATAACATTCTGTGACACTCTTTCTCTTGAACTACTTTACTTGAACTCTCTGAAGAGAGTCCAAGTAAAGTAATGCGGGTGGGGAAGAACTGTTAAGGCCATACATGGATAAAAGATTGGGTACTCCATGTTTTGGAGGAGACAGTGATGTGTGTCTGTTACTTCCACATATGTTTCTGCTCTGTAATTAACTTTCTGGCATTGTCAACCATGATAGGCAAAGTGAAAAGTAAAATAATGCTATGGATCGAAAATATCTCCACAAAAAATATCAAAAATCATAACTAATATAAAAAAAAATTATAATAAATATAAAAAATATATATCTAATAATAATAATAGAACCATAAAACCAAGAAAAATCATCAAACAAAAAACAGCAACAAGAAAAAAAGCAACATTTATAGCCATTAAAAACTCAAATATAAATGATATACACCACCACTGCAAACAGCCTCATCCACCTCAAAGCATGCAAACTATGCATTACATGATTCTTATATGTGCATTCATCACATCTAACAGTCTATATCAGAGAATAACAAATATTGAATGATCACTCGTGATTACTCTGGCTCAAAATTTGTTTGTGACGCTCTGTGGCTTTCATATGCTGTCATTGAATGCACTCCCAATTTCAGTATTCATGCTTTACCTCTGATTATTTATCTCAAATAGTTCATGTTTTACAGTCTGATTACCAAAAGAATGAAATATGTCCCTTGGAAATCTCAAGATTCAAAATGGTCTAGCTCCAGCAATCAAGCTGCAAAGGTGTGCAAGTATTTGCTGTTAGAATACTTGATAATAATAATCCTGCCATCATCCTCTCAATATCTGGTTATTTTTCATAAACATTTCTCATTCAGAAGACCTGCATAACTCAGTGGAAATGACACTTGTATCCTCTGAGCTAGCCTGCCTGAATATATACTTAAGTTCAAGTTTAGTTGCGTAGAGGAACTTTTTCTAAGCCTTTCTTCAACTGGTTCTCAAGTTAGTCAATTTCTGCCACAAGCAAGCAGATTTTTTCTCCCAGAAACTCATTTTTTTTTTTTTGTCCCATAAACTCAAGAAAATCGACTGTAAAACCCACACCATTTCAGACAAAAAGATATCCTGTTAGGATTGGGTACCAAGAGATGGCAGCACTTCTTTGCCAGTCTCTCCATCAGTTGCTGCTTCTAATTAGTGATAGGCTCTAATTTGAATCTCTGATTGGCTACCGGTAAAGCTTGAACTGCCCACTCAGTCTCCAAAAGCTAGATTAGGGTTAAAAAAAAAGACCTTAACTACTCCCTATAAGGGAATAAAAGGCAGTAGCTGGTTTATTTATTTTATTTTTCATTCAAAATACGATGTATGTATATGTCAGCTATCCTCATGGTAACTCTGCTCATAATCTAGCCGTTTTTTTTTTTTTTTTTTAAATCTAAGGAGTGTCTTTCACTCACTCACTTTCAATCTTCTGTCCTTTGGCATTACAATGGCAAATATAACAACCTTCACTACTTCTACTTCTTTCTTTCTAGGGTATGATTGTCGTTTTCTGCTCAATCAATCAATCTGAACATCTAGTGCAAATTAATAACTGAAATAATCCTTCTTAAAATAAGGAGGCCTTCATCCTCCCACTCAAACTCAAGCCACTATCCTATCCTTGCTTTTACAATTGCCAAAGCAATTTAACATAAAAATTCAAAATATCACAAGTAAAAACTCTAGCTATGCACACACAGACTATAATGCAGCCTGCAACACAACATAAATGGGACAAATGTAGGAAACTTGCCTCCTACTCAAATGGCAGTAGAGCCCAGCAATCCCTTACCAAGACTAGTCAGCATAATAAAAAAAATGTCCATCCACTTCTCTCATGTCCACATAGTACCATGTAACATTTCCCAAAGATCATGTTTACCTCCACTCATGCACAGATAACTGATGCAAATCACCTCTCAACTATAGCAAGAACAGCTCACTGCATGAGAGATTATCATTTTCCAATCCACAATAAAATTTCCTTAACAGACTGCATACCGATAGGTCTCCTGGTCTAGGGAGTATCCCTTTCATGCCAATTGAGCTAAAAATCTGCACTTATGAATTAAACCCTTCTACATTTTCTGTATAAGATATTATCCTCATCTTGTTTCCATTCTACAGTACATGGATGAATGGAAACAAGACTTTCAAAAAAAGGCAATCAGCCATTAGACATCATTCCAATGCCCTTACCTCTGTCTTCTTCGAAGGAGATTGGTCAATGATTAGTTGACTAATGTGGATTCTATGCTCTCACAGTGCATGAGTTTTGCAAGGCAGCCTTACTCACCATTGAACACAGGCTATGTCAAAGTTTGGAGAAAATGTTCTTGACTTGGCTTACTTAGTATGCCATCATGGTTTCCTTTAATCCTTTGCAAATGGATCAGTAGTTTCTTTGCTAATCATTAATTACATGTCATGGTGTGTGGCTTCCTCTATTCTGACTTTTCCACCAATGAGAATGTACCCAAAGTACTGTATTATGAATTCTCTCCCATCTATATATGAATGACCTTGTCTCACTAACCTTAAATACTATCAGAGTTTTACTGATGACAGCACACTCCATTTTAATTTGACAAAACTTATGAGGTTAAAATATCTCTGAGCTTGAAAATGTTCCATAACCAATGTTTAAAACTCTGGTCTCCTTACTCTTTTCCAGTGGAGTTAGAGCAACCTAGTGAACAGTGCTAAAACAGAGTTCTGTCTTATTTCTCTGGGGGGGGGTCCTTCACTTCCCCTTACCATACTAAAATTTCCAGTCAAGATCAGATTTCTCTTCTAGAAGTACATCTCTTGCCTTTCTTGGCACAAACACATTACAATCACAGTCTCCTCAGGCTACAAAAATCTTGGTGTCCTTTTCTGTTCAAGACACAGTGCTCACATACACATCTAACTCCTGCCACCATATAAATCCTAAATTCACTGAACTTCAGAATACAATTCTCATATTTCAGATGGTGCATCAAAATCTCTAAAATACTTGATGGTATACAGAACAGGGAAAGTTGCATTCAAACTGATGACCTGTGTCTCACAAACTCACGTTTTTCTAAAAATCATTTGTCTTTTTTGATGAGTATTTTCATAGGCACTGCTCCACCAAATTGGTCCCTATTGTTCTCAACTTTCCATTATGCAGGTCAAAACACAAGCAGTGGCTAATTAATAACTAAACAAAACAGTCTGTTTCAAGTTAGCTTCCTATTATCCTCATGCCATTTTCCCCACTGAATACAACTCCAGCTTTTGATATACAAGAGACCAAAACATTTCTTCATTCTCCTTACCTGCTCATCCACACAAAGCATGCAAGTTCTAGGTTTTGCAACCGATAGTGTGAGGAGTTGATATAATCATTGTCATCAAATTTCTAATATGTACCGTCAAAATGGTGAGGATATTATGATACTACTACTACTACATCATTAAGTTTACATTATTACTAGCTTCCAATCAAAAAATGTCCCCCAAGGTAGTCTGTTATCTGTCAGGACTGCATATTGTCAGATGTTATATCTTGATCTTTTAAAATCTTTCTAACTGAATCAATGGCTAGATTTTGGTCCTTCCTCTGGGTCTTTATCCTGCTACTCTGGCAGGTAAACATCCATTTTGCTAATCTTTCTTCTCCCATTCTGTTTAACTACCCATACCATCACAAAATAAGCACTGTTCACATATTCCTGAATGCTGCTAATGCCAGGTTCTTTCCTAACACCTTCATTTTTAGTATGATTCTACAGCTGATGAAATCTGTTCTCATTCTCCTTTTTTTTCTCATAACTCTCATATCTGTGGTCTCCAGTCTTTAATCTGTTTTATTTCTAACCCAGTTACACATATACTGGTTGAATACCATGTTGTATGTTAGTAACTTTAATTTTGACTAAGTTCTTTCTTATTTCATATAAATTTATCCATTTCACCATACCAGTTTTGCTTATTGTGTTGTCTATTTCATATTTAAATTGAATCTTTACTAAAAATTTTTAACTAAGTATGTGACATATTTTACTTATTAAGTTTACATTATTAATAAAGTTTCTCCACACAAGATGCAACTGATATTTACAAAGTTCCTGCATTATTTTATAATCCTTGTCTTGTTATTCCTGATTTTCCTGTCAAAACTGTTATTAGCTATTCAACTTAAAGAATCCTACAGACCCATATTGGATTTATTTAAGAGCATCAGGAGTAAAGAAAAAAGTAAAGAGCTAGTTTATCATATTTGATTTTGATATTAGGTCAAATGCCACTTTTCTTCATGCTGTGGTTCATATAGATGATAATTATAGTGGAGATAATATTTACAATTGTCTTCAAAATGATTTTACATTGAACCATCTTTCATCCTTCAATTCTAAATACTGACTTAAATATGGACTATGCATTTTTGTATAACGTACCGTTTACACCAAATAATTGTAGCATTTTGAACAGTTTTTCTCTTGTAACCTGGTCATATGCCTTTTAAGAAGTACAAAACTTAAATACAGATCCATGTTAAATTCCCATTATTTCTGAACTATTTCTCTTAAAGTGAAAATCTGATCCCGATGACCATTATTTTGACTAAAACCTGCTTGTTCGTCTCCAAGTTCTTCTTCCAAATTGTTTGTAGCCTCTTTATAAATATGTTTGCATAAATCTAACTGGAACACTCAGTAGTAAAATTTCTTTGGAATTTTCATATTGTCTTAATTTCTCTTTTTATAGATGGGCCCCACAAAAGCTCTATCCAATTATCTGGAATTTGACTTTATGATCCTGCCTACCACCACGTGAATGAACAATTAAAGAGAAAGCAAACTTCCTCTATGTTAATCACTGCATGCCATGGTGGACAGCATTCTCTCTTTCTCCTCAAGCTTCACTAAAGAAAGTGCCTTAAAAATGCTGTTCTATCACTACCCTCTTTCTCTTTTACAAAAATGACTACTCAATTGCTGCTCAGGCACCTAAGTTTAAGACTGTTTGCAACTAGTGCCCTAAACAATGATCTCTATACCATCCATCAACTGTCTCCATACCAACTTCAAGGTTACCAAAACTTAGTCCCTGCTATTTTCTCATAAAAAGGGATCAGACATACCCTTCTTTCTTTTAACCCTTTTTATAGCCACTTGGCTATAAAAAAGAGACACCCAAAATTGTCTCCCAATTCTCTCCATCTGTTTCTATCCTAAGCTTGTTGGTATCCAAATGTTTTTCTTATATCATCTAACCATCTTCTTTCAGGTATTCCAACTGATCTCTTACCTTCATATGGTAGTCACTCCAGTAAAACTTTTGTTCATCATTGTCCTTGAGCCTTGTGATGTGTCCTGCCCATTTCCATTTCTTTTGAAGTATGTTTTCTCCAATATCTAAAAATTTGGTTTTAGCTCTTATTTCTTCATTTTTGATTTTATCTCTGAGTCTTATTAGCAGACATCTTTCCATTCTTCTTTCTGTTTTTTGCATTTTATCTATTATTTCCTTTTGGATTAGCCAGGTTTCTGCTCTATATGTCATAACAGGCAATACACATTGGTTGAACAGCCTTGCTCTGTTCTCAGGTTTTATTTAGCTTTTAAAAATCTCTTCAATTTTCCAAAAGCTGCTCATCCCATTCCTATTCTTCTCTTCCCTTCTTCCATGACTCCTTGTTTCTTCATTGTTAACAATTTTCCTAAGTATATATACTCATCTACTATTTCAATTTCTTTATTGTTTATCTTAACATTGTGTCTTTCATAGTATCCTTTTCAGTTTATCTTAGTTTGGTTTTCTCAGAATTAATGTCTAATCCAATTTCTAGTGATTTAGTTGTTAGCTTTTCTATCATTTCTTTTAAATCTTTCATATTGTTTGCAATAATAAGAATATCATCAACAAATACTACCCTTACCCTCAGTAATACACAAATCATCAGAGAGGGGTCATATCTGACATCCTGGATTGATATTGCTTGAGGTAGCAAAAGAGAAGAGTGAGAGAGTTAGGATGGTGAGTCTGTTGCCAAGATATGACAGTGAAGAGTATAGAAGCAGGGCCATAATTGCTAATGACTTTATGCGTGAATTATGTCTGATGAGTGGTGTGGAATTTGTGGATGTGTGGAATGAGTTCGATGGGTGAAAGGATTTATATAAAATGGATGGTTTACATTTGAATGGATTTGGTGTATGGAGACTTGAAAAAGTGTTGTCGAATGTAATGGAAGTGAATGTGCAGAATCAGGGAAACTAGAATTATTAAGGGGGGTGAGGTAGATATGCAGATTTTAGGGAGGCAGTTGAGTGTGTGAATGTGTGTAATATGCCCAGGCGAGTAGGAAAGACCACGAATCAGAATGGGATAGTTAGTATAAGGCATCAAAATAGGGATGGGACTAATTGGCTTCTGCAATTAATGTATACAAATGCCAGAAGTATTAGGAACAAGAAGGAAGAATTTTTGGCCTTGGTTGGCACTTCCAGACCACAGGATATTGGCATTAGTGAAATATTGCTGATAGAAGATGACATAGCTAGTGGGACTGAATGTGAGGGGTATGGTGTGTTCAGGAGTGACAGGGAGAATAAAATGGGGGGAGGAGTGTTATTGATGATAGCTGATAAGCTACAGCCAAGAAGAATAGAAGTGGAACTACAGGATAGAGAAAAGAGCACATTTGAGGCTATTTGGTGCTGCTATAGACCAGGTGATGGAATAGATGGTGGGGATGGTAAGCATAAGCAAATAGAAGAAATGAGTGGAAGGAGGGTAATTATTATGGGAGATTTCAACTATGGTAACATTGATTGGAAGGAGGAGAGGACACATGGGAAGAAGGAAATGGATTTTATGCAGTTATTAATGGATAACTATCTGCAACAGCATGTAATGGAAAATACTAGGGGTCAAAGAGTGCTTGACCTGGTAATTGCATCGGAGAATTTGGCTGTAACGAATATGACCACGTTACCACCAATTGGTGAGAGTGATCACGGGGTCTTGACTTGGGAGGTGGCTAAAGGTGTGGAATTTACAATTAAGACAGGGTACATGTGGAATTATCGGGCTGGTAAGTATGAAAAGCTTAGGAGATTGATTGGTACAGTGCCATGGCATGTACAACTGCAAGGGCTAGAAGTTGACAGTGCATGGGAGGCAGTTAAAGAGTGTTTGCAGGAAATGATGGCTCACTGTATACCTAGAGTCCGAATAGTAAATCAAGTAGGGGTTAAATGGATGAATAACACCATTAAACTTGAGCTGCAAAAAAAGAAACAACTGTGGAGGGAATTTAAGGAGAGAGGTGACCTGCAGGCACACGAACAGTATAAAGCACAGGCCAGAAGGGTAACGAGTGTGGTAAGAAAAGCAAAAGCAGATTATGAAAGGGAATTAGCCATGCAAGCTAAAGAGAATCCCAAACAGTTTTTTCGATCTGCTGCAAGTAAAAGAAAAAATGTATACGGAAGAATGATTTTAAGGAATGCCGATGGTAGGGAGGTAACCAAATCAGTTGATATAGTTGAATTACTGAGCGAGCACTTTGCAAGAATATATCATCCAGGTGGTGACATTGCAGAAATGAATGAACCAATAGATTATACGGGAATTGTGGTGAATGAAGTGGAGGTGAGTAGTCTATTGCAAAACCTCAATGTCAATGCATCTGTAGGATTGGATGGTATACCAGCTCGTGTCATACATGAAGCGGCTAAAGAATTGTCAGTACCCTTGACCATTTTGTTTAATTTGAGTCTCGGGTCTGGGTTAGTCCTGAGGGAGTGGAAAGAGGGGAAAATAGTTCCACTGCATAAAAGAGGTTCCAAGACTGCTGTTGTAAATTACCGAACGATTAACATATCAGGAATCGTTGTCAAGGTCTTGGAGAAATTAGTCAAGAGAAGAATACAGGATTGGATAGATGAAAATGGGATACTGTATGGGGGACAACATGGTTTTGTGAAGGGTAGATCATGCCTCAGTAACTTGCCCATGTTTTATAACACAGTGATGGCTGAACAGGATAAGTGTAATGGGGTTACAGTGATTCTGCTGGAACTTGCTAAGGCCTTTGACAGGATACCACACAGAATTCTAATCAGTAAACTGCAGCATATGGAGATGGATATAGGGTTGGTGAGATGGATAGGATGGTGGTTGACGGAGAGATATCAGAGAGTAGTCTATTCAGGAGTGGGGTCCAAAAGACGGCTTGCGACTAGTGGTGTGCCACAGGGTCCTGTTCTTGGACCACTACTTTTCAATTTGTTCATTAACGATATAGGAAAGGATCCGAGAGGAAGTGTTCACTTGTTTGCTGATGATGCAAAGTTGGGTAAAGCAATTGTGAGTGCAGAGGATGTCAAAATTTTGCAAGATGATTTGGATAGATTGGGGGACTGGGCTAAGGAGAATGGATGTCAATTTAATGTGGCAAAGTGTAAGGTTATGCATTTTGGGGTGAAAAGATTAGCAGCAGTATAACACATTGGTGGAACTGTACTCCAGGAGATTGACAAAGCCAGGGATTTGGGGGTGTTGGTGGATAGGGAGTTGAAGTTTAGGGGGGCACATTGCAAAAGTGGCTAAATCAGCTCATTAAATCACTTTGTTACTGAAGAATACTTTGCCGAGCAGAGACAAGAAAATTATTGTTCCCCTATATCGAGCCTTGATAAGACCCCATCTAGACTACTGTACCCAGATATGGGTGCCAGGGTTTCTTCTTGATGGGGAAGAGGTAAAGAGGATCCAGAGATGAGTAACCAAGATGATAGTAGGTCTGTGGAATGAACCTTATGAGAACAGGTAGAAGATTTGTGGGTTGCAAAAATTGGTTGATAGGCAGAAAAGGGGTGATATAATTGAGACATTCAAATTACTGAAGAGTTTCTATAAGATTAATCCAGAAGATATTTTTGAGAATAGGACTGGTAGTGGGAGGACTAGGGGCCATACATGGAAGCTGGGCAAGAATGTGGTTAGCAGGGATGTTAGAGCTAGGTTTTTTACTTGGAGAGAGGTGAATGAGTGGAACAAGCTGCCAGAGTCTGTTATAGGTGCTATAACCATGAATGAGTTCAAGGGGAGGTAATGATAGATACTGTGTGAATGTTGAATAGTTGTTCTTGACATGATGTTAGGGCCTCCCTCGATGAGTCTGTCGACTCCTTGGAGTTGCCAGAAATAATAATAATATTTACTTGCAGACTCTGCTAGCACACACATACCACATCAATAGCTTCTATCAACTTTCAAGAACTTAAGTTCCTATAAGATAGTAATTATTATTATTATCATATACAGGCACCTCCATTGTCTGAAGATTCACCCAGGAAACCCAATCTATCATATCTCTCCTTGAACCCACTTACAGACAAAGCACTTACAACAGATTCTGGCAACCTTTTCCACTCATTCACAACTCTCCAAGCAAAAAATCTAGTCCTCACACCCTGCTAACTACATCTTTATTCAACTTCCAGGGATGACACCTTGTTCTGGTTCCTATAGCCAAGTGTGAAACATTTCCCCTGCATCAATCCTATAAAACCCTTTAAGCAACTTAAATGTTTCTATCTTATCCCCTTTTTTTCCTCATATGAACCAACTTCTGCAATCCACACACCCTCAATTTTTCCTCATAGAGGAACATTCCACAGGCCATCGCATCTGAATCCTCTCCACTGCTTCCTCATCCCTAAGAAATCTGGGAGACCAGACTTGAGCACAGTAATCCGGCTGTGGGCGTATCAAAGCCTTATAAAGAGGAATAACAACAATGTTAATTCTACATGTTAATGTGTTCTTCAATAGCCAAGTGATTGTATGGGCTACCTTAGAAACCTTATCAAGATGTCTTCTTAACTTTAACTCTCTGTCTACCACCACCCCTAAATCAGTGCCATAAATGTGATACATGGCTTGTAATCTATTTTTCCCAAAATGAATAACTTTTGATTTCTTCATATTAAACTGACACCTATTACCTTTTGACCATATTCACAGCCTATATAAATTGCTTTCATTAACTATTACTCTACCTAATTTTGCATTATCAGCAAACAACTGAATATTTCCTTTCAGGTTATTTCCTATATCATTTATAGGAATGATATAATCCCAGCAATGGCTGGGACCATTACTGTATAATTTAAACAGTAATGGTCCCAGCACTGAACCTTGTGGCACACCACTTCCATATACCATCTTTTTGATATCTGTCCAGCAGCCACCCTCTTATCCACCAGTGTCATGCCCATTCTCTTTTTTTTTTTTTTTTGAGTAGCAGAGTTCCATAAGGTATTCAAATGCCTTTCAAAATCATCCAGCCAAACCATCATGTAGCCATTCCCTTTATCCAACTCAGCTGTTACTCTAAGTAATTTTACTTATAGTAACTTAAAGTAAGTTACTATAAGTTATTTTTAACAATTAACTGTATGTACCCATTTCATATCCATGCTCATTTCAGGAGTACAGATCAGAGCAGCATAGACAAATGCTAGCTAAAGAAAAATTCATATAGTAATAACAAAAAAGGCCTGCTCACTTAAAAAGAAAAATCATTTCAAATAGATGACATATCAATTCAGAAAAAAAAATGCATTAGTAAACAAAAAGACATCATTTCAGGAGTTATCTATATACCTACATAACATCTCGTAAAGTTCCTATAAGGATGAAAATATTTTCTCCTTATAATTATATATGAGGGGTGAAAACTAACAGAAGCTACATTATAATGATTAAAAATAATAAAAATTCAGTATACGTTATCAAGAAATCTTACTTTTCCTTCTTTTGAAAGAACAAGAAGAGAACCCCACTCAGCAACTACATTCTCAACTGCAGGAAATGGAGCAGAATAAGCTGCAATTAAACAATTGACAGAATTTTGTTTTCACATAATGACAATCTTTAATCAAAAGTTTAGAAATTAATGTCAATATTTTAAAAGAATAATTAACGTTTGTACCCAGTAGCATATTCATCATCAACAAATTCCTGATATGGACTTGCAGGGAAGGATGGGGGGGGGGGGGAGTGTTCAGAATATTATGATAGTACTACTACATGAAAAAGTAAATTTATTACCTACTTCCTATTAACAATTTTCTTCCAAAATAGTCTGTTATCTGTGAAAAATCAATATTATTAGATCTTATATTCCATCTTCTAAGATACATCTTACTGTATCAATTCACCAACACTTTGGTCTGCTCTGGATCTTTTTCCTGCCATTCTGGCAAAAAAACAGAAAAAGTATTTTGCCATTTATTAGATCTACTAACACATTCCTAAGTGCTAACAACATCAAGTTCTTTCCTCATTTTTAATATAATACTACCACTGATGCCCTATTCACTTCTTACCAATCTTTCTCAGAACTCTCACATCTGTGGCTTTCAGCCTTTGATCAAGTGCTATTTCTAATCCAAGCTTTCATATCCACAGGTTAAAACTGGTTTAAACACTGTCTTGTATGCAGGTAATATAGTGTTTTGACTAATTTCTCTCGTGTTCCACATAAATTTATTCTGTCAACTTCCTACCATAATAGCTTTGCTAATTCCCTTGTCTGTTTCCATATTTAATTTGCCATCTTCACTAAAAAATTGTGCCTAAATAGCTGAAATGTTTTACTTGTTCCATAAGTTTTCCATTCAGAATGCAGTATTTTTGGTGTTTCTGCCTATTTTATTGTCTCTGTCTTTTTAATACTGATTTTCATACTAAATTTATTACAGCAGTCATTCTATTTTGTTAGAGGTATCCTGCTCTCTTGTAGTGGATTTATTTAGGAGTATAACTTCATCTGGATAAAGTAAAGACCTGGGATTAACATTTCCAATTTTGATATCAGGTTTAACACAACTTTTCTTCCTAATGTCATCCATATAGATGATGAATATCAGAGGAAATAATGTGCACCCTTGCTTCACATCTGATTTAACATCAAACCTTCTTCAATTCTAACTGCTAACTTATAAATCAAATACAGACTATATATAGCTGATATAATGTCATTTCTCATGTCTTAAAGTGGATCTCAGAACCTAACAACTTCTACTTACTATATTAACTGAGTGGCCAAATTAAAACTGGCTTGGGTTCGAACTTCCAAAGCTTAAATTCCATAATTTTTTTTTTTTTTTCAATTTTTCTTGAATATATTTGAATAAATCTTACCAGGAACACTCAGTAGAGAAATTCCTTCATAATTTTCACATTCAGTTTTATTTCACTTTTTATAGATGAATACTATGAGAGCACTCCAATCTTCTGGAATTCAAACCTCTGACCAAGCCTTTTTGAATTATGCAGTGTAGCCAATTTAACGTTTTTATACCTACATGTTTTTTTTATACTTCCATATATACCTCTGTTTATACCCTCCATAGTTTAGTTAAGAATATTAGGTTAACTCATTGTACTTACTGTTTTATAAAGGTGTGTGATTTATTTATTTAGTTGACCGAGTTATTTAGTTTGTAAGTAAATCTTGTATTTTTTTGTTTAGATACGATATTGTTGGTATGATACCAATGTGTGATAGTGGTGGAAAGACATGACTGTTGGGTGATTTGAATTTACATGATTTTATACAGTGCAGTATGTGTGTATGAGATGCATTTGTCATGAAAGTTAATGGGTTTATGGGAAGAGAATGAAACTGGTGAGTGAGTGTGTATTAAGTGTTTCCAGAGTGAATTAGGTGGCAAGAATGAAGCAAATGTTAGTTGAGTAGACGGTATCAACAGTAGAATGAAAAATATTAATGTTAGAATTAACGTCGTGACAGTGAAAATACAGGAGAAAGAAATGGACTTAAATAAGGAAATAGTGTGCTTGAATATTATCCTTCAGAGGAAAAAGGGCAAAATCGAAAAGTTGCAGAAGGATAAGAGATTAGAGGGGCTGAGAAGAGAAAGAAGCAGAGAAAAATTAGAAAAATAAGGTAAGGATAAAATTATGTACAGAGACTCTATGAAAGTATAACAAAATCATGTTTCCCTAGCATAACAATTAATAATATTAGTAATCCTCTTCGGATGCAGAAAGGTAAGGCAAAAGAACTAATTATCTTGGTTGGCACTAATGATCTGACAGAAGTATTCTATGAGGGAAAATATGAACAAGTTGTTAGAAAAAACAAAAATGCAAGGCAAGAAGCTAAAGATTGTAAGTGTCCTGCCGCACTATAGAGGTAAATTGAGGAGGAGAGTACCGATAGCAAACAAATCAATATGCAGGTTGTGCAGATAGAATGATGTAGAATTTGGGGACCTATGCTCTAAGTGTTATAGGAAGAAGGATTTGTATAATGCTCATGGACTGCACCAAAATGGTTTTGGTGTTAGGTGTCTAGAGAGAGCTTTTTCACTGAGCATGCTGAAGTGCAAATTCAGGGAAACTTAAGCAATTAGGGTGGATGCGGGTGAACGATGCAGATAAAAGACACATGAGGTGAGTGAGTGTGAGAATGACAAACAAGTGCAGAATCTAATCTCCCAAGCAAAAAATACTGAATAGACTAGTCAATTCAGGAGGTAAAGGTGATTGGGGAGCCTAAAGGGATGCTGTAGTTTCTATATACTAATGCCAGAAGTATCAGATACAAGACGCTCAGGCAAAAAAGGTGACCAGCATGGCAGGGAAGGCAAAATCAGATTATGAGAAGATCTAGCCGAGCAGGCCAAAGGAATTCGCAGAGTTCTTTCATTATGTGGCAAGTAAGAAAAAGAATGACTACGGAAGATTAACCTTAATAAGTGATAATGATGGTCATGAGGTGACAGAAGCAGATAAAATAGTTGAATGACCATTATGAAAGGGTATATCATCCTAGTGAGGTTACTGCTTTTACCTATGTGACAGACACTAATGTGGGAACAGAGGGAGTGGCGATGAATTGAAGGTTTTTAGGATATTGCAGTATCTCAATGTAAATACAGTTGTGGGATTAAATGGAATATCAGCTAGGGTTTAGCGAGAATGTGCAAGGGAAGTAATGCCTTTGACTAGGTTCTTCTCAAAGCCTCAGCTCTGGTGGACTTCAAGAGGAAAAATAATTGCTTTCCATAAGAACCAATCAGTATCTCAGGCATGGTGGTAAAAGTACTAGAAAAATTGGAAAACATAGAGAATTCAAGAATGGGTAGATAAAAATATGACACTATGAGGGTTAATATGGCTTTGTGAAAGATCAGTCATGCCTTAGTAATTTACTAACTTTCTGCATACCAGCTTTGATGATTCTGTTGTCTTTCCATATTTAATTTAGCATCTTCGCAAAAAATCGTGCCTAAGTAGCTGAAATGTTTTACTCGTTCTATAGGTTCTCCATTCACAATGCAGTTGATATTTTCAATGCTTCTGCCTATTTTCATTGTCTTTGTCTTGTTATTGCTGATCTCCATACCATATCAATTACGACAGTTATTCAATTTAGTCAGGGAATCTAGCAGACTTGAAGCGGATATATTTAGAAGTCTAACATCGTAGAGATAAAGCAAAGATCTCCAATTTTGATATCTGGTTTAATACCATTTTCATTCATAGTGTGATCCATATAGATAATGAATAACAGAGGGGGATAATGTACATCCTTGTCTGACACTAGATTTAACATTAAACCATCTTCCTGTACTTCCTTCAATTCTAACTGCTGACTTACAACTCAAATAAAGACTAAGTATCGCTTGATATAATGCCCCACTGACACCATATAACTGTAGTGTTTTGAATAGCTTTTCTCTTGGCACCTTGTCATATGCCTTTTCCAGATCTACAAAACTTAAATACCAATCTTTGTCATATTCCCATGATTTCTCAACTATTTGTTGTAAAGTGAAAATCTGATCCTAACAGCCTCTATTTGGCCTGAATCCAGCTTGTTCTTCACCAAGATTTTTTTCCCACAATCCTTCTCAACCGTTTCTCAAGTATATTTGTGTACAACTTACCAGGAACACTCAGTAGAGAAATACCTCTGCAATTCTCACAATCAGTTTTATTTCCCTTTTAATATATATCGGTACTATGAGAGCTCTACTCCAATCATCTGGAATTCATCCCTCTGAACTGTGCAGCTGTTAGACTTTTATACCTCCATACTTGACCATTTCTGGTTGAATATCACTTATTCCTGCTTTTCCACATTTCAGGCCTTAGATGGTTTTTTTTCTACTTCAAATATTGATATATGTATTCCTGACTCTAGTTGAGTGTTTTTTACCACTGTGCTATCATTGCTAGTTTCATTTAGCAATTTTTCGAAGTAATTACCCCATACTTCAAGGATACCTTTTTCTCCAGTTTTCATGTCATCTTGATCATCTCTAATTCATTTTACAGTATTCTTAATTCCATTTCTGAGATTCTTCAACAACCTCCAGAATATCTTGCCACCTTCTTGATATCTATTTTCCATGTTCTTACAAAAGTCTTCCCATGACTTTTGTTTAGCTAGTTTTACACAGTGTTCAGTTTTCTTACATTTGTCTCTGTATTCTTTAAGAGCACAATCCGACTTATTTGCCAGGAACTTTTGATATGCTTTCTTTTTTTCCTTCACTGCCTCTTTAAATTCCTGTGTCCACCATGGTGTTCTGATTTTTCTATCCTTGAATACAACCTCACTACGTCTCTCCGAATCAATATTTTTTTCAGGGCTTGCTACTGAATCTCCAAGGTTTGGTTCCTGTTCTCAAACTTTCATTTTTTCTTGAATAATGTTTGTGTATTTTTAGTCTACAATTCACATTTGAGAACTGCTCAACTTTTATTCTCTTTAAAACTTTCTTACGTTCTTCTTTTCAATATGAAATTCAATTTTATCCTGCTCAAGACTACATGGTGAACACTTCCAATTCCAAACCCTCCGTACACTCTGGTGTCCTGCACCAAGGAGAAAACATCACTATCAAAAATAACATAGTCAATGAGATTTTTCTTATTCCTTGCCTTTACTCTCCATGTGAATTTATGCACATTTTTATGTTGAAACATTGTGTTAGTAATAACCAGTCCATGTCCTGAGCAGAAATCCAAGAGATATCTGCCATTATTATTAGCTTTGAACTTTTCTTTAAATTTTCCCTAAATATTTTTGTATGTCTGACAATCAATTCCTACTCTGCTATTTAGATCCCCAACAAGGACCAACTTTTCCTTTTTCATTGCCAGTTGCTTTCTCTAAAGCCTCAAAAAATTCCTCCACTTCTACCTTAGTAGAACCTTCTCTAAGACCACAGGAACAAATAAGTCTCATTGTCCAGTTCCCCATTCTGATATTTGCCCATATCAGTCTACTTGAGACTGGCTGTCGTTCAAGATTAGCCTTGTATTTAGAATTGAATACTATGGCTCCTTCTTTTCCTTGATTGTCATTGCCTGAGTATAACATTTTGTATTTATTGCTCAAAAAGATTTCACCAATTTTTGTCTTTTGTTTCAGTCACCCCTATTATGTCGATCTGGTACTTATCCAATTCCTCAACTAGCTCCATTTCTTTGCCATTCAGACTTCTTATGTTGATAGTACCGATCTTTAATTCTGGTGATGTTGAGTTGGGGTGTTTTTTCAGATTTGTTCCTGTAGCTGACTTTTCGCTGTTCGTCCTGCTTCCTTGGCAAAAACAACAGGGATTTGTTTAAACGGGCGACACCCCAGCCGGCATAAAAATTCTGTCATGTTGTACCATGATTTTATATTTTGGTTTAAACCAATAAGAATACAATTTGTTCAGCTAAATCCTAAATTGCCAGCCCATCCTCGTTCAGTATCCAGGTAAATACCTAGCAAGGTGCACCACAAGATGGAGAGGATTGGACATTGGTTCAGAAGCCCTGGTCGGTTCTCTGCATTCCTTTAAAGGCTATGTGGAGTTCTCCTCTCAGTTATACAGCTTTGATCTTTAAGGACCCCAATTCATTTATTGATGAGTATTAAATTTCATTTATTCATTTATTGATGAGTATTAAATAAAAACCAAAATATATATATATATATATATATATATATATATATATATATATTGTTGAAATTAGGATTTACTCGGGATGTATACATTTATAAAAATAAATTTAACTGACTAGAACCCGAGAAAGTATAACAAAAACCTTTAATACATCACAACTAGTTTCATCGGTGATCCGACTTCTTCAGGTGAGAAATAAAAACATAAGACATAAAATAACACGGTAAAAAATTAACTTTACAGCTTAATAAAAAGCAGAATAATAACAGTCATATTTGAATAGGTGACCGCGTGCTACCGTTGGCATGAGTAGAATGTGTGCGACAGCTAATTTTTGAGCGCCAGTACTGGATTACTGCGCTATGGGAATCGGGTAAATTGTAGCTAAGATTATTGTTTAAATGTGAAGGGTCCAGAACTATTTCTTTTGATTCGAGATTCTTCTTTCGAATTCATCCTTGCAAATATATAAATTAGTAGTGCGTTCCCAATCAACTTGATGTGGCTGTTCTTCAAGGTTAGAGTTTGCCGAGAAAAGGACATGACTGGAAAGGGCGCTCGCTCGTGCTCTACTGTAGGAGATGTCACGTCTATGTTCCTCAAGACGAAGTGAAACAGATTTGTCTGTCTGGCCAAAATAAAGTTTTGTGCAACTGTGGTCGACCTTATTTTGGCCAGACAGACAAATCTGTTTCACTTCGTCTTGAGGAACATAGACGTGACATCTCCTACAGTAGAGCACGAGCGAGCGCCCTTTCCAGTCATGTCCTTTTCTCGGCAAACTCTAACCTTGAAGAACAGCCACATCAAGTTGATTGGGAACGCACTACTAATTTATATATTTGCAAGGATGAATTCGAAAGAAGAATCATCGAATCAAAAGAAATAGTTCTGGACCCTTCACATTTAAACAATAATCTTAGCTACAATTTACCCGATTCCCATAGCGCAGTAATCCAGTACTGGCGCTCAAAAATTAGCTGTCGCACACATTCTACTCATGCCAACGGTAGCACGCGGTCACCTATTCAAATATGACTGTTATTATTCTGCTTTTTATTAAGCTGTAAAGTTCATTTTTTACCGTGTTATTTGATGTCTTATGTTTTTATTTCTCACCTGAAGAAGTCGGATCACCGATGAAACTAGTTGTGATGTATTAAAAGTTTTTGTTATACTTTCTCGGGTTCTAGTCAGTTAAATTTATTTTTATAAATATATATATATATATATTTATAAAATATATATATATATATATATATATATATATATATTGTAGTGATTCCATGCTTAAAGAAGAGGAGGCAGGCTTGATGAATGCATGATAAAATACATTCCTGATGAAGAAATTAAAGTTAGTGATACTGTTAAATTGTAAAGAGGTGATGTAAAAGTGAATTTAAAGATGAAAAGTACAGAATGTGAGAGGATATGAAAGTTTATGGAAGGAAGGGAAAAAAACAAGAGAGAGAGAGAGAGATAGAGAGTAAAATTTTTTAACTGTTTAAAAAATTAAACAGTTAAAAAATAAGTCTACAAGACAAGATATAAGAGTGAAGTGAGAAAAAGAACCATGACTGTAAATGAATTTGTAGGTTGTATATAAAAATAATACATAGTTTTTGGTGTTTAAAGTGCATTTGATGAGCAAAAGGACTTGTATATAACTGATGAACTGCATTTAAGGATTTGGAGTTAGGTGGAGAAAATTGTTCAGTGAGATAACAGAAATACAAAATCAGAGAAACTAAGGATGGTAAGCCTTAGTTTCTCAAGGCTGTCTGCACAAATCAATGTGAGCATGTGTGTGTGTGTGTGTAGACACTATTGAATACAGTGAAGTGAAAAGGATAAAAAAAAAAGCTGCATAGTTTTTCCCAAGTCTCAGATATGAATGAAATATGCATTAAAAGATCAAGGCTACCTATAAGTCTAAGCATTCTTCAATCTCCAAAAAACTTGAATTTTTCCACTGAAGACACTACTCCTCACCTGTAAAACTTCTAACACTGTACAAATCCCAAATCTACCCAACCATGGAATACTACTCACACATTTGGAATAGTCTGAGCAGCATCCAAAACATGTCTAAAATTGCTTCATGATGTAAAGAAGGCAATCCAATTAATCGATGGTCACTCTGTCATAGCTGTTCTATGAGGAATAGTGACTAAATTGGAGGAGAACAATAGTTAATAAAGATGAAGAAGCCTAGCAAGATGATTTAATAGATGGACAGGATAATGGTTACTAGTTTAATGTGACAAAGTGTAAGGTTATGAATTCTGAACTAAAGAGATTGCAAGCTGTGTATTATAGTGAAGGAACTCTACTGAAGGAAACTTATGAGGGTATAAATTAGAGTGTGATAGTGAATTGAAGTTCAGAGGACATATCACAAAAGTGGACAAAATAGCTCAAAGAATAAATCAAACGAAACACACCAACAAGCAGAGACAATGAGGTTATCATCTCTTTATGAGACTTTGATATAACTACATCTGGACTAGAAAGATTGGTTGCTTGGATTTCTTGAGGGTGTGGAAGTGAGAGAGCATTCACTTATCACTCAGTAAAATGATGCAAAATGATGATGAATGGTCTGTGGAGTACTCCAAATGAAGACAACATAAAAGTTTGTAGATTACAAAGTTTGGGTAAGCAAAAAAAGAGGAGATATGATAGAAACATATAGGTTTTTTATATAGAAATATATATATATATATATATAAGGATTTTATAGAATAGATATTAGAGAAATTTCCCAACACATGACTGGATGGTACAAAAACAGGATCACATCCTGGAGGCTGTAGTTAGCAAGAGCATAAAGACTAGAATTATTTGTATGAAAGGTAGTTAGTTAAGATAAAAAGCCAAATGGCTAGTTTTCTGGCACCTTAATATAGAAAATAAGGGGATAAACATCCTTTGTTGTTTTATAGCCAGTAAGCGAAACTAAAGATCGATAACTACGATCTATAAGTTTCATACTGAAAAACTATCGGCGAAGGCAATTCGAAGTAAAGGTGGAGCAAGCTCCCTCGCTATTCTTGATATTTTCTCATAATGTAAAACACAGCTCCTAGGAGATGTAATACTGTCATTACATTATGAGGAGAGGTCACTACCCAGACTGGTTTCAACCTTTATTGAGGTCTCATCAGTGAGTAGGTAGACCTGGAAGATATCAAAGCTTAGTGAAAAGAACTTACATACCTTCACTATACGAATGCCATAAAGGTGTAATTATATTTTAGTTAAGATAAAAAGCCAAATGGCTAGTTTTCTGGCACCTTAATATAGAAAATAAGGGAATAAACATCCTTTGTTGTTTTATAGCCAGTAAGCGAAACTTTTTCGGTATGAAACTTATGGATTGTAGTTATCGATCTTTAGTTTCGCTTACAGGCTATAAAACAACAAAGGATGTTTATCCCCTTATTTTCTATGAAAGGTAGTTATTATCAGTGGACATCTCATGGTGAATCTTTGGACTCCATGCAGATGCCCATATAATAATAATTAAAGGACTTCAATGACAATTCTGAAATTTTGTTTCAGCATTTCAAAATAAAAAGCATGCACAACAATGATCTTATAAGACATTGTTATTATTTTCAGAACAAGATAGTGGAAGCAAAATTTAATTTTTACATAGTCCAGAAAAAAGTAGGATAGTAGTCACGCACCAGATGATGAATTCCATCGACCACCAAAAGACAATCACAAACATCCATGCTCACAGTGGAATTCAAACCTGCAAGGCTTTGGTTAGTATTTAACCACTCAGCCAAAAAGGCCACCAAAAATGTAGGGGGGGGGGGGACCATATTCATTAAAAAGTAGCTTCAATAATGATGATATAACAATTAAAATAAATAAATCGTTTCTGAAACTTACCAATAAATTTGTTCTGTATGTCATAAATAGTCACAATATTCATCTCCACTGCAGTATTTGACCTGAAATTATGTCATATACTGACAGTTTTACAACAATTAAATACAAATAACATATATATATATATATATATATATATATATATATATAACAAATAAATAAATATATATGTATATACATTTAAAAATACTTATGAAATTTCATTTTTATATCCACTGTATGTTACTAATCACTAAACAAATGGTGACATAAGAGTGAGGTGTTTGATGACAGATATATAAAATCCGTATTCTATTTCCACTATTCTCTATGCTACAAGACAGAATGGTGGAAATGGAATTTAAACATGTGCAATACAGACAAGTCAACTCTCACTACACCAATCTGAAATGTAATGAATTCATTCATTATAACAAAGTACTACAAAAATTGTTCCATTTCTATTTTACAGGAAATTCCATATAGCATGCTTTCAACAATAACAAACAACCTCAGTCCTTGCATGTCTTTCTAGAATGAAAACTGAGAATACTTCATGTTACACAATCTCCTTGATTTTGATGCAATGCTACATTTTAACTCTTTATGCCATCTCACCCACTGTTGATGTCTATCCAATCCAGTGCAAAGGGAGCATCTGATGAATGGTTGCTAGTCCATTCATCAGATATGACATAACTGAAATGACATAACAACATTGGATTATACTGTCTTGGGCTCTGTAACAAATGTCTTTTTATGCTCCAAAGAAGTCAGACTGAATCCAATGAAATATCAGTAGCTCAATAAATTATCATATTAATTTTTGCTCTTGTGAATTGTACATCAACACTGTAATCAGTTAACAAGAACATAAGCAAAGGTTAGTAAAAAGTGTAAATGAGCCATCTATAGGGTACAAAGAATCAACATGTGATGAAATTATATATTGCATTAACAATGCTCTGGCTAGACTGAACTTAATAAACTTCAGGATTTCATACAAGATGCCAATGAGGTTCAAACCTCATTTCATCTAGATCATTTTGATCAAAAAAAAAAAAAAAGATTCAAAAAGATAATTCCTGTTTGAAACAGATATTATGTTTAGAATACCTAGTCAACATGTTCTAAATGGACTATTACTAATATAACTACTTTTGACACACTCATTGAATTACCAACATATCACCAAGTGAATCTGAATTAATGTATATTTGTCACAGAAACCATGATAATTCTAATGAAAAAAATTGAAACAACAAAAACTGAAAATTCAACTTTGAACAATTTCAAACTATTTTTATATAAACAATAATAAGGGTATGTGAAGTCTCTTTATAGCACAGGCAGCGATTTTTATAGTTAAACAAAATCTGTTTAAGATTGGGAAGTTTTATAATTCAATTATATGAAGTTTTATAATTCAATTTTGATGTATAAAACAATTTGAAATGATACAATAATAGATATTATTATTATATGTGTTTGCAATGCTATTATTATAATGCATATATGTAAATAAGATTTTCACTTCAAGACAAAAAGATGAAAAGTCATCATCATCAATTTTCTGATATGTTACCCTCAAGATATGTTCAGGCTTCTATGACTACTACATTCAGGTTACACGATTAAGTTTACATTATTATTAATCTCCACAATTTTCCTTGAGAATTAGTCTAATTAGTCTATTACATGTAGCTCCAATATTGTCATATCTAACAATTTTGTGCTTCTAAGGCACTTCTGACTGAATCAATCGACCTAGATCTTGGTCTTCCTCTGGGTTTCTTTCCTACAATGTTTGCATCAAACATGTTTTACTACCATTTCCTCCCATTCTATTTAAGTGACTATCTTAGATTAGCTCTGCTTTCACATTCATGGTGCTAACAATGTCAAGTTCCTTTCTAATATCTTCATTTTTAATACAATTATATTATTGATGCCAACTGTTCACTCACCTAATTTTTCTCTGAACCCTCATATCTGTGGTCTCTAGTCTTTGATCAAGTACTTTATTTCTAATCCAATTCTCAGATCAATAACTTAAAACTAGTTTGAATACTTTCATGTATACTGCAGGTTTGGTGTTTGGGTTAATTTATCTCTTATTCCATATAAATTTATTCAGCTGGCTACCTACCATACCAGCTTTGCTTATTCTGTTGCCCATTTCCAACTATTTCCAAATAGCTAAAACATTTAACTTGTTCTATAGACTCTACTCTCCATTCAAAATGCAGCTAATGTGTTCAATGTTTCTGCCCTGCCTATTTTCCAACTTTTGGTCTTTTTATTAGTAATCTCATGCTAAATTTGTTACAGCAGTTATTCAATTTAGTTAAAGAATCCTGGAGACTTTCACTAGATGTGTTTAAGAGTATAACATCATCTGCAAAAGCTAAGAGCTAACTTTGACATCTTCAATTCTAATACTACTTATTAGACTTAATACCATTTTATTTCATAATGTGATCCATATAGATGATGAATAAGAGTAGAGGTAATGTACATCCATGTCTTAAACCTGAATTTACATCAAATCATCTTCCTGTATTTTCTTCAATTCTAATTTCTGCCTTACAATTTAAATATAGCCCATGTATTAATCTGTATAATGTTTAGCTGATATAATTTGTAGTGTTTTGGAAAGCATTTCTCTGGATATCTTGTCATATGCATTTTCCAGATCTACAAAACTAAAGTACAGATCCTCGTGTCATATTCCCAGGATTTCTCAACAATCTTAAAGTGAAAATCTGATCTTGAGAACCTCTATTTGGCCTGAACCCAGCATGTTCTTTTCCAAGTTTCTCTTCCACAATCTTTCTCAACCTCTTTTCAAGTATGCGTGCATAAATTTTACCTGGAACACATAGTAGAGAAATGTCTCTGTAATTCTCATATATAGCTTTATTCCCTTTTTTATAGATGAGAACTATGAGAGCTCTACTTCAATCATCTGCAATTTAATCTTCTAACCAGACTCTGAATTATGCAGTGTAGCCACTGCAAAACGTTTATACCTCCATACTTAAGCATTTCTCATCGAATATCATCTACTCCAGCTGCCTTTCCACATTCCAAGTTTTTGACAGCTTTTGCTACATCAAGTATTGAGAGATAATGAATAATAATGGAGAAAATGCACACCCTTGTCTCACACTGAATTCACATCAAACAATCTTCCTGTACTTCCTTCATTTTTTTAAACTCTTAACTGTTCTGGCAAGATGGATTCATTGCCCCTGTGGTCCTTTATCCCTTTGTCAGATTTGCAACAAAGTTTTTGGTTTAAGGAAAAAATGACGTGTTTGGTATAGGTTTTTGGGATGTTTGTACTGAGATATTTGTTTTGCACAATCATGTTCACTATAGCCTACCACTTGGCAAATTAGTGGGTTAAGGTGGATAACAACATTTGCAAAAGGATTTTGCAGCCTTTTTGCATAGGAAAGTTTTAATCTGAGGGATATTGGTTTCACGGTGAAGCTGTATGTTTCTTATGAATCACACTGCATTAAATGCTATTTGTAAACACTCGTTTTGGATTGTTTGCAGTTTGCTAACATTTGAATTCTGCTTGTGAACATACAAATCCATGTGCTCCACATCAGGACTGGCCTGATAAGTATGTTGCATAGCAGCAGTTTAAGTGCTGTGCTTAGCCGGCTACGACAATTCAGTAATGGTTATAATTGTCCATTTTCCTATCTTTGGAGCAGACATGATTGATATGAGTTGTAGAGCAAAGCCCTTTATCTAGTTGTACTTTATCGAAGCCCTTAACCTAGTTATACTCCTAAGTATTTGGAATGGGAGTGCCAAACATGATAACTCCACTTCCTGGGGACACTCATCTTCTAGCACTGCAGTGTTCTTGTCTGCATTAATATCAATTTGCCATTTTTTGAACCATTGTTTTAGTACTGAGACTGCATTTTGCACTTGCCAATGTAGGTTGCAAGGGATGGACCATTATGGTGCAATCGTCTGTATATAGTCACTATGGGGAGAAACTGTGTGTGAGGGATATCGGTGTGAGGGATGTCAGCCACACAGATTGCAAAGAGCAGAGGTAATAGCAGGGAGCTCTGGGGGGATGCCTGCAATGATGTTGCGCTCAGACGATCTAATTCCCTATAGCTTCAATCAGATTTTACAATCGCTGAGGTACGATTTGGCAAATATGACCATCCTAGTGGAAATCTGGCTAGCAGGAGTTTGAAAAGAAGCCCACTGTGCCATATTCTGTTGAATGCTTTGGTAATGTACAGAAAGATCATCCTATACATTACCATCATCAAATTCCTGCCATGTACCCTCAATGGGTGCACAGCATATGATAGTACTACATGAAAAAAATTACATCATCACTAACATCCTATCTACAATTTTCCTCTATCGTCTAAGGCACTTTGTACCGTATCAATCCACCTATATCTTGGTCTTCCTCTGGGTCGTTTTCCTGCCAACCTGGCAGATAACACTTGTTTTGCTAATCTTTCTTTGCCCATTCTGTTTACGTGACCATACCACCTGAGATTAGCTCTGCTAACACATTCCTGGATGCTGACAATGTCAAGTTCATTCCTAATATCTTCGTTTTTAATATGATATTGCGATTGATTCCATCTGTTCACACCTATAATCTTTCTCAGGACTCTCATATCTGTGGTCTCTAGTCTTTGGTCAAGTGTTTTACTTCTCACCCAGCTCTCAGATCCATAAGTTAAAACTGGTTTGAACACTGTCTTGTATACAGCTAATTTAGTGTTCCGACTAATTTCTCTCTTATTCCATATGAATTTATTCAATTGACTTCCCACAATACCAGCTTTGCTGATTCTGTTGTCTATTTCTATATTTAATTTACCATCTTCAGTAAAAATCGTGCCTAAGTAGCTGAAATGTTTTACTTGTTCCACAGGTTCTCCATTCACAACACAGCTGACATTTTCAATGATTCTGCCTATTTTCATTGTCTTTGTCTTTTTATTGCTGACCTTCAAACCATATCTATTACAACAGTTATTCAATTTAGTCAGAGAATCTTGCAGACTTGTAGCGGATTTATTTAGAAGTATAACATCATCCACAAAAAGCAAAGAGATGACATTAACATCTCCAATTTTGATATCATGGTATTAAACATGATGCATATAGATAATGAATAACAGAGGAGATAATGTACATCCTTGTCTCACACCAGATTTAACATTAAACCATCATCCTGTACTTCCTTCAAATAAAGATTTGAAGGAAGTACAGAAAGGATAAATAAACAAACAACTCAAATAAAGACTAAGTATTGCTTGATATAATGCCCCATTGACACCATATAACTGTAGCGTATTGAATAGCTTCTCTCTTGGCACCTTGTAATATGCCTTTTCCAAATCGACAAAACTTAAATACAGATCTTTGTTATATTCCCATGCTTTCTCGACTATTTGTCATAAAGTGAAGATCTGATCCTGACAGCCTCTATTTGGCCTAAATCCAGCTTGTTCTTCACCAAGCTTTTCTTCCACAATTTTTCTCAACCGTTTCTCATGTATACTTGCATAGATCTTGCCAGGAACACTCATTAGGGAAATACCTCTGTAATTCTCACATTCAGTTTTATTTCCCTTTTTATATATGGGGACTATGAGAGCTCTACTCCAATCATCGGGAATTCGTCCCTCTGTCCAGGCTTTCTGAACTATCCAGGGCAGTCACTGTAAGACTCTTATACCACGATATTTCAGCATTTCTGGTCGAATATCATCTACTCCTGCTGCCTTTCCACATTTCAAGCATTTGATGGTTTTTTCTACTTCAAGTATGGATATGTATTCCTGACTGCATGCCTGGTCAGTGTTTTTTACCACTGTGCTGTCATCATCGCTTGTTTCATTTAGCTGTTTTTCAAAGTAATTACTCCATACTTCAAGGATATCTTTTTCTCCCATTTTCATGTGCCCATTATCATCTCTAATTCCTTTAACAGCACTCTTTCCTCCATTCCTAAGCTTCTTCAACAACCTCCAGAATATTTTCCCACCTCCTTGATATTTATTTTCTATATTCTTGCCAAAGTCCTCCCATGACTTTTGTTTAGCTAGTTTTACACAGTGTTTAGCTTTCTTACATTTGTCTCTGTGTTCTCTAAGAGCACAAGCTGACTTATTTTCCAGGAACTTTTGATATGCTTTCTTCTTTTCCTTCACTGCCTCTTTAACTTCCTGTGTCCACCATGGAGTTCTAATTTTTCTATCCTTACAGACAACTTCACCACATGCCTCTCTAGCTGAATCAATCAGGGCTTTCTTCAAGGCTTGCCACTGATTCTCCAAGGTTTCATTCCTGTTTTCAAACTCTTTCATTTTTTCTTCAATAATCTTTGTATATTTTAGTCTACAGTTAACATGTGAGAGCTGTTCAACTTTTATTCGCTTTAAAACTTTTTTACATATTATTCTTTTCAATATGAAATTCAACTTTATCCTGCTCAAGACTAAATAGTGATCACTTCCAATTTCAAATCCTCTGTACACTCTGGTGTCCTGCACCAGGGAGAAAACATCATTATCAACAATAACATAGTCAATGAAACTTTTCTTATTCCTTGCCTCTTCTCTCCATGTGAATTTGTGCACATTTTTATGTTGGAACATGGTGTTAGTAATAACCAGTATATGTCCTGAGCAGAAATCCAACAGATATTTGCCATTATTATTAGCTTTGCTCTTTTGTCCAAATTTTCCCAAAATATTTTTGTATGTCTCACAATCATTTCCTACTCTGCTATTTAGATCCCCAACAAGGACCAACTTTTCCTTTTTCATTGTGTCAGTTGCTTTTTCTAAAGCTTCAAAAAATTCCTCCTCTTCTACTTTAGTAGAACCTTATGTGTGGCCATAGGCACAAATAAGTCTCATTGTCCAGTTCCCCATTCTCATATTTGCCCACATTACTCTACTTGAGACTGACTGCCATTCAAGAAGATTAGCCTCGTATTTTGTGTTGAATACTATGGCTACTCCTTCTTTTCCTTGATTGTCATTGCCATGAATATAACATTTTGTATTTATTGCTCAGAAAGATCTCACCAGCTTTTGTCTTTTTTGTTTCAGTCATCCTTGTCGATCTGGTACTTATCTAATTCCTCAGCTAGCTCCATTTCTTTGCCATTCAGGCTTCTTATGTTGATAGTACTGATCTTTAATTCTGGTGATATTGAGTTGGGGTGTTTTTTCAGATTTGTTCCTGTAGCTGACTTTTTGCCGTTCGTCCTGCTTCCCTGGCAAAAACAACAGGGATTTGTTTAAACGGGCGACACCCCAGCCGGCATGAAATTCTGTCATGTTGTACCATCATTTTTTATTTTGGTTTAACCAATAAGAATACAATTTGGTCAGCTAAATCCCAAATTGCCAGCCCATCCTCGTTCGTTCAGCATCCAAGTAGATACCCAACAGGGTGCACTACGAGAAAGTGAGGATTGGACATTAGGTCAGAAACCCTGGTCGGTTCTCCACATTCCTTTAAAGGCTATGTTGAGGTCTCCTCTCAGTTATACACCTTTGACCCTTAAGGACCGAGAACTTGTTATGTGGAGTCCAAATTGCTCATCAGGTTTATTCTGGAATCCAAATTGCACATTAGTGACTTTCTGCAGGCTAATCAGGTGATAGTGTTGGGTAAGGTGTGCTGCTTTTCCTGGTTTGGGGATTAAGATTACATCAACTACTTTCTATCATGCAGGAAAGTAATGATATAGAAATACAATTTTATTAATACAGACCAGTTTACAATAAAACTTATATTTAAACCTGCCAGTTTCGCCAGCAAACTGTCTGGCTTTTTCAAGGCATTTACAGAGATATGAAAACTAGTAAATGCAAATTGAAAGGAACATAAAAAACGTTGTAAACCAACTAGTAGCTATGGTTACACATTTCGCATGACAGAGAGGACTTATTGTTATTATTCATTATCATGCATTCATTGTAGACGTGTAATGTGATTACTGGCTAGCTGTAGTTCAGATTGATTGAGAGAGAGGATCAAGTTTTTTCACGAACTGTTTAGAATTACACCCTGATTTCTGTTGAGGTTTCCACCGGTTATTGACACTATTGTGGCTTCCTTAAATAAACAATGCCTGTAGTCGTCATCGAGATATGGCATGGAGCTGTTTTGCCAATCTATCGTGTGGTTAGACGTACAGAAATGATGTGCTAAGCCAGAAGAGATGCTTCTGTTGTGGTTTACTAACTAACACTAACACTAACAATAGTTCTATCACTGTTAGTGATAGAACTATCACTAACATGTTCTTTTTGTCTAATTTCTAAACTTCGTGAAGTTTGTCCGATGTAGGCAAGACCACAGGAAGAGGGAATGTAATATACTCCTGGATATTTGTAGAATGGAACTTTATCTTTTGGGGATCCTAAAACTTGTCTGATGTTGGTGGGTGGTTTGAAGACCACTCTGATGTTATGGGCTCTTAGTATTCTTGCTATTTGATAAGAAATTGACTTGATGAAAGGTATCACTACAGTAGAAATGTGCTGACAGTGGGATTCTTCTTGTCTGGGGTTGTCAATGTACAGATATTTTTTGATGATGTTTTGAGGATATCCATTTTGTGATAATGTGTTGGCTATTAGTGAGAGTTCATTCTGTGTATCCTCCTCTTCTGATATAAACTTTTTGGCTCTATGTTTCAACATGTGGATAATGCTCAGTTTGTGTGTCTTGTGATGGTTTGAAGTATAATGAAGATATCTTCCAGTATCTGTGGGCTTTCTGTAAATGGATAATTTGACACTGTTAGGTTGTTTTTTTATCAAGATATCTAAAAAATGCAGTTCGTTGTTGTTTTCCACTTCCAGAGTGAATTTTATCTTGCTATGTATTGAGTTGATTTTATCCACAAACGATTTTAGGTTATCTAAGCTGTCTTGCCATATGATGAAGATATCGTCAACATATCTCCACCATGTAGATGGTCTCGGAGAGATTGCAGAGAGAATTTATTTTTCAAGTTTTTCCATGAAAAGGTCTGCACAAGATGGTGATAGTGGGCTTCCCACTGCTAGGCCTTCTAATTGTTGGTATATGGTGTTGTTAACCTTGAAGAAATTAGATTGAAGGCAGTGTCTAAACATCTGTGTGATGTCTAGAGGAAAGAGATCTTGGATGATGTTTATTACCTCTTCTACTGGTACATTAGTGAAAAGGGATACAACATCTAGACTGGCTAGTATGTCTGTTGGTGCAATCTTAATGGCTTGGAGTTTATTTACAAAAAGTTGACTATTCTTGATATAGGATTCTGTTGATCTTATTTTATTATTTAATAAGTTTGCAAGATGCTTTGCCAAAAGGTAGGTTGGCGATGATCTTCCATTAACTATTGGAAGGAGAGGTATATCCTGTTTATATATTTTAGGTGTCCCATATAGTCTTGGAGTGACAGGATGTGAGGATTTTAGTGTTCTCTACACTTCTTCTGGCCAAATGTTAAAATTTCTAATTAGATGGTTTGTTTCATTATGATTTTTTATTGTGGGGGTCTCTGTCTAGGATCTTATAAGTGGAGTTGTCTGATAGTAATACGTTTAACTTATCATAATAATCTTTAGAGTTGAGGATAACTGTAGAATTTCCCTTATCAGCTATTGTAATGACGATATCTTTGTTTTTCTTCAAGTTGAGAATTGCCTTTCTATCATAAGGAGACATGCTGAGAACAGGTTGTTTGGCTTTGGCTAGGATTATTGTACTTTTGAATCTAATAGTGTCGGCCACGTTTTGTGGTAGTGGATATAGGCCTTTTTCAATTCCACACATAAAATCCATTTTAGGAATGTGTTTGGGCATAATCGCGAAATTAAAACCTTTTTTGAGAATGTCAGATTCATTTTTTGTGAAGCTATGATTTGACAAATTGAAAATCACTTTGTCATCCGGGAGGTTGATTTGTGCCCGATATATTTTTCTTGTACAGTTCATTGAATTTCCTAATTTGTTTGTACTTATAAAGTTTGAAAGTTTTTTCGTAACTGCGTTGTATCATTTGATCAAATTGATTTCATAAGGTGTATTCTAAATTGTTGGAAATTTCATCAAAGAACTTGCGGCAATTAATATCACTTTTATTAAGTTCGTATCTCATGTGTTGAATCCTTTCTCTTACAAGCACCAATGAAGTGCATAGATAAATTTTTTTAGATGATATAGAGTTGATATGACCTCTGACTATGAGGAACTTTGGAATGATGGAGAATTCCCTGCAACGTTTAAGGAACGTTATGTGGTTCAAAAGTTTGGCCTTTCTGCATTTTTCTCTTTCCATGCACCGAACTTTGTGTTTCATTAAACTATTTAAATTATACATATTTGGTCGTTTTATAATAGAAATACAATTTTATTAATACAGACCAGTTTACAATAAAACTTATATTAAAATCTACCAGTTTCGATAGCAAACTGTCTGGCTTTTTCAAGGCATTTACAGAGATATGAAAACTAGTAAATGCAAATTGAAAGGAACATAAAAAACGTTGTAAACCAACTAGTAGCTATGATTACACGTTTCGCGTGACAGAGAGGATTTATTGTTCTTATTCATTATCACGCATGCGTTGTAGACGTGTAATGTGATTACTGGCTAGCTGTAGTTCAGATTGATTGAGAGAGAGGATCAAGTTTTTCCACGAACTGTTTAGAATTGCACCGTGATTTCTGTTGAGGTTTTCGCCAGTTCTTAACACTATTGTGGCTTCCTTAAATAAACGATGCCTGTAGTCGTCATCGAGATATGGCATGGAGCTGTTTTGCCAATCTATCGTGTGGTTAGACATACAGAAATGCTAAGCCAGAAGAGATGCTTCTGTTGTGGTTTACATCACCAATATGTTCTTTTTGTCTAATTTCTAAACTTCATGAAGTTTGTCCGATGTAGGCAAGACCACAAAGAAATTAGGAAATTCAATGAACTGTACAAGAAAAAACATCGGACACAAAACAACCTCCCAGATGACAAAGTGATTTTCAATTTGTCAAATCATAGCCTCACAAAAAATGAATCTGACATTCTCAAAAAAGGTTTTAATTTCGTGATTACGCCCAAACACATTCCTAAAATGGATTTTATGTGTGGAATTGAAAAAGGCCTATATCCACTACCACAAAACGTGGCCGACACTATTAGATTCAAAAGTATAATAATCCTAGCCAAAGCCAAACAACCTGTTCTCAACACGTCTCCTTATGATAGAAAGGCAATTCTCAACTTGAAGAAAAACAAAGATATCGTTATTACAAAAGCTGATAAGGGAAATTCTACAGTTATCCTCAACTCTAAAGATTATTATGATAAGTTAAACGTATTACTATCAGACAACTCCTCTTATAAGATCCTAGACAGAGACCCCACAATAAAAAATCATAATGAAACAAACCAACTAATCAGAAATTGTAACATTTGGCCAGAAGAAGTGTAGAGAATACTAAAATCCTTACATCCTATCACTCCAAGACTATATGGGATACCTAAAATACATAAACAGGATATACCTCTCCGTCCAATAGTTAATGGAAGATCATCGCCAACCTACCTTTTGGCAAAGCATCTTGCAAACTTATTAAATAATAAAATAAGATCAACACAATCCTATATCAAGAATAGTCAACTTTTTGTAAATAAACTCCAAGCCATTAAGATTGCACCAACAGACATACTAGCCAGTCTAGATGTTGTATCCCTTTTCACCAATGTACCAGTAGAAGAGATAATAAACATCATCCAAGATCTCTTTCCTCTAGACATCACACAGATGTTTAGACACTGCCTTCAATCTAATTTCTTCAAGGCTAACAATACCATATACCAACAATTAGAAGGCCTAGCAGTGGGAAGCTCACTATCACCATCTTGTGCAGACCTTTTCATGGAAAAACTTGAAAAATAAATTCTCTCTGCAATCTCTCCGAGACCATCTACATGGTGGAGATATGTTGACGATATCTTCATCATATGGCAAGACAGCTTAGATAACCTAAAATCGTTTGTGGATAAAATCAACTCAATACACAGCAAGATAAAATTCACTCTGGAAGTGGAAAACAACAACTAACTGCATTTTTTAGATATCTTGATAAAAAAACAACCTAACAGTGTCAAATTATCCATTTACAGAAAGCCCACAGATACTGAAAGATATCTTCATTATACTTCAAACCATCACAAGACACACAAACTGAGCATTATCCACATGTTGAAACATAGAGCCAAAAAGTTCATATCAGGAGGAGGATACACAGAATGAACGCTCACTAATAGCCAACACATTATCACAAAATGGATATCCTCAAAACATCATCAAAAAATATCTATACAATGACAACCCCAGACAAGAAGAATCCCACTGTCAGCACATTTCTACTGTAGTGATACCTTTCATCAAGTCAATTTCTTATCAAATAGCAAGAATACTAAGAGCCCATAACATCAGAGTGGTCTTCAAACCAACCACCAACATCAGACAAGTTTTAGGATCCCCAAAAGATAAAGTTCCATTCTACAAATATCCAGGAGTATATTATATTCCCTGTTCCTGTGGTCTTGCCTACAAAGGAAGCCACAATAGTGTCAGTAACCGGCGAAAACCTCAACAGAAATCAGGGTGTAATTCTAAACAGTTCGTGGAAAAACTTGATCCAGTAAGTCCTCTCTGTCACGCGAAATGTGTAACCTTAGCTACTAGTTGGTTTACAACGTTTTTTATGTTCCTTTCAATTTGCATTTACTAGTTTTCATATCTCCGTAAACGCCTTGAAAAAGCCAGACAGTTTGCTGGCGAAACTGGTAGGTTTTAATATAAGTTTTATTGTAAACTGGTCTGTATTAATAAAATTGTATTTCTATTATATAACGACCAAATATGTATAATTTAAAAAGTAATGATATCTTAATAGTGCATTAATAATAGCAATAATGTACATTATAGTTTTATGTGAGGCATTTGATGATTTTGTAGAAATTCCATCTGGGCTCGATGCTGTCCTATTCTTAAGTTTGGGGATAATTTCACATGCCTCAGCAGGTGATGTCAGCTGGATATGGTTTATGTTCTCTGTGCTTAGTGAACAGCATAACTAGGTGTGTACTTCACCAATAAAGTCTAGATCCTCATGGGTGTAGTCTGGACCACACTGCTTCTCTAGGCTATTGGCAAAGGCTTCAGACTTTGTCTACATCACAATAAACCAGACCACATTCATGATGGATTGGTCGGAGGGGTTTATAGTTTGTGCATAGAGATTTCATCATTTTTCAGAGTTTCTGAACTTCTGTGTTTAAGGACTGCAGTTTTGTCTCCAACACTGTTGATTATGATAGATTTTTAAGCACATATCAGACGTCCTTTTTATCCCTGTTGAGCCTGTTGAGCATTTATCAGTGCTATGGGGCCAGCATTCTGTAATGGCACTTGGTTCTGTTCTTTTCATGGATCAGGAAGTTGGTAGGAATTTGTTCATGGCACATCTGTGGTGGCAGCTGTTAATGCAGTTATTATCTGCTTTTCTAAGCTCAAAATTGAGCTGCCAAATTTTTCCTTTGAGTCGATGGCAGGAACTGAGCCAATACATTTGTGTAGAGTGGCATTAGTTTTGTCCAGTTGATAGTTGGGATACTTTCATGTTGTTACATCCTTCTTTTCAATTTTATCCTATGTCAATGAGACTTTTCTTATTTCTTGCATCTTCTCTTCATGTGAATTTGTGCACAGTTTTCATGTTGGAACATGGTGTTAGTAAAAAAAATCTAACAGGTATTTACCATTATTATTAGTTTTGCTATTTTCTCAAAGTTTTCCCAAAACATTTCAATATGTCTGATAATCATTTCCTACTCTGCTGTTTAGATCTCCAACAATGACCAGCTTTTCTTTTTTCCTTTGTGTCAGTTGTCTTCTCAACTACATCAAAACTTTCCTCCACTTCTTCTTTTGTAGAACTTTCTGTGGGACCATAAGCACAAATAAGTCTCATTGTCTAGCTTCCCATTCTGATATTAGCCCACATTGCTCTACTTGATATTGCCTGCCATTCAAGAAGATTATCCTCATATTTAGTGTTGAATACTATAGCTACTCCTTCTTTTCACCCAACTGTCATTGCCTGAATATAACATCTCGTATTTACTGCTTAGAAAGAGATCACCTGTTTGTTGTCTCCTTTGTTTTGGTAACACCTATTATGTTGATCTGGTACTTATTCAATTCTTCTGCTCCATTGATACTTCATATGCTGATGTTGACAATCTTGATGTCTGCTGACATTGAGTTGGGATTATAGTGAATTTAAATAATTCAAATGTGTCAGGGAAGGAAACAGTGGGCATGTGAATTTTTGATACCTCATATAACCCATATTCACAAAATCAACCCCCCCCCCCACACACACACACACATCATCCAAAAGTTAGTAGCAGGGTTTGACAATGTGCCAAAGAGTTAGCAAAATCACTTTCCCTTCATAGGCAACTATCCCTAAATTCATTAAATGTTTTGTTCACTTTAAAACTTTAATAAAAAAAAAAAAAAATTTACCTAAGAGATTTGACTGCTCCCTCAAATTCCAAAAATAGATATGGCTAAAATGGGGTGAACCTATGGGAATAAAAGACATCAGGAGATTTTTTTTTAACTTTCTCTTCACATATACTTTTACATTCCTATCAACAATGATTATAATTTGTTTACAGCTGTGTTAATAGCTGTTTACAGGTTTTGCCTAATAGTATCATGTGGCTGGCTGGAAAGTGGTAAAAAGAAAGCACTCTATGATGTCCATTGTCATTCCCTTGTCACATCATGTCACTATTTGTTCTTTTTTGTGTGTCCACAAAAACTCTGTTGATATGATGAGATACTCATCATGAATGAGTATCTCATCATACTCATCATGAAATATGTGTTTTATATTAAATGCTTTATCTTTATATAATTTACATGGATAGTAAGTTCAACATGTCTATGAATTACATTGGTATCAATAATTATATTAGATGAATTTTTTGCATATTTAAGCAAGCAAACATTCAAAAATATACTTAACTATCTGCCCTTCCAAGATAACACTAGTCACTCGACTACTAAATGTTTCATAATCCTTTTCTATTTATACACACACACACACACTCTCTCTTGAAAATACTTACATAAGCAGTTACACGTCATCCATTCTAAAAGTATGGCATCCTCAAAACATTTACACAGAGAGCCAGGGATGCTGGTTAGAATGACCTAGATCTTGACACAACTCAGTTATCTTTTCAACACTTTTTTTTTAGCCAATGGCTATAACAGCTATAAAATAAACAAAATTCAGCATGCCTCTTTACATTTTCCATAACCAGTGCACATCACAGCAAAACTACTCCCATCCTGATATCCAGGATACATCTGAAAAAAGAGAGCTGAAGTTCTTTACAGATATAATCTCCATATTTTCAAACTACACATCAAACACGCTATGAACCTCTACCTGTTTTCCTAAGCATTAAGTCCATCCTCTTAAACATCTTGGTGTGTATAAACCTTGTGCTTGAAACTTAGCTTACTTTGGATTGACTAGTAGATCTGTTTAACATTTGCTTTGAAAAATATAAGAACCAGATTCACAAGCATCTATATGGCAAGTCAGATATGGCAGACCATGCTCCAGATACTTCTTCATACAGGATTAAACGTAAAACAACTGTGCTGCAAAGAAGTTGCTATAGGTCTGACAGACTATTTTTGGAATCAGAATCAGCTATGAAGCCCTCCCCCTAATCCCATCTATGGCTGCATTAATTTGCCCGAGAAATGGGAAACAGTCATTCTAAGACTGCATTTTGTTTGATTTCTCTGAATTAGCTTTATTTGTATCTGTAATCCCTAGAGGGTTCCCTTATAGGACTTTAGTTCCTTTTCAGTTACAATCTGAACTGTTTCTATAACAATATAATTCATTGCTGTGTGTTTGTTTACAGTTGTAATTTGTCATCATCATCAAATTCCTGCCATGTACCCTCAAGGGATGTACAGGATATGACAGTACTACATGAAAAAATTACATCAATACTAACTTCCTATCTACAATTTTCCTCCAAATCACTCTGTTACTTGTCAAGACTCCAACATTATCAGATCTTATATTTCTATCGTCTAAGGCACTTTGTACCGTATCAATCCACCTATATCTTGGTCTTCCTCTGGGTCGTTTTCCTGCCAACCTGGCAGAGAACACTTGTTTTGCTAATCTTTCCTCTCCCATTCTATTTAAGTGACCATACCACCTGAGATTAGCTCTGCTAACGCATTCCTGGATGCTGACAATGTCAAGTTCTTTCCTAATATCCTCATTTTTAATATGATATTGCCATTGATTCCATCTGTTCACGCCTCTAATCTTTCTCACGACTCTCATATCTGCGGTCTCTAGTCTTTGGTCAAGTGTTTTACTTCTGACCCAGCTCTCAGATCCATAAGTTAAAACTGGTTTGAACACTGTCTTGTATACAGCTAATTTAGTTTTCCGACTAATTTCTTTCTTATTCCATATGAATTTATTCAATTGACTTCCCACCATACCAGCTTTGCTGATTCTGTTGTCTATTTCTATATTTAATTTACCATCTTCAGTAAAAATCGTGCCTAAGTAGCTGAAATGTTTTACTTGTTCCACAGGTTCTCCATTCACAACACAGTTGACATTTTCAATGATTCTGCTTATTTTCATTGTCTTTGTCTTTTTATTGCTGACCTTCATACCATATCTATTACAACAGCTATTCAATTTAGTCAGAGAATCTTGCAGACTTGTAGCGGATTTATTTAGAAGTATAACATCATCCGCATAAAGCAAAGAGCTGACATTAACATCTCCAATTTTGATATCAGGTTTAATACCACATTCCTTCATAATGTGATCCATATAGATAATGAATAACAGAGGGGATAATGTACATCCTTGTCTCACACCAGATTTAACATTAAACCATCTTCCTGTACTTCCTTCAATTCTAACTGCTGACTTACAACTCAAATAAAGACTAAGTATTGCTTGATATAATGCCCCATTGACACCATATAACTGCAGCGTATTGAATAGCTTCTCTCTTGGCACCTTGTCATATGCCTTTTCCAAATCGACAAAACTTAAATACAGATCTTTGTTATATTCCCATGCTTTCTCGACTATTTGTCGTAAAGTGAAGATCTGATCCTGACAGCCTCTATTTGGCCTGCATCCAGCTTGTTCTTCACCAAGCTTTTCTTCCACAATTCTTCTCAACCGTTTCTCAAGTATACTTGCATAGATCTTGCCAGGAACACTCAGTAGAGAAATACCTCTGTAATTCTCACATTCAGTTTTATTTTCCTTTTTATGTATGGGTACTATGAGAGCTCTACTCCAATCATCGGGAATTCGTCCCTCTGTCCAGGCTTTCTGAACTATCCAGTGCAGCCACTGTAAGACTCTTATACCACGATATTTCAGCATTTCTGGTCGAATATCATCTACTCCTGCTGCCTTTCCACATTTCAAGCATTTGATGGTTTTTTCTACTTCAAGTATGGATATGTATTCCTGACTGCATGCCTGGTCAGTGTTTTTTATCACTGTGCTGTCATCACTGCTTGTTTCATTCAGCAGTTTTTCAAAGTAATTACTCCATACTCCAAGGATATCTTTTTCTCCTGTTTTCATTTCACCTTTATCATCTCTAATTCCTTTTATAGCACTCTTTCCTCCATTCCTAAGCTTCTTGAACAACTTCCAGAATATTTTGCCACCTTCTTGATATTTATTTTCTATATTCTTGCCAAAGTCCTCCCATGACTTTTGTTTAGCTAGTTTTACACAGTGTTTAGCATTCTTGCATTTGTCTCTATATTCTCTAAGAGCACAAGCTGACTTATTTGACAGGAACTTTTGATATGCTTTCTTCTTTTCCTTCACTGCCTCTATAACTTCCTGTGTCCACCAGGGAGTTCTGATTTTTTTACCATTGCACACAACCCCACCACATGCCTCTCTGGCAGAATCAATCAATGTTTTCTTCAGAGTTTGCCACTGAATCTCCAAGGTTTGATTCCTGTTCTCAAACTCTTTCATTTTCTTCTACAGTTCACATCTGAGAGCTGCTCAACTTTTATTCGCTTTAAAACTTTCTTACATGTTATTCTTTTCAATATGAAATTCAATTTTATCCTGCTCAAGACTAAATAGTGATCACTTCCAATTTCAAATCCTCTGTACACTCTGGTGTCCTGCACCAGGGAGAAAACATCACTATCAACAATAACATAGTCAATGAGACTTTTCTTATTCCTAGCCTCTTCTCTCCATGTGAATTTGTGCACATTTTTATGTTGGAACATGGTATTATTAATAACCAGTCCATGTCCTGAGCAGAAATCCAACAGATATTTGCCATTATTATTAGCTTTGCTCTTTTCTCCAAATTTTCCCAAAATATTTTTGCATGTCTCACAATCATTTCCTACTCTGCTATTTAGATCCCCAACAAGGACCAACTTTTCCTTTTTCATTGTGTCAGTTGCTTTTTCTAAAGCCTCAAAAAATTCCTCCACTTCTACCTTAGTAGAACCTTCTGTGGGACCATAGGCACAAATAAGTCTCATTGTCCACTTCCTCATTCTCATATTTGCCCACATTACTCTACTTGAGACTGACTGCCATTCAAGAAGATTAGCCTCGTATTTTGTGTTGAATACTATGGCTACTCCTTCTTTTCCTTGATTGTCATTGCCAGAATATAACATTTTGTATTTATTGCTCAGAAAGATCTCACCAGTTTTGGTCTTTTTTGTTTCAGTCACTTCTATTATGTCGATCTGGTACTTATCTAATTCCTCAGCTAGCTCCATTTCTTTGCCATTCAGGCTTCTTACGTTGATAGTACCGATCTTTAACTCTGGTGATGTTGAGTTGGGGTTTGTTTTCAGATTTGTTCAAGTAGCTGACTTTTCGCTGTTCGCCCTGGTTCCCTGGCAAAAACAACGGGGGGGGGGCCTTGTTCAACCGGGCGACGCCCCAGCCGGCATGAAATTTTGTCATGTTGTACCATCATTTTTTATTTTGGTTTAACCAATAAGAATACAATTTGGTCGGCTAACTCCCAAATTGGCAGCCCATCCTCGTTCATTCAGTATCCAAGTAGATAACCAACAGGGTGCACCACGAGAAGGTGAGGATTGGACATTAGGTCAGAAGCCCTGGTCGGTTCTCCGCATTCCTTTAAAGGCTATGTGAAGGTCTCCTCTCAGTTATACAGCTTTGACCCTTAAGCACCCCGTTGTGATTTGTGAGTTGCAGATACTGGTCAGGAATTCAGTGAAATATCTTAATAAATTATTTATTTTCTTCTGGTGTTGCTTATAAAGCACTCTTATGAATAACCACTAGCATCTATGCCTGTCTATACATATTCATTACCTAGTTTACTGTTTTAGGACTCAAAAAAGTTTTTCATTGAGAGAGAAAACACTTCTAAGTGAATAACTTTAATAAAATAGGAAATTTTCCTTTTTCTTTACATCAGTTGCTCATTAATGAGCTGAAAGAATTGCTCTACTTGTACATTACTGGCCCTTCAGTGTGATTCAAGACACAAACTGTATTTTTCAATTTCCCATTCTGAAATTTGACTACGTCACCATGAAACTGTCACTTACTGAAGAAGTTTAGGTTCATGTTTTAGTGTTGAATATTCCTGAGCAATCGTTTTTGCCTGAATAAATCACTTTAAGAGGCCTGTGTAGCTCAGTGGAAGTGATGCTTGCATCACTCTGCACTAGGCTGCCCAAAGATAGACTAAAGTTCCAGTCTAGTCACCGACTGGAGGAACTTTTTCTAAGCCTTTCTTTGACTGGTTCCCAAGTTAGTTGATCTCTGGCATGGGCAAATGGGTTTTTCTCCTGGAAACTAGGGGTTTTCATCCTGTAAACTCGAGAAAATTGACCGTAGAACAACATTATTTCAAATAGCAACATATCCTGTTAGGGTTAGATACCAAGAGATGGAGGCACTTGTTTGCCCATCTCTTCATCGGCGGCCGCTTATAATTAGTGATAATCATGGGCCAGCTATTTCTGATTGGCTACTGGTGGAGATTAAACTGCCCACTCATTCTCCAAAAGTTAGACAGGGTTAAAAGGCCTCATCTACTCCCTATAAAGCAGCATTTTTCAACCTTCTTTCATGGGTACCCAGTTTTTTAAAATTAGTTTTTGTGGCACCCTCCCCCATTGCAATTCTTGTGTTGAGACACTGACAAAACCCATAAAAGTTAGCAAAACAAAATAACAAAAAAACAAACTAGGAATTAATTCAAATTTTTAAATATTCATACAGATTTAAATACATCATCAAATCTTTCAAAAATTGTGTAGATCTGGCATCACTGCACAGACCATTGAATCGCATCGGCCTTTCGGAAACATTTGCAATTTCATCACAGGAAGTCTCGAATGTTCTGGAAATGTTTCTGCGAGTATAAATAAGGCTTGAAATGACAAGACGGCAGTAACACTGCAACAGCGAGAAGTCGATGGTTGGTGTTATTTTACTCCTATTCACAACAACTGTGAATAGGAGTAAAAATGGTATAAAAACAATCTTTTCTAGTATAGAAAATGGATGAATTTTTAAATGGACGAAAAAGAGCATCTGACAACTGTGGAGTGTCGACGTCACCAAATTCAGCTTCACAGAATATTACTCAGAAAGTAAAATCAAGAAAGTACACAGCAGAATATTTAGATTTTGGTTTTATAAAGACTGAAGTAAATGATGAAGAAAGACCACTATATGCTATTTGTTCAAAATTTCGGTGGCTGATAGCATGAAAATGAATAAACTTAAAAGACATTTGGAAACACTTCCTAAGGAGTATGTTAACAAACCTCGAGAAGTCTTTGTTACCAAACTGAAATGTTTTGAAAAGCAAAAATCTACCATTAAAAAAGCTTTTTCTGTAAAAAGCTTTTTTTACAGAAAAACACTTTTTTTACTGTAAACAGCTTTACTAGCTTCTTACAAAGTTGCATATAAAATAGCTAGGTGCAAAAAACCCCACACTCTCGGAGAAGACCTAACTCTACCAGCTGCAAATAATATTGTGGAAACTATGCTTGGAGAAAGTTTTACTAAACAACTACAGTGCATATCTCTATCAAATGATACTGTTGCTTGGCAAATTGGTAATATATATGAAGATTATGCAGCAACAACTTTTGTAGAAGCTTTGTGACATATTATTCTCAATTCAGCATGATGAGGCAACAAACAGCAACAAGGATTTTCATTTAATTGTTAATGTTCGATTTTGCAATGGATCATCAGCAGTTGAAGAGTTATCGTTATGTAAACCAATACAAAGAAGAGCCACAGTACTTGAATTGTTAAAATTATGTTGGAATTTGCACTGATGGCACTTGTGTTATGTCTGCTAGGTTTAAAGGTTTACAAGCCCTTGTGAAGGAAAAATCCTCACAATGCATTTGGACACTGCATGAGTTAACATTGACATTGAGTTAACAACAATTATAACCGTGGTGAATTATATAAAAATGAGACCCTTAAAATCAAGGCTGTTTTCTGAACTTTGAAAAGACATGGCTGAAGCACAACATTGAGTGTTAGTATTTTACTGCAAGACAAGATGGTTATCACAGGGAAAATGTTCACGTGTTTACGAATTAAGAGAGAAAATAGCACAAATCCACGGAGAAGCAAAGAAGTTTAGAGACCACTTATTTGTGATGAAATTGAGCTGCCTGGTGGACATATTCAAGAAACTAAATATGCTAAACCTACAACTCCAGGGGAAAAATACACATATCTTAGAGATGAGTGACAAAGTTAACGCTTTTTTTGTAAAAACTAGAGTTATGGAACAAAAAGGAAAAGCAACAAAAATTAGAAATGTTTGCAAATGTGGATGAATTTATCAAAACCTACAAGACAAAAGTGCAACACATCCAAGTTTTATTTGCAACTACTGAAAATCATTTAACAATGTTGACGAAGAATTTTAGAAACTATTTTATAACCGACGACAACATAATGGCAATGTACGAGTGGGTTAGAAACCCATTTCAAATTACCCTTGGAGGTTTCTCAATTGAAGAAGAGGAACAAAAGTGGCGAAATCAAAAGACAATTTGCATCTAAATCACTGTTTGAATTTTGGGCTGGTGTTGATGATGAATTGAGACCCTTATAACCAAATAAAAATGAGACCCTTAAAATCAAGGCTGTTTTCTGAACTTTGAAAAGACATGGCTGGAGCACAACATTGAGTGTTAGTATTTTACTGCAAGACAAGATGGTTATCACAGGGAAAATGTTCACGTGTTTACGAATTAAGAGAGAAAATAGTACAAATCCACGGAGAAGCAAAGAAGTTTAGAGACAACTTATTTGTGATGAAATTGAGCTGCCTGGTGGACATATTCAAGAAACTAAATATGCTAAACCTACAACTCCAGGGGAAAAATACACATATCTTAGAGATGAGTGACAAAGTTAACGCTTTTTTGTAAAAACTAGAGTTATGGAACAAAAAGGAAAAGCAACAAAAATTAGAAATGTTTGCAAATGTGGATGAATTTATCAAAACCTACAAGACAAAAGTGCAACACATCCAAGTTTTATTTGCAACTACTGAAAATCATTTAACAATGTTGACGAAGAATTTTAGAAACTATTTTATAACCGACGACAACATAATGGCAATGTACGAGTGGGTTAGAAACCCATTTCAAATTACCCTTGGAGGTTTCTCAATTGAAGAAGAGGAACAAAAGTGGCGAAATCAAAAGACAATTTGCATCTAAATCACTGTTTGAATTTTGGGCTGGTGTTGATGATGAATTTTCTGCACTAAAGTCAAGAGCTTTTCTTGCACTTTTGGTATTTCCAACATCCTATCTTTGTGAAATCGGGTTTTCTGCAGTGGCTGCTTTAAAAACAAAATATAGGTCTCAGGTAAATATAGAAAGAGAACTAAGAGTGTAAATTTTCCAATGTATCACCATCATATAAAAAGCTTTGCTCTGCAACACAGGCCCAAGAAAGCCATTACTTTTTAGATTCATTGTTATTGTTTACTTTTAATTAGTTGCTCAGTATATATTTTGCAATACTGATAAGTTCCCATAAGAGTAAGTAGTTTATTCAATACAGTGGATTTTATACATTTTATTATTTTATTTTCAGAGTGTATTTTATGTTTTTGTTTTTATATTGTTTTTCTGTCAATAAATAGTTTCATTAAATGCTTTTGTTTCGATAAAATATCAATAATTTTTCAGTTTTTACTTTGATTTCCACTTTCTTTGCACCTCCTTTGGGGGCGTGTGCCATAGGTTGAGAATCACTGCCATAAGGGAATAAAAGGCATCATCAAATTCCTGGTATGTACAAATTCCTGGTATGTATATTCCTGGTATGTCAAGGAGTGTACAGGATATGATAATACTACATGAAAAATTTACATCAGTACTAACTTCCTATCTACAATTTTCCTCCAAATCAGTCTGTTACCTGTCAACACTCCAATATTATCAGATCTTATATTTGTCTTCTAAGGCACTTTTTACTGTATCAATACCTATATCTTGGTCTTCCTCTCAGTCTTTTTCCTGCCAACCTGGCAAAGAACACTTGTTTTCCTAATCTTTCCTCTCCCATTCTGTTTAAATGACATACCACTTAAACAGAATGGGAGATTAGCTAACACATTCCTGGATGCTGATAATGTCAAGTTCTTTCTTAATATTCTCGTTTTTAATATGATATTGCCATTGATGCCATCTGCTCATGCCCTTAATCTTTCTCAGGACTCTCACATCTGCAGTCTCTAGTCTTTGGTCAAGTGTTTTGCTTCTGACCCAGGTCTCGGATCCATAAGTTAAAATTGGTTAGAACACTGTCTTATACAGCTAATTTAGTGTTTTCACTAATTTCTCTCTTATTCTATAAATTTATTCCGTTGCTTTCTTACCATACCAGCTTTGTTGATTCAGTTGTCTATTTCCATATTTAATTTACCATCTTCACTAAAAATCGTGCCTAAGTAACTAAAATGTTTTACTTGTTCTATAAGGTCTCCATTCATAATGCAGTTGATATTTTCAATGTTTCAGCCTATTTTCATTGCCTTTGTCTTGTTATTGCTGACCTTCATATCATATCTATTACCAACAGGTATTCAATTTAATCAGGGAGTCTTGCAGATTTATTTAGAAGAATAACATCATATGCATAAAGCAAGGAACTGAGATTAATATCTCCAATTTTGATATCAGGTTTAATACCACTTTCATTCATAATGTGATCCATATAGATAATGAATAAGAGAGGAGATAATGTACATCCTTGTTGGACACAAGATTTAACATTAAACCACCTTCCTGTACTTGCTTCAATTCTAACTGCTGACTTTCAACTCAAATAAAAATTAAGTATTGCTTGATATAATACCCCAACGACACCATATAACTGTAGCGTTTTTGAATAGCTTCTCTCTCTCTCTCTCTCTTGGCACCTTGTCATATGCCTTTTCCAGATCTACAAAACTCAAGTATACAGATCTTTGTTATATTCCCATGATTTCTCAACCATCTGTTGTAAAGTGAAAATCTGATCCTGACAGCCTCTATTTGGCCTGAATCCAGCTTGTTCTTCACCAAGTTTCTCTTCTACAATCCTTCTCAGCCATTTCTCAAGTATACTTGTATATATTTTACCAGGAACACTCAGTAATGAAATACCTCTGTAATTCTCACATTCAGTTTTATTTCCATTTACTGAAATAAGAGCCAACAGGCTTCACTTCGGTGAAGTAAAATTATTCAAAATTAATTATTCAAAATGTAGAATAGTAATACATCTCCTAGGAGCTGTGTTTTACATTATGAGAAAATACTAAGAACAGTGATCAGAGCTTACTCCACCTTTACTATGAGTCGCCCTAGCATTGCACTACCAGGTGTTGGCTTATGCTTGGACTCGCCGATCTTTATATAGTTTTCTACATTCGGCATGAAACTCTTAGATTAGATTTACTATTTTTGAGTTTCTTATTCGGCTAAGATATGATGTGGTATTCAATATCCACTTAATTTTGAATAGTTTTATTTCCCTTTTTATATATGGGTACTATGAGAGCTCTACTCCAATCATCTGGAATTTGTCCCTCTGAACTATGCAGTTCAGCCACTGTGAGACTTTTATACCTCCATACTTGAGCATTTCTGGTCGGATATCATCTACTCCTGCTACCTTTCCACATTTCAGGCTTTTGATGGCTTTTTCTACTTCAAGTATGGATATACAGGGTGTTCGGGATAAATTTGACATATTTATAATTAATTATATTTTTCCGTAAGTTACATGTATTAACACACACTTCTCTTCATTTAAAAGTTTGGACCCTTCTTCATTCATATACAAGATGTCAGAAAGGATGGATAGCTGGAACCCACCTGAATCATGGAAGAGAATAACTTGTATCATGATGATTCGTGCCCGCCATCAAAATAAGGATATTACGACTGCTGCCCAATGCTCCCTGAATACAGTAAAAACAATCAGGCATGAACTAGAGACTTGCAATGGTGACTACGAGGATGTAGCAAGAAGAAAGATCCCTAGCAGACGATCTGATTGCGTTCGTACAGCAGAATTCCTCACAAATCTTCAGGAACAGGTGTTGAAGAACCCTGGCATTGGAATTCGGGCTTTGTTCGTGGAGTTGCTAACTGTAGTCAAGCCCTGGATAACAAGGGTAGCCAATGGTAGGCCGTATGTATGGCAGCAGGATTCGACCCCTTGCCACACCTCTGGGAAAAGTCAAAAATGGTTGTCTGAAAATTTCTACGACTTCACCAGTTCAAATGTTTGGCCTCCAAACTCCCCAGACCTTAACCCCATGGATTATTTTGTATGGGGCGCAGTTGAAAAAGACACCAATCGCACTTCCAGTAATACAAAAGCCCAGTTAATGGATAAAATTAAAACAGTTTTTGCGGCCCTTCCCAGGGAGACTGTAGCATCAGCTTGTTCGAGGTTCCGAAGCAGAATTGAAGCTGTGATCGATGCTAATGGTGGTTATTTTGAGTAAATCTTGTTGATAGTATTGTAATTAACTCTGCCTGTAATGTTTTTTTGTCAATTCATTAAATTTAATAGATACAAAGAAGATTTTCTTTTTCCTTACGAAACTGTCAAATTTATCCCAAACACCCTGTATATATATTCCTGATTGCATGTCTGGTCAGTGTTTTTTACTACTGTGCTGTCATCACTGCTTGTTTCATTTAACCATTTTTCGAAGTAATTACTCCATACTTCAAGGATATCTTTTTCTCCTGTTTTTATGTCACCTTTATCATCTCTAATTCTTTTTACAGCACTCTTTCCTCCATTTCTGAGCTTCTTCAACAACCTCCAGATTATCTTGCTATGTTCTTGATATTTATTTTCCATGTTCTTGCCGAATAAAAGGCATTAGCTGATTATTATTATAATATATAAATCACTTTATAGTTATTATTTAGAAGGATGTTACTGTTTTTTGTTTTTTTTGACTTCTTTGTTTCAGTAACACACACTATATATAAAAGATGATATAAGTTTTATCACTTGGCTATGCAATCAATTATATATTTGGTTTAATCCTTTATGCAAGTGTAAGCAAACAAAGTTTGTGCCTGAAGTATTTTCAGGACTCTGGCAACTCGTGGTAAAGGTGCCATAAGTTCTGATCACTTGCCTTGGTATCCCATAATGCAAAGCACATATCCTTATGGGTATGTATAATGCTATGCATTATGGAAAGGGTCACTACCCAGACTGGTTTCAACCTTTATTGTGGTCTCATCAGTGGGAGCCAGACCCAGAGGTGGTGATACTAAGGTGGAAGAAATGCAGAAGTCATATCACCATATACCAGCTGCCAAAAGGTGTCAACACCTTATTAAAATTCTCCAGATATAGTTGATGGAAGTTTTTTCACTTGGCTATGCTATCAAAAATACCATAATGCATAGCATTATGCATACCCATAACGATATGTGCTTTGCATTATGGGATACTAAGGCAAGTGACCAGAACTTATACCACCTTTACCACGAGTTGCCCCAGTACTGAAAATACTTCAGCCGCAAACTTTGTTTGCTTACACTTGGATAAAGGATTAAACCAATATATAATTGGTAGCATAGCCAAGTGAAAAAACTTCCATCAACTATCTCTAATCCGGAGAATTTTAATAATAAGGTGTGAACACCTTTTGGCAATTGGTATATGGTGATATGACTTCTGAATTACTTCTACCTTAGTATCACCACCTCTGCATCTGGCTCCCACTGACGAGACCTTAACAAAGGTTGAAACCAGTCTGGCTAGTGACCCTTCCCATAATGCATTATACATACCCATAAGGATATGTGTTTTCCATTATGGGATACTAAGGCAAGTGATCAGAACTTATATCACCTTTACCACAAGTTGCTCCAGTTCTGAAAATACTTCAGGTGCAAACTTTGCTTGCTTACACTTGGATAAAGATTAAACCAAATATATAATTGATATATAAAAAGATATTTCTGCAACTATTAGGCTAGTTCAATATCTTTTCTACTGATGCTTTACTACTGCTTCTGTTGTCTACCTTCAGTTTTGTAGAAGGCATTCCAGAAGTTGACAAATCGGTGGTGAACATGTTTAGACAGGAAAAAATTTAGCCAGCACATTTGATTATGGTGTACCATCATAATTTGTGTGCAGCATAAGTCAACGGACAGAATACAATTTGGTCAGAAGTCAAAAATTGGCAGTCCAGCCTCCTAAAAAAAGAAAGGAGAGGAATAGACAGTGGGTCAGAAATCTCAGTGGTTTTTCTCCATTCCTTATAGGCTGAGGTATTAGAATTATCTGGCTTTCACCTTTAAGCCACCCCAGTATAAGCATTTCCTTAATTATTTATACACTAAGGCAGTACAGTAAAATATTACAATTTACATATTTTCTATTTATATTTATTTATATATATTTATATATTTATTTATATATTTATATATTTATAAATTTATATATATTATATATTTATATATTTATATATATATATTTATATTTATTAAATTTATTATTAAATAATTTATTAAATAAAGAATAAATTATATTATTATAATTTATTAAATTATAAGGTAATTTAATACTCACACTCCTTTAGAATGCAGAGCTGGAGTGCTGTCTTTTCCAACTATGACTAGATAATTTCTAAACCAATAAAGTATTATTTTTTCTCCTTCAAAGGCAAAACATGGTCCACGGCCATCATGATGGTAGAAATATACAGCCTAAAAAATTCATTTGTAATCTAAATTTATCTGTGAACAATAATTTAAAAGCAAAATGTAGTACTGGCAAAAATATTATAAAATTGAAATGCATTATCATATTGTAAACAGATGAATCAATAATGTACATTTTTAAACAATCTTTAAAAAAATTCAAATAAAACCTATCTTATCAGAGGGTGCAAGGCATGCTTTATTACATTATCTATTAATACAGACATACCCTAATCATATGTACAACAGGTTCCAGACTACAGTATTATAGCAAGTTTCATCGTATAGAGAATTGCCACTTCTCCTGACACATACTTGTAGATGCATATAAAGATTTAATAACATTCTTAAATAGTCATATGTGTTTGTGAATGACAAAAATAAAGCATTTATTTACTTCAGGCATGCAAATAAAAAATTCAGTATAACTTTTGCAAATGGAAACGTTAGCTTGGCTAAAAAAGTAGCTTGACTTAATGAAACATATTGACTTCTTTTGTCATCTATCCACACCATTAGAAGTTTTTCCATTTTGGCAATAAAATTGCCATGTTTATGGATAACTGAAGTATCAACTAGATCTTTAAGAAATATTTGTGCCATGAGAGGTTTCTTCAATTCACAAGAAAAACACAATAAAATAAGTATTATTATTTATTTAATGCTATATATTTTAGCCTGAATATTAGAGGCCATCATCAGTGGCATCGATATTTAATTACTAGGTAAAATGCAAACAATGAATTGATTTGAAACAGTACGAGCTGTGTGGTTATACCTAAAACAATTAATGGTAAAACTGAGGAAGCATTGCATTATTAATTGTTCATTAACTCTATTTTTAAAAAAAACTTCAGTGATGTAATAATTAGAATAAGACTTTCACATATCTTAGATAGCGAGAGGCAGTCATTTCAATTTAAGTTCAGACAGCAAAATAAGGCCTCAGCGCTTTCTTTAAACAAATGTTCAAATTTATAGCAACACAGATGAAGTAAACATATTTCAGACAACAGGATACTGTGGTCTGTATCTATTCCATGCTGTGCCAAACTAGATTTCTCAGATTTCCTGTTGCTAAAATGAGATTGGTGTTCATGTATTCTCTTTTCTACTGAGCATTCAGTTTGTTCAAAGAAAGATGACAGTTACAAGGAACTTGGAAGATACCAGGAGGAGTCAGAGGAGAACGTTTATCTTTAGAAGAAATCTTTAGATAGAAACTATGTTTATCTTTAGATAGAAACTATGATGATAATTTTGTTGACAAGAAGAAAAGTAGCCCTTAAATAGTATTTCTTACGAATTCTTTAAATTGGTTCTGAGATGCCATAAATGTATGGCATTGGGAGTCAACATACTTTTCCTTGTTATCTGAGCTAGGATTATAGGAATTAAAAGTTGTGGTGTGGTCCTTTCAGAGAAGCCACAGTTTGAGAGTCCTTGCTGAAATTTTTGAGGAAAGAACAAATAGTATGTCATACTACAGTTTTTTTTTAATTCCAGTCTTATGTGATGGATGGTGAGCAGGTTACTGTTGAATGTAGCATCCAATGAAAGTAGGCTTTTGATAAATGGAAGCAATTAATTCCTGATGATGAGCAGAGGAGTAGGATATCTTAAAAGAATAAATTGTGGTCTTTTTCTGTTTCCATAGTAAATTTAATTTAAAACAGACATTAGGTTCTAGCTATACTTCTTTTAAAACATGAAATACAAGGTGGCATCTGACAAAGAAACAATTTCATCAACAGTTCTTTCTCAAATAACACAAAAATAACAACAAACGTCTTATTGATAAATACTAAGATATATGAACGTATGCAGTGCAGTACAATACACACTCGTGGGTGCAGTCACAATAACCTACAATTTAAAATTTATTATAAATTCATATCAATTAACCATACATAATACTTTACAAGTGTAATATACAATAACTGTTACTTTATTTTTATCTGAGATCTTCTCACACAATTAGAAGTTCAGCAATAAAATCATAAAGTGGAAATTCTGGTGGACTAGCTTATATATTGATTACGCATAACTACTATTTATCAGGAAATAACAACATATCCTAAAATATTAATTATAATAATTATTATAATTAATTATTACTACTACTGCTACTAATAATATTATATTACAAGTCAGTGTCCTCCACATCACTGTCAGAATTCAAAATCTGACAGCGATGTGAGTCTCACAATTTGGCAATGTGTCCACTAAATTTTAGATACTAATCCACCATCACCCCCAAGATCTCTTATTTCCTCCACCTCCAACAATATATCCCCACTAGTAAATTCTAGTGGGGATATATCTAGTGGGGATTTATCTATATCCCATCTTTGTTTTCCAAATTTTAAAACCTTACATTCTGCAACATTTAAACCATCATTCCCACTCCCATGCAGATTCACTCAGTCTATTCAAGTCTTCTTGTAAGACCACAGCATCTACTCTACTCCTCATATATACTATTGTGTATCCAACTTTGCATCATCTGCAAACAACTGAATGTTCCCCAATATCATTAATATACAGCACTGGCCCTAAAACGGATCCTTGAGGCACAACACTAGTGACTTCCAGGATATTGCTCTCCGAGACACAACTCGTTGATACCTATCAGACAACCAATCCAATCTAACCAATCAGACTTCCAATCCAATGTACAATAGTATATTTAGACTTTGCAAAGGCTTTTGATAGATTACTGCATTATAAATTGATAGTCAAACTAAAGCAGATGGGGTTGGCTATAGTTTGACTATCAATTTATAATGCAGTAATCTATCAAAAGCCTTTGCAAAGTCTAAGTATACTATTGTGTATCCATCTTCCATGTCCAATGCTGCTGTCACCTTATTGTAATAAATAAGCAGATTACTGAAACATGACCTCCCTTTAGCAAATCCATGCTGTCCATCAAACATAATACCACCATTGTCAACCCAATTCTGGATTCTGATTCTCACGAGCCTCTAAACATTTCCACCACAACACCGGACACACAGATTGGTATATAATTTGATGCTTGAGTATTGTCATTTCTCTTTTGAAGCAGCAATCTTGTCTTCCTTCCACTCTTTTGAACTTGACCCAATGTATAAGACTCATAGTAAACAAATATGGGCACATTCCTTCAAAATATGTGGTGATATATTATAAAGTCCCACAGCATTATTAACATCAAGTTTGCTTAATTCCCCATATAACTCTTCCACACTCTTTCTCTCCTCCTCATCATCATCCACTGGTCTCAAATTCTCGATGATGTCACATTCACAAGAACATTAAATATCTCATCCATATCCTCTGCAACAGTTGTCCTTATACCATTTTCTCCAATCAATACCATCCTACCATAATCATTCTTTTTTTACAGGCTACATATCAAAAGAAATCCCTAGGTTTTTTTTTGGCTTCAATAGCTAACTACTGCTCATATTGAACTTTTGCTATCCTAGTAACCTAGTCACTCTCCTTGCTTGTTCTTTGTATTCCTTGTGGAATTGACTATTACCACTCCACTTATGCTGCTTCCATAGTGCCTTTTTTTTTTCTCTGTATTACATGCTTAATCTCTTCATTCATTTCGCACCTACCTTATTTAATTTTCTGACCTGTGGAATACATGTAGACATTGCTTCTAGATCAGTGATGGCGAACCCATGACACGTGTGTCAGCACTGACACATTTGAGGGTTTCAGGTGACATACCTTGGAGGTTGAAAGATATTGGTATTCTGATGAAAAAACTGCGATAAATCGTGTAAGATCGCTCTCAGTTAAGGCAAAGGTAGGTTTCGGTTCATTGAAAGAATTATATTTTATAGTTAGCCTATTTCTATTTTATTTTGTAACTAGCCTATAAACAACGAGCGATTTAAGTTTACATTTTCTTTCTTAATCATTATAATTTCTGCATAGTCATATGATATTATAAAACTTATAAAAATTATTATCAATATTATACAATACAAAATTATAAATACGTGCTTTATATATTATAAACATAAAGTTTTCATTTGACTTCTATGTGCAATTCGTTCATGCATGCATTCCAAGTCTCTCGACTGAGTAATACAAGTTCTAAACATTTTTAAAACCACTTCAACAGAAAATATAATTCGCAGCATTAAATACTGAATTTATCTGAGAAAATAATGGAAACATTTTTATAGTTGCATTAAATTCAGTAAATTTTGTTAAATAATGCAAATAGTAACAACTTACGATGACGTCGCAACAAAAGCTACTAAATAGCTGCTATTTGGTAGCATGATAGAGAGTAAAACATAACAAGGTTGCTAAGAACGTACCATAGTAATAAATCTGGTAACCCTGCTGAGAGAAGTAGTGGTAGTCTTGCATGGTCTGCCACTTAAGTAATTTGAGTTGCTGGTGTATAATTTATTTCCAGTAATAGTTAGTTCTTATTAATTATTACTACTTAATTACTGCTGTATATAATTGTGCTCTTTTTTAATTTGTGAACCCTTTTACAATGGCAGCTAGCACTAATAAAAAAACTAATCTAAATTTACTAATCTAAATTCCACTTCCTTTCTGTGATAACTAAAATTATCACAGAAAGGAAGTGGAAGAAATTTCCACAATGCCTGGACTGAACAATATGGTGTTATTGATAGAGGCGATAAAGTTCTCTGTAAATTGTGTGGTGAGCTATCTGTGAGTAGAACTTGGAATGTAAGAAGACATTTTGAAACTAAGCACAAATGGCTCCTAGAAAAAAACTTTTGAAGAATACATATCGCAACATCTAAAACTGGCAGAATCACAATCAGGGACTTTAATTAAATTTGTTTCAGGACTTCAAATTTAGTAGCCAGAAGTTACAGTATTTTGCCTACTATTGTTGAACATGGGAAATCACTTAGTGATGGTGATTATATTAAAGAAGTTTTCGTAAAGTGTGTGCACCATTTTTATTTGAGGACTTTCATAATAAGGAAGCTATCGTAAAACACATGAAAGAGTTACCATTAAGTATAAATACTATTAAAGACAGAGTTATATCAATGAATACCAGTATAGAAAATCAAATACAACAAGACTTGAACTCATGCCATTGTTTTCCCATTTGTCTCAACGAAACTACATTACGTCATCAGCTCGAATGGCTATTATTGCAAGGTATGTTCACGGTGATTCTATGCATGAGAAACTGATAAAGTTAGAAAATTTACATCAAAACACAACAGGTAAAAAAACATATGTGACTGTGTTGTTAAAGTGTTCCGTGAGAAACAGATAGGTTTATCGAAAATATTTTAGATTACAGCTGATGGTGTGCCTAATATGGTTGGCCGTAATGTCAGTTTTATCAAACAATTTATAGAATATGTTGGTCATCCCCTGGTTTGTTTCCATTTTATTATACATCAGGAGACACTGTGTGCGAAATCAGGCTTACAGGATTTGGATAATGTGATGAGAATTGTGACAAACGTAACTAATTTTATTGCTGCCAGGACTTTAAACAAACGAGAATTTAATTTACTTTTAAGCGAAGTTGAATCAGTATACAATGGTCTATTAATGTACGATAATATTCAATGGTTGACTCGTGGCCAAGTACTTGAACGGTTCGTTGAATGTTTAAATGAAATTAAATTATATTTAAATACAAAGGGCATGGAGCACGAATTTCTTCAGTTTAACGATTCTCCTTGGCTCGGTAAGCTGATGTTTTTCACAGATTTTTCATTGCACCTGAATGAACATAACATACAATTGCAAGGTTTCGGAAAAATCTGTCGATGTTATGTTTGGCACGATCAAGCGCTTTGAGAATAAACTCAAAATATTTCAACGTGATTTAGAAAGTAACAATTTTAAGTATTTCCCAAGAGTGAAATTTTTTTAACGAAACCAGCCCCAAAAATCGTGAACAACATATCAATCAATCTATCGAAGTTCTAAAGTCAGTAACTGAGCAGTTTTCTTCTAGATTTGAGCAATTTCGAATGTTGGGACAAACAATCCAATTCAAAAGTATCCAGATGAAACAGAATTCATGGATCTTAAATTAGATGAGTTTGAGTGGTTGGATTTAAAAGATCTAGAAATGCAACTAGCCGACTTCCAGTGTAATCCTATCAGGAAAAGAAAGTTTATTGCTCTTAGAAATGAATTAGAAGAATTTGAGCGAGAATGTCTGCATGATACCTCGTGTAAAAATTCAGACTGTGAAATTCTAAGCATGTGGAATAGCATTCCCGAAAACTTTCATGCTCTTAAAATCTTTGCTAAAGCTCTTCTAACAATTTTCTCTTCTACATACTCTTGTGAAACTCTATTTTCTGCCTTAAATAATATCAATTCGAAAGGAAGAAATAGATTCAGCAATGATTTGAGCGCTGCCTGTGTAGCATTAAAATGTACACACTATAGCTCTTCTATAAAGCAACTTTCTACCAGTACTCAGCAACAGAAAAGTCATTAAATGTAATGTAAGTTTGTAATTTCACTTTATTAATAATTGAATTCATATGAATTCATAGATTTTATATCAATGTCCTATTAAATAAATAGCCTAATATGATATGTATAAGTCACCATCTATGATTATGTAGTTAAATTTATAACGCAGGTATGCAAGTGGCACATCAGCAACTTCAATATTTAAAAAAAAAAGATGTTTTACACACCTGGGTAAAAAGGTTCGCCATCACTGTACCAGATAGTTCTTGAATATCACCCAAACAGCATTGATCTCCTTTCCACCTAACTCCTCATTCCATGCTACAGCTGCAATCTGTCTCTTGAGTTTCTCATAATTACCGGCCTTGTAGTTCCACACATGCACTTTCCTCAGATGCTTGGCAACCAATCAACCAGGTAATCACTTCATGGTCACTCTTACCATCTGGATGGAGCTTAGATACCTCATTTATAATAACATCCTCTGATGAGATAATCAAAACCAAGACCCTCACTCTTCACGTGCCTCTGTTACATAATGCCTGAGATAGCTGTTCCTCAGAAACCTCATTTTCTTCACTTCCAGTTGTTACCCTGTCATCCCAATCCATATTGCCATAATTAAAACACCCATAATAATCACTCATTTCCTATTTGTTTGGATAATTTTTTTTTATACATTTACTGGTCAACCGTCCACAATAGGGCTATGGCAACATCCAACTAAATATTTCATTCCATTTACCTCTGTCTCACACCATACTGCCTCAAAATTACCACAACTATTTTCTCCTTGCATCTCCACCTTCTATGAACATAACTCTTTTTCTATCATCAATAGTATTCCATCTTCCTTTTTATCCTTTCTATCTTAACAGAATACATCAAACTCTTTCATCTCTATTCCTGTCAGGATGTTTTCCTCATCTAACCATGACTCAATTATTCCAACAATTTTGGGGTGAATGAACTCAATCAATGCAACCATTTCCTTTCCCTTGTTCTGATACTTCTAGCATTTGTATACAAACATAACTCATTCCTGAATCTATAACAAGTTTCAACGATACCACTTATTAGATGTGACTTCTCCATACCTTTCTCAAGCCATTTCTTGTTCTTTTTACTCATCTCAGAACCTTCTTTAAATTCAACTGTTTGCCCCTACATCCCATGTCATCCCCATCCCTTTTTTGTCTTCACATGCATTCACATCCTGTTGGAGCATCAACCTTTCTTGCGCTGTGTTCCTTCTCCACCCTGAATCTCCCCATTTCACTGTCATCTTCTTTCATTCTTTACACTCATGCTATACACTTCTTCATTCAAAAGCACTACTTCAATCCCTCTCCTTCCTTACTCTCCAACTCTTTCACATCGCTTCTTACTTGCTCAGATTCATTCTCTGCACTCATTACTCTTTCTCTCCCTTCTAGCAGAAGTCTCTCCAAATGACTCACACCTAAACCATTCAAATGCAGTCCATCACTTTTATACAGTTTAATTCTTCCTTCAAACTCATTCCACAACAAACAGCACTCCTTTCTTCCTCACACATTTTTGCAAACATATCATTCATAATTCTTACACTCTGCTTAATCTCATCACTATCATACCTGGGCAACACACCGACTACCTTTCCTATCAAACTATTATCTTTTATCCTTCTCAACAATGTCCTGATATGCAATCTAACATTCTCCTTTTTCCCAATCAAGTCATTTGATCCTACTACCACTACCAACTCCTTTGCTTGCTTACTCCTCTTATCTATCTCCTCAATTACTCTGTTCATTTTACCACCTGGAAAAAAACCTCACATCTTTTACTATACCTCCAATAATCAATTCGCCATACAATGCTACTCACAGGTCTTTGTTACCTTTTTCATATCAACATCATTTCTTTTCATCTTCTTCCATATATATCTGCAATTCTCTTCATTTCACTCTGCATCCAGTTCATCTTCACGAACTCAGCTTTCAAGGCTTCTTTTGTTTTCTCGCTATCATTCACTCTCACTATTTTATCGCCAGTCACACACTTGTTCCCCATCAACCCTGCTTACACATTACTGTTAATTGCACTTTGTTTTTCAACATTATTAACTTATCATTGCCTGTTTTATCGTTAATCAAACTTTTTTCCTTGCTATCAGCTCCACAAACTCTCTGAACATTCATACAATTTTCAACTGTCGTATCAGTTACGACGCCATGTTCCCCACTCATTGTCCATCAGAATATTGCATTTCCTACATACCCACACTCATTCTTTTCTCTTATTCAGCCTCTACATAAATGTCTGTGACATCTTCCTACACATACATATTATATCCACAGCACCATACCATTTTTGAGAAATCAACACTGTTTACTTTGTCTTCCACACAGACCTACACAATGATTTGCCTTTCTTCACTGCTATGCTGTATCAGTGTGTTAAGAAAAACAATGAATTTATGATAATATCGTCTTAGAAATTTATCCAAACACAGTGTTCCATACTCAAATATATCAGAGTAATAATCTACAATTTAGACAATATCAGCATATATTTAAATATAAAATTTATCTTATCTTACTGCAGCCCACACAATGACTGATGTTTAACTCACACCACCTCAATATTGAAATAAGCAACAAAATAAACAAAAAGTAGCATGCTGGGAAGTCAAATGAATAAGTTTATATCGAATAATAGAGAATTTAGTTAAACACTAAGCTATCTATATGCAAAAACAGTGTTTTCAAACCAAGTTTAATTTATGGAACTGAGAATTGTATGAAAAATGGAACATTTGATAAGAGATGACTGGGAACCACATTTATGAGGGCAGCACTTGCAGTTGCCTCCTTGTGCTTCCATCTCAGTATAGTATCACTGAATTGTTGACCTGGGATGGCCCATTTGCCAAAAATTTGCTGAACAGATAAGCCTGATAATGACTCTCGAACCCATCAGTTCCCTTCTCACAGCCATTTCACCAGGCCACATCAGAACTGACTTGGGAGTATCACATTTCTTCAATTTATACCTGCTACAAACACGTGACTCATTACATGGCATGATGCACCTTGCCCATGGGGATGTCCATTGACCTCTTTCCAAGCTGTGTATGACACTATTATTTATGTCACTGCAGCCAATTGATTTCTAATTGATGTGAACTGTATTAACTTTTAATCTACACTAATCATGATTTCTAAGAAAAACACTCACCTCTTGTTTTCCAATGACAAACTGGTAATCTTGTTTTGCATCACTCATAACAGAGCACCTTTGCGGACATCCGTGACTATCCAATGGTATCTATAATCAAAAACTAAACACTATAATTGCTAAATAAAAAAAATTAAAAGAAAATTAAGAAGGAGTTTGGCACAAACAACAAGCAACAGTTCACAAAGCACTTTGAAATGAATAATACGAATGATGTATTAAAAGATTTCACATGTAGAATGACTGTGGGCACTAGGTAATTAAGTGCCAATATGCCAACTTTTAAGGTCAACCTTGGTAGCTATGCCAATGAAGGTGTTATGTAGATGCTGAAGCCTTCCAAGCCATGCAACGGTGAGGGCACAGTTTATTCCAATGCCTTTGCCATGAGGAAACAAAAGTATGTTTCTAATGGTGACTGCTTTCAAAAATTCCCTCACATTCAAAATGTCCATCTGGCTGACAATTCTGGCAACTTCAGAAGTCATAAAATATGATCTGATTATTTCAATTACTCCTTGTTGTCACTCAAATATCAGATGATAGAAGATGGCTTGGAGTATTATTCAGGATAAGGAAAATTCTGAACAGAATTCCTTCCTGAATGATCTTTATACCAAAATTATTTTTGAATATGTCCTTTATCATCCTTCTGTATTCGCACAATGAAAGATTGGAAAGAAGCTTTTATTCTAGTTTTTATTGAGTGCTGTAGATTTTCACTGTAATAGATCAGCAAAGGCTTCAAATTTCAGTCACCACTGCAGCCAAAATGATAGAAGTGAGGAGATCATTAACAGCTTTGAAACTTGATATATTTCTCTTCCTTGTGCAATGTAGATACGGTTTGTATTCATTTCCAGAAGAGACCAATCACATCCAGAGTGAAGTTTGTTTGAATGTAGAGCTGCTTTTAGTTCTTCTGAATATTTATCTGCAGCTTTTTTGTTTACATATGCAGCTGAAAGCCATATCAAACCACAGACTTGTCAGAACAGAAAATTATTTTTCTCTGCTCTCTTCTATCCTCAACTTTTCATAGGGGCCAGTTCTGAAAGGTGATCAGAACATTTTGTCTGCTCTAGTAATGTAGCTACACTGCCAGTAACTTGTCCATCTTCTATTAGCAATTTTTTCATTCCTTCTGTTATACTGAATGTTGGTGGAATTAACAGCGCATCATGTATCTGATTTTAATGTTTTATTTTTTCTTTGCTGTCCCTTTATAGAATAAAAATTATTATCAATTTAATTAAGCAATGATGACCAAAAATCTTGCAATTAATATTAAAAATTAATTAATAAAAACAATTTTAATAATTTATATTAAAAATTTATTCATTTACACTAAAATAAAAATTTAATAATTCACTAATAATGTTAATTCACAATTCAATGAACACAATCACAGGCCTCTATTAATTAAATTTATATGAAATACTATCAAAACAAAGTCATAAATGAATGAGTGCAATTTTCTGTGCCAATTCATTATGAGGGATGAACTTTGGGCAGAGCACATGAGCAATGCATACAGGATGGGTCATCAAGTGTGCTCATCATTACCCAGATTTTTTCAAGTATACACTTGAAAAAATGAGACATATGCCCAAATAAAATGCAAATAGCTGAATATTAGGTTACACACACACACACACACACACACACACACACTGAAATCGACATAAACCACAATCACATAATCAGAGGATCTCATATGCACATGATTAGTGTCAAAATTATTAATGCATGGGAAGGAGAACTGTCACCCCTGCAATTATAATTATACACATACAAATGTGTAAAACAGTGTGTCAGGTTACTAATGATACAACATTTTCTAAATGAGATATATTTGATTGCTATATTATTTATTAAAATATTATTGGGTTACACCCCTACACTAATTAATCTTTTTTAAACTATTTCAATAATTAATTCAAGGTGAGTGATACCATTTATGCAATGGTATCAAGGTGAGTGATATCATTTATTCTTAGTTGCAACATTTTAGAAATTCAAAAATTTTGATTTTTAAGTAAGAAAATTAAAAGATATCTAATTATGGTGATATTAAAAGAAAAAAATACTTATATAATGAATTCCTATATGACTTAGTTATCTCTAGCAAAATCTTGCAAATTAAAAAACAACAAGGTAATTTTACCTGTTGGTTTGCTATGTTTAAAAAAAACGAATCAATAAAATTCCAAAATTAAAGCACCATCAAATGGTTAGCATACTCACTCTCCAATCTATAAGCTGCAGGTTCGAATCCTGCCACAGGCATGGATGTTTGTGATTGTCTTTAGGTGGGAGATGAATTTCTGCACCCAGTGTGAGAGCACTTCCCAGCTTACTGGAGACCTGAAGTGGCTTGAAAAAGTGCAATGTTTGATCACTAGAGCAGGATTTCCAGACTTTGTAAAAAATACTATATATATATAGTGTTTTTTTATTTATATATATCCTAACTCTACTAGAGAGCTGCAAAACTGCACCAATAATCTTTTGAAAACAACTATGACTTTAACAGAGAAACCAGACTAGTTCTCCATTCTCTTCATCCTCTTCCTCCAGATCTATATGGAACACCCAAATTCATAAAGCAGACATACCTCTACGTCCAATAGTAGAAGGAATAAATTCTGCAACATGCCTTCTTGCCAAATATCCAGCTAAACTACTAAAGCACTTGACAGGACAATCACCATCCTTTGTTAAAAACTGAAAGCATTTTATTTCAAACATCAGTAACATTATCCTTGAAGGATATGACATTTTGACAAGCTTTGATGTAGTCAATTTATTTACTAATGTTCTTACTGATGATTTACTTGCACTATTCTGCCCAATATTTTATATTGTCTATCGAGTTTATTTTAGGTTGACCTCTTTTTGGGTTCCTGGAATAAGTCCTTTGAGAATTTGAATAGGAGGCCATTAGATCTATTGACATAACCAAGTCAGATGAATTGAATTTTTGTTATAAAGATATCTCTTGGACTGGTGAAAGAAGAATTCTTTGGCCTTACAAATTCCTGATATATATCCTCAAAAAACAGACATGGGATTAAGATGGTACTACATAAAAAGTTTACATTATTACTAACTTCCAATCGACAATTTTCCTCCAAATTAGTCTTGTTATCTGTCAGGACTGTAATAATCTTATGTTTCAGTCTTCTAAGGCACTTCTTACTATATTCATTCCTAATCTGGTTTTTTCCTTTAGGAAAAAATCAGATCTAGGAATCCAGACATCCAGATCCAGACATCAAACACCTTTTGCAAACTTTTTCCTTTCTATTCTGTCTAACTGGCCATAACACCTGAAGTTAGCTCTTCTCACACACACTCCTGAATATTAACAACAAGTTCCTTCCTAATACCTTTTATTTTTAATGATTCTGCCACAGATGCCATCTGTTTAGATGCTTAACCAAAAAGAGAGATCAGCAGCATCTTATCTCAACCATATACCAAAAAATCTACTTGTTCTGATGGCATGTGCAAATTTTCTGAAGGTTGATGCCCCTAAAGTTGACTACTGTTTTGAGTTGCCTTTTTATTCTCTCCTATTCCACTGGTATCTATCCTATAAATTGGAAATTAGCCCACAATCAATCTATTTCTAGGACAATAAATCTTTACCATCCACTTACTTTCACTTCAATTCTTTCTAATGAACAGAGAAAACCATAAACAGCACGCTACCCAGTATCTTTTCAATTAATAAGCAATTGCCAGCAGGGATTCTGCCACAGAAAATCAACAGGAGATTTGCTTACTTATATCACCCCTGTCCCCGTTGGACAAATGCTACAGGAAAGTTTAGAGATATCTGAACATGCCTACACAAAGACGTTACAACTAAGTTCCATCATGTGATCTGTCTTCTGATTTGTGCAAGTGGATTCTGAATGTGCCAGCTCTATCTCTATTTCTCTGGTTGCCTTTACCTTCAAACTATGAAACTAATGCTAGGTTTCCAGAAAGCTATTTTCTTACTTTCTTCCTTCTATATATCAATGATCACCTCCAGCTGATTGTATATCCAATCTGTAGTTTTGCTGATGACAGTACATTATACTGATCACCCAATCTTCCAGAATCAACTTCTACAATCCTATGTTGTGAAACTTCAAACCATTCTTCAATAGAGTTCTGATAACTCTGTTAATTTCGATACGAGTAAGTGCAACTTTGTCTTACTTCTCGCAAAAAAAGATAGCCCTTTTCTTCCAGTTTTACTTTGTAAAACTCTAATTTTAAATCTTTCTTGGCATAAACTTATTACAAATATCACCATTCAGAAAATCTAATTTGCACTTTTTGCTCAAGATTACATTACCTATAAAGAGAAATTATCACAATTTAAACACAAATCCATCTCAATGAATACTGCTCATCCCTAGCCTGATCAGTTTCTTCCAGCATAATCCACCAATATAATATGACATTGGATATCTTACCAAGAAGCATGACTTTACATTTACTAACATTGAGCTGACAGCCATTTTCTCATGTCCACAATTCCAGCCTATTCAAATCATTCTGATGACAGTATAATCCAGAAGCTCTGCTCTACAGACCTACACAGAACACCTTCAAGCTGCTTCAGGCCTCTGATAAGTGAGTTAATGGTCTCCTGCCAAAAGACATTTGAAAACATTCATGCTCATGGCTGGATATGAAGATGCAGCTTACTATTTGGAAAGTGGGTATGCTATCCACTTGGCCAACTGGATCAGAAAAATTTACACATTATTGAACAATTAGTCTGCGGACAGTACTGAGACTAATTTACTACAGGTAATGGAGATTTTCAGTGTAGTGAAGATACAGAAGAATCTCCACTATACACTGTTGTTGCAGCAGCTAATCAAACACTTTCACAGTTTTCAACTTCAAACTCATTGAACAATTTTTTCTTCCTCTTCTTCATTCTTCATTCCTTCTACTGCTTTCATTCAGAACATCTCCCAGCTTATTTATTTCCAGTATATAATGTAGACCTTCAAATCTAATGTTCAAAAGTTTTTCTTTCTCTTCAACTTTTTATCAATTCACAGTACTAATACTACACACTCAACTCAGTACTGTCCAAGTTGAGCAGATGACCAATAAACTAATAGGTGACCCCCCCTTCCTCTCAGAGACTTCCTTCAGTCACCTCCACATAGGTGCTCTGTTTCTGCACTGTGCCTTTCTACTTTTCTATAGATATTTTCGTGGGCATTGTTCCTCTGAAATGGCTGCTATTATTCCTCCACTTTCTTCTAACTAGAGCAGCCACTAGCCAACACCCATATACAGTCCAATTCCAAATATACCAAACAATCTTCTCATTATCTTCCTTCATTCCATCCATCTGAACTCTATGAAACAATCTCCTCCATACTGTTTTATTTTCTCCAACTCTTTAAGAAACATATCAATAGGGTGCTTCTTTCTCCTTAAATTGTAGTGTTATAGTCCTATGATCTTTCATGTGTGAAGCAATGATCATCATCATACAAAAAAAAAAAAATTCACAATTTTGATGAGTTTGTCAAATACTTGAATTATAGACATTTTGGTAAGTATTTTAAAAGTAAGATGTAACAAAAATATTAACTGGAGTAATAATTTTCACTAAAATAATTAATTCAATTAATTTGCAAGTAACAGAAGAGAGTATTGATCCATATAAGCAAGGTTGCATTTTATAGGTGTTTATTAGGTTTGTGATTTACCTACAAGAGTGTAAGGGAAGAATTCTGAAAGAGCTATGTTTGCTCACAAATTGCTTTATTCTGATTTTTTTTTCTCCTCAAAATCTAGTAAGGCTACTGTACTTTGACAAAAAAAGCAAACAATCAGAGGTCAGTGGAGGGGGTACACATTGAATCAATGAATGAGCACTTTGAAGCAAGTAATGTTATTTATGTTAGTGTTTAATGAAAGAAACAGTAGAAAAATAACCTTTAATTCAGTTATCTGCAAATATTTTACCCTTGGTTGCCAAAGTATTTTTGTGAACATAAGAATATGAGATATGCATATGCAAGTAGGCACAACAGCAGGAAGATAAAGACTGACTAAGTTCAAAATAGCATGTCTCAATAGTACCAAGTAGGTGGCATGGTGAGGAGATCATGATCATTCATTCTGCTGACAGTCTACCGCACTTTACCCAGATTTTTAGTAAAGAGAAGTAGCTATATTTATTCAGGTTAGGAGAATATTGTAGAAATGTGGCAGATTCTAAAAACAGTCTCAGATTTATATTTACAAGTCTATATAATAGCAGTTTAACCTGCCTCCAAAACCACTGGATCCACTGGTCTGTGTCAATGGCACAGTCTGCAACTCCAGAGTGGCTGAAGTGTAGATAATAATAATCATAATACAAAGTACTCACCTTAGCTTCATAACCAGAATTTTAGGATAAGATGGTTAATCTTTATGCCTAAATGTGTGCAAAATGAATGTTTTCTCCTGGTGTATTTGCCAGGATGCTGGATTGCCTAGCCAATTGCAGAATTAAAAACCAGAGCTCTTTTAGGAATAATGCTGCCACCTAAAGAGTGTGATACTGGACATATTTTCTGTTCATACTGAATGGTTCTTCCAAGTTGAGGAAAATAATTCAGTTTGTAGGAGCAAGGAATACTGTAGACACCAAGGTGATCTAGGTGGGGGAGAGGATATTTTGGAGAATTGATAACAGCAGTTAATTTTTTGTAAGGCTTGAAATTTGAATATTATATCTTTGAGACTACTGAAATTTTTTATTGAGGTAACCCCCAATGTCTTCTCTTCTTATCATGGATTTTAAGCCAAGTGGCCTGTTCCAGTCTCATGCCATCACTTTCTTTGTCTATTAATTTTTTTCCCATTTATTTTATATCTGTATAATATTTTTGGCAGTTTGCGATTGTATATTCAATTCTGATCTATCCATTTTTGTTTACATTTAATTATGTTGACTTTAGTAAATTTACATTTACTTAATTACATATTGAAAGTTATTTTTCACTTGGTCCGAATATAATAAATTTAGTTTAATCCTTTATCCAAGTGTGTGCAAACAAAGTTTGCGCCTGAAAGTATCTTCAGGACTAAGGTAAAGTGGTACAACACCGGACGACTCTTTGCAAAGGTGGAGCGAGCTACCAACACTCCTATCTCAGTATCTCCCATAATGCAAAACACATCTCCTTGCAGATATGTATAATGTTATGCATTAAGGGATGGGCCACTACCCAGACTAGTTTCGACCTTTATTGAGGTCTCTTCAGTGGGAGCCAGGCCCAAGTGGAGATACCGAGGCAGAAGCATTAGCAAGGTCATCTCCTCCTATAGGAGCTGCCAAACGGTGTGCCACATTTTTATTAAATTACTCTGGATTTAGAGAAAGATGGTGAAAGTTTATTTTTCACTTGGTCCTAATATAATAAATTTAGTTTAATCCTTTCCAAGTGTGTGCAAACAAAGTTTACGCCTGAAAGTATCTTCAGGACTGGGATAAAGTGGTACAACACCGGGCGATTCCTTGCAAAGGTGGAGCAAGCTACCAACACTCCTATCTCAGTATCTCCCATAATGCAAAACACTTCTCCTTGCAGATATGTATAATGTTATGCATTAAGGGAAGGGCCACTACCCAGACTAGTTTCGACCTTTATTGAGGTCTCTTCAGTGGGAGCCAGGCCCAAGTGGAGATACCGAGGCAGAAGCATTAGCAAGGTCATCTCCTCCTCCTATAGGAGCTGCCAAACGGCTCCCACTGAAGAGACCTCAATAAAGGTCGAAACTAGTCTGGGTAGTGGCCCTTCCCTTAATGCATAACATTATACATATCTGCAAGGAGATGTGTTTTGCATTATGGGAGATATTGAGATAGGAGTGGTGGTAGCTTGCTCCACCTTTGCAAGGAGTCGCCCGGTGTTGTACCACTTTACCCCAGTCCTGAAGACACTTTCAGGCGCAAATTTTGTTTGCACACACTTGGATAAAGGATTAAACTAAATTTATTATATTCGGACCAAGCGAAAAATAAACTTTCAACATCTTTCACTAAATCCAGAGTAATTTAATAAAAATGTGGCACACCGTTTGGCAGCTCCTATAGGAGGAGATGACCTTGCTAATGCTTCTGCCTCGGTATCTCCACTTGGGCCTGGCTCCCACTGAAGAGACCTCAATAAAGGTTGAAACTAGTCTGGGTAGTGGCCTTTCCCTTAATGCATAACATTATACATATCTGCAAGGAGATGTGTTTTGCATTATGGGAGATACTGAGATAGGAGTGTTGGTAGCTCGCTCCACCTTTGCAAAGAGTCGCCCGGTGTTGTACCACTTTACCCCAGTCCTGAAGATACTTTCAGGTACAAACTTTGTTTGCACACACACTTGGATAAAACATTAAACTAAATTTATTATATCCAGACCAAGCGAAAAATAAACTTTCAACATCTTTCTCTATATCCAGAGTAATTTAATAAAAATGTGGCACACCGTTTGGCAGCTCCTATAGGAGGAGATGACCTTGCTAATGCTTCTGCCTCGGTATCTCCACTTGGGCCTGGCTCCCATTGAAGAGACCTCAATAAAGGTCGAAACTAGTCTGGATAGCAGCCCTTCCCTTAATGCATAACATTATACATATCTGCAAGGAGATGTGTTTTGCATTATGGGAGATACTGAGATAGGAGTGTTGGTAGTTTGCGCCACCTTTGCAAGGAGTTGCCCGGTGTTGTATCACTTTACCCCAGTCCTGAAGATACTTTCAGGCGCAAACTTTGTTTGCACACACTTGGATAAAGGATTAAACTAAACTTATTATACTTAATTACATACCATTGATAAAATGATTTTGTATTCAGAGATTGTAAAATTTCATTTGTTTTATGGTCCCACTTTGTATATCCAGCTATATATATATATTTTTTTTTTTTGATAAATTTCATTTCTGCAGCTTGAATTCATTTGTTTTTCTTTTTCGTGGTCCATGTTTCATTTCTGTAAAATGAAAATGGTTTAAACAGAACATTTTTAACTAATGCTTTTTAACCATTATTTGGAATATATAATAAACTTAGATTTGAAAAACAGTGGTACTGGAATTACAGATGGTAGCAGAATGCACATCAGTTACAAGAATTAACAGACAGAGTTTCTAAGGCACTTAGTGATTATGGATTAAAGATTAGCATTTATAAATCCAAAATGATGCCTGCAGGCAATAAGCCTATGAAGATTTCAGTTAATGATGAAAAATTGGAAGCAATAGAAAGATTCACCTATTTGGGAAGCATGCAACACAAAGATGGCCAGTCTAAACACAACATTAAAACATGTATTGCTAAAACAACCGTTGCCCTTCAGAGGTTACAGCCACTTTGGAAGGAAAATAAAATACAGGTAACTACAAGATTCTACCTCACTGATAATCCTTGTCAACCCATGTTAATTCTTCCTTACTACACCCTTTGTCCAAAAAGAAACTGAACTTTTCGAAAATAGAACTAGTGGCACCACCTGTTGAATCTTTTTGTTGTCAAAAGTGGCAACCTTCATTAGTGTTGTGTCAACTGTTTATGACATTTGTTTCATTAGAAGCCGAGTTATAGTGACAAGAGTTACAATGTGTTTTGACGAACAGTCAAAAAATGAGTTTCAAACAGAGAGCAGCGATTGACTTTTGTGTTAAACTTGGTAAAAGTTTTACCGAAACGCATCAAATGCTTCAAAAAAGCATACGGTGATGAATGCTTATCCCGTACTCAAGTTTACGAGTAGCTTAAGCGATTTCAAAGTGGTCATGAGACACTCAAGGACGACGAAAAGCCGGATCATCCAAAAACTGGACTGAGCGAAGTTGATATCAAAAAAGTGTGTGATTTTATCAAAGAAAACCCAAAATCGTCCATGAGATTGATTGAAGATGAATTGGAGATTCCAAAATCAACTGTGCACAACATTTTTACTGAGAGTTTGGGCCTTCGTAAATTGAATTCGCGATTTGTTACCCACAAGTTGACTGACGACCAAAAAATGTATTGAATTGAACACTGCAAGGACCTGTTTAAAACCACTCATAAGGAATCAAACCTCCTTGAAATGATCATTACTGGTGACGAAACGTGGTGTTTTGAGTATGGGCCCAAAACAAAGCGCTAGAGTGCTGAGTGGAGACTGCCAGAAGAGAGGCATCCGAAAAAAAATCGCTTAGAGAAGTCAAAAGTAAACACAATGCTGATTTGTTTCTACAATTCCAAAGGCATTATCCACAAAGAATTCATTCTGCCTGGCCAAACGGTCAATGGCGAGTTTTATCTCGAAGTTTTGAAAAGATTGATAGCGAGAATTAATCGCGTACAGCATGAATATTATGATGCAGGCAGCTGGTCACTTTTGCACGATAATGCACCATCTCATCGTTCGAACAATGTGAAACTTTTTGGTCAAAAACCAAGTTTGTGTGTTGGATCACTCACCATATTCACCTGATTTAGCACCCTGTGACTTCTTTCTCTTCCCACGACTTAATTTGCCGATGAAAGGAAAGCGATACGACACCATTGAAAACATTCAAGCAGCAGTAACCACGACCCTCAACAGTATCCCAAAAACTGATATAAAAAACTCATTTAACAAATTAATTGACCGTGCCATACGCTGTATCGAAGCTGAGGGAGAGTATATTGATTGAAATAAATGATTTGAATAATTATAATTGGCCTGTGTTTTATTTTCTATCAAAAGTTCGGTTTCTTTTTGGACAGAGGGTGTATATGATTGTGAGAGTTAGACTTTGCTAAAGGAAGATGAGAAAAGACTTTGACCTTGGAGATGTTGTGTGCAAGAAAACTTCTGAAGATACCATACATAGCACATGTAACAAATGACAACATTAGAAGGAAAATCTGCTTCACTGCTAAAGAAAATATCCTCACTAAAATACACTGTGAACTGCTCCAGAAGCCAGGCCACATAGCTAGATGAGAGAGCTGACCTAAAATAACACTAGAGGGATAAGAAGGAAAACCTGCTTCATTGCTAGAAAATAGCACTAGAGGGATGATTGACTTCTGGTAAAAAAACACTGGAGGCAACCTAGAATCACCTGGATACATAATATTAGAAAATGGACTAATTCTTCATTTTCCACCTTTTTAATTGAAAAAAAAATCTTAGCCCACCTTCCCCTTACCTCTAATAATATCAAACAAAAACAATACATTATTTAAATTAAGGGGATATTAAATCCCACATTGTTTTAAAACCGAATAAGAAACTCAAAGATTGGAATCAGAGAGTTTCATGCCGAATATAGTAAACTATAAAGTATCGGCGACCACTAGCGTGAGCTAATGCAAGTGACCCTAGTACGTAGTACAATACCGGAGAACTCGCAGCAAAGTCGGTAAAATTCTGATCGCTATTCTTAGGTATTTTCCATAATGTAAAAATACATTTCCTAGGAAATGTGTTTTTACATTATGGAAAAACATTATTTTTACCACTTGCATTAGCTCACGCTAGTGGTCGCCGATACTTTATAGTTTACTATATTCGGCATGAAACTCTCTGATTCCAATCTTTGAGTTTCTTATTCGGTTTTAAAACAATGTGGGATTTAATATCCATCATCATCATCATCAAATTCCTGCCATGTACCCTCAAGGGGTGTACAGGATATGACAGTACTACATGAAAAAATTACATCATTACTAACTTCCTATCTACAATTTTCCTCCAAATCAGTCTGTTACTTGTCAAGACTCCAACATTATCAGATCTTATATTTCTATCGTCTAAGGCACTTTGTACCGTATCAATCCACTTATATCTTGGTCTTCCTCTGGGTCGTTTTCCTGCCAACCTGGCAGAGAACACTTGTTTTGCTAATCTTTCCTCTCCCATTCTATTTAAGTGACCATACCATCTGAGATTAGCTCTGCTAACGCATTCCTGGATGCTGACAATGTCAAGTTCTTTCCTAATATCCTCATTTTTAATATGATATTGCCATTGATGCCATCTGTTCACGCCTCTAATCTTTCTCAGGACTCTCATATCTGCGGTCTCTAGTCTTTGGTCAAGTGTTTTACTTCTGACCCAGCTCTCAGATCCATAAGTTAAAATTGGTTTGAACACAGTCTTGTATACAGCTAATTTAGTGTTCCGACTAATTTCTTTCTTATTCCATATGAATTTATTCAATTGACTTCCCACGATACCAGCTTTGCTGATTCTGTTGTCTATTTCTATATTTAGTTTACCATCTTCAGTAAAAATTGTGCCTAAGTAGCTGAAATGTTTTACTTGTTGAACAGGTTCTCCATTCACAACACAGTTGACATTTTCAATGATTCTCCCTATTTTCATTGTCTTTGTCTTTTTATTGCTGACCTTCATACCATATCTATTACAACAGCTATTCAATTTAGTCAGAGAATCTTGCACACTTGTAGCGGATTTATTTAGAAGTATAACATCATCCGCATAAAGCAAAGAGCTGACATTAACATCTCCAATTTCGATATCAGGTTTAATACCACATTCCTTCATAATGTGATCCATATAGATAATGAATAACAGAGGGGATAATGTACATCCTTGTCTCACGCCAGATTTAACATTAAACCATCTTCCTGTACTTCCTTCAATTCTAACTGCTGACTCACAACTCAAATAAAGACTAAGTATTGCTTGATATAATGCCCCATTGACACCATATAACTGCAGCGTATTGAATAGCTTCTCTCTTGGCACCTTGTCATATGCCTTTTCCAAATCGACAAAACTTAAATAGAGATCTTTGTTATATTCCCATGCTTTCTCGACTATTTGTCGTAAAGTGAAGATCTGATCCTGACAGCCTCTATTTGGCCTGAATCCAGCTTGTTCTTCACCAAGCTTTTCTTCCACAATTCTTCTCAACCGTTTCTCAAGTATACTTGCATAGATCTTGCCAGGAACACTCAGTAGGGAAATACCTCTGTAATTCTCACATTCAGTTTTATTTCCCTTTTTATATATGGGTACTATGAGAGCTCTACTCCAATCATCGGGAATTCGTTCCTCTGTCCAGGCTTTCTGAACTATGCAGTGCAGCCACTGTAAGACTCTTATACCACCATACTTCAGCATTTCTGGTCGAATATCATCTACTCCTGCTGCCTTTCCACATTTCAAGCCTTTGATGGCTTTTTCTACTTCAAGTATGGATATGTATTCCTGACTGCATGCCTCGTCAGTGTTTTTTATCACTGTGCTGTCATCACTGCTTGTTTCATTTAGCAGTTTTTCAAAGTAATTACTCCATACTTCAAGGATATCTTTTTCTCCTGTTTTCATTTCACCTTTATCATCTCTAATTCCTTTTACAGCACACTTTCCTCCATTCCTAAGCTTCTTCAACAACCTCCAGAATATTTTGCCACCTTCTTGATATTTATTTTCTATATTCTTGCCAAAGTCATCCCATGACTTTTGTTTAGCTAGTTTTACACACTGTTTAGCTTTCTTACATTTGTCTCTGTATTCTGTAAGAGCACAAGCTGACTTATTTGCCAGGAACTTTTGATATGCTTTCTTCTTTTCCTTCACTGCCTCTTTAACTTCCTGTGTCCACCAGGGAGTTCTGATTTTTTTATCTTTGCACACAACCTCACCACATGCCTCCTGGCAGAATCAATCAATGTTTCCTTCAGAGTTTGCCACTGAATCTCCAAGGTTTGATTCCTGTTCTCAAACTCTTTCATTTCTTCTTCAATAATCTTTGTGTATTTTAGTTTACAGTTCACATCTCACAGCTGCTCAACTTTTATTCGCTTTAAAACTTTCTTACATGTTATTCTTTTCAATATGAAATTCAATTTTATCCTGCTCAAGACTAAATAGTGATCACTTCCAATTTCAAATCCTCTGTATACTCTGGTGTCCTGCACCAGGGAGAAAACATCACTATCAACAATAACATAGTCAATGAGACTTTTCTTATTCCTAGCCTCTTCTCTCCATGTGAATTTGTGCACATTTTTATGTTGGAACATGGTGTTAGTAATAACCAGTCCATGTCCTGAGCAGAAATCCAACAGATATTTGCCATTATTATTAGCTTTGCTCTTTTCTCCAAATTTTCCCAAAATATTTTTGTATGTCTCACAATCATTTCCTACTTTACTATTTAGATCCCCAACAAGGACCAACTTTTCCTTTTTCATTGTGTCAGTTGCTTTTTCTAAAGCTTCAAAAAATTCCTCCTCTTCTACCTTAGTAGAACCTTATGTGTGGCCATAGGCACAAATAAGTCTCATTGTCCAGTTCCCCATTCTCATATTTGCCCACATTACTCTACTTGAGACTGACTGCCATTCAAGAAGATTAGCCTCGTATTTTGTGTTGAATACTATGGCTACTCCTTCTTTTCCTTGATTGTCATTGCCATGAATATAACATTTTGTATTTATTGCTCAGAAAGATCTCACCAGCTTTTGTCTTTTTTGTTTCAGTCATCCTTGTCGATCTGGTACTTATCTAATTCCTCAGCTAGCTCCATTTCTTTGCCATTCAGGCTTCTTATGTTGATAGTACTGATCTTTAACTCTGGTGATGTTGAGTTGGGGTTTGTTTTCAGATTTGTTCCAGTAGCTGACTTTTCGCTGTTCATCCTGGTTCCCTGGCGAAAACAAAGGGGGCCTTGTTTAACCGGGCGATGCCCCAGCCGGCATGAAATTTTGTCATGTTGTACCATCATTTTTTATTTTGGTTTAACCAATAAGAATACAATTTGGTCGGCTAAATCCCAAATTGCCAGCCCATCCTCGTTTGTTCAGTATCAAAGTAGATACCCAACAGGGTGCACCACGAGAAGGTGAGGATTGGACATTAGGTCAGAAGCCCTGGTCGGTTCTCCGCATTCCTTTAAAGGCTATGTGGAGTTCTCCTCTCAGTTATACAGCTTTGACCCTTAAGCACCCCTGGATTTAATATCCCCTGAATTTAAATAATGTTATATCGCCGACATGAAGCTTATTAGCTCTTTGTATTTAAGTAAAAACAATACAGATTCCTGTTCTTGGGTTGACATTCACACCCAGCCTCTCCAGACAAAAAAAAAAAAAAAAAAAAAAAAAAAAAAAAAAAAAAACTAGTGCCTCCCCAACCTCCAAAAACCTGCTATCCATTTCCAATCAAGATAATACATTTCCTTTCCAGATACTAACGCAGCACAAATTCTAAATCTGCCTAAACTTAAAACACTGCTGTTATATGTGGTGTTGCAACAAAATACCTGACTGTCCAAAAGAGAATCATTTGGCCAAATGATGCCCCCCACTCTCTCTCTCCCCTAGACTCCATGTCTCAGTGATGGTCTATTTCTACAAGTACTTCCATAGACATTATTCCAATGAGTGAAATAGCATTTATCATCCCTCTCTCCTTTACTTCAACTAAAAACATTATAACAATACTATCAACAACTTGCCAACATCAACTTGCAACATTCAGTGCAAATTACTAACCCACCAAACCTGCTTCTCACTCTCCTTTTTCATTCCATTTCATTTATCTCTGTTCTCTGAAACATTCATCCCCAAAGGTTTCAACCTCTCCAGCTATTCAGAGAGAGAACATCAACAGATTCCTTCTTTCTTAACTCCTTCCACACACACAGTGCTAATCTATTTAGTTTTGAAGCCTGTGTGTGTGTATGCGCAACTGATATAAAACGTACAATTTTTTTCCCTTCTCTAAGATAATATAAATCAAAATTTTATTCTATGTATAAAAACTGCTGTAAATATTTAATCATAGCTCACTTTGATTTCTTCTTTTGCCGAAAGATTGAAACAGAATACTTCTTCTTCAGTAGCAGCAAAGAGGAATGTGTGTTTACCTGTAATTCTAAAAGCCAGTCCAGTTACAGGCTTAGGCCCAACCAGCAACATTTTTTGCTTGCTGTGTCTAAAAATAGACAAAAAAAAAAGTATTAATAGACAAGTAACATTTCTAGTTAGAAGTGGTCATGATAACAATTTTTTTGGGGAAAATGAGCCGCACAGGCATGTCTGTTACACAATGTAATTTCTATGTAACTAACATCTAGAAAAGGATGTAAACATATACATCAATCATGGCACATTAGTGCCATGGGGAGGGGGGGGGGGGATAAAGACTTTTTTCTAGTTTTATTTATTTTTATCCTTTATTTATATATATATATATATATATATACAGGGTGTTCGGGATAAATTTGACAGTTTCGTAAGGAAAAAGAAAATCTTCTTTGTATCTATTAAATTTAATGAATTGACAAAAAAACATTACAGGCAGAGTTAATTACAATACTATCAACAAGATTTACTCAAAATAACCACCATTAGCATCGATCACAGCTTCAATTCCGCTTCGGAACCTCGAACAAGCTGATGCTACAGTCTCCCTGGGAAGGGCCGCAAAAACTGTTTTAATTTTATCCATTAACTGGGCTTTTGTATTACTGGAAGTGCGATTGGTGTCTTTTTCAACTGCGCCCCATACAAAATAATCCATGGGGTTAAGGTCTGGGGAGTTTGGAGGCCAAACATTTGGACTGGTGAAGTCGTAGAAATTTTCAGACAACCATTTTTGACTTTTCCCAGAGGTGTGGCAAGGGGTCGAATCCTGCTGCCATACATACGGCCTACCATTGGCTACCCTTGTTATCCAGGGCTTGACTACAGTTAGCAACTCCACGAACAAAGCCCGAATTCCAATGCCAGGGTTCTTCAACACCTGTTCCTGCAGATTTGCGAGGAATTCTGCTGTACGAACGCAATCAGATCGTCTGCTAGGGATCTTTCTTCTTGCTACATCCTCGTAGTCACCATTGCAAGTCTCTAGTTCATGCCTGATTGTTTTTACTGTATTCAGGGAGCATTGGGCAGCAGTCGTAATATCCTTATTTTGATGGCGGGCACGAATCATCATGATACAAGTTATTCTCTTCCATGATTCAGGTGGGTTCCAGCTATCATCCTTTCTGACATCTTGTATATGAATGAAGAAGGGTCCAAACTTTTAAATGAAGAGAAGTGTGTGTTAATACATGTAACTTACGGAAAAATATAATTAATTATAAATATGTCAAATTTATCCCGAACACCCTGTATATATATATATTTTTTTTTTTTTTTTTTTAATTCATTTATCTGGTGTGGAAACTCTGCTCTAGAGACCATACCACTTCAAGCCACTTTGGGCTTCCAATAAGTGGGGCTGTTGTTTTGTCTGTTGGGCCATGATGTCACACCAGGTGATGAAATTCATCTACCTCCTAAAGACAATTACAAACATCCATGTCCACGGTGAGAATTTGAACCTACAGCCTACTAATCAGAGAGCAGGCATGCTCGCTACTCTGCCAACCGGGAGAGCATAAGGAATGCTGGCTCTCTGGGATATAAACCCAGGACCTCTCACACCTAAACGAAAACCATACTCCTAGACCAGTGATGGCGAACCTTTTTATCCAGGTGTGTCAAACATATTTTTTTTTTTTTAAATATTGACGTTGTTGATGTGCCGCTTGCATACATGCATTATAAATGTAACTACATAATCATAGATGGTAACTTATACATATCATATTAGGCTATTTATTTAATAGGACATTGATATAAAATCTATGAATTCATATTACAGAATTAATTTAATAAACTGAAATTAATTTACATTACATTTAATGACTTTTCTGTTGCTGACTACTGGTAGAAAGTTCTTTCAATGAACAAACCTACCTTCGCCTTAACTGAGAGCAATCTTACACGATTTATCGCAGTTGTGTCATCAGAATACTAATATTTTTCAACCCCAAACCTGAAACCCTCAAGTGTGTCAGTGCTGACACGTGTGTCACAGGTTCGCCATCACTGTCCTAGACCAATGAGCCACTCTTAAGGGCAGCTCATTGATCTAGGAAATGGAAATAATTTAATTAACTATGAAAATAATTTAATATAAGTAACAATATAAGTAGTGAAATAATTTAATTATACCAAGTTACACCTACACATGTGCAGAAATGATGTGCAAAACATTTTTGTACCTCTTGTATGTGGGATAAAAAATACACAAACTAATATTCTATTATACATACCAAAATAAATCACATGCATACATACATCTTTTAATGAAACCAAATAATTTCATACACAAACAATACACAAACTTAATGGAAATAATATTCATCACCGAGGAATAATATTAAATATTAGCTTAATGATTCTAGTATACTGTATTACCCCCTAATGCCACCAGAAATGCAATATAAGGTTACAATGGTATATGGGCAATATAAAGGAAGTGAAAATGGCTAGACTTAAAATTGAAAGTCCTAAAAAGGGCAACTTATATATATATATATATGTCATGCATGAGATGTTTCAAAACTTACAACAAATTAGTACCATGTGGGAAGAGATACTAATGAAAAGATAGTCAATATTCGAGCCTATCCTTTAACCAAGTTTGAAAACAGCATTTGAAGAAAAAAAAATCCTATCACATTATTATGTCCAAAACAAAACCTCTTGTGCAGATTACAGAACAGCCTCCATCATCTTTCACAGAAACACCACAAATCAAATTAGGTTCAAAGTACCTCACCCTCTGTCATCATCTACCATGCCAATAAGTAACATCCCCAATTCAGCAAAGAAAGCAATGACTATGTTTCAAAGATAATGCTTCTTCTTTCACATTCTTCAACCTACTCCACTTTAGATATTATTCTACTTGGACAAATGAAGAAACCGGTGATATTTTTCATAATATGCCAAATGGACTGAAAAAATGGAACCTGAAATTTCTTCATGATCTAATGCCAAGATTATATGGGTTGCCCAAAATACATGACTGACATTCCTCTGATAGTATTTGCTTACCTGCTTACCTTTTATCCAAACTCCTTGTGGAATTCCACAAGATGTTTACCAAAGACTCCATCAGGTACTCTGATTCCTTCATCAAGAAGTCAGTCATTTTGTTCAGAAACTGTCAAATGTGACAGATGAAATGTAATTATGACAAACTCAGGAGATGGCTTGTAGCTATATCATGGAATTGGATGCAAAAAGGAGGTCACTGCTGTTTGGGACCTTGTTCAAGAACTGTCTGGGAGAGGCACTGTTCTGAATGCATTCTCAAAGTCAGAAAGATTAAATAATGTGAAATGATGGAATGAATAGGTGTGAAATGGATAAATGAAATGATGAAGCATACAATTTGGAAGAAGGCATTATGCAGACAGCACAAGATGAGTAGTAATAGTCAGTTGTATGAGGAATAAAAAGAGCAGGAAAGAAAGGTACTTTGCTAGGTAAGGGTAGCAAAAACTGCAGTATGAGCAGCAGTTAGTTAAAAGAAGTCCTCAAGGGCTTTTTTGATACATGGCCAGTAGAAGAACAAATGATTGTGAAAGGGTGATATTGGTTGTAGGAATAGTAGAATGATGGGCTTCTAGAGATGCCTATTGAACATCTAGAGATGTTCATAAAGGTATTTCATCCTCGTGAAAATAACTTCATGTGAAACTTGAGAGCAGTGGAAAAGGAGGACTAGCCACTGATGGTAAGTAAGGTATATGAGGAAATAAATAAACTTGATGTCAATATGCCTGAAGGATTTCAAAGTACATCAGCACATGTGTTGAGGGAATATTTGAGGGAGATAATGACAGCATTAATGTACCTCTTTAAAATCAGGTACATTAATGCTGTTCGAAGTTTCAAAGGAGTGGAAAGAGAGCAAAAGTGTTCTGGTTCATAGAGGGGTGATAAGATGAGGTTTTCAAATTATAGGCCAATCTGTTTGTTTTGGAGTTATAGTCAAGGCATTAGAGGGTGATAGTGAGGACCAGGATTCAGAACTGGGATGACAACAGCAAAATATTTGTTGACAGTCAGCATGGGTTTGTTAAGGGATGTTCATGTTTTTGTAATTTACTAAGTTATTATAACAAGGTAACAGATGTAATGAACAAGGGGAATGCATATACAGTGATACATATTGAGATTTTGCAAAAAGTGATATATTTGGATTTTGATATACTGTATGTGAGAAGTTAGTAATTAAATTGGAACAGATGGGATTGGACAATAGATTAGTGCACTTGATTGGAGATTGACTGTCTGATAGTTATCAGCAAGCTGTGTATGGGAAAGTGATATCCCAGAAGAGGAAAGTTTTTAGTGGTGTGCTCCAAGTGTCTGTGTTGAGGGCCATTGCTGTTTAATTTGTACATAATTTATACAGATGATGCAAAGTTGAGAAGAAATATGAGGAGAAGATGGATGTTGTAGCCTAGCAAGTGGACTTAAATAGAATGGGTAAATGAGTGGGCTATCAGTTCAATGTAGCAAAGTGTAAGATCTTAAAATTTGGGAAGCACAGGTGGGATGCAGAGTATAAGACTGGTGGGGATATCTTAGAGAATGTGAGGTATCTGGGAGTGATCATAGATAGGAACCTAAAATTTTGGAGACATTTTGCTAAAATTGTGAGGACAGGACAGCAGATTATGGCAATGATGCAGAGGACACTGATATAGAAATAAGGATGTTATATGATTCCACTGTATAAGGATTTAATCAAACCACATATGGATTACTGTGCACAGATTTAGTCAGCTGGTTTTCAAAAGAATGAAATGATGTTGGAAAGAGTTCAGAGATGAGTGACTACAGTGATTCTTGTAGATAAGCTTATACGTTGGTTAGACAGCTTCCAATTTTTTATGAAATGACAACGTAAACTAGATTATTAATTATAAAAACTTTAATTAATAACTACTATATTTCAGCAATGTTACACTGTCATCTTCAGGGATAAGAGAACAATTACAAGTGCAAGCAGGCACTCACACTAAGCAAATGAGGCTGAAGAAAGGCAACAGAAGTCGGTCCTAGAGTTCTAAAAGATGCCCCTAGTGGGCTAAATTGGGTTGTCTAGGCTGTTGGGCTGACGATCTTATGTCTGATATTGGCTATCCTGCCTGTTTGGCTGTAGTAGACAGTTTACAAATGCAAAGGACCTGGTATACTCCAGGTAGGTCTAGGGGAAGTGGATGGTCTTTGGTGGAGCAGATAGAGATGCCAATTTTTTATGTGGTCTGTAACTGGTTGTAAATTCAAATGTTCTTAGAATTTTTGTTAATTTTTCAGATTGTATCCCAGATATATGGAAATATGATAGATTTAGAGTAATCTCTGCTTTGAAGGGGGAGGGGAGGGAAGGAGGGCTGCGGTTTTTTAATATTTTTTAATATATTTAATATATAATATTTTTAATATTTTTTGGATTTTTGGGGATGTTGGAGCCATTGGCTAAGGTGTTAAGGATATGGTCGAGTTCAGTAGTTAGGGCACTGTTACCTGAACTGATTAATTCTGACCTGTTATATAGGGTTTTTAGAATCCTATATTGTTTGGTGGTGGTGGGGGGGGGGAACTGCTGGTGAATGTATCAACCTGTATGTGTAGGTTTTCTCTGTAAACAGAGAATACCAGGGATCCATCAGGCTGACGTGCAATCAGATTGTATAGAAAAGGGAGACTGCTGTTGTTTTTCCTTTCCAAAGGTAAACTGGATCCTGGAGTGTTGATTGTTTAAGTGTGTTAAGAAATTATGGAGTGTATCCAGGCCATGTGGCCAAATGGAGAACACATCATCCACGCAGCATAGCCAGACATTGACTAAAGTGGTTTCTGGTCTATGGAATAATGAGTATGAAGACAGATTGATGGAAGGCAATCTGCAGAGTCTAGATAGAAGGAAGAGGGAAGACATGACTGAGACATATAAGTTGGTAAGGAGTTATTATTGGATTAATGTGGATGAGATTTTTCACATATTGGTGAAGATGGAGGGGGGGGGGGAACAACAGGCTATTTCTGAAGTATTGTATAAGGAGAATGTGAGCAAGGGGATAAGGCGCAGGTTTTTTGAATGGAGAGTGGTTGGAATGCATTGCCTGAAAGTGTGGTGTGCGTATATGTGGACAGTGAAACCATTTAAGTCCCAGTATGATGAACTGTGTATGAGTAAGTGGATCTCCTGCAATGAATCTTTTGACTCCACTCCACAGAGGTCTGATAATAATAATAATATTATTCCCTGTAATATTATTATTACAGGGAATCCCAATTCACTGACACCTCCAGGGAATCTCAAGATTCATCGAGGGAGGGTACCTACTCTACAACTCTGTCTCCGCTATTCAATCCACCAACTACAATGATCTGCAACTACACCAACGCCATCTACCGCCCACCACCTCCACTTGTATTTTCACAGACAATCACAAACATCCATGCCCAGAAGGGGATTCGAACCCACACTCGGCCAACCAGGCTGGCTTTAATGGAGGAAAACTGAAACATTTCTTCTACATTCTACACAACAGACAGACCATATGTAGTCATAAAGCATTCCACTTATGCAGCACTCCACTATGCAGCACACAACCAGAACTTTCTGGTTGTGTGCTGCATAAACAACACAAAACCAGTATTTGATATCTGCTAATGTAAATCTATAATTTATTTATTTTGTTATTTCTAAAGAACTCATTATTCACAAAAAAAAAAAAAAAAACTGCTAACAAAAACTGTCCTCTTCCTGTTTAATACAATAAAAACTAAAGTTTTAACGTTGGATTTTTTGCTGTCTCATTCAAGTAGACATTTTGTGATTTAGGGATTCATTTTTCTTGTAATGTGATTTTACAATCATTTTTTAATCTGAAATTTTTAAAACATGGCTTAACAGCATAATTTACTCATTTCTTTCTGCACAGCAGTACTTTAATTCATAAATAGTTTATGTTCAGGGAAACAATTAGACAAGCAATGAACTTGCATGAATTAAGCTACTCGCATTATTTTTAAATTTGAGTAATGAGTGCTAGTGCCAAGTTCTAAAGCAGTGAGCATAATACTATAAGTATGGCTGGCCGAGTTGTAAGCATATGGTCTGCAAGAGCAGAGTTTCTGGATTACCTAGCCCTATGTCTATGCATTGCATTAGAGTCAGCTCTAATTGAACTACATTTATGGGGATGACAAGAATTATACTGGACAGTTTGCTATAAGTGAATTTATATTAGAATAGCACTGTTCCTATGGACTCATTAGTAGTTTGTAACAGTGTGTGTGAGTTGATGATAATGGTGTTTACTTATGATGAGAGGCAACTGTAATGTACTACAAGTTTGCAACCTTTCATTAGTAAGATGTGAGTGGATGAGTCTGTTAATGGTGTCTGCTTATAGCAAGAGTCAACTATAACCCACTACAGGTGTATATCATTCATGAGCAAGATTTACATAAAAAAAATTGACCAATTGAACTTCTAGATAATACACAATAGAGAAAATTCTTGCTTTTAAGTTTATATATTTACATACTGATAAAAATATAGACAAAATAATATAAAAATAAAAAAGTATAAACCCTGCTAAGGAGGTAGCAGGGTTTTTTCTTCCGAAACTTGGGTTTTTCATCCCGCATACAGACAAATCGGCCCTTCAGAACACATGCAATTTACAGGCAGAAATACTAGTGGTGGGCAGTGGATGGCGTCGATGTTGGTAGTAGAGGTTTGATGTAGTGATGGAGACGGAGAGTTGTGGTGTAAGTGTCCTCCCTCGATGAGTCCTCGGACTCCTTGGAGGTGTCATGAAATAATGAAAATAATGAAATATCTATAAGAAAAGGAAACTTAAAGAGATAAACAATCTTACCTTTCCCGAGTTAAATCTCCTTTCAGCAGAAATACGTGACCATTCTCATAGCCAATTGCCATCATATTCATATTTTCATGAACATATAAAGCAGTCACCTAAACAAAATACAATAATAGTTAACTAATGAAAAACATTCAAAACAAGATAATACATACATACAAACATACATCTTCAAGGCCGACTCTTCCTAAATGGGTTGTGGGGGCAACAGCTCCAAGAGGAACTTCCAATGGTCACGATCCTCTGCCACCAAGCTCAGGTGTTCTGGTGGGATTCCCAAACGTGTCCACCCAAGGTTTTGGATATAATCTATCCAGCGAGTCCTTGGCCTTCCACGTGGCCTCCCACCCTCTGGCTTGGCAAAGAGGGCCTGCTGATGGAGCCTCTCTCGTGGCATTCTGACCAGGTGCCCATACCAACGTAACTGTGATCTCTCAACATGGAGAAGCAGCAGTTGAGTATTGAGGGTTTCCCGAATTGCAGAGCTTCTGACTCTGTCGAGTTTTGTCAGCTCTGCAACACCTCGAAGGAACCTCATTTCAGCTGCTTGGATTTGTGTCCGCATTCTTTCGGTCATTACCCAACTCTCATGACCATAGGTGAAGATGGGGGACATAGACTGAACTGAAGACAGCCAGCTTTGCCTTCTGGCTTAACTCCTGCTTCAATACTACCGAACGGCCAAGCTCCTGCAATATTGAGCTTGCCAAGCCAAATCGAGTATATAGTTCTACGTCCCATTTTCCATTATTCGTGAATATGGACCCAAGGTATTTAAACTTCTCCACCTGCCTCACTGGGACTCCACTTACATTTAGAGTGCACTGGGATGGTTGTCTTGAGACCACAAATGTTTCAGTTTTGACCACACTGATCTTCATTCTGGCATCTGCACAAACAGCTACAAACCTATCCAGGGTCCGCTGGAGGTCATCTGTGGAAGAGCTAAGCAGAACTAGGTCATCTGCAAAAAGCAGACGTCCAATGCTACATTTTCCAATTCTGACACACTCACTGCCTTGGCTGTGCCTATCAATCCAGTCCATAAATATTATGAAAAGGAGGGGTGACACACCCTTGACAGAGGCCAATGGAGACTGTGAAAGGTTCAGACTTTGTGCTGTTTACCCTGACACAAAACTCTGGGCATTCGTACAGGGACTTGATGGCAGCTAATAGTTGGCCATCCACTCCATACTCCTGTACTACTTGCCAAAGTTTATCCTGAGGAACCCGGTCATATGCCTTCTCCAAGTCCACAAAACATGTGTAGACATTCTTGGCATATTCCCAAGATTTCTCAAAGACTTGCCTTAAATGAAGATTTGTTCAGTTGTGCTTCTACCAGGACGAAAGCCACATTGTTCTTCCTGGACCTTTGAATCAACTATGCTCCTGCACCATCTTTCCAAGCATTTAGCATACACTTTCCCAGGCAGGCTGAGCAGAGAGATGCCACGATAGTTACTGCAATCCTTCTGGTCTCCCTTCTTAAAGACTGGTATTATTATGCCTGTCTGCCATTGCTTTGGTGCTCGCCCAGATATCCAAGCAGCCTGATACACTCGAGTCAGCCAGAGAACACCGTCTCGATTTAAGGCTTTTAGCATTTCGGGCCGAATTTCATCATCGCCAGCAGCCTTGCCCGATTTTGGCGATTTTATTGCTAAATGGACCTGTTCTTCTGTGAGACTAGTCATTGCCCTGATCTGCACCTCTTGGATGTCCACAACTGCTGGGCCACCTGGGTTAAGAAGGCTCTCAAAGTATTCCCTCCATCTGTGGGAATATTTGGTGCACTTTTAACAACCGAGAAGGAGGATATCCTTCTTGGTTGTTAAAAGTGCACCATCAGAGGCCTTAATTGTCCTTGCTGTGCACGATTTCCTCCCTCGAAGGCGGCGGATGGTCTGCCAGAATACTTTGTTTGCATTTGCATAGGATGAGTCTAATCTTTCTCCAAAGGATTCCCAAGCCTTCTGCTTAGCTGTCTTTACTGCCTTAGCAGCAGCTTTTCGTGCCTCAGCATACCGCAAATGCATCTCAGGTGACCTGACTCTAAGCCATGTTAGGTAGGACTCCTTTTTTGCCCGGACAGTTTTTCGGACTTCTTGGTTCCACCAAGGTGTCCCTTTCTCACTGCCCGTTGCCACGCCGAGACGCTTTCTGCCACATGAGAGTGCAGAGGCAGTGACAGCTGTTCTGAACAGCTTCCATTCCTCCTCAACATCTGCAGTATGCTTGGGAATCTCTTTGAACCTGGAGGAAATGTCATCTGCAAAATTCTTCCTCACAACCTCATTTTTCAATGTTTACCATTTCATGTGGTATAGCTGCTTAGGCCTACCAGCGTTGATGGTAGCATCTGGTGTCTGAAGCCGTAGAGTGCACACAACAAGGTGGTGGTCAGTTGACAGTTCTGCCCCTCTTCTCAGACGAACGTCCAACACTGAGGAAAATAGGTCTGCTGAGACTATAAAGAAGTCAATCATTCTCGGTGCTGGAAGAAGGTATTCATTATGGACAAGCTGTTAGTACAGCAGAAATCCAATAATTTCAACCCATTCGCGTAAGGTCAGGGGCACCGTTCCTCCCAACCACACCCCTTCATGTCTGGTCATCTGTTCCAACATGTGCATTGAAGTCGCCCATTAGCAGGACTGATTCCATGTCTGCCATCCTGTCAAAAGCAGCATCCACTTCCTCTAGGAAGGCAGAGTATTCTGACTCCAGATTAGGTGCATAGGCTTGCACCACAGCCAAATCATGGTTTTTCATCTGAAGCCTTAACGCACATACCTGTCCCCCAATGGGATCCACTCAGCAACACAGTCTGACAGCTGGGGACTTGTGAGTATCCCCACACCCACCTGAGCAGACATTGTGAAAACACCACTAAATAGTGATCTGTATCTATTTCTAGCCCTCTTCTGACTTTAACATCTAGGAAGAGGTTTGCTGCTTTTTCATTTGCTATAAAGTGGTGCTATTGTTGATTTTTGTCCTCTTGCACACCATGTATATTACTGTAGACTATCTTCATTACTTTTAAATTATTATATAACCAATGAAACCTCATAAGTTTGGTCTAGCACAACATAGCATTGACACTAAACATAATATCCAGTGGGATAAAGCTTGTCTTCTCCACAGATGCAGGTTTAAATACAAATGCCTTTTTAAAGAAAGTTGTGAAGCCCTTTTATTTCAGCCAAATTTGAATCAAAATGACTCTCCCTCTCTCTCCCGAAAGTTTGGGAGATTCTCATCTTATGCAACCATCAATGAAATAGTTTTTAAGAATTATTTAATAATATTTTATTAATATTAATCTTCTGGCACGCGGCAACAATTTAATTGGTAATCCACCGACTGTTCTGTACTTTGTATTCCATTCCTTTAACTGTTTGTTCTACACTGATGATGTATGTTACTTTCAGTATGAAATATTTGTACCTTTAATTCATTAAAGTTATTACTGTTGGTTTTAAACATGTCAAGTTATTAATTTTAATTAAATATAATCAACAAGTCACTTTCCATTTTTGTTTACTGTTGGTTCTCCAAATGTTTCTATGTTATTAATTTTTTTTCACTCCTATTCTGGCATTAAGATCACCAGCTATAATTATATTGTCTGTTTTATTTAATTTTTCTTATATTCCTTGTGACTGTTTGAAAAAGTCATCATTTTCTTTTTCTTCTTCGAGGACATACACTACAACTGCTAAATTTGCTTTATTTAATTTTAATCACACTTCTAATATTCTTTCATTCCAGTATGTATAATGAGTTATTTTTGCTTTAATGAATTTATGGATCCAAATCATTACACCAGCTTTTGCACGTATTTGTTTGTCTACTCCACTATATACGATATGATAATTAGTTGTTTATTTTGTTCCTTTAAGTTTCTTTTTTGTTTCTGTAAGAACTGCAATTTCTATATTTTCTTCATTTAAAATGTTATTTAATTCTTCTTCTTTATGTGCTATGCTTCTAATGTTCCATGTAGCATATTTCACTATGTTTTTCTTTTTCCCAAGTTTCTTAACCTTTTCCAATTTGCAGTCTTTTCCAATGTTTTCCATCCAGTTTAGATTTCATTGAGACTTGAAAATAATATGCGTTTCCCTATGTCAAGTTACTAGCATGACAACACTGACTGATGCAGAGGACATCACTTTATTGGGGTATTTCATTCTGGAAAAATGGGTTTTATTACTAGAGGGATGGGAGGGGTTAAAGCTATGGAAGTGCATGAGGAGAATGTGTCAAATACTAAGGATGTCAATAAGATAATGAGACAGAGTGGGATTTTGCCATCTGGTGTCTTAATGTGTTTTAAGAGAATGTGCTAAGGAACTGATAGCTCTGTTGACTTTGCTTTTCAATGAGAGGCAGGCTATATGTAGGGTACTCAAGGAGTGAAAGGAGGGTAAGATAGTGGAAGGTCAGTAGGATAGATATAAGGATAGTGGTAAAATAGAAGTGTCAAACTATAGACCACTTTGTATTTCTTCTGTTGTTAAGATTTTGGAGAAATTGGCAATAGATCATATACAGTAGAAGAAATACAAAGTGGTCTATAGTTTGACACTTTGGGTTTGGATATCAGATTAGTGAAATGAGTTAGGAATTGACTGTCTGAGAGATATCAATGAGTTGTGAACAAGGGAGTGGCATCAAAGAGACAGAAGGTTAAAAGTGGAGTCCCTCAGAACTCAGTATTGGGAACCATATTGCTTAACCTTTATATCAATGACACTGTCAATGGATTGCAAGGGGATATTCAGTCATTTGTAGATGATGTGAAGCTGGAAAGATTTATTAGTAATAGTGCTGATATGGTAAACACTTCAAGAGGATTTGAATAAGTTTGACAGATGGACAAATGAATGAGGATATCAGTTTAATGCAATTAAATGTAGGACCTTCAGGTTTGGGATCCATTGATGGGAGAATGCATACTCTTTTGATGGAATTATGCTAGAGGAAGTGGAAGAGGCAAGGGACCCTGAGGTGATGATTGATAGAAACTTGAAGTTTAGGGGCCATATTTCAAAGGAGGTGAAGGTAACCCAGAAGACTGCCACAATACTGAGAGGAACTGCAACTAGTAAAGACAGAAGTGGTGGTTCCATTTTATAAAGCACTGATCAGATCACATGTGGATTATTGAATTCACATTTGGTCACTGAGATTTGAAGAGGATAAATTACACTGGGAAAGGGTGCAGAGACAGACAACAAAAACAATATTAAGTCTGTACAATATTAGTTATGTAGATAAAGTGAGGAACTGAGACATTTAAACTGTTCAGATCTAGTTACAGAATTGATATTAGGAGATTTTTTGTATGGCAGAATAAGGGAAAGAGACAAGCACCATCCTTGGAAGTTACTAATGGAAGTGATGAATAAGAGAGTGAGGAATGACTTTTCTGCATGGAGGGTGGCTAGTCCATGGAATGCATTGCCTGATTGAGTAGATACAATAGACTGTGTTGTGTAAGATGATCCTTCCACAATGAGTCTTGTGACTATGTGGAAGTCCTGAATAATAATAATAATAAAGTAAAGTAAATTTTGAAATTTAACTCTCACTTCCATGTAGTTAACCTTGGAACCTGAGAAACCAAGTGGAAAACTGAGTACCAACCGCGGTGGGAATCTTGATCAGGTACAGACAAGAGAAAGGAGCGTTAGCAAAAGCAGGAATAAAGATTTTTATTCGCAAATCAATTTTAAAAAATATCACACATTACAAATACCAGAGCAAAAGAATTCCAGAACTAAGATTACAAACAAGTCAAGGCTTCCTGGCTATTACTAGTGTCGATGCCACAAAGGAAGGAAGATAACAATGCCTTCTATTCAGATTTACAAAAAATAAAAGATAAAATAAATCTGAATGACTATCTATTAATAATGGGAAATTTCAATGTCACAGTAGGGAACATTCCACTTTGTACAAATATAGGAACAAATGATGAAACTACATGAAGCTACATGGATATAGACATTTTTTTCTGCATATAATATATAATAAATTAAAAATTACTAATACCTTTATGACAAACATAAAGATTGTCATAAATTCACTTGGGAAACAGGAAATCTAAAAAGTATAATAGACTATATAATAGCAATTAGAAAACAGGTAACATGATAATAGATAGCAGGGTATTTAGAATGCAGAAATAGAAACAGATCATTATCTACTAGAACAAAAAATTAGAACACACCAAGATGATTTAAAATTAACCAAATCAATGCAAAGAGATATCCCCAGGAATTTAGAGTTCAAGTTCTGGATGACAAAAACCATTAACTGTCTTTATTTGCAAAACTTGAACAAATAAACTTTGAACATATCAGATGACTTTCCTAGTAAGCTGATGCACAGCTCAGTGTCATCGCCATTTTATTTATTTCTACTCTGGAGTGTAAGTTGTTAGCAACTTACATAGCAAACCTACATAGTTCTTATTGAAATCACCACTGAAATTTGTCTGAAAAACATAAAAGTGATGAGGATAAATACATGTCCTTAATTGTAAATGGATTCTAATTATGGATTTACATACATGTAAATCCATAATTAGAATGCATACTAAAGTAGATATTATTAAACAACATAACAAAGGTAAGTTTATGGATGTTGTGCATGCTTGCAAAATGAACATATTGACTGTTGGCACTGTTATAAAAGATAAATTTCACATTATGCACTACATGAAAAGTTCAACCAATGCAATCAACGTTCACTTCCTTCTAAGATAAAAGGAATATTGATAGCGGTAAGGGGAAAATTATTGGTGATCTGGATTGAAGACATGAAACGATGAATGCTGATAAGCTTTATACTTACAAAAGAGAAAACCCAAGATGCTATAAACTGATTTACAAGTGGGAATAAAAAGCTGCAGTAGTATGGACTGGACTGTATGTATGTACCAGTCAAGATTGTGCATGTAATACATACAGTATTACATATTCAGAATGAATACGTAATGTAAAATTCGATGCAGTGAAATTCTATAAATAAAAAAAAATACGGAAAGAACAAAATTGCACATTACTGTATTTTAACGGACAGATACTGATTGTAAACTAGTCAAATTAACTGACTAAAAGAATGACATAGAATTGTTCATAAGTTATAAAATACTGTGAAGGTTAAAATTGTACATTAAGTTGATTAATATTAAGTTCTGATGTAAAGTTGTAAGGGTAACAGAATGTTAAAAATATTTCTGCCTCAAATTAAGAGGATTAGACAAGATTATGTTGGCAATTAATTTGATAGTGAACAAAAGTATTGAAGGTCATTCAGATGTGGAGATTTTGCCACCAAAACTGAAGGTCAAGACAACAATGATGTCAGTTATTTACAGAAGATTCGGGGGGTCTCCGACCCTAAAAGAAGGAACTTTGGAATCATATAAAAGAGGTCTTAAGAACATCCAAAAAGGAGACCTGGAGTTTTTTTTTGTCTTGCTGAAGTTCGTTGGCCAGCTTGGACTTCGAGACTTCGTTGGAACATGACCCCTAGGCACAGGAAACCAGGAGCGGCAGATTAATCTTCGGAGATGTATTTTCAGTAATGGAGCGTGCCACATGCGACTAGATACACAGCGCCAACAGTAGATCCAGAACCAACGGTGAGCTATGCCACAATTCCCAGAAGAGGACTACAGCAGGACGACTGCCAAAAAAGCTGTTCAGCACTAGTATATAGGACAGGGGGGGGATGCAGTCAGCAGGACTGCCACAAATCTTTCAAAGCTGGTAGGTCTGTACATGTTTCTGCGAATTTGTGAGTAGATTCTATTGTATTAATGCTGAGGTAATGATTAAGAATTGTATGTCCACTGAACGTAACTCTGTTAAAATAACTGTATAGTCGCTATAAGAGATAAGTGAGGCTGAAGGTTAACTAGTATATATTAGGAAGAATGTTAGCCAACAATGTAAATTGTAACAGCCAGATAATTGCCTAGATTTTGTAAAGCAAGTTATTTAAGCATTGTGAATAGCAGGTCTAATTTGTAAGGTTACGAATTGAACTTAAGATAGGCATCAGAGTGAAATTGTTCAATTGTATATTAGACTGCATAGTTGCTTATAATTTGTTTAAAACTATCACCTGATCTTTGACCAATGCACTGTCTCGTAAAAATAACCGAACCCGTGTGCTTAAATTAGAGAAATTGCCAGGACTAACTATTTACATAATTATTTTAAGAAAGTGATCTATTCTATCAGTGCTATAACTAATCTTCTTGTGCTATAAATTTAATTCAGGATGGCGCAGTCGAAACACAATATAAATTTTTCTTGAGTTAGATAATGTGGGAGATAGCTAACTGTAACCGTGAATTGTCTATTTAGAGGTCCTTTCACTAACGGCGCTACAAGTATAAAGGATTGCAAGTGGGGACTAAGTTAATCGAATTAGATTAGAAAGGTAAAGATTACTTAACAGAGAGTTTAAAGTTAAAGTAGACATAAGGATAATGACAAAAGAAGAGTAAAAATAATACAAAAGGCACAACAGCCAACAGTGACATAGAAATAAAAATAATAACTGACATAATTTTACAGTAATACTGTTTGTATTAGTTTTATTACAATTACATATGCTTTTACAATCGACTAGTGCAGACACCTTACTATATATATAGAGAGAGAGAGAGAGAGAGAGAAAGAGAGAGCACGTGAAAATAAAATAAGAGCAGTCAACTGCGAAATGAAATCCAACAGTAATAGCAATCCTGAGTGTGATGAAAATAGTGGATGTTTGTGAATTTTAGAAAAAGCAAATTTTCATTCATCTATTTAAATGGTAACGTGTACAGTACCTGAGAAGGTGTAATTCCTTGAACAGCTCGTATAATTCGCACACATAAGGGTTCTTTATTTCGACCAGGCTAAAGGGAAAAATAAATGAACCATACAGAGTAATGCATAATTAAGGATCACCACACTTTAAAAACTATTTTTATACATATAATGCATAATTAAGGATCACCACACTTTAAAAACTATTTTTATACATATATCTGCAAAACTCTACAGACTTAAGTACAACTGTATCATTATCTAGTAAAAATTTTTATGAAAAAATCATTTATAATATACACAAATTACTATAATTCATGGTTGATTTCTGGTGAAAATTTCAGGATCATGCTTAAATGAAGCACAGTAGGTTTCGTTTCTTCTTAAAAACACCTTTCTACACTATGAAGCAAATAATAAAATGGCAATTTTGTTATTTACTTATTATTAAGTCTTATTTTATTTTCAAAAAGATCAGCAATCATATATTTCTGGTTCTTTCTGCCTGTCGGTCTCTCTTTACATTCAGTTCTCTAGCATTCTCTCATAAAGGCATCCTAGCAATCAACACATGAATAGTGCTGAACCATTCATGTCCAAACATCATTTCCAAATCATATTTACACTAATTTTAGTTTCAAGTACAGCATTCCAACATGCACAGATACAACAATTACTACAAATTAAGTTTCTAGTATCTTGTCCCTTCCATCCTAATTTTGGTATACTGAATTGCTTACACAATTGCAAATAAAAATCAATTAATTTTTAAAAAAAATCATTTAGCTATTACAAAAACATGTTATTAATAGAAAAAATAGAGAGGAAGTAGGTGATGAAAGATTTCCTAAAATTTCTAAATAACAAGATTCTGCATTTTTCCCCTTCCTTTTTTCCTCCCACCACCAACCCACACATGTGCACTTGCTCAACAAAAAATTTTTCATCACTTTTCCAACTCTCTTAAATTTATAAATTATTCTAAAATACAACAATTTAAACTAAACTGACAAATTTCACTATAAACTTTTATATGCTGTGCAAGGAGATAAATAAATTCTCAATTTCTTCTAGCCTGAAAGATATTTCGGATGAACTGTAGTAAATATTTTCTTTGTTTTCAAGGCTAAAAGCAACATTCCTTTTTGGCTTGTCTAAATAGAACTTTCACAGGTATTCATATTATCCTAGCTTTTCCCACTATGAACACCAGAAGAATTTTCTTATCTATATATTTAGTCATTCCTTTACACAAATTAAAAGTTTTAGGTGTATTTTTGCTATCTTGATTTTCTTGTCATGTCTCCTAAAGGTACTTCTGAAACACTTAAATAGTATAAGCATCTTCCTTAAAAATTTATGACTCTTATATTTATGCACTTTTACTAGTGTCATTCTCAATGAGAGAAAAATAAATCCAATGACCAGCTTGTTACTTACAATTAAGTATTATCTTAGTAAGTACTGCCTGATGTGATTTCTGATTTTAGGATCCCCACAACTATTTACCTTATGTTATTACCACTCAAGTCAATGACTTGAGTGGTAATATCTTGGATGATTTAAACATTTTACCCAAATCAACATTTTCCTTTTCATCAGATAAGGGATTTATGTTCAACATTTTTTTTTTATGTTGCTCCTACCCACAAAGAGTTTTCCTGCAAACCTATAGTACAATCCTACCATGGACGGGCTAAGGATTTTTTTCTCAATTTTTATTAATTTTATATTTTGTTTGGTGTTTTGATTTATATTTTACATAGTCCACAAACTCTGCTCTAGATTACCAACTTCAAGCCACTTTGGACCTCCAATAAGTGGGGCTTATTGCAGGTCTGAATTTCATTGTCTAGTGGTCTCACACTGGGCAATGAAATTCATCTCCCACCTAGATACAATAACAAAGATCCATGACCACAGCAGGATTCAAACCAGCAGTCTGTTGGCTTCTTATCTAAACTATTCTTATTCACAATTTTTATCTCACTTGAACTGTAATGTGAGAAATTTTAACAAGAGTTTGAATGCCTTAACTTCATTTTACATGTAGTAATGTTTCCCAATCTTGTGCAGGAGGATATTCTTCTATTTTTGAAAGAGACTTCTGGCAACTACAATCTTGAGTGAGACACCAGAAAACATATTTCTGCATGTCCTATCCAAGATGTGCAATCTCTTCTCTAAATATTTAAAGCTTAATAAAGATTTAAAATAAACTACCTAATATAGGTCTACATACCTTTTCAAGATTCCAGATCTTTACCAAAGGATTTATACCAGGTTCATCAGCCTGGAGAGAAAAAAAAAAGGAATATAACATAATACAATGCAAAAAAACACTCTTTTTTATTCATCCATTCTCCCTTTCTTTCTCTCTCTCACGTGTGTGCCTGTATGTATACACACACCAACTATTTTACATATATATATATATATATATATATATATATATTTTTTTTTTTTTTTTTTTTTTTTTTTTTTTTTTTCCACATATGTCAGGCAATAACAAATGAGAAGTGATTAAGCTGAAGATCCAAATGGGGTAGAGAGTACAAAAATTTAGATGACAACTTATGAGAGAACTGCAGTGTTTGACACAGAAGAAAAATTAGCATGGCAAGTTAAAGCTGAAATGTCTCTTCATAACTAACAGTGCCACTCTACAACTTGGACAATGATAACAGCCTGCATCTCTTTCTCTTTGTTTTAGCAGAACATGCTGTTTGTATTGCAATGAGGAAAAAAACATATCTGTTCTTAATAAATTTAGTTCAATCCTTTACCCAAGTGTAGGCAAACAAAGTTTGCTCCTGAAGTAATTCAGGACTGAGGAAACTCGTAGCAAAGGTGGACCAAGCTCTCATCACTCCTTATCTCAGTATCTCCCATAATGCAAAGCACATCTCCTTGCGGACATGTATAATGCTATGCATTAAGGGAAGGGCCACTACCCAGACTGGTTTTGACCTTTATTGAGGTCTCATCAGTTGGAGGCAGAACCAGAAGTGGTGATACTAAGGCAGAAGTATAAGTAAATATGACTTCTCCATTGCTTCTGCCTTAGTATCACCACTTCTGGTTCTGCCTCCAACTGATGAGACCTCAATAAAGGTCGAAACCAGTCTGGGTAGTGGCCCTTCCCTTAATGCATAGCATTATACATGTCCACAAGGAGATGTGCTTTGCATTATGGGAGATACTGAGATAAGGAGTGATGAGAGCTTGGTCCACCTTTGCTACAAGTTGCCTCAGTCCTGAACTACTTCAGGGGCAAACTTTGTTTGCCTACACTTGGGTAAAGGATTAAACTAAATTTATTATCGTCTAACCAAGTGGAAAATAAACTTCCAGTATCTGTTCTTATTTTCTGAGAATGGACATAACAGCAAAATGCTGTAACAAAAGTAATAACAACATGACTGATATCCAATCAGTCATCCTGTTTAATGGAAAAAACACACGTCTAAAGATAATGATTAACAAGCTGAATTTATTTAGCAATTGTAAAAAAAGGTAAAGGAGATGTGCAAATTGTAAAATTGTAATTGTAAAAGACTTCATTCCTTATTGAAGCAATAGAGGAAACCAGTTCTAACTGGCACCCTCTGTGGGCACGATGATGGAATCTTGTTGAAGGCCTCAAAATACAGTCACTCAGAATTTTGGTAATGTGAGGAAGCCAACTTCAGGTATGGAGAAATGTAGTGCTGTGGCAGATTCCAGAAAGTGTTTTTTTGCTCCATTTAGAGACTGTTCAGGTGTCTTTAGATATGTGTTTTCTCCATTAAACATCAGCATGAGTGATAATCAATGTCTATGCATCCATATCATATTACATCCAATCAGATTTTCTGAGTTGTTAGTTAATCCTCCCAAGTGGTCATGCTATATTGTTTTTCCTTGTGAAGGCTTCAAATTATTGTTTCTAAAAATGAAGTAGAAATTCACTTCACATTATGTTTAACATGCATTCGCTTACTTCTTGGTTTTGCATTTCACAAGTGTAAAATGGCAGTTTCTATATATATATATATATATATACTTTTAAAATGGAATACAATAAAAAAAAAAATGCACTAATAACATTCTGCTCCTTGACAATGCATTCTGAGGAGCATGCTGTGATCTATTCCCAATCTGTTCCAATGAAACAAGTAAGGAAATAATTATACACAATCAGAAATGTTGCATTTTGTTAAAACATTCCTGTCTAGTGAGAACATTAATTATCATATTAAAAAATAATAATCTCCTTTACCACAAAGGGTTCAGGTTCAAATCTCACTTAAGGCATAGATGTTTATAAAGCCTACTGCTGATGAGCTCATATAGCTCCTTAAGTTTATAAAGATATGTTTAAACACACATAAACACAAAACAAAACAAACAGAAGAAAACTTTAGCTATCAGCAAATCATGAAAACTGAAAACTAAGAAATTGAAAAGCAAAAGCACATTATACTGTAACATTGCTTATGGCTAAATGTACATCACATTACATGGCACTTTATATATAATACAGTTGGAAATTATCAGATCTAAATTTGATTACTGCCATTTTTGTCCTTTCTCCCACTTCAAGAATTATAACTGTGAAAATTTGCATTTCCATTCAGCAGCACTCTTTGAATAATGTAAATTTTCACAGTTATAATTCTTGAAGTGGGAGAAAAGACAAAAATGAGAAGTGATTTATGGCTTGGAAGATAGCTTGGATATGTGTATCAAAAATGAGTACATTTATAAAATGTTAATATGTTTTTTTATGTTAATTATAGTATATTGAATATGTTATAATTAACTAGGGAGTGAATCAGTACATCTTCCATTTGAGGGAACAGCAATAAAGCAGTTCTACAGCCAACCAGTTACTACTATACAGGTCCAAATCTAATCTCAAAAGGCTTCCTGGAAATCTAATAATTAATCCTGCTGCTACCCTCTGGCAACCTGGAAGGAAGCTGAGTAACTTTTAATGGCTACAGCCAAATGTGGGCATAAATTTATTACCAGCATACTAACATATTATATAATATATTAGTATGTACATTGACAAATGGTATCAACTCTTCGTATCAACAATAAACCTAAGAAAGAGTAGAGAACTTTCAATACCTTGGATCGTACATCAGCAATACAGAAAATTATATTAAAAAACACAAACAGTTGGCTCTAGTCTTCCATAACAAACTCTGTCCCCATCTGAAAATCATCATTAATATCGTTAAAGACAAAATTAAGATTATACCATGCAACCAGTAGATCCATCTTCTTGTATGGTTCTCAAACCCGGACAATAAGCACCAAAAAAAAACTACAGATCTAATTAACTCCTTTGGAACTACATGTCTCAGACTGATCCTTGGATACACTTGGATGGACCGTGTCACTAACTCTCCTGTGCTAAATCTGGCTAAGCAAGAACCATTTGTCAATATAGTTTTTTGACTACAACTCAGATGGCTTGGACATCAACTCAGACATCCTGAAGTTTCACCCTTTTTTGGAATCCCTCATCCTGTACAAACCAGAAGATGGCAATCACAGTAGAGGAAGACCATGTAAACAATTTTGGCAATACATATGTGAGACCATCAGTAGGCTGAACTGTAAAACTCCATCTGACATCTACCAGTTAGCTCAAGGTAGAGAGACTTGGAAGACCATAATTGGCAATTTTTAATATAAATCTTTTCCCTTTTCACATTGTATCATATTGTGAATACACTCTAATTAATACAAAATTAACTGCAGAATTTTATTGAGACAAGTTTAAAAATTAACATAGAATTTCATAAAAATGAACTCATAATTTGACATACACATTGTCGTATACAAATCAACATCAACCTTTTATTAATTTATCAATATATCAATTTATTAATGAGATTTTTGCTGTTGTACATTAGATGCCAAATTCTTTATATCAAGTTCATATTTTGTCACTTTTAGTAATACACATATGGAACTAGATTCATCAGTCATTCTATTTCTTAAACTGTCTTTTATAAAATTCATTTCGAAAAATAATGACTCACAAGCATATGTAGAGGAGAAAACAGATATAGCTAGTTTTTTTTAAACAACAAAAGATTTCAGGAATGGCATTCCAAGTTCTCAATATTTCCTCTTCTGCATTCTTTTTTAATTGAGCCCAATAATCGATCATTTTCCATTATTTCCAAGTCATTTCTCAAATCGACAAACTTTTGTTTCCATTAGATTGAAAATTGATTAGTTGCATTTCTATATCTTCCAAATTCAGCCACTCAAAAATCTCCAAATTGAGTTTATTTGTTGATGTTGTGTCCAGATGCAAAATAAATTTTGATGTCTCTGCAAATTGCCTCAACTGCATAAATCTTGAAGAAAATTCGTTCATTATCAACTGAATAACTGTAGAAAATTCTTTTGTCAATTTAACTTGATTTGTTTTTTCATGCGATTCTAGATCTGCAAAGAATTTTTTTGTATTTGGAAAATATCGTAAGGTATTGGAAATAATGTCACGATTAAAAATTGGTAATTTAGCTTCGAATGCTTTGATTAAATCAAACATGACAATAATTGTCTTGTTAACACCTTGCAGTTGAACATTTAATTCATTTAAATGTAAACACAAATCAGTAAAAAACATTAATTTCGAAAGCCATTCGACGTTCATTAATATTGTACAATGGTAAACTTACGTACAACAACGGACGTTGTTGTACATAAGTAAACCATTGTACACCGAGTTTACTTCACTTAATAATTCTATAAATTTTCGTTTATTTAAAGCGCGTGCCGATATAAAATTGAAAAATTTTGTTACAATGCTCATAATATCTTCCAGTGGCTTGAAACTAGCCTTTGCGCATAAAACCTGCTGATGTATAATACAATGAAAACCGCTAGAGCAACTACCAGTTGCTCTAGCGGCCAACTTGTAGTATGGCAGCGAGTATATTCCCGTAAGTTCTCTGGTCAAATTTTGCACGAAACATCTATAGTTTCTGTAGTCGGCTTTGAAATAATGTTGGATTTAATATCCACTTAATTTATATAATTTTGTACTGCCGATATGAAGCCTTTTGGCTATTTATTTTAGCAAGTAAGTATTAATAATTAATTATGGCATAATCATAAAGAGTATTAATACAGTTAATGTATACGGTGTAACATGTTGACAAATATAAAAGTACGCATTTAAATTAGTTATCAATCACAGGACTAATGTTGCAATATTGTAGTTTCCTCAGGCCAACATCATTAACTTAATTTGTGATAAGTTTCATTGACACATCCCATTCTGATCACCAAAAATTTATAATATTATTCAGTATAAAATTTATTATAATGATGTTGGTTTGAAAAAAAAAAAAAAAAAAAAAAAAAAAAAAAAAAAAGGTAGTGAAGTCACCATAGAAGTCAGCGGAGCAGGGGAAGCAGCAGAAGGATGTCGACTTGTCGGCAAACGCTTACCGTCAAATATAACTTGCCTTTGCGTATAACTGGCACCCTGATTTCACTTTACGAAAAAAGATGTTAAAAGGTTTTGCATATTTTGCATATATACCTCCGACACCAAAAAACAACATGCCCTCCCCAACAGCCATTATATACTGTAGATGCAAAAAAAAAAAAAAAAGTTTTATTGTATCCCTGAATAAGGTACAGAGGCTTTTGCAGTCTGTGTAATATATTTCTCAACAAATAGTGTAATTAGAGACAGCTGGAATAAAAACGGCACTAACTAATAAATCACATGTACCCCTCTCACAGAAACTACGCTGTATAGGCAAGCAAAACATATGTTGCACTGGAAACACAGTATCTAACTAAAATTATTGTCTCATTTTTCAATTACATGAAATAAGTGTTTGTTTGATTACATTTGAAATTCTCGATGTCATTATAACAGATCACAAAGGCTAACTTCAAATAAAATTCTACCACGAATTGAAACATGCCTTATAATACTTATGTGAGTTCCCCTTCCAGCTCAAACGCAAACAAGCAGCAATAAAAATCAACCAAGGGTTGAAACTTTGTGTGAGTTGAGCCCGCCAGTAATGAGAAGTTCTGTTGGAACGATAAACGACACCCCGTCGTGAATGTCTTATAACTAAGAAATAAACTTAAAACTAGTGAATGTTGTTATGACAGTTGCAGATGTTATGGAATTCGGTTGAAGAGAATTAGCATTTCAACTCAAAAATTGTCAGTTCCATTTATCTTTAGGTCACGTGATCTTTTGTTAATACTGCACCAATCAAATTCATGTCTTCATAGCTGCTCTCTCCTGTAAAACAAAATTTAACTCATATGTATTGTAACAATTAAAAAAAAGGTGGAATAATTTATAAGCATATAAAAGGATATCATATGTAAATCATTGACGTGCCAGCAAAATTCTCAGGCGTGCCATAGGTTCGCCACCACTGACCTAGACCCTTTTCTCCTTTGATACTACAACAGTACAAAATGAGATTACCTGTTACTGCTTTCCTGATCCAAACACCTCGCTCTAAGTGAATAACTGAAATAATCATTGCTGGAATCTGTGAGGCCTTCATCTCACACACAAATCTCCCAACCATAATCCAAGTCTTAGTTCTCTAACAAATATGCTGAAACAGCCCCAGATAAAAACTGAGCATATCTCAAATGGCTCAAAAACAATAGCTTTATACTCTCAGCTACTTGTAACATCTGTAAAACAACCATCAACAAATCCAGATCAAACTCAAAGTACCAAATAAAGAAAACTTGCCTCATACTCTAACACAAATGGTGATAAAAGATTATGCTATGACATTTCAGATTATTCATCTACTTATTGGCATTAAGTAGGAGCTTGCTAAGTATAATGTTTGATAACTCCTGTTCAAATAAAGCTTGATGGTTCAAAGAGAGTACTATGTTTTCTCATAATACATTAGTATTATTGGAGATAATGGAATATTTTATTTATTAATAAACACTTTAATCAAGTCTCCATAGCTTAGTCAGTATATAAAGTTCTTTGGTTGTAAAGATCTGTAGTTAAATCTTATCCGAGATGTGAAAAAAACTTTATAAGAGTACTCAATTGAAGGTGGAGGGGGAAGGGTTTTCCCACCCAGAAACTCAGGTTCTTCATCCCACAAGACAAACAAACCATGATACACACTCTCAGCTAGCAAACACACTATACAAACAGGACCAATCACTTTATCAGATCATTAGATTACTCTAACGCCAAGTAACTTAGCCATGATAGGCTATTGTGCCTAAAAATAAAGAGAAAATAGAATAGGGTGGAATAAACATTTTATTTTTGTGAAATAATGCTGGAAAAATAAATGTTAAAATAAAATTTTAAAAAAATGTGAACTTGTAGGATTTGCAAAGGTATTTACAAATTTGTGAAATGTAGCAATGTGCCATCCAGTTGTTTCTGCCTCTTGATGATGATATGAACAAAGGCTCTCCATCTCATTCGGTCTCTTATATTTTCTTTCAGCAGCTGCAAGTTCAAGTTGGTAAGTTCTTATATATGTTATCCATCAACTCTCTCAGTCTTCTTCTCCTTCTCATGGCCCCAACATAGCTGCTTTTTCCAATGATTCATCTAATTGCAAAATATGCCCAAATTACATAACTTGTGTGTTAGCGTAGCATTCTACCTTTGTACTCCCTAAAACCTTATCAGTCTTTCTTGCAGTCCATGGGATTTTTAATACTCTCTTCCATGTCCATAATTCAAATGAATCAATTTTCTTTCTGTCTTTCTTTTTAATGATGCAGCTTTCACATCCATACATCACTACTAGAAATACCATTGCATTGGCAATTGTAACTTCCATGGCATTGCTAACATCTCTATTTTTCATAATTTTTGTTAGACTTAACATATCTTTTTCTCCATAGCTATCCTTCTTTTAATTCCATTTTCACATGGACCAAAATTTCTTCTTCTGGACCCCAGAAAATTATAACTTTCAACCACCTCTATTTTATCTCTCTCAATCATAAATTCATCCAAATTGCCAGAAGCCATCATATTTGTTTTGCTGATACTTAAATTAAGCCTGACTTTGTCTTCTCTCTTAACCACCAGAATCAACCACCACATACCTTCCTTAGTTTCTGCTATGAGCATTGTATCATCTGCATATCTTATTTATTTTCTTCCACCAATTTCAATTCCTAGTGGTTCTTTGTCTAAGTCATGTACTGTCACCCCATAATATTTATAGTAAATATTATGGGGTGACAGTATACAACCCTTCCTCACCTTTTTTTCCCACTCAAACACCATCTGTTTCTCTGAAGACTGTTTTTACTGAAGCATCTTAGTGTCATACAAATCTCTAATCAAGAAAATTAGATGCTTAAGTATTCCCACTGTTGTCACAACATTCCACAATCTGTTGTGATCCACACAATTAGATGCAAAAATATCATGAAAAGGAAATATAATGATTAAATAAAAGTCCTTCACAGTGATGATTACGAGCTCTGCAAACAAAAATAAGCCTAAATTTTTCAAGTAAAAGCAGCAACTTGATTATTTTTTCCTCAGTTACCAATCAAGACAATAAAATTGCTTCAGCTGCATTTAGTGAAAAATGAACCAAAAACAAAAACTCATAAATCTTCTAATATAAAATCACGATAAATATGTATATTTCACCATACTATCCACCATACTTGAACAGAAATATACAATTAACGAGGCAAGATGGTAACTATACTGCTTATATTTATCACGGTAATGCAAAATCTATAGTGAGAAAATAGAGAAGACATATTATGTATATCCGAAATTGATCTGCAAATGCCTTAGATTTTATGCAAGGTCTCTGCACTGTACACATGAAGCTCTTGAAAACTGAAGTGAATATCAAGATAGAATAATAAAATAATCTGTTATCAAAATATTCAGTATTAAAACAAGACAAACCTGGCAACATTCCATTATTTCAGTCATAATGCGAAGAAAAGGGACATATTTCCCTTCCACAGAAATCAGATGGCTATTAAGTTTTGTACATTTAAATACACAAATTTCAAAACCTTGCACTTTGCAACATCAAACTGGCAGATCCACTCATTTTCCCATTCACACAGTCTATTCAGATCCTCCTGCAAGGCCACATCTGCTCTACTTCTCATAGCCCTTCCCAACTTTGCATCATCAGCAAACTGCTGCACATTTCCAGCTAAGCTGGTCTCAATGTAATTAACATACAAGTTAAACAATAATGGCCCCAAAATAGATCGTTACGGCACTCCACTAGTGACCTTCCTCTTTTGTGATATCACTTCTCCATATACAACCTGCTGATGCCTGTCTGACAGCCAATCAGCTATCCAACTTACCAGTCTGTTATCTAATCCTATCTGTTTCAGTTTAGTTACTAGCTTGTCATGTGGCAGTTTATCGAAGGTCTTTGAAAAATCTAAGTACGACACCAAATATGTATCTCCTTTATCGAGTGAATTTGTCATCTTATTGTAAGCAGACTGCTAAAACATGACCTCCTTCTAAGAAACTTATGCTAGCCATCATAAATAATACTGCTATTATCAACCCACTTCTGAATCCTAGTCCTCACTAATTTTCCAGGATAGCAGTATGGCGATTCCCGTTAAAGGATAATGAGAATCCATAAGGTCTGCTATCTCCAGGAGGGAGAACAGACTCAAGTTAAATAGTTGTGCCAAAGATGCCATTAATTCCATAGAGCGTTCCCTCAAGACAATTGTAATATGTAAGCAGACTGCTAAAACATGACCTTCTTCTAAGAAACCCCATGCTGGCCATCATAAATAATATTGCTATTATCAACCCACTTCTGAATCCTAGTCCTCACTAACTTTTCTAATACTTTAACAACCCCCCCCCCCCCACACACACACAAAGACTGGCCTATAATTTGGAGCCTTAGTCTTATCCTGCTTCCCCCTATTTGTGAAGTGAAATAATTTTTTCCACCATATATTCCTTTGGGACTTGCCCTTGTAGGACTCAAGTTAAATAGTTGTGCCAACAGTGTCATTAATTCCATAGAGCATTCCCTCAAGACATATCGTGATATTGTAAAAATCGATGTAGCTTGGAAATACCAAAGCGCTTTACATCGATTTTTACAGAGGTCAAGTCTCATGAGACTGTTACAAAAATAACCTTGTATGTCTCTATATATTTTATGCTAAATATTAATGTAACTCTATGGGAATTGACTGTACTTACTGCTTTAACAAAAATTTCTAGAATATCAAAAACAAAGGCAATGCTTTGCCGCCAGAACTTTGTATAACAGCTCTACATAAACAACTAAGAAAGCTGTTTACGATTTAAGTGTATGAGAAAGTTGTTTGCGAGCTCTGCGTATAAACACCTTCAAAGTTAGTGTCAAAGAGATCGGGAACATTCAGACAAGTTTCTGCTGCCCGACAAGATAGGATTAAAGGAATGAATGGAGGAGAAGAAAGCAGGTCGGTCTTAACAGAAGATCAAGGAGTCGTGCCGAATTCTTCGGGGGTTACAACCCTTCGTGCAAGGTCATGGAAAACATGAAATAAAAAGGGACTGAGCCGAACATCGTGTCGTTAGAGGCAGAATAGTCAGCAGTTAGTGGCAGAAATATTGGCAGTAGGATCCAGAGGACCAGACATTATGGGGAACCCATGCCAGAGGAGAAGAATGGGAATGACGAGAGAACAGCCGATGTAAATACTCAAACCAAGTGTCGGTCGGATGTCTTTTTGCTGCAGGAGGTCAACCAAAACCAAAAGCCGCAGAGCGATCTTCAAGCCTGTATGCTGAAACCTCTTGCCTGAGCTTTTCGAGTGCTGGGAAAATTGCAGTCCAAAGCCCGCCAATATCCCAACAAGATGCCCCCTGAAGCAAGACTCTCCAGACAGAAGCCTAATGCCCGAGATGAAAGAAAAAGCATAGGGACTTTAGTGCAGGACCTTTGGATGAGTGTGCGACACAGAGCCTCTGTAAGTTTCTTCCATCTTTTGTTGCACATTCTTTTTGTAATCTAGGACATAGATTGCAAACCTATGGCACACGTGCCAGAGGTGGCACGTCCGAGAATTTTGCTGGCAAGTCAACAATTTACAGGTGATATCCTTTTATATACTTATAAATTATTCAACTTTTTTTTTTAATTATTATAATATGTACAAGTTAAATTTTGTTTTATACGAGAGAGCAGCTATGAAGACGTGCATGTGATTACCGCGGTATTAACAAAAGATCATGTGATCCAAAGACATAGGCAACCAACAAGTGTTGAGTTGAAATACTAATTCTCTTCAACCGAATTCCATAACATCTGAAACTGTCATAACAACATTCACTATATATTTCCTAGTTTTAACACATTCACGACAATGTGTCGTTTATCGTTCCGACGGAACTTCTCATTACCATCGGGTTCAACTCGCACAAAGTTTCAACCCTTGGTTGAATTTCATTCCTGCATGTTTGGGTTGAACTGGCAGGCAAACTCACACACGCATTATATGTACAGTGACCATATTTTATTGGAGAAAATAAAGGACAAATCAGAAATTGTTTCATAATAAATAAAAAAAAAAAAACAGGTTACATTTATTTGTTTCACTAAAATTAAAAAGCTTTATAACGTTTATAAAATGTTATAAAATATAAACATACACATAGCATTTTAAACAATCATATTATTACTTAAAAAAATTAATTTTGAAACTTTACACAAGAATGAACTTTTTTTAATAAATCAGGTTTGTGATTTAAAAATTCATAAAACTGCATTCAATTCATATCAAAGTTCCATTTGGTATAAATGCATGCTTTCAATGTTTCTATTTTTAATTGTTTTTTTTTCATTGGTCCATATATTTTCACTAATGAAAATACTTGTTCAGTGGGGGCATTAGATCCAAGGAGACATAAGCAAAATTCAACGATTTTTAAAATGTTTTTAAAAGATACATGTTCATGTACAAAATATTTAAAATATTCAACCCTACTATGTCATTTTGATGCCATTCTTCGATCTTTTCACTGGTGACATAACTTTTAATATACAAAACTTCATAAAATAGTTCGCCGTCATTTATGTTTAAGTTCCAGTGACTGGCAATGAACAAAATACTTTCCTCAATCTTTGCCTGCAGAGGGATTTCTCATAGTAGGACCCATTCAAATACTTCCATTTCCATGAAACAGCTGTCCAAGTTATTTAAATAATCAGTGCAGGTTTGGTACAATTTATGAATTGCATCTTTAAATATGTTGGCATTAATTCACAAAATAAAGGACAAAATGGCCATTTTAGAAAAAAAAAAATCTAAAGGACAGAGCAGCGAAATAAAGCACTGTCCTCTTAAATAAAGGACGTGTGGTCACCATAATTATATGGCATGTTTCAATTCGTGGTAGAATTTTATTTGAAGTTAGTCTTTGTGATCTGTCATAATGACATCGAGAATTTCAAATGCAATAAAACAAACACTTATTTCATGTAATTGAACATGAAATAAGTGTTTGTTAGTTAGTTAGATACTGTGTTTCAGTGCAACATATGGTTGCACTGAAACACAGTTGTTGACTTGAGGCTGTACAGTAGAGTTTCTGTGGGAGGGGGCAATAATAGTGCAATTAGAGACAGCCGGAATAAAAACGGCGCTAATTAATGAATCACATTATTTGTTGAGAAATATATTACACAGACTGCAAAAGCCTCTGTACCTTATTCAGATACAATACTACACTTGTTTTTCTTGCATCTGCAGTATAATGGCTTTGGAGAGGGCGTGTTTTTAACTGATGTTTAAACATTTTTTGTGTGCGAGGTAATATGCAAAACTTTTTGATGTCGTTTTTCATAAAGTAAAATCAGGGGTGCGAGTTATACGCGAGAGCAAGTTATATTTGAGTAAATACGGTAAGCATTTCGCTGACAAGTTGAGCTTCCTCTGCTCAGCTGACTTCTATGGTGAGTTACAATGCATAAATATTTTTCTCACTACCGTTTTTTTTTTCCTTCAAACCAACGTTAAAATCAATTTAATAATATAATAATCAATTTTACACTGAATAATATTATAAATTTATATATAAATATTATAAATAAAATATTATTTATAAAATTATAAATAATTATTTATAAAATATTATATATTACTATAAATTAATAGATTTTCTATTAATTTTTCCCTTACTAAAAACTGCCCGGCACGTCATCAACTTGATTTGTAAATTTTTCGCATGCCCCGGCATGTCAGCAACTCGATTCATAAACTTTTGGCACATGCACATAAAAAAGTTCGCCACCACTGATCTAGGAGATAAGTTATAGATGGACTGATAAGAAATAGTAATAAGAAGTGTCTATAAGAGGGTCCTCTGAATTGTTATTAATTGGAATATAATTTGTGAAATAACTTGGCATAGCTAGCTAACCTCTTTGTGAGTAAATTAGTTCCAATAATTTGATTCAATAAGCAGAGAAGTAATTTAGTAATTATATTGTATAGAATAATATATATTCTATTAATAATAATATTCTATTGTATAGAACAGAATATACAGTAAAGAAAGGGAAAGTTTGTTTCTTTATGTTAAAAGTCTAACAGATAGGTACAGAGTAACCTCCCTATCATTTAATTAATGTACTTTGTTATTAATGTAAATAAATGTGTCTTAATTATATGTCAATAGAGTGCCACCTGATCTTTTATTTTAGAATGCACTGTTCCTAAATAAACTCAGATCTGTGAGCGGGAAAACTAAGGCATTAAAAGTGTAGTTTAAGTACTTCAGAACCACGACCGTTTATGTAAACTTTATTGAAGGAATTTATGCTAGTAAGAGTAAAACATCCGGTTTATCTAGCGGACGTTTTACTGAGTCTTATGCCAATATAGAAATACTGGTGGTGCAGTCTTAACAAATAAATTTTCCAGTGTTCATAGGCATGCAACTAGTAAATACGAAAGGTGGATAAACATAGTACGCAATAGAATAAGTAAGAAAAGTTACGAAAGCAAAAGCGCACTGCTAATTAGAATAAAGAGTTAATATCCCCATCTACAATAAATCATTAGACCTCATTCATTACAAAGCCGCAAATAACTTCATATCATTACAATATACTGTCAAATCCTTTGCCTTATTAATATCAAGTTTACTTAGTTCCTCACATACTTCCTGCTCATTCAACACCAGTCCCTCCACTGCCATACCTCTACACACTAGCTTGTGATGGTACAATCACAAGGATGAAATACACTGATAAACTGATCACTAAATAGTTCTCAACAATATTCAACTGAATGCAAAACACTATGAAAAGATAAAAGATGGCATAAATGAAAGAAATAGAAATGAAAAAAAAAAGCTAGTGAAACTGAGGGAGTGAAAGAATGCAAACATAGAAGTCAAAGTTAGTGATAAAGGAGTGAAAGAAATTATGAATGAGTAAATGGCAGCACAGTGAGGCAGAACAAGAGGTTGCGAGGCTATGGGAGTGACAGAGTGAAATTGTTAGAATGCAAGATTTGATGAAACAGTTATTGAAAATGAAATCAGGAATATGTGTAGTGATATGAGACATTTAGTGGAAACTAATGAAAGTGTGCAAAAGCATAGAATGAAAGGATAAAAGAGGTGACGAGTAATTCCAGGATAGCAATATGGTGATTCCAGAGTTAGAGGATTAGATAATGAGAACCCATAAGGTCTGTTATCCAGGAGGGAGAATGAACAGGATAATTCAGGCATTGGGAATGAGGAGGAAACAAGAGAACTAGTCGAGGTCATGAGGACAAATGATTTATGAGGACATAAGGAGTATGTAAGAAAAAAAATCAGGAAGTTATTGAGAAAAGTGAAAGAAAACAGGGAAAGTTTGTCAGTGTGTTGCCGAGATATGACAATGATGAGTTGAGACAGAGAGCTGGAATCATGAATGATATGCTAGCAGAGCTGTGTGAGGAGAAGGGAGTACAGTTTGTGGATGTATGACATTGTTTGAGAGAAGAATGGAATTATACATGCATGATGAGTTGCATTTAAATGTCTTGTAGTGAGTGTACTGGAGAAAGTGTTGCTAGATGGAAGAACAGTCTATGCTGCATGCAAGAGATCAAAAGTAAGAGATGACGTGAAAGATCAGGAGAGTGGTATTGAAGAGACAGAAGTGCTTGGCAATGGAAACGAAGGTATTGTGAGAAGACGAAGAAGAGACAACAGGAATGAAAGAAGAAAAGGAAAACAGGGGGAGCCCGGGTGGAGAGGGAGACATGAAGTAGGGAGAGTGGATATTGAAAGTTGCAATGAATGTGAGTATGGAAATGGAATATATTGCAATGTGGGTGGGGAAGTTGAGACTAAGCAGGTATATGTGTGGTAAGTGATGATAAAGGTGACTGGGCAAGGGAGGTATATGTGTGGTAAGTGATGATAAAGGTGACTGGGCAAGGGCAGGTATTGTGGGAAAATCACCCAGTGGCTTGGATAGGACTGATTATAGACCTAAAAATGAACTACTCTGTTTGTTTCGGGGATGAAATGGTTTCAGTGACTGAGTTTATTCTTGCCAAAATCATTGGAATAAGTGAAACATGGTTTAATGAAGATGATACTCTGAAAGGAATAGAAATTGAAGGATACAGTATTTTTCGCAAGGTAACATGAAAGAGGGAAATAGTGGCACTGGTTATGAGGCAGTGTGGTGTAATGTGGAAGTTGACAGAAAGACATATTTAGTTGGATGTTGCTATAGGCCAGAGAATGTGGAGTGTGGTGAGGAAGAAATGTATGAACAATTTGAATTAGTGAACAAAGGAAGGGTAATTATTATGGGTGATTTTAATTATGGCAGTATAGAATGGAATGAAGAGATAGCATTTAGGAATAAGGAAAATGAAATTCATGAGAGTAACTATCTCAAGCAGAATGTAGAGGAGGGCGTACGAGGATCATGAGTTTTAATCTGACCATATCATCAGTGGATATAATTGTGAATAGGGTTTCTCACTCTCTCCAACTGGAGGAAAGTGATAAGGATGATCACTTTATGAAAAACCATAAAGTGATCACCTGGGTTGTGGCTAGCCATATGCAGACTTCTGTGAGAAAAGGATAGATGTGGAATTATAAGGCTGGAGATTATGACAAGCTTAGGAGACAGCTTGAAGCTATAGCATGGAATGAGGAGTTGAGCAGTAAGGAAATAAATGTGACTTGGGAACTGAAAGAAATACATAACAGCATCAATGTGTGAATGTATTCCAAAGTCCAAAAGGCTTAATATGGTAGATGTAAAATGGATGAATGAGTTAAACATGAAATCTGGAAGAAATTATTTTGGAGGCAGTACAAGATGAATAATGGTAATAATCAGTTTCATGAAGAGTATAAAGAACAAGCCAGAAGAGTGACTCAATTGGTAAGGAAAACAAAAGTGCAGTATGAGCAGAAATTGAAAAATCAGGCAAAGAAAAACCCTATAGTTTTTTTAGATATCTGGCAAGAAGAATGATCATGTTGAAAGTTTATTTTTCACTTGGTTAGAGTATAATAAATTTAGTTTAATCCTTTATCCAAGTGTGAGCAAATGAGCAAACAAAGTTTGCACCTGAAAGTGTATCTTCAGGACTGGGGTAAGGTGGTAACAACACCAGGGCACTCCTTGTAAAGGTGGAGCAAGCTACCAACACTCCTTACTCAGTATCTCCCATAATGCAAAACACATCTCCTTGCGGATATGTCTAATGTTATGCATTAAGGGAAGAGCCACAACCCAGACTAGTTTCGAACTTTCGACCCAATTGGGCCTGGCTCCCACTGAAGAGACCTCAATAAAGGTCGAAACTAGTCTGGGTTGTGGCTCTTCCCTTAATGCATAACATTAGACATATCCACAAGGAGATGTGTTTTGCATTATGGGAGATACTTAGTAAGGAGTGTTGGTAGCTTGCTCCACCTTTACAAGGAGTGCCCTGGTGTTGTACCACCTTACCCCAGTCCTGAAGATACTTTCAGGTGCATACTTTGTTTGCTCACACTTGGATAAAGGATTAAACTAAAAAAGAATGACTTGGTAAGATGATGTTAATGGATGAAAACGGTAGAACAGTAACTGCTGCAGAAGACACTGTTGAGGTATTCAGTGATCAATTTATATGGGTGTTTCATCCTGATCAGGGCGGAATCATGAGAAACTTGAGTGTAGAGGACATAAGAAAGGATAGCTTAATTGTGAGTGAGCAGGAGGTATCTGAGGAAATAACCTTGATGTCAATAAGGATTTGCACATCTTAAAGGAATGTTCCAGGGAATTGGAAGTAGCAGTGGCATGCCTATTTAATAAGTCTTTCAACAGCAGAGGTTCCAAGGGAGTGGAAGGAGGATAAAATTGTTCCACTGCATAAAGGTGATGATATGGCTATAGTTTCAAATTACAGGCTAATGTGTATATCTCTGTATATCTAGTTGTGGTCAAGGTACTGGAGAAATTGGTAAGAAGTAGGTTACTGAAATGGGTTGAGAGCAGCAGTATTCTCTGCATTTATCAGCATGGGTTTGTCAAGGGGAAATCATGTTTTACTAACTTACTTATGTACTATACCAAAGTGATAAATACCTCAGACAGAGGAGATGCATATATAGTGGTGTACTTGGATTTTGCAAAAGCTTCTGATAGGCTTTCACATGACAAACTATTAAATAAATTGAAACAAATGTGATTGGATAACAGACTTCTGAGTTGGATCAGTGACTGGCTGTCAGATATGTATCAGAAAGTTGGATATGGGAGTGTGGTATCCCATAAGAGGAAGGCTACCAGTGGTGTACTGCAAGGATTTGCTTTGGGACAATTGTTGTTCAAAATTTGTATATTAATGATATTGGGATGGATTTAACTAGTGATCTGCAGCTGTTTGCAGATGATGCAAAATTGGAGAAAGCAATACAGTCAAGCAGATGTTATGGCCTTGCAGGAGGACTTGAATAGATTGCATGACTGGGCAGATGGAACTGTCAATTCAATGTTGTCAAAGTGTATGGCAGGGGTCTTCAATGCATGAGCCGCAGGTGGCCCACGGAGCTCCTTTCTGTGTCCTGCTGGCCATTTTGAAAAAATAACTACTTAAAATTAAAATGTGATTAAATAAAAAATAATTTCAATGAAGCCCGCGGGCCACTAAGCTATACTGCGATATTTAGAATCGTAAGATGCTTTCCAGATTCACAAGGAACGCTCTGTATTTGATACTTTACATAAAATCCTATAAAAATAAATAGACATGCTTCTTCAGCCATCTACCAGTACTTAAGTACTACTACTAATGTCCCACGTAGATGGCTGGAGCAGTAGTTCGTTCGAGTGCACTGTCCAGTGTCTTCCAGATACATCTCGAAGGTTCTCGATACTTTGTTATTTTCATATAAATACAAGAGGATCTCATCCATAGTCAGTCAGTCAGTCGTGAACAGTGTGATATTCGTGTATAAGCGCACACAGGCTCATTGTGTCAGCTATAACCTATTGTGGATTTATACTGCCAGACTTTTTTCATTAGTGTGAGACATATTCAGTGGATAATAACTGTTTACATGGCCATTTTGGATCATTTTTTTTGGATTCACCTTCCATCACTAAGGTGTCTATGAGTAAAAAGCGTAAATTAAGTGATTCTTGTTGGGTTTTTAATGAAAAGTGGACCAATTTGTACTTTTTTGTGCCAATCGACGATAAGCCAGTGTGTTTAATTTGTGGTGAGTCAGTGTCAGTATCAAAAGAACACAATATAAAAAGACACTATGAGACAAAGCATGCGTTCCAATTTCGATCACCTTCAAGGGTAGCTTCGTGTGGACAAAATGAACCATCTCGAAATTGATTTAAAATGCCAGCAGGGTACGTTTAAAAGGCAGAGGGAAGAAAGCGAAGTGTGCATCAAAGTAAGTTATGTCTGAAAAAATTGCTAAAAAATCAAAAGCCTTCTTGGATGGTGAATTTGTGAAAGAGTGTCTCATCGCTAATGGGGATATTATGTGCCTAAATAATAAGGAAGTGTTTAAAAAACTGAGTTTGTCTGGGATAACTGTAGCACATGTCGAAGAACTTGCCAATGACATTGAAGGAACTTTAAAAAAAGGGTCATCTGAATTTATGTCATATTCACTTACTTTAGATGAGAGCACAGATGTAAAGGATACAGCACAACTGGCTATCTTTGTCCATGGCATTGATCAACAATTCAATGTGACAGAAGAACTGCAAGCGCTCGTACCTATGTAGGGAACAACAAAAGGCACTGATATTCTTGAAGCCGCCAAGAAAACGCTCCAGCGTTTCGACCTCAGCTTAACCAACCTCGAGGGTATGGTAACTGATGGTGCCCCTGCTATGGTGGGAAAGAACAAAGGATTTGTTGTGCTGCTACGGAAAGAACTGGAACTAGAAGGTAAAGATTTCATATATTACCACTGTTTAATCCACCAGGAAAATTTGTGCACGAAAACTATTGGACTTGAGAATGTGATTGTCATCAACATTATTAGGGCAAGAGGATTGAATCATCGTCAATTCCAAGAGTTTTTGACCCAAGAGTGCGAAGCAGTTCACGACGATATGGTTTATTATAGTGATGTGCATTGGTTGAGCAGAGGGAAGGTTCTTAAAAGAGTCTTTGACTTAAGGAGCGAAATATAGCAGTTCATGAAAACCAAGGGGAATCTGATTGTGGAATTTAATGATCCAAAGTGGATGACAGACTTTGCTTTTGTGACTGACATCTTGCTGCATATGAATGACCTAAACATGCGACTACAATCCAAAAATCAACCGGTGCACACTAAGGTGGCCAAGCTCAAACTTTGGGAGGCACAACTCGCAAAAAAAGACTTGACTCATTTTCAGCTTCTCGCTGAATCCAACTGTTCTTCTCTTGATGAATACGCTACAAAATCAGTCGTGTTGCGAAGCGAGTTCAAAGAGAGATTTAGTGATTTTCGTAACCAAAAAAAATTAGATTTATTTTCGATGACATTCAGTGTCAATGCTGTTGAAATGCCAGGCTCAGTACAAATGGAGCTGCTTGAACTCCAAAACTCTTTGAGAAAAAAATTATTCGATGTGCCCTTGCTTACATTTTACAAAGACTACATTTCTGAAGACACATTCCCTAATCTTCACCGGCATGCTTTGAAGATGTGAACTTTGTTAGGAAGCACATACTTATGTGAGCAGTTCTTCTCCAGAATGAAGCATGTGAAGTCCAAGACAAAAATTCAGATTACAGACCAACATCTCGAGAATACTCTGAGCACAGCGACTTTCAACACTGATGCCAACATCGACAAGCTGGTCAAGGAAAAACATTGCCAAGTTGCTCATTGACATTGAATGTTTTCTTCATTAAATTATCTTTTTTCAAGTATTGATTGTATTTACTTATCATGAACCCGACTCCTACCTATGCTCTTAAAGCTGAGTTTGTTTATTTTTATAGGATTTTATGTAAAGCATCAAATGCACAGCGTTCATCTGGAAAGCATCTTACAATTTTAAATACCGCAGTATAGTTTACTAGCCTGCGGGCTTCATTGAAATTTTTAATGTGGCCCGCACTGTCTGAAAGGTTGAAGATCCCTGGTGTAAGGTTTTGAAATTTGGTAACCAACGATGAGATGCAAAGTATACACTTGGTGGGGAAACTTTACAGGAAGTAGAGGAGATGAGAGATCTGGGAGTGGTGATGGACAAGGACCAAAAATTCAGAGGCCACACTGCACAAGTTTTGAAGACACCACATCGAATAATGGGAAGAACCCTGATATATAGAAATAGAGGTCATGATGCTATTGTATAAGGCATTTATCAGGTCCCATATGGATTACTGTGCACAGATTTGGTCACCAGGTTTTCATGGTGACGAGTGTATGTTAGAAAGGACCCAGAGAAGATTCCCAAAGTTAGTCAGGGATCTTTGGAATGTGGAACACAAGAACAGATTGAGAGAATGTAATTTACAAAGACCCGGACTCAGAGGTGGTGATACTAAGGCTGAAGTAATGCAGAAGTCATATTTTCATATATGAGTAGCCAAAAGGTGTCACACCTTATTATTAAAATAACCTGGATTAGAGGTAGTTGTTGGAAGTTTCTTCACTTGGTTATACTATAAATTAAAGATTTTTTAAGTACTTTAATAATAATAATAATAATAATATAATAATTTTAACTTAAATATAAACAGCCAATAGGCTTCATTTCGGCGATATAAACATTATTTAAATTAAGGGGATATTAAATCCCACATTGTTTTAAAACCGAATAAGAAACTCAAAGATTGGAATCAGAGAGTTTCATGCTGAATATAGTATAATAAACTATAAAAGTATCGGTGATTACTAGCATGAGCTAATGCAAGTAGTCCTAGTACGTAGTACAAACTCGGGCAACTCGCAGCAAAGGTGGTAAAGTTCTGATCGCTATTCTTGGTATTTTCCATAATGTAAACACACATTTCCTAGGAAATGCATGCTGTTATTACATTATGGTGAGAGGTCACTACCCAGACCGGTTTCAGCCTTTATTGAGGCTTCATCAGTGAGCAGCTAGACCAAATTAATATCAAAGGGTATAGCAAAAAGAACTTGTATACTCTGCTATACGAGTTGTCAAAAAGGTGCACCCATTATGTTACTTAAATATAAAGAGTAAATAAGCTTCATTTCGGCGATATAAACATTATTTAAATTAAGGGGATATTAAATCCCACATTGTTTTAAAACCGAATAAGAAACTCAAAGATTGGAATCAGAGAGTTTCATGCCAAATATAGTATAAGTATCAGCGATTACTAGCGTGAGCTAATGCAAGTAGTCCTAGTACGTAGTACAAACTCGGGCAACTCGCAGAAAAGCTGGTAAAGTTCTGATCGCTATTCTTGGTATTTTCCATAATGTAAAAACACATTTCCTAGGAAATGTATGCTGTTATTACATTATGGAGGTCATAACCCAGACCGGTTTCAGCCTTTATTGAGGCTGAAATACATTATGGAAAATACCAAGAATAGTGACCAGAACTTTACCACCTTTGCTGCGAGTTGCCCGAGTTGGTACTACGTACTAGGACTACTTGCATTAGCTCATGCTAGTAATCACCGATATGTTTATAGTTTATTATACTATATTCGGCATGAAACTCTCTGATTCCAATCTTTGAGTTTCTTATTCGGTTTTAAAACAATGTGGGATTTAATATCCCCTTAATTTAAATAATAATTTTAATAATAATAATAAAGTGTTTTAATAATAAGATACGAGTAGCCAAAAGGCTACTCATATATGACTTCTACATTACTCAACCTTAGTATCATCTCTGCGTCTAGCTCCCACTGATAAGACCTCAATAAAAGATCGAAACCAGTTTGGGTAGTAACCCTTCCCATAATGCATAGCATGATATATATCTCTAAGGATATGTACTTTGCATTATGGAATAATAAGGCAAGTGATGTGAGGTCATTAGCTTCAATATGACCAGGCCAGCCTGGTTGGCCGAGTGGTCAGCATATCTGCTCTCCAGCCAAAAGGCACAGGTTCGAATCCTGCTGTGGGCATGGATGTTTGTGATTGTCTGTGAAAATACTAGTGGTGATGATGGGCAGTAGATGGCATTGGTGTAGATCAGTGATGGCGAACCTATGACACGCATGTCAGCACTGACACACTTGAGGGTTTCAGGTGACACACCTTAAATGTTGAAAAATATTGGTATTCTGATGAAAAAACTAATTTCAATAATTTCAGTTTATTAAATTAATTGTATAATATGAATTCATAGATTGTATATTAATGTCCTATTAAATAAATTGCCTAATATGATATGTATAAGTCACCATCTATGATTAAGTAGTTAAATTTATAATGCATGTATGCAAGTGGCACATCAACAACGTCAATATTTAAAAAAAAAAAAAAGATGTTTGAACACACCTGGGTAAAAAGGTTCGCCATCACTGGTGTAGATGATGATGATAGTTGCAGTTCGTTGTAGTTAGTGGAATGAGTGGTGGAGACAGAGAGTTGTAGAGTAGGTGTACTCCCTCGATGAGTCTTTGGATTCCTTGGAGCTGTCATGTAATAATATACGAGTTACCCCATTCCTGAAAATACTTCAGGCACAAACTTTGTTTGCTTATATAGGATAAAGGATTAAACCAAGTATATAATTTCTTGGTATCTTTAATTTATAGTATAACCAAGTGAAAAAACTGCCAACCAAAAAGTTGATTGTAACATACGCCTATGTTCAAATGGAATGACCATATGGAAAAATTAAAATATTTGAATATGATAGTAACTAAGAAGAAGATTTAGAGTTTTTATGACAGTGTAACTCTTTTAGTTGTTCTTCGAGAAGATGTAGAAGAAACATAAAGAAGAAAAGATAGTTTATGACAAGTTGCACTTCTCTTACAAGTACAGTTAGGTGAAAAATGTTGACTGATTGGAAAACAGAATAGCATTTTGATTTATTCAGTTGCCAAATTGAATAAATCACATGGGGTGGGAGGGATGAGGTCTGTGAGAGTCTATGGTGCTAGGAGTGAAGTTCCTAAAATTTCAAAAATTTTAATTTTTGAATATTCAGTTATTTAAGAATTTGAATTTCAATCAGAGTTACTGGATATCCAAAAGAGTGAAGTAAGATTATCAATCGGAATGAAATGAGATAAGCACTAGTATTACATTAGAAATTCAAGAAACATGTAAAACGTTATACTGTGTTTATGATAATGTAACCCATTTTTACTATATATATCTACATATATATTGTAGACATGAATTTATTTTGTCACTATAAAATGTCCAAATGAAACAAAAACTGAAATAATTTCACAAATTTTAAGAGGGGGTCAAAGCTGTATACCTGAGAGGAGATCCCCACATAGCCTTTAAAGGAATGTGGAGAACCGACCAGGGCTTCTGACCTAATTTCCAATCCTCACCTTCTCGTGGTGCACCCTGTTGAGTATCTACTTGGATATTGAACGAACAAAGATTGGCTAGCAATTTGGGATTTAGCCGACCAAAATAAAAAATGATGGTACAACATGACAAAATTTCATGCCGGCTGGGGTGTCGCCCGGTTAAACAAGGTCCCCGTTGTTTTTGCCAGGGAACCAGGACGAACAGCGAAAAGTCAGCTACTGGAACAAATCTGAAAACAAACCCCAACTCAACATCACCAGAGTTAAAGATCGGTACTATCAACATAAGAAGCCTGAATGGCAAAGAAATTGAGCTAGCTGAGGAATTAGATAAGTACCAGATCGACATAATAGGGATGACTGAAACAAAAAAGACCAAACCTGGTGAGATCTTTCTGAGCAATAAATGCAAAATGTTATATTCAGGCAATGACAATCAAGGAAAAGAAGGAGTAGCCATAGTATTCAACACAAAATACGAGGCTAATCTTCTTGAATGGCAGTCAGTCTCAAATAGAGTAATGTGGGCAAATATGAGAATGGGGAACTGGACAATGAGACTTATTTGTGCCTATGGTCCCACAGAAGGTTCTACTAAGGTAGAAGTGGAGGAATTATTTCCCTACTGAGCGTTCCTGGCAACATCTATGCAAATATACTTGAGAAACGGTTGAGAAGAATTGTGGAAGAAAAGCTTGGTGAAGAACAAGCTGGATTCAGGCCAAATAGAGGCTATCAGGATCAGATCTTCACTTTACGACAAATAGTCGAGAAAGCATGGGAATATAACAAAGATCTGTATTTAAGTTTTGCCGATTTGGAAAAGGCATATGACAAGGTGCCAAGAGAGAAGCTATTCAATATGCTGCAGTTATATGGTGTCAATGGGGCATTATATCAAGCAATACTTAGTCTTTATTTGAGTTGTAAGTCAGCAGTTAGAATTGAAGGAAGTACAGGAAGATGGTTTAATGTTAAATCTGGTGTGAGACAAGGATGTACATTATCCCCTCTGTTATTCATCATCTATATGGATCACATTATCTTTTTGCTTTTTGCGGATGATGTTACACTTCTAAATAAATCCACTACAAGTCTGCAAGATTCTCTGACTAAATTGAATAACTGTTGTAATAGATATGGTTTGAAGGTCAGCAATAAAAAGACAAAGACAATGAAAATAGGCAGAATCATTGAAAATGTCAACTGTGTTGTGAATGGAGAACCTGTGGAACAAGTAAAAAATTTCAGCTACTTAGGTACAATTTTTACTGAAGATGGTAAATATAGAAATAGACAACAGAATCAGCAAAGCTGGTATGGTGGGAAGTCGATTGAATAAATTCACATGGAATAAGAGAGAAATTAGTCGGAACACTAAATTAGCTGTATACAAGACAGTGTTCAAACCTGTTTTAACTTATGGATCTGAGAGCTGGGTCAGAAGTAAAACACTTGACCAAAGGCTAGAGACCACAGATATGAGAGTCATGAGAAAGATTATAGGCCTGAACAGATGGCATCAATGGCAACATCATATTAAAAACAAGGATATTAGGAAAGAACTTGACATTGTCAGCATCCAGGAATGCGTTAGCAGAGCTAATCTCAGGTGGTATGGTCACTTTAACAGAATGGGCAAGGAAAGATTAGCAAAACAAGGGTTCTCTGCCAGGTTGGCAGCAAAACAACCCAGAGGAAGATCAAGATATAGGTGGATTGATATGGTACAAAGTGCCTTAGAAGATAGAAATATAAGATCTGATAATGTTGGAGTCTTGACAAGTATCAGACTGATTTGGAGGAAAATTGTAGATAGGAAGTTAATAATGATGTAATTTTTTTTCATGTAGAACTATCATATCCTGTACACCCCTTGAGGATACATGGCAGGAATTTGATGATGAAATATTAAATTTCAGCAAATCCCATCCAGCCAGTGTAGAATTATTAATATCTACTTGAATCTTTTTTCCCAATATGAATAATCCAACTGAAACCAAAAGAGACAAAACTTATGTAAATCCCATATCTCAAATTTTATCAATTTCATCCAGCCAGAACAGTATTATTATAATATATAAATTTATGTTTTGCTCTTTTGTATACCCTGAAAATACTATGATTGAAACAAAATCATATATGGAATGGCTTAACTGTGTCCTCTAAGGTTTCCATGGACCAAAGTTCTATAAAAAGCCATCAAAACCAGAGTCCCAAAATCAATGGCATACAGAATCAAATCTTTATGCATTTTATAAAACATACTTAAATTGAGCAAAGTAATATAAATTTCTCTTAACAGTATAATTAGAATACCACAAGTAGAAAAAATAAATAAACAATGTGAATTAGATTACCTATATTTTACTAAGAACGTGCTAAGAATATGTTTTCCGGTATTTTTCCACAAAAAATATCAGAAATAGAATAAGAAACTATTCTCTATTTTCTCGACTAGTTTCATGCAAATTCTTTTGTTTTAGTTCATCCAGATGACTGCACGAATAAACTAACAAAACTAAAAAACAAGAAATAACAGCTAATAGCTCTAGTGAAAATATCTGAGCATGGTTAAACAATGGAAAGCATGCATTTGCAATTAAGGTAGCTGATGGCTCATGGGTTGCTGTATACTACTGGTAGATATGAGTGTGTCATGATGAATTAATGGAGACAAAACTTGATGTAAAATTATTCCTTGTTTTTTGTTGTGCTGTAGAACAGTGGCGCACTCAGGATTTAATCTTGGAGGGGGCCGAGTACTCAAGAGTTAATCTTGGGGGGGGGGGGGGAGTTCAGTAGACGATTTGAGAATACACACTACGCATTGCATACAAGATAGACTGAGCATCTGCAGTGATCGCCAATACATGATACCCCTGATCTCCTCTGGCCCGGCTCATGCAAATGAAGTAACGCACTACTTCGTTCGCCTTGAGTTCACAGCGGCCAGATTTCCCGAGCACTATAGGGTATTCCCACCTTATGGAACCGCTAATTTATAAGTAGCATAGAAACAGAGGACACGACACAGCATAAATTTTTAAAAAAATAAAATAAAATTTTAATTAGGAAAATATTTTTGGAAATTTTTTTAGTGTTTTTGTTTTTTCCCTTTTTCTTTAGGAGGGAGCCAGGGCTTCTTGGCCCCCTCCCTGGGTGCGCCAATGCCATAGAGGATATTTCAGCTGATTCTCATCATTCTCAAATTTTAGGTTAGGATTTTCACAGAACTGTAATTAATAAAAAGCATGACGAAAGCCTAAACAAGTATGAACCTTTAGATACTCTAACAGAAACATATAACCACATCAGACCGAAGAAGAAGATATAAACCTGAGAGACAATTTCGAGTCATGTCAGCTTCTGGATTGAATTATTCTTCAATCTCAGAGTGTACAGCTGTATATAAAATTACTAAAATTTGGAAACAGGATTGTAATACTTACAGCATAATGGCTTTGGCCAACAATAATTCAAGCCACAATGGTGCTCATTTAATTACTTACAATTTTCAGTCACAATTCTGAATTTCCACTTTTGCATTTTATTGCTGTGTCTTGTGTATACTGATATTAATTATACTGATCTTAATTATTGAAGATGCTGATCTGAAATCCAGGAAAATATCAGTCAGGCCAATGGGCACTTCATTTTTCTACTTGTGCTGTAATTATAGTAAAAGATTTATACCAATTTGTTACTCTAACATAGAAACAAAAGGTAATTTTTGAATTTGTACGAATTTAACAGATGTTTAGAAGAAAATTAAAATAGGGAAGAGAAAGAGGAAACCTAGCTTTCTGGATTCTGAAGACTTTATAGAGATTCAGAAATTATACATGAAAGGTATTCCAAGCATCAAAGTTTAATCGAAAACTTAGAATAGAAAACTGGTTCTTCAGGTATTTATTTCGGGAGAGGCATGTACAATCAAATTTTAGCTTTCTTTATCATGATTGACTTATTATTATTATTATTATTATTATTTTGACACCTCCAGGGAGTCCAAAGACTCATCGAGGGAGAGTGTGCCGACAGCATCGAACGATTGACCCCCTTCCAACTACTAACCGCGCTCAAACTTACTTAACTGAGCCATTAGTAGCAGAGGCTCTACCAATTGACCAACCTCGTCGGTCGATTGGTACAATTGACTTGGTGCAAGGTTTTTTTTTCTCTCTCTCTCAACAAGGTATTGTTGGTCTGTTGGTGGAAAATAGTGCATTAAATGTAGAGCAGTTAACTTTTTGGTTTTCAAAAAATTAAACTATAGTTTTAATTACTAATTATATTATTATTATTATTTGACACCTCCAGGGAGTTCAAAGACTCATCGAGGGAGAGTGTGCCAACAGCATCGAACGATTGGTCCCCTTCCACCTACTAACCGCGCTCAAACTTACTTAACTGAGCCATTAGTAGCAGAGGCTCTACCAATTGACCAACCTCGTCGGTCGATTGGTACAATTGACTTGGTGCAAGGTTTTTTTTTCTCTCTCTCAACAAGTATTGTTGGTCTGTTGGTGGAAAATAGTGCATTAAATGTAGAGCAGTTAACTTTTTGGTTTTCAAAAAATTAAACTATAGTTTTAATTACTAATTATATTATTATTTGACACCTCCAGGGAGTTCAAAGACTCATCGAGGGAGAGTGTGCCAACAGCATCGAACGATTGGTCCCCTTCCACCTACTAACCGCGCTCAAACTTACTTAACTGAGCCATTAGTAGCAGAGGCTCTACCAATCAACCAACCATATGAAGATCCAAAGGCTTCAATTCGGCGACTTGAAATTATTTAAGTTAAGGGATATTACATCCCATATTGTTTCATAGCTGAATAAGAAACTCAAAGAGTTTCATGACGAATATAGAAACTATATAAAGTTCGGCGAGTCCAAGCATAAGCAAATACCTGAATAGTGCAACACCTAACCCATTTGGTAGTGCAGCACTGAGGCAACTCCTAGTGAGGATAGAGCAAGTTCCATTCACTATTCTTGGTATTTACCCATAATGTGAAACCCAACTCCTAGGCTCTATTGCTGTTCTACATTATGAGAGAAGGTCACTACCCAGACTGGTTTCAACCTTTATTGAGGTCTCATCAGTGAGTAGGTAGACCTAGTTAAGACCAAGTATGTAGCGAACAGAACTTACATACCCTACTATAAGAATTGCCAAGAAGGTTTCCTAATAAATTACTAATTATATGAAGAGCCAAAGGCTTCAATTCGGTGAAGTGAAATTATTCAAGTTAAGGGATATTACATCCCATATTGTTTCATAGCCGAATAAGAAACTCAGAGAGTTTCATGCCGAATATAGAAACTATATAAAGTTCGGCAAGTCCAAGCATAAACAAATACCTGGATAGTGCAACACCTAACCCATTTGGTAGTGCAAACTAGGTCTACCTACTCACTGATGAGACCTCAATAAAGGTTGAAACTAGTCTGGGCAATGACCTTCTCTCATAATGTAGAACAGCAATACAGCTCCTAGAAGCTGGGTTTCACATTATGGGTAAATACCAAGAATAGTGAATGGAGCTTGCTGAACTCTTACTATGAGCTGCCTAAGTGTTGCACTACCAAATGGGTTAGCTGTTGCACTATCCAGGTATTTGCTTATGCTTAGACTCGCTGAACTTTATATAGTTTCTATATTCGGCATGAAACTCTTTGAGTTTCTTATTCAGCTATGAAACAATATGGGGATGTAACATCCCTTAACTTAAATAATTTCATGTCACCGAATTGAAGCCTTTGGCTCTTCATATAATTAGTAATTTATTAGGACACCTTCTTGGCAATTCTTATAGTAGGGTATGTAAGTTCTGTTCACTACATACCTGGTATTAATTAGGTCTACCTACTCACTGATGAGACCTCAATAAAGGTAGAAACCGGTCTGGGTAGTGACCTTCTCTCATAATGTAGAACAGCAATACAGCTCCTAGGAGGAGTTGGGTTTCACATTATGGGTAAATACCAAGAACAGTGAACGGAGCTTGCTCCACCCTTGCTATAAGTTGCCTCAGTGTTGCACTACCAAATGGGTTAGGTGTCGCACTATCCAGGTATTTGCTTATGCTTGGACTTGCCGAACTTTATATAGTTTCTATATTCGGCATGAAATCTTTGAGTTTCTTATTCGGCTATGAAACAACTATAGTTTTAATTTTTGTTTTTTTAATATATAAATATACATTTATTTTATAAAATACATATATATTTTATACATACAACTGCCATAAATAATCTATGGCAGCTGTATATTATTATTAATGTAGAGCCATCATAAATTAAATATTAAAAATATTAAACATAATTACCCCAACAGAAATCAACATTGGATTCTGTCTTAATTGTTGAAGATGTGAAACAGCTAACTTATGAGCTTGAAAGGAAGTAGAGGTGATCTGCAACTGACGATTTATAAAATAGACATATCCATCTTGACCTCCTAGTATTAATTGACCACGTCCACTTGTACTACATGTTATAGAAATATCCTAGGAATAAAGAGAACTAGTTAATTTCATATATAAAACTTATAATAATAATAATAATATAAGCTAATGCCTTTTTATTACCTTATAGGGAGCAGGCGAGGCCTTTTACCTCTATCTTTTGGAGACTGAGTGAGCAGTTCAAACACCACCAGTAGCCAATCAGAGATAGCTGGCCCATGACCATTACAAATTATAGGCGGCCACTGATTGAATAGCAAACAGGTGCTGGCATCTCTTGGTACCTAACCCTAACAGGATGTGTTACGATCTGAAATAATGTGAGTTCTACAGTAGATTTTCTTGAGTCTAAAACTTCAATTATTAATTTTTTTAAATCATAAAAGAAAATTCAACCATCTCATCAGCTGTATACAGAGGCCAAATAGAGACTGGACTAATAGAGGTAAGATGACTCAATACAATAACAGCTACCACATTTCAAGAAACTGAATCCACAATCCAGAATCCAGTAATTTGTAGTTTTAGAGCTTATACACCCTTGAGACATGATGTTTTTTCTGACAGCAGATGACATGTTAAATATAACAGTAATATTTAACAGCTTATATTTGGCTAATAATTTCAAGTGACACAATTTGAGCAGGAGAGACAAATATTACAGAAAATATTAACAGTCAATGGAAAATTGGGTAACACACACATACAAAACAAAGGATTAATGTAACTGGAAAACATAAAGTTCTATTATATTAATCTGCACAGCAACCCAATGAATGTACTACCTTTTTGGAGAGAATGACTTTCCCATTATGTTTGAAATGGATATCAAAGATATCAAATCATTCTTGATTAAGTCATCTCAAATTGACATAGGAAAACCTCACAAGATTCTTTAAACAGATATGTAAATTTCTATGTAAAAAACTAGAAAAATGGTATCCTAATTGTACATAGATATGTGCACAAAACTAACATCTATCCTATCATTGCTGCATTTTTATTATACTGAGAAGGCATCATATCCATCTGCACAATGGAAACAAGACCACATTTAACCCATTCCAAAAAAAAAAAAAAAAAAAGAGAGAGAGAGAGAGAGAGAGAGATAAGTGTCTACCAAACTATCCATTTATTGCCCCCACTCAGTGTTCTGCAAAATAACGGCGAAAGTCATCAACATCGTTATCACATGGAGATCCCCAAGTTAATCTACATCCACTACTCAAGAACTACAGCAATTCTCCTAGTCTACATCATCTGCCTCTAGATAGAGCCATGGAAAGGGCTGAAGAAACCTATATTACTGCACTTGAAATTTCCAAACCATTTGATAGGATCTGGCTTAGAAGGCCGGTCAGCTTACTCTGCCACCTTTATAGTCTGCTTTCCATCATTTATAAGTGGATAATCTTTTTTTTTTCCTACCAGTGCAAGTGTGCTTAAGGGGAGGTCTATTCTTTCTTCTAGAGACAAACACTTTACTCTCTCTCTCTCTCTTGCTGCAAACCTTATTCATAGTTTTGCTGATGGAAGCACACCATTGCTCCATTTCTCGTACTCATTTTACAACCTGTACAATAAGCAAAATCCAGTTCCTGCTTCAAGCCCTTCTACACAACCACGGCTCTAAACATTATCTCCCTATTATTATTTTTCAATGGGGTGAGGGGAGTGATAAACCTCTAGTCACCTGGCATTCAAAGTAGTTAGCTCCTACCAAAACATAGTCGCATCATTGGATTGACATTTACCTGTAGTTTTTTCTAGCAAAATACATCACATATGTAACCTAGTGTTATTTTTTTTTTTCTGCTGTAGCCATTTACCTACAGTCTTTGATGATACAAATACATCACATAAGTAACTTCTGCAGCTTCTAAAACATTACTTTTCACTTTACTTCTATTAATGCTATAAAAATTTCCAAATTTGCATAACCTTTAGAATATTGCTCACATATCTGAAAATCTCCTACAAAATTCTTGTCTATGGAAAGTTTTTTCACTTGGTTATAAATTAAATTACAAATACTCAGTGATCATTCTTCCTCTAATCCAAACCTAAACAAACACAATGGCAAGACATTCTCTGACTTAAAAAAAAAAAACTCCACATGCATCAAAACCACTATACAAAACCTTCAATTAGAGCACAATCACTTAGTAAGCTTTGATGTCTTGTCCCTTTTTACAAATGTATCCGATAGATGATACACTAGTTCTCCTGTTCAAAATTAATGACATTTGTGAACGCTTTAAACAGTCTTAAATCAGGGTACTTTAGCTGGAACAGCCAGCTCTTTAAACAAATTGAAGATATAGAGCAATTGGCTTCACATTTTCACCCCCACTGTGAACTTATACATGGAATAATTGGAATCATATGAATCTTTTGCACTTAATTCAGTCTTCCTCAAGGCCAAAGTATGGTTGAGGTATTTAGACAATGTCTGCCATTTGGTCACATAGCCCACAGGCTCTGTCTAACTTTTTAGATTTCCTAAATAATCCAACCTCAAATTAATTTCACTGTGAAAGAAGAAATAGAAGGAAATCTTGCCTTCTTGAATACTTTAGTTATAAAGCAAGGGTTACTCATATGTTCAGTTTGCTGTAAGCCTACACATACAAGCAGATAACTACATTCCATTTCACATCACTATCCTGCCCAGAAACTTGGTTTCAAAACTTTAGCCTTCATGGCAGAACGAATTTCATCCTCAGGACCAGCACCTGGAACAACAGGCTCTAATCACATTATTCCAACAAAATGGATACAACCAAAAAAACTCTTGCCATACTCCTTAACCCTGGGGAGGTTGCGGCTGATCTGACAGATACAAACAAATCGTTTAATATAAATATTATTACACATATCCAGTGTAATGCTTGGAGGTCATGAGTAGCTGTGCATGCATATATTACAAATGATATTCCACACTGTTTATATGATCAGTTTTGGTTTAACACGTGTTATGTAAAGGTGTGTGATATTTCATAGTAAATTGTATTGTATCTGAGAGATACTGCAACCTCCGATGTCAGTACAGTATTGGTTTAGTTATTGTTGTTTTTTATTTACTGTGGCACAGGCAGCCAGGAGAGAGGGGTGCTTCTCACTGTCCCACTAATTGTGCGAGTTGAAAATGGCTGGAAAAATATATCGATTGGATAATTCATCAGATGTTGAAGAGATTCAGCAATTTTGTTACTTAAGTCCAATGATGAGAAGGATGGAGTCGAATGTGAAAATTAAAGTGATATTTGATAGTAAATTGTTGTATCTGAGAGATACCGTGAACTCGATGTCAGTACGGTATTGGATTAGTTGTTTTTTCTTTGTTCAATAATTTCTAGATTGTAACTGAAAATAAATAAACCATCATGTATTATATTTGCAGTTTTTTTTTAAGTTTTATTGCATTTTAGCACATACTAGTAATGAATGTATCTCTCAGATACATGTGACCTACGCTGCAATTTTTTCGACCTTGACCTCCACAGGGTTAAAAAGAACAACAAATCCCACCCCAAAAACCAGACTATGCAAACTCTATATCTTTACCCTTTATTTATTTATTCATATGGCAAAAGGAATACAGAACAGCTACAGCTACAATATCCAGTCTGGAAAGCCAATCCAAGGCCTCATCTGTCACCTTGTGGATGTCCTGTAGGTCACCACCATAAAATTGGTGCCTTGGGCAGTTGTTCACAATATGAGTAATTGTCTGAGCCACGGGAGAACAATCATAACAAGGGTGGTCTAACAGCCTCCATTTATGTAATAGGTAGCAACTCTGCCCCAGTTAGTTCTGATCCTGTTGATCTTCCTAGGAAGAGCAAAACCAGGCTGCAGAGCACAGAGATCTTCTATCAGGAAGCCGTTTGTTGGGGGATTGTTGGACAAGTATTCTCTCCACATGTCAGGTGTTGATGACAGTGCAGCCGAAGAGAGTTCGCCCATGGACCAGAAAGGCTTTCTAGATTTTAGGCGAAGACTAGGTGGATTTATGAGAGTCTGTTGCAGGGGCAAGAGTGGGTTGCTCATTGCTTTATTAAATTCTTTAATCGAGGCTTGTCTTCTCCATATGTTTGGTGGAGCAATGTTAGAGAGGACAGGCAGTCAGGAGAGAGGAGTGCTTCTCACTGTCCCACTAATTGTGTGCATGGTAAAGTTTAGCTGGGTGTCTATAATGTTAATGTGTGCACTTCTTTCCCAGATAGGGACACAATATTCTGCTGCAGAGAATGCGAAGGCTAGTGCAGAAAACCTTAGGACTTCTGCACCACAACCCCAGGTTGTTCCAGAAAGCCTTGAAATGATATTGTTTCTCATTTTAATTTTGTTGGACAGGTTGATGATGTGCCTTTTATAGGTTAGACTTCTATCCAGGCTCACTCTAAGGTATTTTGGTTGAGGCTCGTGTTCTACCATTTTTCCACAGAAAGAAAGATTGAGGTGTTGATTTGCCTCTGCATTGGTCAGGTGAAATACTGTAGACACAGTTCTTGTTGGATTTGGCTTGAAGTACCACTGCTTGAAGTACTCTTCCAGGATGCTCAGGTCTGTGTTCAAGGTTGATTCCAGGTTGGCAAAGGAGGTAGATTGATGTAGGATCACTAGTTCATCAGCGTACTGGTTTTGGAAGTTTTGAAGATGAAAGCTTGGCCCACCTTTACTACGAGTTGCCTCAGTCCTGAAGATACTTTAGAAGCAAACTTTGTTTGCTTACACTTGGATAAAGGATTAAACTAAATTTATTATATTCTAACCAAGTGGAAAATAAACTTCCAACATCTTTCTCTAAATCCAGAGTAATTTAATAATAAGGTGGTACACCTTTAGGCAACTTGTATAAGTAAATATGACCTCTCCATTGCTTCTGCCTTAGTATCACCACCTCTGGGTCTGGCCCACTGACGAGACACCAATAAAGGTCAAAACCGGTCTGGGTAGTGGCCCTTCCCTTAATGCATAGCATTATACATGTCTGCAAGGAGATGTGTTTTGCATTATGGGAGATACTGAGACAAGGAGTGATGAGAGCTTAGTCCACCTTTACTACGAGTTGCTTCAGTCCTGAAGATACTTTTGGCACAAACTTTGTTTGCTTACACTTGGATAAAGGATTAAACTAAATTTATTATATTCATCAGCGTACATATACTTGATTGAGCTGGTATGTGGTAAGTCGTACACGTAGATGTTAAAGAGTAAAGGGGATAACACAGAGCCCTGTGGGAGACTGTTGTGAAGGAATCTGGTTCTGCTCTTTTTTCCGCCAATATGAACCTGGATCTTTCTGTTGGAGAGAATGGATTCAAAAAGCTGGAAGGTTTTTTTGCACCTTATAATATTTCCTAGCTTTAGAAGGAGGCCCCTAATCCAGACTGTGTCATAAGCTGATGTTAGGTCAATGAAAGTGGGCTCTGGATTTAAGTTTCTTCTGGAAGTCTCCTTCAATCTGTGTTGTCAAGGGCAGGACCTGTTCAAAGCAACTTCTTCCCAGCCTGAAGCCAGCTTGTTCAATCGGGAGTGCTCTTTCGATGAGTGGTGAAATTCTTTCAAAGAGCTTAAAGGTGGAGCAAAGCAAGGAGATAGGTCAAAGATTTTTGACATCATTGGATCTTTCCCTGGTTTGGGCACGGCAATTATTTTGGCTTCCCGCCACAGATTTCGTAGTTTTCCAGTCATTATAATTTTTGAGAAAGGGGGGCGACCAGCCATGTTTGGCCTTGTTGACCGAGATGTTTTAGAAACTCGGGGAAGATACCATCCACTCCTGCAGCCTTGCCATTCTTGGTGAGTTTCAAGACTACCTGTACCTCTTCCCGAGATACTGGGAGTACAAGTTCAGGAAGCTCGGGGCCCGTCTTCAGGATTTGTCTGATGGAAGATTGCACAGTAATTTTCCTGATAGAGCTGGGACATATCTTGGAGGTTTTCAATAAATGATTGGCCATTTGATCAGGAGTTATCTCTGTTGTTTTGATATAGGTTCTTTACCCTACATCAAAAGCACAACAGACAAACTGGGCTTCATTCTGAAACAACAGAACCGTAAATTTCTACATGCCTAAGACAAATCAAGGATCGGCGAGACTCTTTTTTTCCTCTTTCTTTCTTTCTTTCTTTCTCTCTCTCTCTCTCTCTCCCTCCTTTCGAAGTGTTTACAGCATCCAATGGCAGTGTGGAACTCAATATTTCAGACAGAGAGGACGAACTACTCTAGTTAGGAAAAAAAGAACATAAAAAAATACATCCAGAATGGAGAACCAAAAATCAGCCTATCTCAAAATAAGAGAAAGCCCACTTTATAAGATGAAAGAAAGCCAGGCTAATTTACAAATCCCAGATTAAATCAGAGACACACTCTACTGAACCTGGTTAACTGTAACAGAATGGACAGTATGATTTTAAATAAAATTAGAGTGCTACTCTCACAATCCATGCTCATGACTGCCCTTGTTACCCAGGTCAATTTAATTTGTCTTCACTGAGTGTGCAATGTTAACTATCTTAAGCTAGCTTTGTCACTGATAAAGCTAGCTTAAGATAGTGAAAGGGGTCAGATGTAATTAAATTAATTTTAGGTAGTCATTATTTATTTACATGCCAGTATCTATATAATTTTTTGTTCAAAAAACTTCGACACGGAGTAAAAATTAAAAAAGAAAATTTAAATTTCATTGGATATGCAGATGAAACAGCATTACTTGCAGGAAATGAAGATAATCTCCAAAAGCAATTATTCAGATTACAACAGATATAATCAATTTTAAAGTGCAAATATCAATACAGAAATCAAAGCAATGGTAAGCAATGCAAAAGAACCAATTAGAATGTAAATTAAAACTAAATAGAAAAATACTAGAACAAGTAATAAAATTTAAATACCTAGGAATAACTGTGAACAGTAAAAACATTATTATTATTATTATTATTATTATCATTAACATCTGACCTCCATGGAATAAGAGACTCATTGTGGGAGGTACATACTATCGCACACAAAGCTCATCCAACCATGCCTGAAGTTAATTCAATGTCTCTACATTCACAACACACTCAGGCAAGGCGTTCCACTCTCCATGTAAAGACCCTACTTCTCTGTTCATACCCTCCTTATACAGTTCCAGGAATGGCCTCTTGTTCTATCCCCTTTTCCATTCTATGAAAAATCTGTTCCATATCAATCTGACAACAACCCCTGATTAGCTTGTATGACTCAATCATATCCCGTCCTCCTATTCACAAAGCTTTGTAAATTACATTCTCTCAATCTGTTCTTGTACTTCACATTTCAAAGATCCCTGACCAACTTTGGGAATCTTCTCTGAGTCCTTTCTAACATACACTCATCACAATGAAAACCCAGTGACCAAATCTGTTCACAATAATCCATATGGAACTTGATAAATTCCTTATAAGATGAAATCATAACATCTATTTCTGCATATCAGGGTCCTCTGCATCATTCCAATTATCCAACGTGATGTCTTCACAACTTGTGCAATGTGTCCCCCTTCAGGTCGTTGTTCACCACCACTTGATTATCACTTCTACCTTCTTTAAAGTTTCCCCACAAAGTGTATACTTTGCACTTTGCAACATGAAATGACAGTTCCACTTACCTGCCCATTCATGAAATCTATTCGAGTTCCCCTGTTATAACATGCTTGACTCTGCATTGCTCTCCCCAGTTTTGCATCATCTGCAAACAGATGCATATCACCAGTTAAATCCATTCCAATATTAATATGCAAATTGAACAATGACCTTCCTATTTTTTGAATACCGCAATCCCCTCCATATACAACTATATGATACCTATCTGAGAACCAGTCACTGATACCTACCATTCTGAAGTCTGTTATCCAATCCTATCTGTTTCAATTTATTTAACATCATGTCGTGTGGCAGTCTTTCAAAAGTTTTTACAAAATCTAAGAATATCACTGTATATGCATCTCTTGATCAAGACGTTTGTCACCTTGTTATAGGACATAAGTTAGTAAAACATGATCTCCCTTTAACAAATGCATGCTGATAACCACAGAGAATACTGCTGTTATCAACCCATTTGTGTATCCTACTTCTCAACAATCTCTCTAGTTTCTTAACCACAACTGCAGATACAGAGAATGGCCTATAATTTGTAACCATAGCTAGCTTAAAGAAGATAAAATTGTTTCACTGCATAAAGGTGATGAAGTGAAACAATTTTATCTTCTTTCCACTCCCTTGGAATCTGTGCTGTTGTAAGCCTCTGGATAATCCTTAAATTAGGTTTTTCCACTGTGGAGAAAGCTAAGGAAATTGTTTACATATGAATGAATATAATGCAAAGGAAGATTTACTGAACCCAGTATCAGTTGGAGTCAAGGGCATCATAACCCACTAAGCAACTAAGGCAATGACTGGGAAAAACAAGCATAATTGTATCTTAACCATTTCTGTGCAACGGTGATATAGTGATTAGTACAGGTGCCTTCCAAGTAATCGACCAGAGTTTGGTTCCTGGCCATCGCAACATCCTTTTTCATGACTCGATGGAGGCCAAAAACAAAAAATTCAATGCTGTTATTTTGAACTTTCTGATGGAAAAGAGTAAATCACTAAAAGAAGACATGAGCAAATTATTAGAAGAATGTAACTTTGATTCTAAAAATATCGTCATGTGTTATTGTTTCAGACCCATAAATAAAAGAAAGCTCGGAAGGAACTTTCCACTTTTCCAGTATGGATTCCGTTACTGTCAATAAACAGGAGATCTGCTAACATGTGTCACCAATCTCTGGACAAATGCTATGGAGAAATTTGGTGAATCTCAATTGTTTGAACTTGATATCTCCAAAGCTTTTGACTGTCTAGCAGAAAGGCTTACTATGTAAATTTCCATTATTTGGTCTTCTCAGGACTTCTGTAGTTGGATTGCTGGCTTTATGTCTGAACACACACACACACACACACACACACACACACACACACACACACACACACACACACACCATGTATGTGGTGAATGGTTCCCCTATTCAACTAATGCCAGGATTACACAAGGTTCTGTCATCCCACCAATCCTCTTCCTGCTACATATCATGACCTACTTCAGTTGACCTCCAATCCAATACACAGCTTTGCAGATGATAGCTCAATGCACTCCTCCCTTTCATTTCATAAACCTTATTCTATACAATTCACCTCAGCCTATAAAACATCAATCACCACTGTCCTCAATTCTTATCTCCAAGCCATCCTTCAATGGAGGTTCAGATAACCTCATTAATTTCAATGCTAGTGGCACTGATGTTGATGACTGGTGGTAGAGGTTCAGTGTAGTGGTGGAGACGGAGAGTTGTACAATAGGTGTCATCCCGCGATGAGTCTTCGGACTCATTCTTGACACCTTGGAGGTGTCACGAATAATAATAATAATAATAACCCAGTTCCATCTTATTTTTCACAAAAAAGAATGATTTTCTCCAAGTATTATTTTAGACAATACCCAAATTTCCAGACAAGATGAGATTTCTCTTCTTGGAATTACCATGACATCAAGCCTCTCTTGGCATAAAAACATCCCAACCATTGCATCCTCGGCTTCTAAAAAAACTAGGATTTCTCTTTCCTCAAAATTCCAGACAAGATGAAATTTCTCTTCTTGGAATTACCATGACATCAATCCTCATCTGGCATAAACACATCACAACCATTGCATCCTCAGCTTCTAAAAAACTAAGATTTCTCTTTCACTCAAGACCAGTGGCGACTCGTGCCTTGAAATCATGGGGGGGGGGGGGTGCTTCAACTTTCAAAATATACATACACACTGTAAGTACAGTGTATACATGTTTGGATAAAATATCGAAATTAGGGTAAAAATTTAAAAGAAAATTAAACATGAAAAAATATCGTTTATTATCGATAAAATTATACAGTTTGGTATAATTCAAAATTACTTAAAAATAAAATATCTTCTTGTTTTGTTTCATGAAAAAATATTGTTTATTACTGATATAATTATACAGTTTAGTATAATTCAAAATTACTTAAAAATAAAATCCATTCCTTTAATTGTAATTAAAGAATGGATTTACAATTTTTGGACATTACAATTTTATCCTTTAATTGTAATGTCCAAATATTTAAAGATACGGAGTAAACACGATAAGCACTACGAACACTCTACTACTGGCACAAACTGCATATAAACAACAGTGGAACTGCGCGACAGACAGTGTCGCATTATGCTAATAGCTCGCATCTCACTATGGCGTGCATATGCTTGCTTGCATGCGTAGCAATATAACACTGTGGTAAACACAGTGCTGCTAGCGTCCTTCGCTCTCCTAAGTGATACAAGATGGATCTTTTATTATTTTTTATACAAAATAAGAGAATTTTATAGGATTGTTGATGATAAAATTAAATATTACAAGCAAAAATAAATAAATTAATAAATATATTTATATATCTAGAAAAACTGGGGATGCTACAGTTCCGCAGTGCCTATGCACGAGCCGCCCATGCTCAAGATATTACTTCACCTCTGAACAGCTGTTAACCTAATACAAATCAGCCCTGCTATTGAATACTGCTCTCACATTTGGAGTGCCCCCCCCCCCCCCCCAGGAGCTCCCTCAAAATGCTTGACTCAATACAGAGGAGAGCAATTAGACTTATTAATGACCCATCTCTTAGCAACTCACTCCTCTCACTTTAGCACAGATGTTTGGTTTCTGCAATATGTGTATTCTATAAATAATTCTCCCACTTAGTACCAAGTTTGTTGAAACACATACAGCTGCTGCTCAACATCCCTTCACAGTGCACCTTGAAACTCACAGAACAAGTTTCTCTTCCTCCGCTTTCATCCCTGCTACTGCTGTATTGTGGAACAGTCTTCCCCCTGATGTGTTTCCCAAGAATACAATATAGTCTTTTAAATCAAATGTAAATAAGTTCATCCTTTCGCAACCTAGTACCTATATATGGTACTAATGTACTATAAGTTGATCAGTCAACCTCTTGTGCATGGGCATAACATTAAAAAAAAAAAAAAATTATTTTACATATTTTCTTGACTTTAGGGATGGTAAAATAATGCTTGCTTAAGGGCAACATATATTCAAATAATATTATTCTTTTTTATTTCTTAAAAATAGTTTTTCTTTATATCTGATTCATTCGCTAGAAATGTTTTGTTTTTAAATAGAAATTTTTTTTTCTGTGGTTCTGTTGAGTACAGTTTTTTTACAATTTTTTTTAAGCAAAAGTGAAAAATGTTTATTCTGAAATCATTTCTATAATTAGAAGAATACTTGCAAAATAATTTATATAATTATGTATATATAATTACCTTTAATTTCTGATATGGGTGATTTGTTTCTGGATCCTTTACAACTTCTTTCTCAAAAAAATTAAATCTTCTCCACTAAATAAAAATAATATGTATATAGGGTGTTATGAAGAATGAGTAATAAATAATGAATTATCTTCATTACACAAAGAATAAGCATGAAAATACCCACAAAAAACATATTTATTAATTACCTATATACAGTCTTCGGCAAAGTCAAGAAAAAATCACACTATTATTTAACAGTGCTAAGTTGTTTCAACTGTGTGAAACATTTTTGTAATAATATTTTATTTTTTTTTTACATATTTAATAGATTTTCTCTGATCTTTTAACCTTGAGTCTCAAATATCAAATAAGCAGCCTTTTTTTATTGTTTATCCCCCCCCACACACACACCTACTAATGCCTTTAAAGAATAGCGGTTGTTATTATTATTTTATAACTCTAAGGACTCAATATGGTAGGGAACTTTCCATCATAACCCACTATACTACTTAACTTACCTCTTACTGAGTTTTACATGAGATACTGAAAATCTACACTGAACAAGCACTTAAAAACCTGTAATATGGACTGCATGCATTACAAAATCTCTTCACCCAAACTTCAACATTCTGCATCAGAAACATAAAAACAAATATTTCTATAAGATGATGGATATGTGCACAATAATCCTGTTATGGATTACTGCAAATATATCTACCTTTCTAATATATCCTGATGAGGATATATTATGGTGATGAGGATATATTAGAAAGTGTCCAGAGAAGACTGAATAAGCATTGCATATTGTTTAAAGAAATTAACAACATATTTGTTAATAAATAAATTTATTGACTAGTCATCCTATATTTCGCTGAAGTCAAATCAGCATCATGAGGAAAAAATACACTTGTATTAGACACATGCATGCAGGCACATGTCTAATACACCACCAATTGGCTTCATTTGGGAGTTCTTAGCTGTTGGGCAGACTCTCTGCAGATGAGGATTTCCCATATGATGGTGAATCTGATACAACCATATTTGTTTAGGTTGGGGTAGTTGGTGAGAGCTGCAGCTGATTCCAGGAAAAGTCTCTCAAACTTGAATTTAATTTGGTGGAATAAGGTGGCTTTTTTTCCAACAAATTCTGTACCAGGTATACAGGGCATGGTCTGCTAATCCAGAGCAGCCATTGTGGTGAAATCGGATGTAATCAGGTGTCACAAGATTATTCTTTTTTAATATCTTGGTCACCTTTTCTGAGATGCTACGGATATAGGGGATGGTGATAGATTTGCAATAATCTATGTTGGGGGTGGGGGGAGGGAAGGTTACATCTTCCACCAAATACAAAGAATTTTAATATGACACACATGTACCATCTTTTCCGCCCTCCCAAACATAGATTGCAGCAAATCTATCACCATCCCCTATATCCGTGGCATCTCAGAAAAAGTGGTCAAGATATTAAAAAAGCACTATCTTGTGACCACCTATAATCCACACCCAAAAAAAAAAAAAAACTAGCAGCCCTTATCCACTGCCCCAAAGACCAGCTACAACCTCCAGATTTACCTGGAGTTTAACAGCACCCATACAACTGCAACCTTTCTTATTATGGACAAACAGGTAGGAGAGCCAACATCCACATAACAGAGCACCAAGACTACATTCGATTTCACCATTTGGCCGCTCAGGATTAGAAGACAATGCCCTGGATACCAGGCACAAAATCTGTTGGGAAAAAAATACCTTACTCCACCAAAGTAAATTCAAGTTGGAGAAACTTTTCCTAAAATCAGCTGCAGCTCTCACCAACTACCACAACCTAAACAAATATAGTTGTATCAAACTCCCCCTCATATGGAAAAACCCTCTTCCACAGACAGTCAGCCCAATGGCCAAAAACTCCCAGCCAAAGTCATAGGTGGCATAATTGTAGGATTCTAGGTCTTCTGTATCTCTCTCTCTCTCTCCGGTTTCTTCATCTTTGTTACTGAAGTGTGCGAGCATGCATATGTCTAATACAAGTGTATTTTTCCCTGATAATGCTGATGTGACTTTGGCATAATATAGAATAAGTAAATAAATTTATTTATTAACAAATACATTGTTAATTTCTTCAAAATATACAATGCTAGAGAATCAACATATAAACCTAAACACCAGGAAGACTGAATAGAGTGGTAACAAGGTAGTGTGTGGGATATGAAGAGGAGGAAGAGGATATTAGATAAGACTGTCTAAGGTGGTATGGGGTTGTTAACAGGTTAATGTGGAGGAAATTTTTCATACCATGAGAGTAGGTAGAACAAGGGACCATTTTCTTGGAAACTGTGTATGTGCAAGCAAGGGCATGGGGGGGGCAAGTTCTTTGCATGAATGGAATGCATTGCCTGACAGTGCAGTGAATGTGGACACATTGAGTTCAAAGCATGGATTGAGAGGCTTTGTATGTAACAGTGTGTAATTAGTTTGCCCCCATGGAAGTCTGGTGTTAAATACATGAATGCAAGAGGAATAGGGAAATGGAGAGAAGCCTGGGTGGACAGGGAGACATGGCATAGGGAGAGTGGAAGTTAGAAGTAGTAGTGAATGTATACATGTATGAGGATGACTAGCATAAAAATGGAATAGATCAGGATGTCAGTGGGGGAAGTTGAGACTGAGCAGATATATGTGGTACACAGTGATAAAGGTGACCGGGCATGAGTAGGTGGGGGTGAGGAAATCAGAATCAACAAAAGGCTTGGATAGGATTGGTTATAGACCTAAAGTGAACCGCTATTTTTATTTACAAATGCCAGGAGTATCAGAAATAAGGGAGATGAAATAGTTTCACATATTGAGTTTATTTCTCCCAAAATTGTTGGAAAAAGTGAAACATGGTTGAATGAAGATGATATTCTAATGGTAAAAGAAATTAAAAGGTACATTTTTCATTTCATTTTTCGTGAGGATAGAAAGGCCAAGAAGGGAGAGGGAGTGCTGCTGCTGATACCAGGGGAACTATAAGGTAGACATGAAAGAGGGAAACAGTGGCAATGGTTAAGAGGCAGTAAAGTGTGATATGGAGGTTGACAGGAAGACATATTTAGTTGGATTTTGCTATAGGCCAAGGAATGTGGAGAGTGGTGATGAAGAAATGTATAAACAACTTAAGTCAGTGAACAAATGAAGGGTGATTATTATGGGCAATTTTAATTATGGTGGTATAGATTGGAATGAAGAGATAGCATCTTCGAATAAGGAAAATGAATTTCTTGAGTTGAGAGACAACTATCTCAGGCAGCATGTAGAAGAGGGTACATGAAGATCGAGCTTTAGATCTGATCACTTAAATCCAGTTGGTGAGAGTTATCATGAAGTGATCACCTGTGTTGTAGCTAGCCATATACCGACTTCTGTAAGGAAAGGAAAAACGTGAAGTACAAGGCTGGTGATTATGACAAGCTTAGGAGACAGCTTGAAACTATAACAACTATAACATGGAATGATGAGATGAGCGGCAGTATGAGGAAATAAATGCTGCTTGGTAACTGACAAAGAAATAAATAACAACATCAATGTGTGAATGTATTCCAAAGGTCAAAACAGGTAAATAAGGCAGGTGTTGGATGAATGAGGAGATTAAGCATAAAAAATGGAACAAGAAAGTACGCTGATTAATATGATGAATAATGGTAATAATCAGTTACATGAAGAGTATAAATAACAAGCCAGTTGAGTGGCTCAATTAGTAAGGACAACAAAAGTGCAGAATGAGCAAAAATTGGCAAATCAGGAAAAGAAAAACCCTAGAGTTTTTTTTTTTTTTTTTTTTTTAGATATGTGGCAAGCAGAAGGAGAATGATTATGATAAAATCATAATCATACGATAAAATCATAAAAATCATACGATAATGATTACAAAAAATGGCAACTGCTGCAGAATATACTGTTGAGCTTGAAACTATAACATGGAATGATGAGATGAGCAGGAGATAAGTATGAGGAAATAAATGCTGCTTGGTAACTGACAAAGAAATAAATAACATCAATGTGTGAATGTATCCAAAAATTGGCAAATCAGGAAAAGAAAAATCCTAGTTTTTTTTTTTTTTTAGATATGTGGCAAGTAGAAGGAGAATGATTATGGTAAGATGGTGTTAATAAATGAAATTAGAAGAATGGCAACTGCTGCAGAATATATTGTTGAGGTATTCAGTGATCAATTTATAAGTATGTTTCATCATCATCAGGGTGAAATCATGAGAAACACAAGTGTAGAGGACATAAGAGAGGATGACTTAATTGTGAGTAAGCAGGAGGTATGTGAATGTGAATTGTGAGCAAACAAGTTAGTGGAAAATGTTCAATATTGCAAAGTGTAATGAATCAGACAGTTGTAGATGAGGGTGAAGTATTCTGAAAGAGAAGGTAACTAGTGGAGCGTTACAGGAGGGTCAGTATTCAGACCATTGTTGTTCAGTTTATATATTAATGATATTGGGATGGTTTTAACTAGTGATTATTATTATTATTATTACCCGACCTCATGGAGTCAAAGACTAATCTGGGAGGTCCTTTTATCACACACACAGCTCATCATGCTGTGCCTCGAACACATTCAAACTCCTTTCAGACACCACACTCTCAGGCAAGGCATTCCAATCATTCACAACTCTGCACGAAAAAAACCTTTCCCTCACTCCCCTACTCACACCCTCTTTATACAGTTTCCAGGGATGACCTCTGGTTCTCCCCCAATTTCCCACTATTTTCTATAGAACTTCTCCAGCATTGATCCTATAACAACCCCTTACCAACTTGTAGGTCTCTATCATATCTCCCCCTTCCTCCTGTCCACCAGACTCTGCAAATTACATCTTCTCAATCTTTCCTCATACTCGACATTCCAGAGATCAGAAACTACCAAATCTACCAAATGAAACTACCAAATGATATGCAGCTGTTTAAGATGATGCAAAATTGGGGAGAGCAATGCAGAGTCAAGCAGATGTTATGGCCTTAACAGGAGGATTTGAATAGATTGCATGAATGGGCAGGTAAGTGGAAATGTCAATTCAGTGTTGCAGAGTGTAAGGTTTTGAAATTTGGTAAGCAACGATGGGATGTAAAGTACACACATGATGGGGAAACTTTAAAGAAAGTAGGACATGAGAGTGGTAGTGAACAAGGATCTAAAATTCAGGGGGACACATTACAAACGTTGTGAAGACATCACATCAGATAATGGCAATGATGCAGAGGACCCTGACATGCAGAAATAAAAATGTTACTATGCTAATAATGATGGTGAGTACCTGCTGGATTTCTGTGCAGGACATGGACTCATTATTACTAACCATGTTCCAACTTACATAAAAATGTGCACAAATTCACATGGAGAGAAGATGCAAGAAATAAGAAAAGTCTCATTGATTATGCCATTATTGATGCAATGTTTCCCCACTAGTACAGAACACAAGTATATACAGAAGATTTAATAATTTTGTTTTGAGAAGGATAAAATTGAATTTCATACTGAAAAGAAGAGTGTATAAGAAAGTTTTAAAATGAATCAAGGTTGAGCAGCTTTCAGAGGTGAACTAGACTCAAATATGCAAACATCATTGAAGGAAAAATAAAAGAATTTGAAAACAAGAATTACGCTATAGAACCTTGCAGATTCTATAGCGAATACTGAAGAAAACATTGATTGATTCAGTCAAAGAGGCATGTAGTGAGGTAATCTGCAAAGATAGAAAAATCAGAACTGTATAGTTCTGAGCAGAGAATACTCAGAAAAATGTAAGAAAGTGAAGCACTGTGAAAAACTAGCTAAACAAAAGTCATTGGAAGACTTTGGTAAGAACAGAAAATAAATATCAGCAAGATGGCAAAATATTAAGGAGGCTATTGAAAAAACTTAGAAATGGAGGAAAATGTACTGTAAAAGGAACTAGAGATGATGAAGGCAACATGAAAACTAAAGATTTGGGATAATTACTTTGAAAGACTGCTAAATGAAACAAGCAGTGTCAACAGGTGGTTTTTTCCGCTGAATGAAATGTGGAAAAGCAACTGAAGTAGATTAAATTCGACCAAACATGCTCAAATATGGAGGTATAAAAGTTGTACAGTGGCTGCACTACATAATTCAGGTCTGGTCAGAGGGTCGAATTCCAGATAATTGGAGCAGAGCTCTCATAGTACCCATCTATAAAAAGGGAAATAAAACTGAATGTGACAATTCCAGCGGTATTTCTCTACTAAGTGTTCCAGGTGATATTTATGCAAGTATACTTGAGATATGGCTAAGGACAACTGTGGATGGGAAGCATGGTGAAGAACAAGCTGGATTCAGGCCAAATAGAGGTTGCCAGGGTCAGATTTTCACTTTAAGACAAATAGTTGAGAAATCTTGGTAATATAGCATGGATCTGTATTTAAGTTTTGTTTATCTGAAAAAGGCATAAGATAAGGTGCTAAGAGGAAAGCTCTTCAAAATGCTATGGTTATATGGTATAAATAAGATAATATATTGAGCAATAGATTAGGGACAATAGGGAGCAAGGAGGTACAGGAAGATGGTTTGAAGTGAAATCAGGTTTGTGACAAGGGTGCAAATTATCTGCACTGGTATTCATAATTTATATGGATCACATTGTGAAGCAATGTAATTAAATCTGATATCTGAATTGGCTATGTTTATGTTATCTCTTTATTATGAGATGATGTTATACTTATAATTCCAGCACAACTCTGCAAGATTCACTGACTAAATGGAATAAGTGTTGTAATAAATTTGGTATGAAAATCAGCAAAGACAATGAGAATGCAGAAACATTGAAAATATCAACTGCTTCCTGAATGGAGAACTTATAGAACAAGTAAAACATTTGAACTACCTTAGGCACAATTTTCAGTAAAGATGGCAAATTAAATATGGAAATAGACAACAGAATTAGCAAAGCTCATATTGTGGGAAGTCAACTGAATAAATTTATATGGACTAAGAAATTTGTCAAAAAATTAAATTAGCTATATACAAGACAGTGTTCAAACCAATTTTAGCTTATGGATCTGAGAGATGGGTTAGAAATAAAACACTAGATCAAAGACTGGAGACCTCTGATATGAAAGTTCTGAGAAAGATGAGTGGTGCGAACAGATAGCATCAATGGCAGTATCACATGAAAAATGAGGATATTAGGAAAGACCTTGCCACTGTTAGTATTCAGGAATGTGTTAGTAGAGCTAAGCTAGGTTGGTATGGTTGCTTAAACAGAATGGAGAGGAATGATTAGCAAAACAATGTTCTTTGCCAGGTTGGCAGGAAAATGACCCAAAGGAAGACCAAGAGATGTAGATGAATTAATACAGTAAAAAGTGGCTTAAAGGACAGAAATATAAGATCTGATAATGTTGGAGGCTTGACAGATAACAGATTAATTTGGAGGAACATTGTTGATCAGACGTTAGTAATAGTGTAACTGTTTCATGTAATACTATCATAATTATCCTGTAGACAACTTCTGAAGGTACATATCACAAATTTGATTACAATGATAAAATTAAAACTTAAACAGCTTTTGCACCCATCACTGAAGTAGCATTCCTCAGAAGACAGATTGTTACTTCCCTTCCTTTCAATTCCAAGCGCATATAAGGTCTCTTGAAATGATCAAATAAGGAGGACAGTGCTTAGTGGCAAAATAAGACAGCTACTGTCAAGATTTTCTGTCAATCCTACTTACAAAAAAGACTGCAAATCGATAGCCATGTTAGTAGCATGTCCAAGATAACTATTATTTTTGAGGTAAGCCACGTAGCCTGGATGCTGTCAATATATTCCAGTTCACCTTACAAAAGGAAAAACAATTCCCCTTCCTTGACACCCTGATTACACACCAGCCTTGGGGTCCCTAGCATTCTCCATTTACAGAACACCCACACATACTGGAAGATACATTCACAAACAACCATCCCCGATCTCAAGAATATGGGATTATAAAACCCTATATGACAGGGCAAAATTAATCACTTCTGATAATAGTGGCCTAACTACTGAACTTGATCACACTGTCAACACTTTCTTTACCAATGACTAGTCCCCAGCAAATCCAAAAAAATATTAAAACATCAAAAGCACAACCCCATCTCTCCCTCTAAAATAAAGACTATGCAAAATCTATCACCAATCCATATATCCAGGGCATATCTGAAAAATTAACAAATATCCTAAAGAAATACAACCTTATAACCAACCTACAGACTACATAAGAAATTGTCATCCTTTATCTACTCTACCAAAGACCAGCCACATTCTCTAGAGCTGCCAGATGTTTAACAGGTTCCTTGCAGTTGCAAACTGTCCTGCTATGGCCAAACAGGCAGTCAATATCAGAATTTCTGAACAGATGGACTACATCCTCTTCCAGAGTGACTGTGATGGTGGATATCACAGTCACTCTGGACTGGCTGACAATGCTTTGGACATCCACCACAGGATACACTGAAAGAAGGACAAACCTGGCATGAAACTGCTCCAAATTTAGGAAGCATTCATCCTCAGATCTTCAGCCCAACAGCCAAGACCATCCAAATTTAGCCCACAAGAGGGTGCCATTTAGCACTCTAGGCTCAACTTTGGTTGCCTTTCTTCAGCCTCGTTTATCCAGTGTTAGTGCCTTCATGTACATATCATTGTTCTGCATTTCCTGATGATGGCAATTCGACATTGACAAAATACTGGAAATATTAATTATTAAAGTTATTATAATTAATATTCAGTATACACTGTAATTTCCTTAAAAATAATAGTCATAAATAAGCAACGTATGAGCCTTTCTACCAGCATGTCCAAAGTAAAACTATACACATGCATGCAAAACTATTTAAGACAATTCCAGATCCCTAAGCAGAATAGTGGTCTCAAATGATGAAAATCAAAAATCAACAGTCGTAAAAATCCACAGTAGAAGGCAAACCCATGGCCTCAGCATGAGAGCAGAGACACTGTTCACTCTCCCAACCAGGCAAGCAATATTGGACAACTAAAGATTGAATATACATTTCAATCGATATAGCAAATCCAGTCTAACAGACCATAAGCTTGAATAAGTTCACAAAATAAATGTTGAGTCTCCCAGCCTTAAGAAATATGGCTGTCAAATAACCCAGTGAGTAACTCTAAAATATCCCACCCCCACCAAGTAGACCAGGTCAAACAAACATATACACACATCAAGAATGGGCACACAGGACTTGCATCATTCTTACTGCCCTTTCTTTGCCTGGATCTTAATGTGAATTTCAGTAATGCAAAAGTAATGTGTTAGTTCTTTTGTAAAATGCAAATTCTAGAAAAAATGTGAGATGGTTTTGAAATACTGGAAATACTTTTTTTAAGCAAAAAAAAAGTATCCACTACTTTTTTTTTTTTTATTTTCCTACAAACATGATGTTTGTTTCCTAAAAACTCAATTTTATTTAGTTACTAAAGACATCTTAAAAGAAACACATAGAACTTATTAAAAATTAGATTATTCATAGCTCATAATACAGTATAGTACAAAATAAAAAAAAAAAAAAAAAAAAAAAACAGTATTTAACTTCGACAACATTTCCTTCAGTACACATGTTATGAGCTATCCCATAATTTTGACTGCTTGCACATCAATAGAAGAGCATGTGTGGTGACTACACCACATTCAGCTGTGCCAATGGTGTTGATGTTGGAAGAAAAGACATTTATTGTTGAGTGTTATTTTCGTTCATGTGGAGTTGGTAGGGCAAATGGTCCAAGCCTACAACAAAAAAGTATAAGAGAGGCTAGTTTAAACCACCCTGCACCTTCAGGGGGAAACCCTATAAATGTTTCTTTCATAACTAATAGGAATCCAACCCAGGTGTGTCTGACTGAAGAATAAATATTTCAATGTCCTTGCAAATGAGCTACACAAGCACTATTTGGATCTAGAAAATACATGCTATTTATACTTGGAATGTTCAGCTATGCAAAGAAGCAACAAAGTTATTTATTTTAGTTGGTTTCTTGAAAAAGTTCAATCAATCAATAACTGCTAGTGTTCTTCCAGATTTTCTCAATAAGCTAATGATAGCATTTTGGTAGGTAAAAGTAAGTCTGGCAAACAGTTTCATTTACCAAGGACAATGTTATAAGCCTTCTTTTTCTAACAATTGATTTTTATACTTGTATATCAATTGATTGCACTATAATTATGCTTAGAAACTGGAGGTTCATATCAATAAATTATATTCCATATTGTGCTTGCTTCTAATTTAATCATACAGTGAGGTTCAGATGTTGACTATTATTTATTCTATTCATTTAAAGGTATTAACTTACAACGAAATTTACAAGAACAAAATAGCCTATGTAAATAAAGTATAAAACTTAATATATTAAATATTGTTATTTATATACTTATTTTAAGCAATATGCATTATAATGTCAATTAGTTGCAGTGCTTCACTGAGTATAATAAAGACAGTGTCAGCTGGACCACAGCAATGTGAATACGACACAGCCAGGGGTGTAGTCGGGGCAAGGCAATGCCCTGGTACTTTTTTAAAACTATCAAAAATTTTAAATTCATTATAATAAATTATCATCATCATCATGCGTATCAAGGATTTAGGCCTAGCATGGCCTGTTCCAGCCTTAAAAGTCATCGTTGAATCGTTTAAGAGGACGTCCTGGTTTTCTTTTTCCTAATGGCTTGTACTTTAAGACTTGTTTTGGTAATCTTTCTGTTTTCATTCTTTGAATGTGTTCTATCCATTCATGTTTATATTTTTTTAATTTTTTCTATTACTGATTCTTGGTTTAATTCTTTCATAATTTCTTCATTTCTTTTGTGATCAAACAGGGTATACTTTGCAGTTTTTCTCATAAACTTCATTTCTGCTGTTGTTAATCTTTGTTTGTCTTTTTGTTTTATTGTCTGGATTTTGCTTCCATACATTAAGACTGGTAGGGCTAATGTATTGTATACTTTTAGTCTGGTTTGTTTTTGAACTAGGTTTGGTTTAAATATAGTTAATTATACCTGTAATTTTTAAATATTTTGCAATTTTTACATTTATATCTTTTTCATTTTCATATGTGATCATACATCCTAGGTAGTTAAATGAATTCACCTGTTCTAAGATCTTGTTATCTATTACTATTTTAGTTCTTGCTGGATCTTGTCCTTTAAAGGCCATAGTTTTTGATTTTTCTGTTGATATTATCATACCATAATCTTTGGATACCTCATTTAGATCTAAAATAGCTTTCTGTAAGTTATCTTCAGAATTTGTAATTATTATTTGGTCGTTGGCAAAGAGGAGAGTGTTTAAGTTTACTGCAGGAGAAAGTTTAATTCCTTGATGTAAATTTTTATTCCATTTTATTATTATTTCATTTAAGTAGATATTAAAAAGAGTTGCTGAGAGAGGACATACCTGTTGGACCCCTTGGCTTATCTCTCTCGTATATGATAGCTCGTGATTTAATCTTATTTGTATTTGATTATTTTCATATATACTTGTGACAGTTTTTAGGATATTATTTGGTATTTGTCTTTCTTTTAATATGTTAAATAATATGTTTCTTTTAACTTTGTCAAATGCTTTTTCAATAAATGCAATATATGTTTCTAAATTATATTTTCTTCTTTTCTCTATTATTAATTTTAGGCAAAAGGCCAGGTCTATACATGATCATCCTTTTCTAAATCCATCCTGAATTCAATTTTCTCATAAACTTTATTTCTGATTTAATTATTTGATCCAATTTTCTCATAAACTTGATTTCTAATTTATTTAGATGAGATATATCTGAATCTTATTATAATTCTTATAATAAATTATAAGAATTATAATAATAAGACTTATAATGCAGTTTCAGCTTTCGGTCAAAAAATAGCAGCTTGCCACTATTATTATATTATTTAATACATAATATTATATAATATTAATTGAAATATATAATAATATAACAATTAATATAATATAATATAATTAAAATTAATATAATAATAATAATAATAATAATAATAAATGATGCACTTTATGCTCTGGATTTTTGTTTCCAAGGTAGAGCCCTGGCACTATTTCTTTTAGGACTACACCCCTGGACACAGCCATACTGAACTGTGATAAATCAAAAGGTTTTTTATCTATTTATTTGATCACTTAATTGAGAACAATGTTCATGACAATGTAAGGAAAACAAAGCAAAAAAAGCAAAGTAAACAGGAAGAAATGCTGTTTGAATGCAGTAAATGTGGATATTATTATTAACATCTGACCTCCATGGAGTCAGACTCAACGTGGGAACGCAAATCTCATCCAATCATGCCCTAAATTGATTCAATGTAACTAAATTCACAACACACTCAGACAATGCAGACTTACCAACTACACTCTGTGTAAAGATCCAGCTACTCACATCCTTGTTCACACCCTCCTTATACAACTTCCAGGGATAGCCTCTTGTTCTACCCTCTCCTCTCCCATTCTATGAAAAATCTCTTCCAAGCTAACCTGATAACAACTGCTTACTAACTTATATATCTCAATCATAACTCCCCCCCCCCTCCTATTCACGAGCTTTGCAATTTACATTCCCTCTATCTATCCCTCTATATATATCAAAGATCCCCGACCACCTTTGTGAATCTTCGCTGGACCCTTTCTAACATATTCTCTTTGCCATGAAAACCGGTGACCAAACCAGTTCATAATATTCCATATGAGACCCAATAAATGCCTTATACAATGGCATCATAACTTCTATTGCTGAATATCAGGGTCCTCTGTATCACTGCCATTATCTGATGTGATGTCTTCACAACTTGTGCAATGTGTCCCCTCCCTATTCACCACCACTCCCAGATCTCTCATCTCTTCTACTTCCTTCAAAGTTTTCCCACTAAGTGTATACTTTTCATCCCACTGTTGCTTAACAAATTTCAAAATCTTACACTTTGCATCATTAACAAATAACAATTAAGAAATAACAAACCCATGCTGATCACCACAGAGAATACTGCTGTTATCAATCTATTTGTATTCTATTTCTCACCAATCTCTCTAGTACCTTCACCACAACTGCAGATAGAGATATTGGCATATAATTTGTAACCACACACTTATCACCACCTTTATGCAGTGGAATAATTTTACCTTCTTTCCACTCCCTTGGCATTTGTACTGTTGTAAGCCTCTGAATAATTCTTAAATTAATAGAGTTTTTTCACTGTGGAGAAAGTTAAAGAGACTGTTTACATTATTACAAGATCACACTGAACTACAACCCAGTGTCGGTTGGAGTCAGGGGCGTCATAACCCACTAAGCAACTAAAGGAATGACCGGAAGTTGCAAAAACTGGCATAATTGTATCTTAATCATAAAGCACCATTATTTTTTCTTTTTAATTTTACATATTTTCTTGAATTTGGGGGTGGTAATATGATGCTTGCTTAGGGGCAACATATATTCAAATAATATTATTTCATTCTTATGTGTGTGTGGGGGGGGGGGGTCTTAAGAGTAAAGCTTTATAACCAGAGGAGACCTCCATAGTTTTTTAAGTGATGTGCAGAACTAAGCGGGGCTTCTGACCTAATGTCCAATTCTCACCTTCTCATTGTCCTCCCTGTTACGTATCTATCTGGATAATGAACAAACAAGGAGAGACTGGCAATTTGAGATTTCGCCAACCAAATCGTATTTTTACTGACTACAACATGACAAAATCCTATGCCAGCTGAGGTGTTGCCTAATAACAAGGTCCTCATTATTTTCTTCAGAAAACCAGGGCAAAGAGCGAAAACTCAGCTACTGGAACAAAATCCCAGAATACAACCCAACTCAACATCTGCAGAGTTCAAGATTGGTACTATCAACATAAGAAGCATCAATGAAAAAGAAATGGAACTAGCAGAACTGGATAAGTACTGTCTGACCACAGATGCGAGAACCCTGGCTGGCACAGTGCCAAGAAGAGTCAGTTCATGTTGAAGGGGATAAAAGGCATAAGACGATGTACGAATTCGTCATGAACAAGCAAAATTACGTATTTTATATGTAAAATTTTCCAACTGTGGTACAAGCAAAATAGTTACCATTTTAAAAACTAGAATTTTCCTAAAGGAAAAGCTAATTTTCCGACATATAATAATAATAAACACTCATCATTGATTACTCTATTATTGCAATGGATTCACCGCCTTCTGTTATGCACAAAAGTGTTGAGGGATCTTCCATCTGTGGTCAGACAGTACCAGATCAATTATAACAGGTGGGACTGAAACAAAAGAGACAAAAGCAAGTAAGATCATCCTGAGCAACAAATACAAAGCATTATATTTAGGCAATAACAGTCAGCGAAAAGAAGGAATAGTGTTGCGACATTTCTTATAATACTTATCTCTCTACTTATTTGTTATAATACGCTTGTACTCGAATCGTTTAGATTAACTTCTATTGTTTTATATCTTTCCTTTATCCTACCAGCTACACCATTTATGTTGAGACTTTTTCTTATCTTGTTTGCTTTTTCTTTACTTAATTAGTTATTTACCCTTTATCTACCCTTTCTTAACTAATCCAACATCCTATCTTTCTTAAATTCAAAACTCGTCTAACACTGTACCTTACTTATACACATTTATCCCTCATAATTTAAACTCTACAATCAAATATTTTCTCCTTCAGTGCTTTGCAGTCCTATTGGCCTCTCCATGTCCTAAACAAACAATCTGAAGAAGTTCACCCTATAAGTATTAACATATTTATATTTATGCTGCGCCAGCTAATACCTAGGTAGAAAGGATTCTTGTTCAGGGTGACTCCTTTAGAGAGTTAATGATTATTTGATCAAGCATAAATTTATCTCCCCCCTCGCTTGTCCTTTTCTTTCTTACAGTCATGGCTTACTTATTGCATTAGTATTCATGGGTTTATCCCACTTGGTTCGTTGTTAATTTTATGAGTGGTAGTTTTGAATTCATATAATATAGGCAGATCATGCAAGTACATGAATGAAACAATTTAATTAGCTTTAAGGTGATACACTATAATACATTTCAAAACAGGATAATATGGTTGCACTCAACTCAGATCAAAAGCTCTAATTAACTTGTACTTATCACACATACTAAATCTTAATAACCTTAAATACAATCATAAAATACAATTCATAGATCATCATTAAGCCATTCGGATACACGTGGCTATCAGTGAACACATCAGCACAATTACACTTTTAGTTTAACATGATCATGTATCTATTCGGCCTCTTGGGCAAACAATTCTTAACACTGTCTCGGACACGTATCTAGTTGTAGGCTACTCTTCCAGTTCTTTAAGTTCAGTCCAATTTAAACATTCACACAGGAAATTCACTCTCTTCTTACAACTGGAATTAGTATTTCAAGAATCTACATTACCATTTCTGTCCTTGAACTCTTAAAACTTGTTCCCGCCTTGTCTAATCATCAAGGCCTTCAAATGTAATCGCTTTGGAGGATATCTTCAGTAGATCTGTGTGAGTAGAATCTCCGAGGGAAACATGGGAGGTGGCACGGTAACGTCGCCTTGAATGGACGGCTCAATTTAGTCCCTCCATCATATGACAATATCACAGCTATCCTAGAACATGGACATAGCTTGGCCCAATACGAACGCTGCGACGGACGAATTAAGTACCTTCCGCGACTGGCCAGGGACTTCCCTCCTACGATGAGCAGGACCACTCCGAGAGATCAGGAATCCAGGAAAAAAAGAGTCTTCGAATCTTCATGCAAGGCCTTTTTGTTTCATTTTCTCCTCTCGTTAAATCTCGATATTTGCGACACACGCCAACTCGGTCACGTGTGTCCACGTCAATCTCATTAGCTCACTCTATTAATTTTTCGCACATGTCTGCCTCCTATTCCTGGAAGACGCTTAGGTTTCCCTTTCCAATACTTTCATAATGCAGGACGGTAAAAGTGACCTTTGAACCCTGACTCACAGGCTTTACTATTTCAGTGCAAGAGGCTGGTTTTCCAAACGGAGTTTGCCAGTTTACATGGATTTCTATTATCAGGCCCACACTTAATACAGATTATATTTAAACACTTTATACAATTTTATACAATTCCTTAAACTTTATCTTGACTTGTGTTCACAAACAATTTAATTTTTTTATTGCCAACGTTCCATGTTCTCTACCTGAGTAGAATTAATGTTGTGACCTGAATATTTTAATATAAACCCTTTTAATGCTTATTCAGGACACAACAATAGCTATAGTACTTAGCACTAAATATGAGGATAATCTTCTTGAATGGCAAGCAATATTATTATTATTATTATTTGACACCTCCAGGGAGTCCAGACTCATCGAGGGAGAGTGTACCAACAGCATCGAACGATTAATCCCCTTTCAACGACAAACGTGCTCAAACTTGCTTAACTTTTTGAGCCATTAGTAGCAGAGGCACTACCAATCAACCAACCTTCTGGCAAGTAGAATAATGTAGGCAAATATCAGAATGGGGAATTCGACAATGAGACTTATTTGTGCCTATGATTCTACAGAAGAAGTAAAGGAATCTTTTGAGGCATTAGAGAAGGCAGTTGACAATGAAAAAGTAAATGCTAGTCCTTGTTGAAGATCTAAACAGCAAAGTAGGAAATTATGTTTTCAGAAAATTTGGAGTAATAACTAGGCCATGTCCTGAGTTTCTGTTCAGAAGATGGCCTAGTTATTACTAAAGCTATATTCCAACATAAAAATTATTACAAATTCGTATGGAGAGAAAATGCAAAATATAAGAAAAGTCTTATTGACTGTGTTATTACTGTAGTAAAGGTTTCCTACTGCTTCAGGACACCTGAAATAATTCCCATATTTCCACATCCTACTATTTACACAAGAGATTTTAACAGCCATCACACCATGCGGAATTACAATAATAATGATGAAAATGGTGAAGCATTAACAAACTGGGCTGAGCAAAACAATCTTAGCTTAATATTTGATGCAAAGGACAGAGGAACCTTTAAGGCTGCAGCATGGAAGAGGGAATACAACCCAGACCTCTGCTTTGTTTGCAAAATTTGCAAACCACAGACGAAATAACTGAGGCCTTGAAGGAGGTGATAACTGGCAAAGCACCTGGCTTTTGATGGTGTTCACCTGAATTCTTGGTAAACTGTGGAAAAAATGCTTGTCAATGGCTATCAAGATTCTTTTCTCACATTTTAAGGACCGAAAACCTTCCAACAGTGTTTAAGAGAACCAAAATAATAGCCATATTAAAACCCAACAAGCCTCAAAATCAAGCAGAGAGCTATCGCCCAATTGCACTCCTCAGTTGCTGTTATAAGCTCCTCGAGAGACTCCTCCTTAACAGAATTGGACCAAAAATATCTGAAGTTATCCTTGTTGAGCAAGCAAGCTTTAGGACTCAATGTAGTTGTACGGACCAAGTACTAAGCCTTACTACCCATATCGAAGCAGGCTTCCAGAGATGTTTGAAAACCTCTGTTGTGTTTGTTGACCTTACTGCTGTATACGACATGGTATGGAAAGAGGGGATGCTATACAAGCTGATACAAGTCATACCATGCCAATCCATCATAAGACTTATTGGTAACATGCTTTTTGACAGGTTCTTCCATGTGGTACTGGGAAACAAAATGAGCAAACTGAGAACGTTGAACAATGGGCTCCCACAGGGCTCAGTATTAGCACCAATTTTATTCAACTTAAATACATCTGATCTACTGACAACTAGGTCAAAAAAATTTGCTTATGCTGATGACATAGCCCTCGCCATCCAACACAAGAGCATTGAAGTAACAGAAGATATTCTCAATGACCTTAGAACCATTGGGGAATACTTTCATAAATGGAGACTAACACCGAACCTCAATAAGGCTGAGGTTAGCTCTTTTCACCTAAACATCAAATTGGCAAATAGGAAACTTCAGGTCAGCTCTAACAACACAATGCTGCAGCACCAAGATTTCCCTAAATATCTGGGTGTTACCCTGGACAGAACACTATCTTTCAAAAGACATCTGGAGAATCTCTCTTTAAAGATCAGAACCTGTAATAACATCATACAAAAACTGTGTGGTTCTACATGGGGTTCTTCTTCTATTACACTGCGATACTCCACGTTGGCCTTAGTCTACTCTATGGCAGAATATTGTTCACCAGTATGGTTAAACAGTCCTCATATCAAGAAAATCAACACACAAATAAATGCAGCGATGAGGACAATAACAGGTTGTGTCAAATCCCCCCCCCTCTCTATTGGCTTCCAACTTTGAGCAATATTGTACCACCAAACTTACGCAGACAAAATGCTCTAGTAAAAGAACACACAAAAATAAACAGCAATCCCCTGTTGCCGATACACGAAGACCTCCCATATATAAACATGAATCACCTTAAATACCGACAGTCTCCACTAATACTGGCTGAAGAACTAGTCAATAGCAATTCAATGTTAATTCAAAATGGCTAGAAACTTTGAAAGAAAAATCGCCACCAGACTTAAACAATAACATCCTTCCCAACCAAAATCCGAAAGGGAATGAGCTTCTACGTCACCTATGGAAAAGCCTAAATATGATATGCACAGGACGTGGTATCTGTGCAGACAGCTTATACAAATGGGAAGATCACCATTTGTATAAGTGATCTCACACCCCCAATGTGACTGTGGGGCCATAAATCAAACCATCCGGCACATTGTGGAGAACTGCAGCATAAGAGCCTACCCTGGTGACCTGAGAGACTTTTTTGAGGCAGATCCTTCAGCTCTTGATTGGCTATCTGAACTATACTTAAAATTTTAGACTTTTTTTTTTACCTGATATTTGTATATGTGCATTACTTGTTTCATTTTTATTGTCACAAATATGTATTTATATATTCTTATGTCATGTGTCTTTATTATGCCATACGCTAAATCAATAAATAAATGCTTCAGGACACAACAGTATACATAGGATTTGAAATTGGAAGTGATCGCCATTTAGTTCTGAGCAAGATGAAACTGAATTTCATACCGAAAATAAAAGTGTGTAAGAAAGTTCTTACACACTTATCATCCAGGTGGTGACATTGAAAAAACGAAGGAGCCATTAGTTTATATGGGAATTGTGATGAATGAAGTGGAGGTGAATAGTCTATTACAGAACCTTAATGTGAATATATCTGTGGGATTGGATGGTATACCAGCACGGGTCTTGCGTGAAGCAGCCAAGGAATTATCAGTGCCCTTGACCATGTTGTTTAATCTGAGTCTCGGGTCTGGTTTAGTCCCGAAGGCGTGGAAAGAGGGGAAAATAATTTCACTGCATAAAGGAGGATCCAAGACTATGGTTTCAAATTACCGACCGATCAGCATATCAGGAGTTGTTGTCAAGGTCTTGGAGAAAGTAGTCAAGAGAAAAATACAGGAATGGATTGATGAAAATGAGATACTGTACAGGGGACAGCATGGCTTTGTAAAGGGTAGATCATGCCTCAGTAACTTGCTCAAGTTTTATAACACAGTGACAGCTGAACTGGATAAGGGAAATGGGTTTACAGTGATACTGCTGGACCTGGCAAAGGCGTTTGACAGGATACCACATGGAATTCTAATCCGTAAACTACAACATATGGGAATGGATATAGGGTTGGTGAGATGGATAGGTGGGTGGTTGATGGAGAGATATCAAAGAGTGGTTTATTCAGGAGTGGAGTCCAAAAGACGGCCTGTGACTAGTGGGGTGCCGCAGGGTTCTGTTCTTGGACCACTGCTGTTTAATCTGTTCATTAACGATATAGGGAAGGATCTAAGTGGAACAGTTCATTTGTTCGCTGATGATGCAAAGTTGGGGAGGGCGATAGTGAATGCAGATGATGTCAAAGTCTTGCAGGATGACTTAGATAGATTGGAGTTCTGGGCTAAGGAGAATGAATGTCAATTTAATGCGACAAAATGTAAGGTTATGCATTTTGGGGTGAAAAGATTAGCAGCAGTATACCACATGGGTGGAACTGTACTCCAAGAGATTGATGAGGCCAGGGACTTGGGAGTGTTGGTGGATAGGGAGATGAAGTTTAGGGGGCACATTGCAAAAGTAGCTAAATCAGCTCATCAACTCACTTGGTTGTTGAAAAATACCTTAACGAGCAGAGACAAGCAAGTTATTGTACCTTTGTACCGAGCCTTGATAAGACCTCATCTTGACTACTGTGCCCAGATTTGGTCACCTTGGTTCCTTCTCGATGGGGAGGAGGTTGAGAGGATCCAGAGGCGAGTGACTAAGATGATAGCAGGTCTATGGAATGAACCATATGAGAACAGGTTGAAGATTTGTGGGTTGCAGAAACTGGTTGATAGGCGGAAAAGGGGAGATATGATTGAGACATTTAAATTGCTAAAAGGATTCTAAGATTAATTCAGAGGATATTTTTGAGATCAGGACTGGTGGTGGGAGAACTAGAGGACACCTATGGAAGCTGGGCAAGCATGTGGTTAGCAGTGGTGTTAGAGCTGGGTTCTTTACTTTTAGAGTGGTAAATGAGTGGAATAAGCTGCCAGAGTCTGTTGTGGGTGCTATGACAGTGAGCGAGTTCAAGGCAAGGTATGATAGATACTGTGAGAATGTCGTATAGTTGTGGTGACATGATGTTTAGGGCCTCCCTCGATGAGTCTAAGGCCTCCCTGGAGTAGCCCGAAAATAATAATAATAATAATAATAATAATAAAGTTATTTTTAAATAAATCTTTGTTGAGCAGCTTTCAGACATAAACTATAGTCTAAAATATATTGATTGACATATGGTGAAGTTGTCTGCAAGATGGAAAAATCAGAACTAGATGGTTGACTCAAGAAGTTGAAAAGGAAGTGGGGGAAAAAAATGCATTGACACTTCATTGCAAGTAAGTCAGTTTATGCTCTTAGAGAATACAGACAAAAAAAAGGAAATAAAAAAAAATGCCGTGTAAAGCTAGCTAAACAAAATTAATAGAAAAAGTTTGGTTAGTTTGATCAGAACACTGAAAATAAATATCACGAAGGTGGCAAAATATTCTGGAAGCTATTGAAAAATCTCAAAATTCGAGAGAAGAGTACTGTAAAAAGAATCAGAGATGATAAAGGTAAAATAAAAAATGAAGATATTCTACATGTCTGACATAATAACTTTGAAAGACTGCTAAATGAAACAAGTGACAGAGTGGTAGTGGAAAACACTCAACAGGAATGCAATCAAGAATATATATATCAATACTTGAAGTGGAGAAAACCATCTAAACACAGAAATGGGGAAAAACAACTGGAGTAGATTATATCCAACCCAAAATGCTCAAAAATGGAGGTATAAAAGTATTACAGTAGCTGCACTGCATAATTCTGAAGGTCTGGTCAAATTCCAGAAGATGGGAGTACAGCTCTCATAGTACCTATTTATAAAAAGGGAAATAAAAGTGAATGTGAGAATTAGAGGTATTTCCCTACTGAGTGTTCATGGCAATATTTATGCGAGTATACCTTGAGAAATGGCTAAGAAAAATTATTTAAATGAAACTTGGTGAAAAACAAGCTGGATGCAGATCAAACAGAGATTGTCGGGATCAGATTTTCACTTTAAGACATACAGTAGAGAAATCATGGGAACATAAGGATCTGAATTTAAGTTTTGGAAGTTTTTTCCCCCACTTGGTTAGACTATAATAAATTTAGTTTAATCCTTTATCCAAGTGTAAGTAAATTTAGTAAATAAATTTAGTAAGTAAATTTAGTAAGTAAATAAATTTAGTTTAATCCTTTATCTTTGTTTGCATCTGAAGTATCTTCAGGACTGAGGCAACTCTTGGTAAAGGTGGACCAAGCTCTCATCACTACTTGTCTTAGTATCTCCCATAATGCAAAGCACATCTCCTTGCAGACATGTATAATACTATGCACTAAGGGAAGGGCAACTATCCAGACTGGTTTGGACTTTTATTGAGGTCTCGTCAGACCCAGAGGTGATGATACTAAGGTGAAAGCAATGGAGAGGTCATAATTAGCTATACGAGTTGCCAAAAGGAGTCTCACCTTATTATTAAATTACTCTGGATTTAGAGAAAGATGTTGGAAGTTCTTCCCCCCCTGCCTGGTTAGCCTATAATAAATTTAGTTTAGTTTAGTTGCTTACACTTGAATAAAGGATTAAACTAAATTTATTATAGTTTCATCCTTTATTGAGGTCTCGTCAGTGGGAGCCAGACCCAGAGGTGGTGATACCAAGGTGGAAGCAATGGAGAAGTCATATTAACCTATATGAGTTGCCAAAAGGTGTCTCACCTTATTATGAAATTACTCTGAATTTAGAGAAAGATGTTAGAAATTTTTTTTTTCCCCACTTGGTTAGACTATAATAAATTTAGTTTAGTTTAGTTGCTTACACTTGGATAAAGGATTAAACTAAATTTATTATAGTCTAACTAAGTGGGGGAAAAAATAATTTCCAACATCTTTCTCTAAATCCAGAGTAATTTCATAATAAGGTGAGACACCTTTTGGCAACTCATAGGTAAATACGACTTCTCCATTGCTTCCACCTTGGTATCACCACCTCTGGGTCTGGCTCCCACTGACGAGAACTCAATAAAGGATGAAACTGGTCTGGGTAGTGGTCCTACCTTTAATACATAGCATTATATATGTTGCCAAGGAGATGTGCTTTGCATTATGGGAGATACTGAGACAAGGAGTGATGAGAGCTTGGTCCACCTTTACCATGAGTTGCCTCAGTCCTGAAGATACTTCAGGCGCAAACTTTGTTTGCTTACACTTGGATAAAGGATTAAGCTATATTTATTATTTAAGTTTTGTAGATCTTGAAAAGACATATGAAAAGGTGCCAAGAGAAGTGCTGTTGAAACGATTACACAGCTATATGGTGTAAATGGGACATATCAAGCAATATTTAGTCTATATTAGTTGTAAGTCTGTTAGAAATGAAGGAGTTTCAGGAAGATGGTGTGAGACAAGGGTGCCCATTATTTCTGCAATAATTCATCATCTATATCCATAACCAAGTAGACACTTGCCTCCAACTCGTCTTGTTCAGAGAAGTTGCCAAACATGGAATTCTCTGTTAAGAAGGTGATTTATGTTCAACTATAAGGCTGGTGATTATGAGAGACTCAGGAGTCATCTTGGAACAGTGCCATGTCTTGAGAAGCTACAAGGAAAGAATATCAGTAGTGTATGGCAAGTAGTCAGAAATTACTTGAAAGTAGTAGTATCAGACTGCATATCCAAAGTCAGGAGGATAAATGAAGTTGGAATTAAGTGGATGAGTAGGGATTTAAAGCAAGAGCTGCAAAAAACGAAAACACGGTGAAGGAAATATAAAGAAAAAAGTGATAAGCATACTCATGAGCAGTACAAAGTGCAAGCAAGAAAGGTGACTACTGTGATAAGGAAGACCAAATCAGACTATGAGAGAATATTATCCAAACAGGCCAAAGTAAACCCAAAATAGTTTTTATTTTTTTTTATGTAGAAAGTAAAAGGAAAAATGAGTATGGTAGGATGACATTAAATAATGCTCACAGTAGGAAGGTGACCAAGCCAAAAGAAACGGTAGAGTTGCTGAGTGATAATTTTGCAAAGGTGTATCATCCAGGTGATTTCACAGTTGCTGATGTTACACAGCCACATATGAAAATTGAGATAGATGAACAGGTGTTCAGCATAATAAAAAAAATAAGAATGTAAACACAGCAATGGGACTGAATGGCATATTAGCCAATTCTCTTGTGCATTCACAGACATATCAGCCCGTGAATGTGCAAGAGAATTGGCAATGCCCCTGACGAAGTTGTTCAATCTGTCTCAGCTCTGGCAGGGTTCCAAGGAAGTGGAAAGAGGGCAAGATAGTACCATTACATAAAGGTGGCTCCAAGATAGAGACAAACTATAGACCAACTAATATATATCAGGAGTGGTTGTTAAGTATTGGAAAAGTTCATGAAAGGTAAAATACAACAGTGGGTGGATAGGGATGCAATACTCTATAGTGGGCAGCATGACTTTGTAAAGGGTAGGTCCTGTCTTAGTAACTTATTCACGTTTTATAATAAAGTGACAGCAGAATTGGATAAAGGTAATCACTAAACCATGATATTGCTCAACTTTGCCAAGGCATTTGACAGAATACCACATGGAAAACTATTACAAAAAGTGGAGTAAATGAAAATAGATATGAAGCTAATAGCATGGATGGGGGGGGGGGGGGGACAGACAGACAACAGACACTAGAGAGTAATAGAAGGTAGAGTGGAATCTAGGAGAATGATGACGACTAGTGCAGGGTTCAGTACTAGGGCCACTACTCTTTAATTTGTATATCAATGACATAGGGAAAGATTTAAGAGAAGATTCAGTTGTTTGCTGATGATGCAAAACTGAGAAGAGCAATAGTTGATAAAAGTGTTGTAGATATCCTGTAGGTGATTTAAATAAATTAGCATTGTAAGCAAAGGATAATGATCGACAATTTAATGTTGCAAAATCTAAGGTAATGCACTTCAAGTTGAAAAGGTTGCATATGGAGTATTATTGATGGTACTGAATTGCAGGAAATTGATGAGGCTAGGGTCTTGGAGATAATTGTGGACAGAGTTTAAGTTTGGAGGCATATTGCAAAAGTTGGTAAAATGGCTCAAAGGATTACTTTGAGCTATTTTTTTGAACGATTTTTCAATATCAAAGGATTACTCTGATATTGAAAAACACACTAACAAGATAGGGAAGTGATTATCCCTCCTTATATGGCTATGATTCAGCCACATCTTGTCTGCTGTGCACAGATTTGGTCACTGGGCTTCTTGTGAATCAGGAGGTGGTACAGGGGATTCATAGAGATGAGCAACCAAGATGGTGACGTCTATGGAATACTCCATACAAGGACAGATTGAAAGTTTGTAGGTTAGAAAGTTTAGTTGATAGGCAGAAAAGAGGAGACATGACTGAAACTCTTAAGATATTAAAGGGGTTTTATAAAATCGATGCAAGTGAAAATTTTCAATATATGACAAACAGTCAGAGAACTAGGGGCCATCTGTGGAAGTTGTGTAAGACCGCAGTTAGTAGGGGTGTGTGAACCAGATTTTTTGCATGGAGAATGATCGGCGAGCAAAATGAAATGCCAGAATTAGTTATTAGTTCCATGATGATGAATGGATTCAAAGAGAAGTATGATAGGATTTGTGTGTATAATTGTTAATTTGGGTCTCCCACGATGAGGCTCCAGACTCCATGGAGATGCCATAAATAATAATAATATATGAATTACATTATGAAAGAAAGTGGTATTAAACCTGATATCAAAATTGGATATGTTAATCTCAGCTCTTTACTTTATGCAGATGATGTTATACTTCTAAATAATCCTGGTGCAAGTCCACAAGATTCTTTGACTAAATCAAATAATTGTTGTGATAAATGTGGTATGAAAATCAGCAATGAAAAGATGAAAGACAATGAAATTTGGTAAAAAAAATTTTTTTTTTAAATTTGAACATATCAACTGCTTCCAAAATGAGAACCTATAGACCAAGTAAAATATTTCAGCTTTAGGCACAATTTTTAGTGAAGATGGAAAATTAAATGTGGAAATAGTCAGCAGACTTAGCAAAACTGGTATGGTTGGAAGTCAACTGAATAAATTTATATGGAATAAGAAAGCAATTAGTCAAAAACACTAAACTAGCTATATACAAGACAGTGTTCATATCAATTTTAACTTGTTAATCTGAGAGCTGTGTTAGAAATAAAAATTTGATCTATGACTGGACACCACAGATATGACAGTTCTGAGAATGATTAGGAGAGTGAACAGATGGCATAAAAGAGATTATCATATTAAAAATGAGTGTATTAGGAAGGAACTTGCCATTGCAGCATTCAGGAATGTGTAAGCACTGCTAATCTCAGATGGTATGGTTACTATGGGGGATGAAAGATTAGCAAAAGAAATTCTTCACTAGACTGGCAGGAAAAAGACCTAGAGGAAAAACCAAGATCAAGATGGACAGATATGATAAAAAGTGCCTTAAAAGACAGAAATATAAGAACTGATAATATTGGTGTCTTGACAGATAAATTAATTTGAAATAAAAATTGTTGATTGAAAGTTAGTAATGATGTAACTATTTCATGCAATACTATCAAAAAATCATGCAAATCCCCACCTGAGGATACTAATGAGGAATTTGATGATGAAACATTCTTGAGATAGCAGAATCAAAAAAGTAAGTTTATCCTTGTAAGACAATAATGCTTTTAGTATATCTCTTTTGACAGTGTGTTGACATTATGAAAAAATAATTCATCTCTTCAAATATTTTGGATATGAAATTTCCTAAGGAAATTTCATTTAACAGTGCAAAATGGTAGCAAGTTTTTTCACTTGGCTAAATTAAAATTGCCAAGAAATTATATTATAGTTTAATTCTTTAGCCAAGTGTACGCAAGTTTCTTCATGACAGCAATTTGTATATAGAAGTTAACGACTTCACATTAACTGCCTAGTATTCCATAATGCAAAGCACACATCCTTTTGGGTGTGTATAATGCTTATGTATTATGGGAGGAGCCAATACCCAGCCCAGTTTTGAACTTTATTAAGGTATCATCAGTAAGAGAAAGAGACCCAGAATACATGCAAAGGTTTAAGTAAAGCATATGTCATATATACACATATAAATATCCCACATACAAGTAGTGGAAAGGTGTACCACCTCACTTTCTACAATTAGCTCTAATCCAGAGTATTCTAAAAATAAGGTGCCGGACCTTTTCAATACTTGTATACGGGATATATATGACTTCTCTTCTGTGTGTCTCCCACTGATGAGCAATCAATAAAGGTCGAAACCAGTCTGGGTAATGGTCCTTCCCATAATGCATAGCATTACCTACATAGCCAGAAGAATGTGTGCTTTGCATTATCGAATACTAGGCCATTAATGTGAAGTCACTTTCAAGAATAGAATTTCTTGGCATTTTTAATTTACTGTGAAATGGTATTTTAGATTTTTTATATGTTTAGTTTATGTACAACCTTCTTTTGTGAATTTGTGAAAGTGGATTTTCATCTGTTTGAGAAATACGTAACACATTTTTTTTTTTAAAAAATCCTGAAACATCTCATAATGACTTCACAAACCCTAATAAGCCTTTATAATTTTTTTTTCGTGGCGTCTGCAAGTGTCACTTCTAAACACCATAGCCCTCTCCCCCTAATAAAACGAGCAAATCCGCTAGGAAGACCGCACTGGAAAGCTATCTCCCGTAGGAATGAATAGAAGTGTAAGTGTCAAAACATCAAAATCATTCATGGCAACCGTTTTTTTTTTTTGAGGAATCGTATCTAGATAAACCTTCGTAAAGTTTGCACAGCGAGAGTCTGCCTTCGCGCAGTATTCATTACATTCATCTTAGAAATACTTCAGCCATACGTGTCACATACCTGAAGAAAAGCCATTTTTGTACCTAAGGCTAGATCCTATATATATAGAGATATAAACATCTTATCAGAAACGAGTTATATTTTTTATATCATATCACAAAATAAAACACCAATTATACATCCAAAATCACGTAAACACAACTACACACACACATGATCACTGACATTACACAAAACGATGATGGCCCTGGTGGAATTTTCACAAAATAGAAAATACACATTTAAATATATTATTTTAAAATGCCTTCGGTCGCGATAAAAGAGGAACCCATATTCAACGCTATTTAATAAATTAAGATAAACAAAATATGCTAACTCCTTTTATTTCCCAAAGGGAATAGGAGAAGCCGGTTTAGCCTGAACTAATTTTCTGAAGAAAAACTGGTACAAGCCATCTTCCGCTCTTAGTCGATCACTGACAGCTGGCCCAGGTATAGCCCTGGGTTATCAGTGATTTTACTCGGCATCCAGAGAAGAGAGTACGGAAGACAAATTCCTCCATCACGTGTTCCCCAAAACCTAACTATATATTTCATTAAACTTCACGGGAAATTATATTTACTCTACCTAACTATACGTGATTGCCTGAAATTGTGATCTACAGTCAATTTTCTTGAGTTGTAGAAATAAAACAGGCGTTTCCAGGAGAAAATCCCCACATGCTTGTGCCAGTAATTGACTAACTCAGATGATGAAAGGCTTAGGAACAGTTCTTCTACTCGGCGACTAGATTAGAGATATGAATGCAAAATCCACGAGCCTTCGTGGATTTGCTTTTGCATTCATATCTCTAAAAAAAACTTACTTTGAGATACGAGCTGGCAGCCAGTATATTCTTATGTGACGTTTCTAACACCATAACACTAAACTGCCAGAGAAAGATCGTTACAGGCACAGGTTTCATTGTTGACTATTAAACAAACTCTCTCTTTCCATTTTCTTTTTAAGCAGTTCTTGAGTGTTCAGGAATCTTTAGCTCAAGCAAGTAAGGGGAAAGGTCTCACTCAAATATTGAGATTTTTTAACCCAGTGTCTCTGAAATATTAGTCGCAGTCTACGACTACTGTATATTACTAATATATATATTAGGGGATTATTACTAGGTTAATATGAATGTTTTACATGAAATGGTGAAAAATATATGGAAAACAACAATAAGGAGGGAGTAACCAAACTGGTGAGGAGCAGAATTTTTGCATAGAGAGTGGTGGGTGATTAGAATGCATTGCTAGAGAGAGTTGCGAATGGTGCAGAGACTACAGTATGCCAAACTGTGTATGTGGGACCTCCAATGATGAGTCACTTGACTCGATGGAAGTCTGATGATGATGATAATAATAATAATACTTTTTAATAATAATATTTTATTATCGCACAGAGTATTTACATATATTCGTATATGCAATTAAAACATATTACATTTTCCGTTCTTCCATATTTATTACTACAAAAACTAGGTATACAAATTAGTGAATACATTCAGTTTTGATTTTTTTTTTTTTTTTTTTTTTACGGTGTAAACTCATGATTTACTTTTAAAATAATTTTTTTTTTACATTGCATACATTTGTTACAGTTATTATATACATTACATTCATTTGTTTACATATGATACATTAATTACATTTGTTTACATGTGATATTTACATTACGTACATTGGTTTACATATAATACATACATTGGTTTTCTTGCGATACGTACATTACATGCATTTGATACATCTTGGATGAGAACTAATTTTTTTTCCTTTCATCCTCGAAGCTTAAATGTAAGCTTATCTGAGGATGACACCAGTTGGTTATTATGTACTGTTTTTTTTTTTTTTTTTTGCTGTGTTAGGATGCTACGGAATCTATGATTGAGAAATTCGCGCGCGCGCACTCACACGCACACGCACGCACGCTCACACACACGCGCGCCCACACCCACCTCCCCCCCACACAATAAATTGGAATGTACTGATGCGTCGCTGAACTGGAAGCCTGAGCGAATATATTGTGTTTCATTAAGTTTGTATGCTATTTTGGGTGCGTGTTTCTTGTTCGTAGTATGTCCTTAGAGCTCTTTTCAGGCTATTGTAGTTTGTAAGGTTTCTGTATTCAAAAGGTAATTTGTTTATCATGTCTGGGATGTAGAAGTTTCGCGTGGCCTTTCCGTAGTGATTATTGTATTTATATGTGATATAATTAGTAGTCTGAGGTCTTGTTATACGGTATGTATTTCTAACTGTCCTGTAGTTGGCATCGAAATAATGTTTTAGCAAGACTGCATAGTGACATAAATGTTTTGCTGTCAGTATTTTGTGTTCTGACATTGCAATGTTTATAAGGTCGTGATTTTCTCTTTGTTCCCAAAAGATCAGTTTTGTCATTTTGTACTGTAGCGACATTAATCTATTTAATTTGTAGGGTGCACAGAAAACATACGTTGTTATAGCGTATCTTAGTATATTTTGGCATAGTGCTTTGTATATTAGTGTTTTTAGGCGTATGGGAACTATGTCTTTTAATCTGTAGAGTTTGCCACTTATTGTTCGGAGTTTGTTGTGTAGATGCTTTATATGGCTATTCCAGTTCATATCTGCATCGAGGTAAATTCCAAGGTATCGTATTGTTTCAACCTGAGTGATTGTAGTGGTTTTGCTGTTCTGTGTGTTTTTTGTGTTGGAAAGTGGATGTTGGATAGTTATATATTTGTTATCAACTGGTCGAGTCAGTGGATTTCTGAATATCATTAATTTTGTCTTTTCTGAGTTTAGGTGTATGGAGTTTTTCGTGAGCCAGTCTATGATCAGATTTATATCATGTTACATATTTGTTTGGGCTATGCTTGCGTTATTATGGATGGATATTATTGCTGTGTCGTCTGCGTGCTGGAATATCTTACCTTTGAGTGGTAACTGATTAATATCGTGAGTGTAAATGTTGAATAGAGTTGGGGAGAGTACAGCTCCCTGTGGCACTCCACAGGTTACTGGTAGTTCTCTGCTTCGGTTTGATCCGATACGTGTGATATGCTTTCTATTTTGGAGGTAGTTTGTAAACCACTTGTGAAGAGGCCCGTCTATTCCAACATGCCTCAGCTTTTCTAACAAGGTTTGATGTGTAAGTGTATCGAATGCGTTGGTTAGATCTATAAAGACTACCATGCTATTTTGTTTTTGTCTAAGGCGGTATTAATTACGTCTGTAAAGTCTTCCAAGAGAGATGCTGTTCCCTTATTTTTCTGAAAACCATATTGTGTTTTGGGGATAATATTAAAGATCTCAGTGTATGCTGTGAGTTTCTTCAGTATGATCCGCTCCATAATTTGATTGATAATTGGTAATGTTGCTATGGGTCTGTAATTGCTGATTAAATTTCTTTTTCCTTGTTTGTATATGAGTGTAATTATGGCGGTCTTTAGCATACTTGGTATCTGTCCTGTTTTAAATATTTTATTTATTGGTTTGAGTAGGATTGGACTTAAACTAGTTGCATGTTGCTTTATATCTTTAGGTCTGATACCATCTATTCCTGGGCCTTTGTTTGGTTTGATTTGATGTATTGCTGAGAGAAGTTCTGCTTCTTTTATGGTTGGGAACCATAATGTCTGTTTTGATCGCGGTCCAAGTGGAGGGTCTCGTTTTGTGATTGGGGGAATATTTCTGTGAAGTTCTTGGATGGAGTCTGCAAAGTATTGGTTAAAGTCATTTGCTAGTTGTTGGATAGGTTTTGCGTCTTTGATGAAGCTGTGTTTTATGGTTTCGGAGGCAGTGGTGTTGGGAACAGAATCTAGCATCTCATTAATCAGATGCCAGGTTTGTTTCATGTTGTTTTGTGCTGAGGTTAGTTTGTCTCTGTAGTAGTTCTTTTTGCATTTCTGATTTGTGTTGTAAGGCGATTCCTTGTTATCTTATATTCAGTTTTTAAGGTTGTGTTATTTGGATATCGCTTTAATTCTTTCCATAAAGCGTCCTTTCTGTGTATTTCTAGGATTAAGTTTTGTGTTATCCAAGGATTTTGTGTTGTTTTTGATCGAATTCGGACTTTCTTTGTAGCTTTCTTATATATTTCCTCCAGTGTGAGTTTAATGTTGTTGTATAAGATATCTGCTGAATCTGATGCCAGTTGTTCCCAGTCTGTTTTTCTTATTTCGTGGTTGACTATTTCTTCGTCTATTATTGTTTTCTGTCGTTTTTCTTCTGTGGGACATTGCATGGGTATTGTCTTGGTGTGCAGGTTTAGAGCGGTGAAGTAATGGTCTGCTACCTTGCACTTTATGACTGATTCAGTGTAACTATTTGGTGATGCTCGGACGTTTATATGGTCTAAACAGAAGGCAGTGATAATATTTCCGAATATTTCTTCTCTAGTGCATGATGTTATTGTTGGTATTAGATTGTACATGGATAGTGTGTGTAGGTATTGTACAGTATTGTTCCGGTTTTCATTTGCAATATTGATGTTTATGTCGCCAATTATCATTAGGTGTTCGGTTGAGCATATTTCTTGCTTGAAAGCCAGCAATTGAGGTCGTGTAAGAATTTTACCATGTTTAGGTTTGGTGGCCTGTAAATAGCATTTAGTATTATGGGATGCTGTGTATTCGTGGTATTAATGATTTCGAGGCAGAGGGTTTCAGCATGCTCAAACTGATAGGCCATTTCTTTTGCTATTAATTTTTGTTTCATAAATATTAGTATTCCACCCCCTCTTCTTGTTTGGCGGCATGATCTATGTTGTTGGAAACCTGGAATTTGGAAAGCAGTCGCTTCGTCATTAGTTATGGATACTTCTGTAAGAATTATTATATCAATAATATCAATGTAATTCCTCAGATAAGCCTGTAATAATAACCAATGTTTTCGGATGCTTCTGATGTTAATATGCAAGATTGAGAGACCTCTCGCTTGTACTGTGTTTTGTTTCCATGCATCAAGAGATTCGAAAGTACAATTACTGATGTATTTTGGTGTAATTACATCTATCTGATGGTTCACATTCATTTTTGTCGTGTTGAGATCTTCTTATTGAACTAAGTTAGAGTCTTTTGTTTCACTCTGGCAACCTGGTTATATCTTCCGAGCTTTTTATTTGTATAGACTTTAAAGTCTGTGACTTTCTCAAGAATATTTTCCCGTCTTTGATCCATAAAAATTGATACTTTTTTTCTGTTTTTTCCTTTCTTGCTTGGTACAAAAGATTCTGATTGAAAGGTGTTAAATATTCAGGTAGAAAGATTGGCGTATTGTCTTGCGATGCATTTAAATCCTTGACTACTGGTTTTTTCAGTCTGCTGGCTTTTATGAGATTGTCTCTTGTAGCCTTGCTTGCCAGACGAACTATGACTGGTGCTGGTCGTGGCGAACCTTGTTTTCTGTTCTTCCTGGGAAACCGATTTATGGTCTGAATATCATTATGTTGTAAGGGGATGTCAATTGCATGGCCTAACTTTAGAACTACGTCTCTGAGATTTTCTGTGGATTCGGTTTCTGGAAGACCGTTTATGACAAGGTCTTCTTTATGTTGTTGTTGGTTTAAAACTTCGTATTGTTGTTTGAGGGAATTAAATTCTTGACGGAGTTCCGATGTGTCTTTTATCAATTTGTGCTAATAATAATATAAAAAAAATAATAAAAATCAGCTAACGCCTTTTTATTCCCGTATATACGGGAGTAGGCGAGGCATTAATAATATATATTATAATAAATAATAATAATAATAATAATTATTATTATTATTATTATTATTATTATTATTATTATTATTTGGTAACCTCCATGTAGTCAAAAGACTCATTGTGGGAGCCTACTCAACCAGCAACATGTCTATCAGGATGAGCTTTAAGTTATTAATACTACCTGCATTCAAAATGCACTCAGGCAATGCATTTCGCTAACAACTCTCCACACCGAAAAAAAATCGATTCCTCATACCCTTCTTCACATTTTTACAGAGGCGAATTCTGGTCTTGAAACTCACGCTTACTCTTGTAATCATTCAGGGTGTGAGAGGTGTGATTGAAGTCTAATTAGCAGAATAATGAATTACTGACTTTTTAAAACTATATATTTAGAAATTTATGTGCATTTAATTATACAAATACAAAATTTATTTTACAAATGATATTCTTTCTTTTTCAATCTAGCTACTTGAATACAAATTCTACCCTACATTCTTCTTTGTGAACTGATCAATAACATCGTCATAAAAAGGTGCTTGTAACTTAATTTTCCCAAAGCAACACGCATACTTGTAAAGGCTGGCTGAAGTTCACTGGCTAGAGCTACGTTGACTGCGTACGCCCGTGTTTAAGCAACAAAGAGAGATGACGTGAAGGGAGAGGAAATGGCTATGCGCGAGCATGAAATCACAGCGCTGCAGCGAGAACCTGGAAGCTCCGACAACCGAGCAAGCATCGGCCTTCGATACACAACGCAAAGCTCAATTATTGCCGCGCAAGCTTAAGACGTCTTCTGTCTACAAAAATAAAAGCCTAAATGGAATGCTTATAAATGAATGTATTTATTAACAAATAAATATTACTTCTTTCTCAAGTAATGAGCTTGCGCAGCAAGCATGGATAATTCGCCCCTGCATCTTTATACAACTTGCAGGGATGGCCTCTCATTCTTCGCATATTAACATCGACTCTATAATCCCTTAATTACCTTAATAGTCTCTAAAATATATATCTACTTATCCTGAGAGGCATAGTGAGGCTATGGCCAATGTCGCCCTGGCCATAGGCGCTAATTTTACACATTCGCAAAAACTGAGATTTTTAAAGGTTTGTTTTTTTAGAATGGCCTAATTTTCTTTCCTGGCCATAGGTGCCAAAATTCCTCACGACCTCTCTGCTTTTCCTGCTGTCCACATTTTCTCAAACACTCTTCATAACCAACACTCTAGAGTCCTGATATCACATTAGTTATTCGTCTTTGGACCCTCTCTAGTATTTCCACATCACAATGAAAACTAGGTGACCATATCTGAGCACAATAATCCATATGTGGTCTGACCAATGCCTTAAATAAGGCCACCATCACCTCCTTATCCTTATATGTCAATGCACTTTTTATCATATACAGCAGTACAGTCTTTGGAATAGTTGCGATATACCCTCGAAACATCAGTCCGCTGTCCACCATCACTCCAATATCCTGAATCTCATCCATTTCCTGAAGTATAGCTACTCCCATACAGTATGTAGCCTTATATCTCTGTATCCCAAAGTGTAACACTTTACATTTAATAATATTAAAACTGCAATCGCACTCATTTGTCCAAGCTAAAAGTCAATTCAAATCGTAGAGAATTAACGGTAGCACTCTACTCCTGATAATTCTATTTAACGTTACATTATCGGCAAACATTTGAAGATCCCCAGTCAATACACATGAAATATCATTGACAAATAAATTAAACAGTAGGGACTCAAGAACCGAATACTGATGCATGCCCCTAATCACCGCCCGTTTCTGAGACTGCTCTGTCATACACAACTTGCTGTATACCAGCAAGTTGTATCGTTCAAAGAGCCAACTCCGATCCATCTAAGCAATATATTACTATTCCTATTTTCTGAAGCTTCTACACCAGGGGTGGAGAACCTTTATTCGGCCAAGGGCCATTTGGATATTTATAACATCATTCGCGGGCCATACAAAATTATCAACTTAAAAATTAGCCTGCTATATTTGTCAAACATTTAACTCACTACTAATGATGGCTGGAACTGCTTCTCTTTTGTGAGGAGTGTGATGTTAGCTGGTATTAATGATGTTGCTACTCGTAACTGCTTTTCCAGGTTTGTGTGGATCAGTCTGGAGCGCAGTCGACTCTTTGCGATGGTAAGTTTTGAAAAGAACTGCTCGCAGAAGTAAGTTGTTCCGAACACAAATGCATATTTCAATGCATGTCTCCTCAAAGTGGGAAATTCATCATTGCTTATGTAACGTTTATAGAACTCAAGCAGTGGGAGGTTGTTGTATCTAGCTTTCAACTCATCATTGCTTTGCAGCTGAGTGATTTTGTGTTGTAGGTTATCAGGCACATCAGTTGGCTCCACATTGAACGTTGTAGTGAAGATGTTCAATTCCATTTGTTTACTTTTCACATCCTTGAATCTTTCATTAAATGCCTCAATTAGTTTCGCACATTCACCAGCATATTCAAGTGTCGCTCACTACATAACTCGTCTGAATAACGTTCTCTCTGTCACATAGAGGCCTAGTGAAAGCAGCTTGTTGTGATTCCAAACTCCACTGAAGAGCATTGATTTTATCCAGACGCATTTGGCCCCCAGTTCATTGAGTTTAGCATGTTTTGTGCTGTAATGACGCTCCAGATTGGCTTTTTTTTATTACTGCTAACGCATCGCCACAAACTAGGCACACAGACTTGCCTTTGACTTCAACAATAAAAATAATCATTTGTCCATTTCTCTTGGAAATATCGACATTCTGCATCAACTTTTCTTTTCTTTGTAGTCGCCATTTGTAGGATGTCTCACCACTTAAGTTTTAATAACTATCCAGTGTATGTGTCGCCAGCCACGCGATTATTTTGCTTTGATCGCTGTTCTAATCCTGCATCTTGGATTTGGAATATATCCAACGTTCGTACCATCGACTCTCGAGGTCTTCTCGTCAGCAGCCGACGAGAAGACCTCGAGAGCCTGTCTATCCCGTAATGGACGTTCCTTGCTTGTCCCTCAAAATTTACGTCATTATTATGATTCACTTAATGTAAATTTATGTTGCTATGAAAAAAGCTCCTAGATTTATTGAATTTCGAGTCCCGCCTGCGATTGCCTTGGCAGGGCCGAACCAAAAATGATTTTGTTGGTCTTATACGGCTCGTGGGCCGGACCTTCCCCCACCGCTGTTCTACACCAACTTATCATGTACTAATCTATCAAACGCTTTCGCAAAGTCCACTAATATCACTGTATATGATTCTTCCTTATCCAACGCATTCGTCACCAACAAAATATACATCGTATTTAGCCATGCTCAGGCTTACTAATTCCACATACTTCGAAGCTAGGGTTAGCTTTTATGAAGACAGTGGGATTAGAATGAACTATTATTTTAATGGCTAATATAGCCTACTTTCATTTAAGAGTACTCTTTTTTACAATGTCATTGGCTCTTTACTCAAAAAACTTGGGCATTACTGAAGTATTATAAAACTAATATATGAAGAATAAAAAATAAAAAAATAGGAGAAATTTTGGACATACCCTTTTTGGATGTTGTTTTCTTATCCCGGCGATGTGCCTTCATATGCTGTTAAGCTGTTAAAGGAAGGGGATTTTTGGGGGAGAAGAGGGGGTAAAGTAATGTGGGGAAATCATTTGAAAAGATCCGGGTTTTTTAATATATGTATAAATATTAGTATCATTAAGGGTGGGTAGAAAGGGGGGGTTAGAGAAGGATCTGAAGATGGAAATTATTTTTTGAGGGAAGAGCGGGGATTTAAGAGAAAAATGCAGGGTTGGGAGTGACGGGGGTTTGAGCCGTTTCGACAACCGTCGTCTTCGTAACTCGTGGGAGAAGTTGATGCTATATCATGCCGGTTAGGTGTTTCTGTCTTTGGTGTACTTGTGTTATCTCCTATTGGTCCTAATCGTGACCTAATTTTTATGTTGTGGAGCTTCCAACTCTCGGAGATTATTTAGGGTCGGTGTATTTTTATTGAGATTTCGTCACATTTTATGGCTATCGTTTCCGATATTCTAATCATTGTTTCGTTGTCTTGTATGTCTAATATTATGGCCTTGTCGATTTGCGAGGTATGTTTTTGTTGAAGGGCGCGGACTGCTATCTCAGATTTTCCTGTATTTTGTATTTTTTTATTCTGTTTTTCTTTTGGTTGTTGCGTTTTTTTAGAGTTTAAATGTTCTGGAATAGGGAGATGTTACAGTCACAGAAGTTTCTTGTAGTTTTGTCCATAAAGAACTGATGGTAGAACCTGTGTAAGTGACATCCCAGTCTTATTGGCAGGGAAATTTGTAAACACGTTGTGGTGTTCTAATATTTCTTTGTGTATGTGGTTTTGTAGGTTTTAGAAGTGTTGCCAATATTTGGTTTGTGGTGAACACCAGTTTATAGTCAGTGTATTTGAAAATGTATTTGTAGGCTTTGTATGTGTTCAGGATGTATGGCAGTTTGATAATTTTTTTGTGTTAAAAAGTTTGTTTTGGTTGTCGGGTTGTTTTGCCCGGTTTTGGCTGTTTTGCTGGCATAATTTATAAGTTGTGTTGGGTAATTCCGAATTTAAAAAATTTGTGTTAACTTCTTTATTTCTGTATTTAGATAATTACGGTTTGTTGAAAACTTGTAAGCATTTATGAATTGTGTTAAGATGACTGATTTTTTAATCGAATAAGAATGGTATGAGTTAAAATGGAGGTAGTTTCCGATATGTGTGGGTTTGTGGAATATTTTCGTGGCTATTTTTGTTGTTTGTTCTGACTATTGGCCATATTGGGTAACTACCTTTGTGGGTTTTGATTTGGCCGAACATACAAGTGGTACATGTGGTGTGGGGTGTTGTGTTTTTCATAGTGATTTTGTCTCTCTTGTTCTGATATTTTAGAGTGTGTGTAGGTGTTGTTGATTTGTTTTATGAGGTTGGGGGTGGGGTCATTTTGGATTTTTTGGTACGTATGTTGGTCGTTTAAAATAGTTGTTTAAATTTAAAATTATTTCTTTGTTTGGGTCAGTTTCTAGTTTTGCTTGGATTTCGATAATAATGTCTTTGTTTTGTACGTATTTTGGGGATGGAAACGAAAGTAGGCTATATTAGCCATTGAAATAATAGTTTACTTTAGTGGAATAATATGGGAAGAAATAATACCTTAGAATGAATTATTTGTGTTGTTTGGTACTTTTTTATGGATGGAATGCAGGCATTGAATGCTGATGATTTGTAAAGTGTTTCTAGGTGTGAATGCTATATCAATTATGTTGGTATACTTTCAAAATTCGTGTTTTAATGCTCTGTGATTGTCTTCTTCGGTTTTAAATTATCTATATGTTTTAAATTTTGTGGTAAGTTATGGAGTAGCACGGGTATGAGATGTGATCTCACTGCAGTATTGTATAAGTTGTTGAAGGATTTGAATTGCAAAGAGTTGCGGTGGGTCTTATTATTCGATGTGTGCCTTTGTTGTTACGACAGGTGTTGTTGAAATCATTCCTTAGTAACATTATGTAATATTTAAGATTTTTAATGCTCAGGATTTTGTGCATCGCCATAAGGGGTTTGGTTATTGGCTGTTGTATATGAGGCCTCCAAATCACTGTTGAAATAATTTTCCTATATAATGTTTCTAATTTCGTTAGATGGCTGTTTGGTGTTTGCATACCTTACCTGAGTAGCGCAAATAAAACCGTGATTATATAGGAGCTTTTTTGCGTTATATGGAATCATTCGTTTACTTGGAAAAGTTTCGCTGCAATGATGTGGAATTTAGCATGTAGGTATTCTATATGTTTTGTCCATTTGCAGTGGCAATCTATGTAAAGGTCAAGGTATTTTGCATGTGTTACGTGTGTGATTTCGGGACATTGGAAGCTATTTTTGTTGTTAATGCAGCGGTATGTGTGAAATTATAGCGATAGTGGTGCGGGGTATATTTATACCCCGCACCACTATCGCTATTTTTTTATACATGATTCTCTGATTATGTATAATTAATACCTGCGTTTTGGTGATGTTCATTATATTAAATTTTGGTAGAACTTGTGATTTCGTTTAGTTCTTGTGCTTTGTAAGGAGCGGTGTTGATGTCTGTGTTGACAGCTCGTGGCACGGTGTCATCTGCGTAATAATATATTTGACTTCGTCTGGCCAGGTTGTGAACATCGTATACGTATAAAGAGTATATGTTCAACAGGGAAGTCATAATATGGCGAGTTGTGAGACTCCGTGTTTTATCTGTATACCCTGGCTGTAATGAGTTCCTATTTTATTACTTGTGTTCCGTTTGAGAAATAGTTCCTGAACCAGGTACAGTGTTCCGCTTATCCCGACTGAATATAGCTTGATCAGCAGTATGTGATGTTCAAGTGTATCAAAAGCTTTAGTTAAGTAAATAAGTAACAGGACAGCGAACTTGTTTTAATCGAGAGCTGTCTTTAATAATAATATTATTTTTTATTAATAAAAATTTTTAATGTTCATGCATACATACCATTTACAGTATATAAATGAGCACATGTGTATACAAGTACATATATGGACGTAGATTACTTGCAAGATAGGGTAATGTGAAGGAATAGAAATGATATATTTATGAAATGATGTAAGGAATAGAAATGATATATTTATGAAAATGAGTTAGGTTCTGATATTCGCAGTAAAATCATGATGAGGTGGAGTAATCTACTGACTTCGAAGCTAGCGTTAGCTTTTCTGAAGTCAGTGAGATTAACGATTAAACTTTTTCCTTTTTTGTTGTTAGCGTTTGTTGCTGTAGATACTATGTTTCCTGTGAAACGTATGGCAACTGTTTCTGTTCTAAGCCTGCTGATACAAGTTCCACAGATTGGATTTTAATGTTCTGTAACTGTTCAGATGTTTTACATTATATGATAAGTTGTTGAGTATGTAGGTATAAGATGCTCCCTCACGCGGTTCCATACAAATTGTTAAAACGCCTGATAATGTTTGGTCTTGTAATGCGATGCTTTTCTCTGTTATTACTGTAAGCGTTGTTGAAATAGTGTCCTGGTAATAGTATGTAGTGTCTCAGATTCTTTATACTCAGGATTATGTATTTTCATTAAAGGATCGGTTATTTCCTGGATCTCCAAAGCATCGTTGAAACGCTTCTTGAGTGAAGTTTTTCTAAATTTGATAAGTGACTGTTTGCTGTGTTTGCGTAGAGTTATACTGTACCTTAGTATTATTTCACCAATTCCATGATATATGAGTTTTTTTTTTACGTTGGTTAACATCACATTATTTGCTTGGAAGAGTTTTGAAACAATAGTAGGTATTTAGAGTGTGTTACGGGTGTGATTTTGAAACACTGGCCGCTTCCATGCTTAATGCAAGGTATATGTAAAGCTATATACACGTATATTTTTGTAGTAGTGCAGAGTGTATAATTCTTCAGTTCTTTATTAGAAACATTTGCGTTTTAGTGTTGTTTACTATAATTGAATTGTGGTAGAAGTATGCGGTTATTTTGTTTAGGTCATGTTGTGCTTCAGAGAGTGGTATTAATGTTTGTGTGGACTGTTAGCAGTGCTGTATCATCTGCATATTGATAAATATGACTTTGTATTATGGCCAGACTTCAAATGTCATTTATGTATATATTCTGTATAAAATCTGCTAATTCACCTTCAGGGAAAAGGCAAATAAGAAGGGCAAGCTTCCTAACGGGTAAAAACTGCCGCACAGTAAGGGTTCTTCCTCTCATAAAGTATATGATCCCAATGTTCACTTCTTGTTTCAGAGCATTAAAAATGATGACTACGCTTTTAACATTTTCTGACTAAATTTTCTTAATTTGTTTCCTACTTGTTTAAATGCTGATTATAGTTTCAAAACCTTGTAATCATTGAAGCTAACAGCAACTGATTTGGGAATTTTGCTATATTTAAACGAAGATTTCCTCAGAGGGAAGACGTAGAGGACAAGGAAAACAACAACAATAACAACAAAACAATTGCCTGGAAAGTCTAAGAACGAAAAGATGTTGCTTATCATGTGGTTCAAAGGATTTCGAAATAATGAAACCGTAGATGGCACTTCAAGAAATGTAGCTGATATTTGGGTGAAGCAACTGTCAAGGTTATTATGTCTGTTAACGCGCATGTATTCTTCTGGTCGGTTTGCCTTTTACGGACAAAATCCGAGCTTTTGGAATGCAGCAGAAACAGTGCTAAGAATATAGTGAAAAATGAAATAAATCAGTTTTAAAAAAGAAAATAAAAAAATAAGTGATCAATTCAATCATTCTTAGAAGCCACTCCAGAACAGAATTCTGGTGTAGTTCGGATCCAGGGGCGAATGCTGGTCTTGAAATTCATTATTCCGCTGATTAGCGGAATAATGAATTACTGACCATTTAAAACTATATATTTAGAAATTTATGTACATTTAATCATACAAATACCAAATTTATTTTACAAATGATATTCTATCTTTTTTAATTTAGCTACTTGAATACAATTCTACCCTACGGTTCTTCTTTACGAACTGATCAATAACATCGTCATAAAAAGTTAGTTGTAACTTAATTTTCCCAAGTAACATGCACATTTGTAAAGGCTGGCTGAAGCTCACTGGCTAGAGTTACGTTGACTGCGTATGGCCTGTGTTTAAGCAACAGAGTGAGGCGACGTGAAGGGTGGGGAAATGGCTATGCGCGCTCATAAAATCACAGCGCTGCAGCGAGAACCTGGAAGCTCCGACAACCGAGCAAGTCAAGAAGACTTATTGCCGCGCAAGCTAAAGACGTCTTCTGTCTACAAAAATAAAAGCCTAAATGGAATGCTTATAAATGCATGCATTTATTTATTAACAAATAAATATTACTTCTTTCTCAATTAATGAGCTTGCATAGCAAGCATGGAGAATTCGCCCCTGTTCGGATCAGTATACATTCAACATTTTAGACGCGAAGGAAAAAGAAAAATGTGATTTTTTGTAAGATGCTGAGGAGGTGGCGTGGAAATTGTTTTATTTAATGCACGTCAAGATAATTAATTCCACCTGAAGGATCTTATTTCCTCCAAAGATGATGCTCTAAAAGCGATGTGATATTAAAAAATAAATAAATAAATAAATAAATAAATAAAACTAAATAACATGGGTTTCTTTTTTTATTTGAAGTTTTCATATTTAGTATAATAAAGTAAATAAATTTTTTCATTTTATTTCATTTCTATTTTATCATTAGGATAATTATTTTTATTCGAATGATTTCACAGGTTTTCTGAATTTCAAATAATTTTTTTAAACGTGTTACAGTATACCACTCAACAATGCCATGTACAATTGCAGAAGCCTTCATATTGATACAACAATTGCGAATTGTTTAATATTTAAGCATTCTCAATTTTAGTAATTTGTATGCACATGCAGCTGGAAAATATCTAAACAGTTTGAGATTTGCTGCGTGTTCTTGACGATCACAGCCTTCAGTAAAATGGAGGCATATAAGCGAGTTGAAATTTTTCTTATTATTTTTAATATAAGTTATATTATATTACACGATGTATTTTGAATAATAACATTTTCTAAACAACACATGAATAATGTTTGATTTTTCTCGACATTTAGAGACTTTAGTATAAATGATACAAAAAAAGCAACCTATGAGGGAGGAGGGGGACCTGAAAAATTCTGATAAACAACTAGAACCAAAATTTTATATCTTCTTATATATCCTAAAAGAAAAAGAACAAATTATTACAATTTGATGAAACATGAGGGTTAAAGAGTTTTAAGATATGTTCTTTCTTATGGCTATATCAGTTGCGTTGCGTTAATATCATTTTTGTTATGGCGTTTATCAGAACTTTTTAGTTCCTCCTCTCGAATGTGCGGATCAATGACAGGCATATGTAGGATAGGATTTTAAGGTTGGATTACTCCCCTTCCCCCCTGTATTTCCTAAGATGAAAGATCCCAGGCGGGTAAATTCTTCCTTTCCACTCTACCTGAAGACCACATCGCTAAAAAAAAATCGCCAAAATAACATTGATAACTTGTTATTTTTAGTGTACAGATCTTTGATCAGGGAGGTAGCTTCCATGTATATGCTCAGATCTCCTACAAATGATTTGATGAGCTTCAGGCGGTATCATATCGTCATCATAATAATAATATTAAAAGAAAAATAATAAGTTTCGTAATTAGTTGCCAAATTTCTCAATTTCCCAAAAATTCGTAATTATCTTGAAAAAGAATTGCTTTGCATTAAAACAAACATTTCCAAAGGAAAAAAGGCAGGGATTGATGCCTTTTTTCGCGGAAGTGTAAAAACTTGTTGAATTTCTCAATTCTAGTTGCTCCTGATAAAATAAATTATTGCATGAAAGAAAGCACTCAGAATTCTACAAAAAAGCAAATTACCTTGGATTTCAGAAGGGAATTTATATTCTCGACAATTAAAGCAATAACGTCAACCAAGCAGTGACTGATAAATTACAACTTACTTCCTATTTAGATATTCGTTAATTTTTTTTTTTTTGTTTTTTTTCGTTTAGAAATAACCGCACTTATTTCTAGAAGAAATAATAAATTCTCGAAATCGGTTAAACGATGCGACCTGCTGTGGCATCAGCTGTATTTTACTACTTTCTTCTCCTTTCTTTACAATGTCCGCTCTCTACTCTGGTCCAGCAGTGCGAAAAGGAACCTTAAACATAGTAAAAAAAAAATTATATTCCAAATTTAATCGAAATCTATTAAACGACGCAAATTATAGCAATGCTGCCAAGAAGCAACTCCTTCCCTACAATATTCGTCCAATTTAGTCTAATAATATACAACCAAATTTGGTGGAACGGTGTGACTAAAATGGAAGCCTTCAGCAACATTAGAAACAACTATATTCCAAATTTGGTCAAACCCGTTGAATGATGTGACCTCTAGGAGTGTCCGAGGTGGAGAAAACAATGCCTTTTGGACATTTTTTTTTACTATTTGCAAAGTGCTTTAGTTATTATTATTATTATTATTATTATTATTATTATTATTATTATTATTTAAATTTTTATTTATTATAATATAATGTAATTATATAATATGCTGGAAGTTTCAAAGCATTTCATTTTACCTTATGATTGGGGCACTGGTTTGGAGGTACAATGGAACCTCGGTTGTCGAACGCCTCTGTTCTCGAACAATTCGTTCCCGAACAAAAAACGCCGGTTTCCGAACAGGCAAACTTCGTTCAGTGCAGACATCTGCTCGAATTTGCAGTGAGTTTTCTTGATTTTCTTTGTGTTTTGTTGTTTTTTTTTTTTTTTATAAATTATTATTAAGCCACCATGGGGCTGCAGAGGAAGAGTGGTAGTAGCAAAGCAAAGAAAAGTTGTTAGAAACCACGATAGAGACCTGTTGAAGAAAAACCCTGGTACGAGTGCTGATACTGATGTGTTTATAGCTAGTAGAGGGTAGTTCGAGAAATTTAAGAGGAGAAGCAGCATATATAGTGTGGTTAGGCATGGGGAGGCTGCTAGTTCGAACCGAGCTGCAGAGAAATATGTGCAAGAATTTAGTGACTATGTAAAGGGTTTTCTTGCACAACAAGTGTTCAACTGTGATGAAACCAGCCTATTTTTTAAAAAAAAAATGCCAAAGAGGACCTACATCACCCAGGAGGAAAAAGCATTGCCAGGACACAAGCGAATGAAGGACAGGCTGACTCTTTTGCTATGTGGAAACACAAGTGTGGAATTCAAGGTCAAGCCATTGCTTGTACCACTCTGAGAATCCGGGAGTGTTTAAGAAAATAACGTGATGAAAAGTAAATTGACTAATATATGAGGGCTAATAGAAGGGCTTGGGTAACCAGGCAATTGTTTATTGAGTGGATTCATGAAGTCTTTGCCTCAAGTGTGAGAAAATACCTTCAAGAAGAAAAAAAAATGCTAATTACATTAGATGCCTTCTTTTGAAGGACACTTCTCCTGCTCACCCTCCGGACTTGGAGGACGAGTTAGTGGAGGAGTATGATTTTATCACAGTGAAGGTCCTGCCCCTAACACAACTTCTCTAATTCAGCTCATGGACCAGCACATCATTTCGAACGTTAAGAAACTTTACACCAAAGCACTGTTTCAAAGGTGTTTGGAAGTTACCTCTGACATACAATTAACACTCAGAGAATTCTGGAAAAATCACTTCGACATCCTCAATTGCTTAAGTATCCTTGACAAAGCCTGGGTGCAAATGACTTACAGGACGATGAACTCGGTCTGGAGGAAATTGTGGCCAGACTGTGTAGCAGACAGAGACATCGAGGCTGAGCATGTTGCTCTAGTCGATGATATTATGTCTCTTGGCAAAAGCATAGGCTTGGAAATTGAAAATGCTGATGTGAAGGAGTTAGTGGAGGATCACAGGAATGAGCTCACCATGGGAGAACTGGAACACCTTCAGAAGGAGTAGCAAAAGACGAAGGTGAAGGAAATGTCTTCAGACACAGAGGAAGGGTTGAGGATGTTCCTAGTTCTTTTATCAAAGAAATGTGTGAGAAATAGGGTGAGATGCAAAGTTTTGTGGCAAGATATCACCCTCACAAAGCTGTAGCAAACCCCCATCATAAACCAAAATCAATGACAGTGCCATGTCTCACTTCATAAACATTTTAAAACGCGAGCAAAAACAAATGTCATTGGACAGGTTTTTAGTGAGACAGAAGCCCAGTGTGTCTCAAGCAGAGTCGAGTGGTGCCAAGAGACAGAAAAGAGAAAGAGAAGAAAGAAACCCCAGAAGAACAGTAACCTGATGTTTTTATGGAAGGGGACTCCCCTTACTCACCTTCTTCCACTTACGCCATCAACACTCCTCCGTATGTAGTGTTAAAGTGAAGTTAAATTTTCGTTTTTATTTTATCTATTTATTGTGTTTATTCTTTTCATGTAAGATTCTATGCATTTTCATTATGCTAGTATATGATCTTATGCATGAAGTACTATTGTAAAGGTTTAAATAAACAATCATCTGGGGTTCGGGAACGGATTAATCCATTTTACATTAATTCTTATGGGAAAATGGTTTCAGTTTTCGAACAATTCGGTTTCCGAATAGCCTTCGAGAACGAATTAAGTTCGACAACTGAGATTCCACTGTATATGAGAAATTTTTGTTTATATGAACAGATGTATGACATTATTTTTGCTTTTTTACAGATGCAATGCGTGCTTCAGGTGGAATCATTGCAAAATACCAGATGGCTCTTGGAGGACTGATCCCAAATTGCCGCTAAAAGTAGCTGGAGGTCAGAAAATATGGAGATCAGAAAAGGAACCAATGCTGTCAGGTACACTATTTTAATAAATCAACAAGAAGGAAAGTATACTGACTTTTTATACAACGGTATAAAAATTTTACCTTGTGATTGGGGCACTCTTTGCTATACAGTATAGGAACATCCATAGTTCTTTTATATAAATTCTATTCTTGGTACTTTGGAAAGACCATATGCGCCACTCTAAGCTTAAAAGTAATTACCAATTATATGAGGAGCCAAAGGCTTCAATTCGGCGACGTGAAATTATTTAAGTTAAGGGATATTACATCCCATATTGTTTCATAGTCGAATAAGAAACTCAAAGAGTTTCATGCCGAATATAGAAACTATATAAAGTTCGGTGAGTCCAAGCGTAAGCAAATATCTGGATAGTGCAACACTGAGGCAACTCATAGCAACGGTGGAGCAAGCTCTGATCACTGTTCTTGGTATTTACTCATAATGTGAACCCCAGCCCCTAGGAGCTCATAATGTAGAACAGTAATACAGCTCTTAGGAGCTGGGTTTCACATTATGAGTAAATACCAAGAATAGTGATCAGAGCTTGCTCCACCCTTGCTATGAGTTGCCTCAGTGTTGCACTACCAAATAGGTTATGTGTTGCACTATCCAGGTATTTGCTTATGCTTGGACTTGCTGAACTCTATATAGTTTCTGTATTCGGCATGAAACTCTTTGAGTTTCTTATTCAGCTATGAAACAATATGGGATGTAATATCCCTTAACTTAAATAAAATAAAAGTAAGTGTTCAGTTATTATCAGTTTTATTAAATGACAATTCAATGGAGCATTGTGGGATACCGGTTCCTACCCCATGTTCATTGACTGTAGTGTATTCGTGGAAGCCCGAGGCGATATGACTGGCACAAGCAGGAAGGTGTATAGCAACAAACAGGTATGATTAGATTCCTTCTTTAAAAAAAAAAAAAAATCGACATTCTATAAATAAATGAATTCTAGTCGGCGACTAAATTCGAACCTAGGTGATTCTCAGAGCAGCCTAGCGCTGTGGAGTACAAACGCCATTTCCACTGAGTTACATAATTTCTCTGTTGGACATCCTCAGAGTCTTAATTTCATCAAAACTGATTCATCCATACTTGAGTTGTTTCATGCGGACGAACAGACCTAATGAAGCTGATTGATGAAGTAATGTCTGATTGCATATAATCTTTAAAAATTACTTGAATTTTATTTATGGCTGCCAGAGAAAGAATGGAAGCAGTAAACTGATAATAGGGGTCAGAGAAATCTCGGGGATGGGAGAGGTTGCACAGTATATCATTCATTTGAATTGTTAACACTGACGGGATCATCGTGTGATCCTGTGAAATAATCAAGCAGGCTGCCTCTTAGTTACGATTTTGGAAGAGTTAGCTATGCGATCCAGCTTCTGTTCGACGCTTACGCGTAGACCTACACCATACGCTGGTTTTTGAAACTCCGAAGGAATAGGATGGTAAACCTTATTCTCATAGTCTCCTATGTCTGTATATTGCATGTAATCTTCTGAGTAGTTTGTTGTTTTGTGGGATTTAAAATGCAAGTTTCCAGACGAACATACCTTACAACAACCCCCGTATGAGACCGATCCAACTAGTTAGTAAAATATTATAAAATAAAATAAATCCTAAACAATTAAAAAAAATAATAATAAATTGGTCTTTGATAGTGAAAATGTGCTTGTGAACTGATACAGAAGGACGAACAAATAGAATTATGACGGAATGTTAGCAGTGTAATCCGATGCAAGAAGCCGAAGCTTGTGCATTGTCGAAGACACAACATAAATGGAATTCCAAAGGATAAATGCTCTTGAAATGCGCAACGATAAAATGGTCTACATCAACAATTCTCAACTGAATTATCTCAATGACATTACTAAATATCACGAAATCGTTGTTCCTCTCGTCTGTTTGGGATATCCAATCCTATGATTATAACATTGGAAATGTTATTCATTTGGATAGCATCATAAAGGCTGACAATTTCAGTAATAAGAATTTACACTTGTCATATTAAAGCTCAATTATAATTTTACTGACATTAAATGTTTTTACCGACTTCTCTTGACAATATATTAATTATTATTATTTTAGACTCACAGACTTATAGTTTTCTATTTCAACTTGCTATCCCTCCTAATGAATCTGCACTAACATTCACCCTTCTGCAATCAATTAGAACTTGAACTGAATCTAATCTTCGTTAGATTCAAATTTAACACGTGTTTATTTATTTCTATATGAACTTTTCTTTCGTAGATGAAATAGAGCTGTCCGAGAATAGCAAGACAATTCATCTCAACAGACAGGTGGAATACTTAACTGGTTGTCTAGAAAGAGAGGAAAAGCGCTCAGAGCGACTTTTAGCAAGAGTAGAAGAACTTGAAAGGGCACGATACTTTGTAAGTTCCTATCTCTTTGTTTGCCTTCAAAACTAATAACACGAAATGCAAAAAGGGAAAAAAATATGTGTTGTCTGTCTGTTCTTTTACTCATTCAGATTTCTAGCAGAACCGGTTCTTCCAAACTGCTCATGTTTCTCCCCGCTTTCATTTTAAAACGATTATTCTCTTCGGTTGAAAAAACCTGGGTTCAAATTCTGTCTATATATATACAGTATATGTGTGTGTGTAGATAGAAAATGTTCTATATATGTGTGTGTGTGTGTGTGTGTGTGTGTAGATAGAAAATGTTCCATATGTGTGTGTGTGTGTGTGTGTGTGTGTGTGTGTGTGTGTGTGTGTGTGTAGAACGTTTTTCCTTGGGTATGTTATATATTAATGATACCAAGCAATTTTAAATAAAACTTGGTTTTAATCCTATTTCCCAAGTAAACAAACAGACAAGTCAAGTTTGCGCCTGCACGTAGTGCAAGTTCATGCAACTCGTGGTAAAGGTGGAATAAGCTTTGATCACTATCCTTGGTATTTACCCTTCATGCAAAGCACATCCCCTAGCGGAGATGTATGATGCTATACATTAAAGGCAAGGGCCACTACCCAGACCGGTTTCGACCTTTATTGAGGTCTCATCAGTGGGAGCCAGACTTAAGGATTGCCAAAGTTTAAGTAATACAGAGATTATAAATTTTACCTAATCAAGTTGCCACAAGGTGCTTTGACCTTATTAATTAAAAATTTCAGGATGAGAGATAGATGTAGAAAGTTTTTTACTTTGGTATGTTATATATTATTATAGGATAGTGATCAAAGCTTTTTCCACCTTTACCACGAGTTGCGTGGACTTGCACTATGTGCGGAGTCGCCCTGACTTGCACTATGTGCAGGCACAAACTTGACTTACTTGTCTGTTTGCTTACTTGGGAAATAGGATTAAAACCAAGTTTTATTTAAAACTGTTTGGTATCTTTAATATATATATATATATATATATATATATATAAAATTCTGGCCGCATGCCTTAGTTGCTTGTGCTTTAATTCCGAATGACAACAATAACAAACATTTTAGAGCTGCATTTCTCAAGCTGTGGACGTGTCCCGCCAGGAGATACTAAACAGTACCGAGAAGTGCCGTTTTAAAATTATGCTTTGGAATCACGGCCAAACGCTATCGTAGATCGTAAGATATACATAACGATAAAATATACAAAAGATATACATAGACAGACAGAAAGAGAGGGGGAATAGGGGAGAGACAGAATGGCGTATCGGAAAATCGTTTCGCGGAACTAGGATGTTGAGACCTCCTTCAAATTGATATACAGCACTGTACATATGTTTGAGGTGGATAAATTATGTTTTTCCCTGTTATTAATGACACATCACCATTTTCTCGACACACTTGGTTCCAGGGCCTTGCCTAATTAGCTTGTTTTGCCAGAACCGGCGGAGGTCGCGTAATAATAATAATAATAATCAGTACACCTCTCCCATGTCTCTAAAGGGCCATGGAGTGTTAGAAACTTAAATATTAAATGTAGATTGGGATATTAATTCACTGTATCATTAGTATAAATCACTGTATAAACATACCCCAACTTACGGCGCGTCGCACTTACGGACATTGTTGAATTGCCACCCACTCCGAAGTCACGTCCCTTGCATCGGAGTTACGGTTCTTTAGCGCCATGATGCTAACTCGCGAAAGGTGTCGCTATCGTCAGTGTGCCGTCAGACACGGTGCCTGTGACAAGGCTTTGTATTATTGTGTTGCACTGGGTGAATATTTAGTTTATAATGGCAGATAAACGTGAAGAAAAGTCGTAAGGTTATGACATTGGATTTAAAGATTAAAATTATTTAACCTTCATGATGAAGACGTATCGAAATCTGAGATAATCCAAAGACTAGTGAACGCTGTGATTAAAAACAAACAAACAAAAATTCTTGCTGAAGTTACGAAAGAAAAGATAATATAGCTCACATACAACCTTAGACAGGTACTTCTGAAATAGACCAGCACCATCAACATCTACTGAAAATCTATCCCTACCATCAATATCAACCCCAATCTCATCAAATATACTGTAGAAGATACATACTGAATATATATAGTTCTGAAAACCTGCTCTTCAGACCAAAAATGGAATTTTTTCAATCCTCTCCAATAAGCACAGAAGTTGTCTCACACAAGGCAATGAAATTCATCTCTCACCTGAAGAGACTTAAACACTCACGCCGGGATTCGAACCTGTAACTTATTAATAAACAACCACTCGGCCAACTAACCTCCAGTCGGTTTGACAGTATTATTAGTATAAATGATACAGTACACGTAAATATGGACGTGCTGATGCTTCACAATACTCTCCCACACCCCTATTATGAACTAGCCGTTGCTTAATAAGCCCTAGCTAAGGTTAACTGTAAGCAAAATCAGTGATTCTTATCACTTATAATCACCATCAAGAGCAAACGTAAATAATTAAGCGAGTGCGAGCGCCAGCAACGCCATCTATGGTGGTCCACCGAAGTAGTCGGCCATTAATGGCATTACTTGGTGGTCCCGGGAATTTCAACTGCGCTTTCGAAAAACAGAAAACTTTTTATCTATATAGAATTTTTAAATTGTCGATATACATTTTACTTATACATTTACCAATTATTCACAGAATTATTCACTGCAGTCCGTAGTCAGACAATTAAGATATCAAACAAGAGTAAATACAATGGCTACTTTTCATCAAAATAGACGTAAGTAATAATCCAACTCTCATCTATATCTGCTAAAACGAATAGCAGCTATTCAATACCCTTCTTCACATTTGGAGAACAAATTTCTCCTGATTTTTTCATTTCTTCTACTACTACCTTTTGAAAAGTTTTGCTTGTTATACATTTCCTGAAGAGGAAAAATTCAAATACTGTACAATGTTAAAAACATTTAGACTGTATTAAAGTTCCTGTCTACTTTCCGTTAAATTATCTCATTAAAAGTCTATTTTTATTATCAGATTATTTGTGATCTAAAAAAAAAAACGTTTATTTATCAAACTATTTTTATATAACTATACAACAAAACGAACAATGGTTGTTTTTCTTGCAGGGTAAACATACTAAAAATAAAGTTGCTCTTGCAGCACAACAGGAGGCGACAGACTACTCTGCAATCAAAGAATTTGATACTCGGAAAATAGAGGTAATTAGTCACAAATGATAATGCTTTTCATACAGTCAATCCTTTAAGAATAAAGGGGAGGATCAGTTATTACTCCCTTAACGAACTAATTTTTCTTTCCTCTACAATTTCTTATACTTCTGATTTCGAGAATAACTCTCTTTCATAATGTATTAGATAATATCCAAAAACAATGACTTCCATATTATAAATTCATATTTAATTGCGATAAGTTTCTTGTTTTTGACATATTAAGAAAACTTTTTTATGACCACAAAAAAAGTCTATTTGAAATTCATTCCTATTTCATTAAAACGTGTGCATACTGGGAGTAAAGAAATGTGCAAAGTAAAATAGAGGTGTCACTTAATAACAACAGTAAAACTCTATACTATTCTCACAATAGAGAATTCAATAAATAATCCAGGAACGTCGTTTTACACAAAAAGAGATACGTCTATTAGAATATTTACATGCATCGGGAAGATGAAAGGAGGTCTCTTAAAAGTCAAAACGATATAAGAAATCTTCCACATAGCCAGTAAGGAACGAGGAGAAGAGAACCGAGTGTCTCACTTAGAGACTAATCCTCACACTCACGTTGTGAAATTTTAACAGGTATTCACCTGAATGCTGAACCTAAGAGGACATATTGGCAATTTGAGAACAAAGCCGACCAAGCTGTATTCTGTATTTTTATATCAATCTGCAATCACACATAACCTACGATCACCTATATAACCTATATTACAAAGATTTACCTAATCAAATATCATGCTAGCTGTATTGTATACAAGAATCCTGCTATTTTTGTCAGGGAGCCATGATGAATGATGAACTAATGGAACCTCTACTGAACAAAATTGAATACAGTTATTGGACAGACATAAGAACTATCAACGGAAAAACGATAGAACTACCAGATGACTTAAACATCATGTCGACATAACCGGCATTGTAGAGACAAAAATGTAGAGTAAAACACGGGAGATATTTGCTACAGTCATCGGGTAATGGGAACACTAAATATGGGAATATTCTTCTTGAATGACAGGAAATTCGAAATAATGTGGGCAACTTTCAAAATGGAAAATTGGATAATGAAACTCATTTGTACCTCTGGTCCCAGAAGATTCTACTACGAAGGAAGAAGCGGAAGAAATTTACGAGTCGAAAGCGTGTAAAAAAAGTTAGCTAAGAACTATGGAAGTACGAGGTTGTCTATAATTTAGAATCGGCTAGTTGGTTGACATTATTGTATTAGTTGTTGAGAATGTAAATTTCAAAGGAAATTTACATTCTCACGACATAAAAACAGAACAATTTAAAAACAATGTCAGTGAAGCAGTCTCTTCTATGCTTGGAGCATAGAAGAGACTGCTTTTGTCTTATAAGACGCCCTTTTGTCTTATCAGTAAGTGCCTCATTTTTTGCACTTAAGACGTTTTTTATAGAAGTCGTAAAAAAACATGATGAAATTATCGATAGGCGTGTCTTTTGAGAAAGAAACTACTGCAAACCTCTTTCGCTTTAGTTCGGTTGAATTTCTCAAAGAATGTCAAGGAATGTAAGGAACGTCTGAGTTCCAAATTTGATTGAAATTGAAAAGGATGAGACCGATACGAAGAATACAGCTTCCTCCATTAAAGCTCGCATTAGGATTTTTTTTCAGAGGGCCTTAAGCAATGCCAGAAATAGCATTATTTCGAATTTGGTGAAAATAGGTTGAACGATTACAAACGAGACTACACACAACAGATGTATGTATGTGTGTGTGTGTCTGTGTCATTTCATCTCGTTTTAACTTAATCTTTCTAATTCGTTTCCGTTTTCCATTTAACAACAGGGAGGTAATTTTTAACAAGCTTTTGCTTTTTATCCCCTCCTAGTTCGAATTATTTTTCTTATGATGTGGGAGGAATAATCAGTTTCTTTGCAACTATTACAGTCTAAAATTACGTTTTTTTTTCTTCTTTTTTTTCAGGAAGAAGATAACAAAGCAACTATTCGTCAACTTCGGTTTCAACTTCATCATGCAAACCTGCTGCTGGCATGGTCCAGAAATCAAATGCAATTGCTGCGAAAAGATATTGCTGTGGCCAAAAAGGTTAAATTAATATACAATTCAGTAACTAGATTAGACTAAGTAAAATTCACACAGCTGTGAAGTTACTAAGATGTATAACATGTATAAGATGTATGTATAGATTTCGAATTATTTTATACATTTGTAGTTTTTTATACTTAAAAACAAACGAGTGAGACTTCTTTTGCCTTAAGAATGGTCCGCATTCTCTGGCATTGTTCAACTAAGTATCTAAAATCTAAGTATCTAAAACATTGGATTTGCATATTGGATGTTGGCATGTTGCTGCTGCTGCGAACAGCTCATTCCATCTGATCCCAGAGATGCTCTGGGATGAGGTGGAATGGGTTGAGGTGGATTGGCCACTGAAGTAAAGGAAACTAGCTGTCATGTTCCTCGAACCACTTCAACATGCTACGCACTTTGCGGCATGGCGCAATGTCTTGCTGGAAGTACCCACTTGAGAGTGGGTAAACTGCTGCTATGAATGAGTGAACACAGCGACGACGTTAAGATAGGCCATAGCATTCAAGCGGTGTTCAGCTAGTATCAGGGAACCTAAGGTGTGCCAAGAAAACATTCACCACACCATTACATCCCTGCCGCCAGCACTAACTGCTGTTATTTGGCTGGAAGGGTCCATGGCCTCATGGGTTGTCGCCATATTCTGGTTCGGCCATCAGCATCATTCAGTACAAACTGGGACTAGTCACACCAGGCGACAATTTTCCAGTCGTCAGCTGCGCACTGCTTGTGATCACGTGCTCGCCGAAGCCGCATTTTTTATTCTTAGCTGACAGCACTGGGACCTGGGATGGTCGTCTGCTCCTGGAACCAATCCGTGATAGCATGAGACGAACTGTGATCTCCGATATTATGTTCTAACCACTACTGTTGTTATATTAAGCTGTAATTTTACTGGTTGTGGCTCTCCTGCCATGATTCACAATCCTTGCCATTCTTCTCTGATCTAGTACATTAATGAGCAGTTTCCGTCCGCAAGACCACCGTTGACTTGAAGTTGCCTGTTATTACATCGCTCCTAGTATACCCTTAACACTGTTGTGCATGAAAAGCCTAGAAGCGTAGACGTTTGTGTAGATACTACCACTAATACATCTGGCACCAATAATCATATCACACTCAAAATCGCCAAAGTCATACCTTTCATTCTGATGCATTAGACAGCATCAGACGGGCATTTGATGCCTGCTATCTGATTTATATTACACTGCAGGCCACGTGACTCAACATCTTCAGGGAGGGGGCCTTTTTCCTAAATGGAAAGGTGTTCCTAATAAAGTGGCCGCTCAGTGTAAACAGTGATTGATATTAAAGTTATTAAAATAAATAGTGGTTAATATTTCCATTTACATTTGCCACATTTTAATTATAAATAATTTTTAATATTATTTTTAATATCAGATATTTTCTAATATAGACGAAGGTATTCGGTTAATTAAGTAAAGCCGCCTAAACAGATAATTTGTTAGTAGCCTTCTCAGTTGGTATCATCGTTATGGAACAGCATGCACATGATTTCCAGCTCTGGAGAAGACATTATGAAACTGAAAATGTGAAAAAGTGGATGCTCATAAATCAATGCCTACAACTTTATTAAAGAGTTGTAGACATTGATTTCATTTCTAGTCAGAGAAAATAAACACTTCCAGTTAAACGATGTACACCAGAATTAAGAATGCAATATTCAAACTCATTTCCAGTTATATGCAGTTTGACGGAAGGTCAGGACTTGAATGTCTTCGTAGATTGTGTGTCCTGTAAACAGCCACCATTCCCTCTCTCGGAAAATGAATAAACATGGGGGTTCCCAAATGAGTGGTTGGTGAAAATTTTCACGATATCTAACAGCTCTTATTACTTACATCATCTTATGAGTTGTTTTGGATTTACAGCCGAAGCAACTAAGGCTACGAGGCTAGTGTATTACGTCTGTAAATCTTCCAGTTTGCCTGTTTTCAGGAATGAAACACCAGAGTTTCTCGGAGGAAGAACCCTTCAACCCCAGTAGGAGACTGGCTAACACAGCTTCAATTGAAAAGACCTTGATTCAAATTCCGTCTAGGGATTAGAACCCAGGTCTTTTCAACTGAAGGATATCGTCGATTCCGACTCAGATAAGGAGGTTCGTTTTATGAGCTGCGAGATTAATGATCCGAGTTTCCAGAGAAAGAAATCCTTACTTATCAGCGCCAAGATCGAGTAACTCGGGAAATGCCTAGAAAAATATCCTCTAGTCGGCAGATTAGAAATGAACTTATAACAGCCAGTCTTTCTTATGGAGATCAAGCATCATGGAACCAGAAATTACTTTAAGTTGTATTTTATTCTGTTCTTATGAGCACTCGCAAAAGAGTGCTTTAGGAACCTTCATATTCATTGCAACTCCAGCACGAATAACAAGGAAGATTTTCTAGAAATGCAGTTGACGAACTAGTCTTTTAAACTTATTAACATTAATTTTCAACTTTAGATACGAACTTTCAGCTGCCAAGACAGCTGTATGCATGATTAATATTTTTAAAGGTAAAGATAATATTTTCTATGGTCACCAGAAAAGTAAAACCTGCAGCTTGCTTTATTATCACAATTCAAAGCAGTAATTCTACTATGAATTTTTAACATGAATTTGAATTGTAATATATATCTACGAGTAAAATCCGCTATGCTCGTAGTATCGTTTCAATATGATTTCGATGCTTCGTTGATTTCGTAACACATTTTGTGGGTCGAAATCTAACCTCCACATTCTGTACCAGATGCATTCATAGGTGGCATTTTACTTAAGTTAATATCTGTGCCTCTTCCTGGCGTTGATATACTTGGTGTCTCGGTAATATTCTCATGACTGTTAATTTTTTTTTTTTTTTTTTTTTTTATTATATAAACTTCCTTTTCAGAATCATATTTATGTGCCGTCGCAAAATTTTTGATATTATGAAATGCTACTTTATTCTGAACATACAGTCTGTAAAATTAATAATTTCATGATATTGCTAAACGTTTAACGATATTCATTAGTATGTCGGATAAATAAGATACACATAACAAAATAAAGTCACTAATCGAGTTTTTAATGGTACTTTTGACATAAGGAATGAATAATTGATACACGCAAGCACAAGAATGTTTAATGTCTTTTAAAATACAAAACAGCAAGCCATTTTCAATGAAATAAAACAAATTCAAATAGAACACACAACAACGGGTTTCGTGGCAAATTCCACGAGTTAGCGATGGCATTCGACACGTTAAGGTACAATAACTATTGTTATTATTTTATTATATACAGTATATCAAAAGTCTTTGGGGGACTGTTATTCTCAGTAAATGTAAATAATGATTTTTTTTTTTTTTTTCACAATATTACTTACATGTCTGCGTTACGGATGAGTGTAATACCGATGTTAAGACAAGAACGACGAAACACTGTGCCCTTCTATTGGAAAATGTGAGTTCTATTCTTGTAATAACAAGACCAACGTTATCGGCTTCTTCAATTGAAGGTCAATCTCATACGGAGGTGTCGGGTTCCTCCCAACCCACCCCTCAGAAGTTCGGATTTTTCATAGCGCATTCACGTAAATTGGCCAGAGACCACATACAATTAAATTCCAAAAATACTATCAATGGACAGTAGATGGCTCAGTGTGCTTATGGATTTTTAAGTAGTATATACGGTGAGTTGTGTGGGGAAGTGTGGAGTGCTCTTCCGCCACGAATCCTTAGACTTCTTGGGAGATGTCACGTAATAATAAATAACGAACGTGTCGCATTCCATCGCTAGCTTTGTGTATATGTACCACGAATGTATGCTCCACATTTTGAATTTTCTTTTTCACTTAAGATGGTTTGTTATTTTCAAACCAAAATATTTCTTGTATTTCAAGATAGTTAAGTTATTAAACATATTCTTGGACTTACGTGTATCTGTTAATAACAGGTACACGATTTATTATTATTATTAGCTACTCCATGGCGTCCTTAGACTCATCGAGTGGGACTCTAAACATCATGCCAAGCACTAACCAACATTTGCGAAGTATCTCATACTTTGCTTTGAATTCATTCAGTTATGGCACTCACAACTCTGGCAATCTGTTCCACTCATTCACCAATCTCCAAACAAAAAATCTAGTCCTGACACCCATGCTAACTACCTTCTCGCTCAGTTTCCAAGGTTGGTCCCTAGTTCTCCCACCACCAGACCTGTTCTGAAAAATTTCTCTGTATTAATCTTGTAAAACTCCTTCAGTAATTTGTATGTTTCAATCATATCACCCCTTTCCTGCCTGTCAACCAATTTCTGTAACCCACAAATCTTCAACCTGTCCTCATAAGATTCGTTAGTAGAGCGGATACCATCTTGGTCACTTACCTTTGGATACCCTCGTAGGTAATTCACTTTTAGTGAGGAAAGTTACTAAAGGCGAATTACCATGACTAAATTTTGACTGGCTCAGTATGACAAACAAACAAACAAAAAGAATCCTTTCAAGGTTTACAAATTCAGTTTTTCGCTACACGCATATGTACATATAAAGCAATTCAAATTGTGCTCTGATTCAAAGCGGGCATCCTTCTTCAAAAAAAATTTTCTTTTTCTTGAAGCAAGATCAAGCTTCAGCGTAAAAGTCTTACCATAAATTACGCTTCTTCACAAATATCCATAAAGAACGGAAGGTCTGTTGACGTTGGACTGTTCTTCCATTTGATGAAGCTGTTCCTATTTTTTGTCTACAGAATACTGTTTCCTTCTTGTCTGCAGTATATGTTAATACACTTATTAAATGGGCAAACATCACATGAGCGTCACTATTTAAGATGGTATACTTTTCTTCCTTAAAATAATCATAATGTTCTATCTCCAATTCAAAATATATTGCTAGCACATTTCAGTATGGGCAGCAATAATCGTCCATTTGCTAAAAGTAAGTTACTTTCTCTATAATTTTTACAGTTTTTATTTGAAAACTATACTAAGACGGTGTTTACGAAACATCGTAGACAGCACCTTCTTTTGGAATTATATTGAACTCTGTTTTTCATTCCTTAACTTTATACTCTGTAGTTTTGCTCTCTCTCTCTCTCTCTCTGAAAAACATTTCATCTAAATTATCCACATTTCCTTTCACATATTGATACGAACTGCACTGCTTCCAGGAAGGCTGCACATGAGTACTCGCGTCTAACTGCATTTTAAACTAAATGGCTGGATCTCTGGACGTATGGAACAAACAACAACATGTAAAAATAAAATAAAATAAAAACATACAGCTTTAGTATTTTAAAATTAAATAGATTCTTGATATTTGCCGACCGGACTAAGTGCAGTTCTTAAACTAATAGTAATAAAAGAACTAAGCCGTAAGTCCCATCGCTATTACGAAACATCGTTAGGATTGAGCGATACTTCATTGGAAAAGAAAAATACTTACGTTACAAGTTTAACGTAACTTACCTTGTCATGCATTTTTGACAAGTTTTGTGTGAAGTCAGCCTTCATTTAAGGCGGTCCAACACCGTGTCGGATGAAGATGAATTCCTTACCAGAGATAAAGAATACGATTTACATTCGCAAACCGATGACAACAGATTGTAGGATGATTCAACGCCTCAAAGTAATGATTTTCATAGTTAAGATTTCGATCTGAGTACCATGATAACTGCCACTGGACATGACTTCTCTCAGTGTGCATTCCATCAAGTACTCATCTGTTGGGATATTCTTATATGTTTCGGCATGGTACAAATAAAAATGACAAAATCAGAGAAATAATGAGCTCTTGTTTCTGAAACAAAGAAGCGCCTCAAATTGATAAGTTGAAAATTTAAAGAAATATATAATTTATGCCAAGTATGGAGTAATTTTAAGTGATAGAAGAAAGTTAGTTTTCTCCTATTGCTCCACTCCTTAACTGGTTCATAATGCTGATTCACTATAAATTTTGGAACTTTCATAGGTGGGACTGCTATAAAAATAAAAATACAATAAAAATCAGTAACTCTGTTCAAGTAGCAACAAAATGTCACAGAGCAGCAATTTTAGGCAGTGGATTTTTCACAAAATTACACTCACTAAAACTGCCACTTGTTTGGAAAATAAAAGGAAAGATAACATTATTTCATCTATATTTTTTTTCTTAAAAAATCGTTTATCTGAAAAAATTAAAAAAAAATCCTTCTTCTTCTTCTTCAGCTTCTCCATCAAGAGCTAGGAGAAAAAGCAAACATCCATATGCTCCTAAAACACGGTAGCTGTTTAGGCTGGAAGGGTCGAGCCCAGCAGATATCTGTTCTGAGACACGAAGTCACTGATTTGAAGGCGCGCTTGGAGCAACACCATTATCGCCATAGAACCAACGAAGTATTCGAAGGTGACCGTCATCCTGCGATCACTGTTGAAGAGGGAGAGTATGTACCAAGACGGGCTAGGATGTTGCTGTGCAGGATGACAGAAAGAGAAAGGGAAGAAGCTGATGTAAGTTAAAAGATCAATGTCTGATTTCATTGATTGCTTATAGTTTTCTATTATAATTTACAAGAAATGGCTGTGAAAATGTAAATAGCTGAGGGCACTTTATACAACAAAAGTGGGTATTCGAAACAAGTTGTTTATTTTCTATTTTCGTTTATTTAACTTAAACTTCATCCAATATCATTACCAGAAAATTTTAGTCTGAAGAGACATCTGAAGGGCAGTGTTTCTGAATACGAAAAAATTGATCTAAGATGTAAGATATCCTTTAACAGGCAGTGCGAGAATCTTTCACTCTAGAAAATAAGTCTGAGTTAGATACTCGATTTATGGAAGTTTTTGACGTCCCTGTCGCTCAGTTCCATCAGCTCAGAAGCTGAATGACAAATTCTTCCATATAGTTTCATGTCCTGTCATGTAACATAGTGGACAAAATGTCCACAAAATATCTTCATTTGCAAAGCAATTTTAGGTGGCAGAGAGGGCTGCTGTATGTTGATTGTTGTCTCTTAAGAACAGCGTATCAAAGAAAAATATCCGCATAGTTATGGTGAATCCCCAACATTTTCAAGTTCAGTAGGTCAGGCGAGTTTTTTCGGTTGCAGAGACAATATAGCGGGGGGGGGGGAGGATTTGCTAAGATTACTCGTATCTTAGAACAGTGCTTCCCAAACTTATGTATGTAAAGGCCCCCTTGGAAAAATTAAAATATTTTACGGGCCCATCGAAAAAAAAAATCGTAATACAGACATATATTATTATAATATTTATTGTGTTTATATTCAATACAAAACATACACAGCGAATATTGCAAAAATCAAATGCAAATATTACATTTTTAGCATCTTACATACACATTTGACATGGCACACTTAGTCTTAAAACATTTTTAATTTGTTTTCATTATTTCACGGCCCCCTCAACAAAACTAACGGCCCCCAATGGGGCCGCGGCCCACAGTTTGGGAAGCGCTGTCTTAGAAGACCTTCACTCTTCGGTTGATAAATAAGGTTCCTCAGGTTATAAATAAAGCCATGAATTCGATAGGGATCCTGCAGATTTGGACCTTGATTCAACAGCATTCCATTTAAATGCTGTACCAGCCATAAATAGCGCTGTTATTTACACGATGCTCAGGGTTGGAATAAGTCGGCTGGGAGCCACCGGCGGTAAAATTTACGGGCCCCTAAAAATTTCTACATTTGGAAAAGTAAACGATATTTCTCCTGCAGCCTGGTATACTTATGTGGCAGTATTGAATCTGTCTTTATCCTCTTTTAAAAATAGTAAAAACTGTTCCAATTCATCATCAAAATGCGTAATATCTACAGTATATTGTTCTTGTAGATCTCTTAATTTTTCCACATAACTCAGGCTTATGTGGAATGGTCCGCCTCTGATGATAGTTTAAGATTATCGGCATTTATAATTGAGCACGGAGCCTAATGCAAGTATTATAATATGCTTAGAAATACAAGCTCTTGGTAGTCCTTGTGTACATATTAAGCTGCACACGTGCTCATACTAAGTGCCGTATGTGTTTCTTTTGTAAATTATTTTTTTCTTCTGTTCTTCCTCCAGTGCTCCTTTGCAACAACCATTCATTTTAGCCGGACTGAATTGTAATGAACTAGTTAAGTTAATTGCATGTGGAATACGAGTGAAACTGATCGCGTTTCAGTGAGTATTTCATGTTAGCTCTCAAAAAGAGGAAACAAAAAACAATTTTGGTGAATGTTTCTCCCCCCTCCCCCCTAGCAGTATCAAAGGACGAAAGAATTGTTCGGATTATCTAAGAAGTTAGCTAATACCTCTGGGGTGATGGAATTACAGCCAAAGTAATTAAAGCTGTAAATCTTAATGAAGTTCCTTGCCTCCTATATGGCATTTGAATCCAATATCTTTTTAACCGAAGGACCAAATACAAATCGCAGAACAGATTACGGCACGATAAAGGTGCTTAAGGGAAGGTCACGTTAATGATTTTCCTAACGGGGAGGAAAAGATTGTTTCCATTGGAATTATGATGTCAGATTATTACGTCTGTTAACTGCGTGTGCCCCATTGCTGGTTTGTAGATTTTTGTTCCGAAATTAAAAAGGAGTTTCCGGAAGGGAAAAAATCCTTCTATCTTCGCGTGAGACCGCCCAAGGAGAAAAGATAGAACTTTCTTTAATTTATAAAGACATACTGATAGAGAAAGGATTATCGATCAGTGTGTATGCCTTTAACTTGTAATACAACCCAATACAGTGATATAAATCGCCAAAATGTTTGCGACAAATCGGTGCGCTGTCCGCCAATATAACAGAGTAACCCTCAGCATGAGCGTATTACGCTTTTCTTATTGGGGAGAAGAGCCTCCGTAGCTCCGATGGTTTAGACGAGCCCTTTGGTTGGAACAAGTCCAATTTCGTCTATGACGAAACTGGACTTGTTCGACAAATTGGACAGGTGATTTTCGACCAAATATTGAGTTAATTGGTCTCATACGGAGGTGGAGGTTTTCTCCCGGAAACTCTGGTTCTTCCAGTTTCCAGTTTGCCTGTTTTCCTGAAAACAGGCAAACTGGACAGGAGAAAACGCGTAATTTATAGATAACAATATATTATAGCCAAGAGCTTAATATGAGGTCTTCCAGTAAGGGGCCTACGGCCATTTTATCACCATACACCTTGATTAATTAATTGGGGAGGAGTTGAAACGCCTCGCTTGTAGATGTTGTACTATATTTACTTATTTCAAATTAAAATGAAGGAAGCAGTAATTACAGGTTACAAATTAAAAATAAATTACATATCATTAAGAAATTTTGTTAGTCATTAATGATTTATTCTCTTTCTAGCGAATGGATAAAGAAGTGAAGCAGTTTGTTCAAGAGCATCAAGATCTAAAATGGATGTTCAACGCCTCTACGTCGCGTAACAAGAACTTAACACAGGAATTGAAGTCAGTGAAGGATCAGCTAAAAGTAATGAAGTTGAAGGAAAAAGAAAATGAAGACCTAATGGATAGCCTTATGGTAACCATGCTAGCTATTTATACTGAAATCATATCTGATTTATATCCTTGTAATTATACGTCGGATTATTTCGTTATAAATTTCAATTATAATTTCTGTTACTGATCCATTGAAACTGGATCAGCAACAGAAAACTCAGAGTCATTTCTAGTCACGAACTCGAGATACTTTTTCTAAGCCTCTCTTTCAGCCAGTCATAGAATTCAGTCGTTTGAAGAAAGTAAACAGTTTTTTAATTTATTTTATTTTTCTGAAGAAACTCAGAAAAATCAACCCTAGAACACACACACACAATAATCATCATTAAAAAGCACTAGGTCAACCAGGCAAATGCCGGCCTGGTTGACCTAGTGGTTAGCTTATTCTCTCTCCAACCACAGGCTGCGGGCTCTAATCCCGCTGTGGGCATAGATGTTTGTGATTGTCTTTAGGTGAGCGATGAATTTCATCGTCCCGTGTGAGACCACCGCACCCTGCTTATTAGAGGCCTGAAGTAGCTTCAAAAAGTTCCATGGTTGGTCTAGGAGAGAAGGGTTTCCTAACTATGTGAAAAATAATTAAAAAAATACAAAAACTATTTGAAAAAATTGAAAATAAATCCTTGGCCTGGCCTGCCTACCGACGGTACGAATGTACTATGGGTTCATAAATAAACCTATCATGGGTGGGAGCCCCACACAAGCTAGACTTCTCGTTTAGTATGCCAACATACGAGAAGATATATATACTAGGGGGATCCCCCCCCCGGCGCCTACCTCCGAGTTCCGGGCTGGTAAGCGGGTAAGCCGGAAAGACAAAAAAGTGACATGAAAACGTTTCAAATTTCGGCTTATCTTTATATATATATATATATATATATATATAGAGAGAGAGAGAGAGAGAGAGAGAGAGAGAGAGTGTGTATATATATATATATATATATATATATATATATATATATATCTTCTGGTCTAGCACGTTGGCAATGACAAAGGATGGAGAAACCCAACTGCCTGCTGATTTCCGAGAAGTCCTGGAAATGGTTAAAATAAAGCTACCATGTCTCCTTTGAGGAAAAAACAACACGACAGCAAAGAATTTAGATCGCCTCTGTTAATTCCATTAAAAAATTAATAAAATATTATTTTGCTATAATATGTAAATATGATAAACTGGTCAGGTCCATTTTGAAAAAACATTGCAATTGTGTTCTCCATTTGGCTATAATAAACAAAATTTTCATTTTGAAGTTCATGTGATATTTTTAAACTATATTTCTATCATTCACTAAAATCAGTTGTCTTTTGACTATTTGGTATTACTAAAGTAGCTAAAGCTATTAGGCCAGTGTATACCTGTAAATTGCATTTATATTCTTCTGGTTGGTTTGCTTGTTATGTGGAAGAAAAACCATAGTTTCCGGGAGGACCTCCATGAAAGACCGGCTAACTCACATTGGAGACATCGTTATCATAACATTACTTAGAGGCTCATTGCTAAGTTTTTATAAAATTGCTTTCGTTTCCAGAGAAACCAGCAAGAGCTGATTGCCGTGATAAGAAAGGAAAGAGATTTGAAAACAGAAAACTATCAAAGGCATGAAGACGTGTTACATAATATAGAGAAGAGTCGCCATCAAGACACCGCCATGTTAACAAAACTTAAATCTCTCATTGAAGTCGGAAAGGATGACAACGACGAGAGCAAGGTAATTTATTATGTATATCTGTGTGTGTGTGTGTGTGTGTGTGTGTGTGTGTGTGTGTGTGTGTGTGTGTGTGTGTGTGTGTGTGTGTGTGTGTGTGTGTGTGTGTGTCAGAGGAAGGTTCTTCAGCTTTTGGCCGAATCGTTAGCGTATCAGCTCTCCAAATAACAAGCTGCAGATTGCATCTACCGTAAAGGATGTTTGTGAATGACATTACGTGGGAGATTTTGACAAAAAACAAAAGACCTTATGACAAAAACAGCCAAACGAAAATCCTCCGACACTGTTATTAATCGCGCGCGCGCGCGCGCGCACACACACACACTTTTCCCATCCTTCCTTAAATATTGTGGTCCGAGGTTGCTTTATGCTCGCACTGCAAAGTACACGAAGGTTCGGTTGGTCGCGTTTTACACGACCCCAACGTAGCTGAGATTTTACGTTTTATGTTCTGCATATTCTATATTTTACTCTTTTTTTTTTCTTCTTGTTAATTGTATTAGATTAACGTGGAAAAACGCGTAACAGCACCAAAAATTATCTTAATTTATTTAATATAATCAATGCTTGGGAGCTTTTATGTGATAATTTTGAATTGGAGTCGCATTTTAGTGTTCTTGATTTCTGTACTACTACACTGTTTTGTAAGTTAAAAAAATAGTAGTTAACAGCTATGAAGTATCTTAATTAATGCCGACAATGTTATCCTCTGTGTTTAAATAGGATGAAGAATATTCATCAGAATCTGAAGCTACATCTGCCGAACAGTAGTAAGTATTATGTTAAATACAAAGGCAAGAGCATTGGCATTATAATAGCATTTATAATTTATTTCTTTAAATATTTCGTACTGTATATGTTCTTCTCAAGATAACCAAAGAAGAATGTCCTTGAAGAATGTCTTTGTAGCCGCCGACTGGAATACAGTCGGCGGCTACAAAGACATTCTTCTACAAGGTTACTTTCAAACTTTAATCAAGTTTGAAAGTAATGAAACTTTAATCAAGTTTGAAAGTAATGAAACTTTAATCAAGTTTGAAAGTAATGCTGATCAAACCGATATTCAAGCCATAAACTTCGTTCCAACAAGCCTGCAATGAACCCTTTGAAAATTTATCTTAAACCTTCAGAGAATCTTCTTTGGTATATCTTCCTGCTAGCTAGCAGGCATTACACCATCAGAAAACTATCTAGGAGCGAACTAATGTAGTAAAATGTTCTGTTCATTCCTAGAAAATTTTCTGCAAGAAAATATGAATATAGCCAAGTGCGGTAACCTACTCTGTTGTTATTGTTAAGAATTATAGCCGAAGCAACTAACCCTACGATGCCAGTTTATGCTTATTATTTGTGTTCGTTCCATGACCGATTAGTGTGTTTTCCAGGAAACTGAAGTTTCCAGGAGGAGTAAAATCCTGCGTATGAGGAAAGCTAGCCCACATTAGTTGAAAGGCCTCTGTGAAGGTTCTTCGCGTCGTAGATAGGATTCAAACCAAAATTTTTTTCAGTAACTTTCTGTTAGCAACTTGGGTAAAAGTTGCTAACAACATGTATCATTTGAAAAAATTAAAGCGGTGGCACGCTTAGCAGAAAGTGATTTTCTTAACGAAGTGTATGGCCACTAATCTTAGTACTTAATAGAAAATATGTAAAACTAATTAGAAAATTATCAATACGGAAAATTATTATTATTATTATTATTATTATTACGTGACACCTGCAAGGAATCCAGACTCATCCGGAAGGGCACCTACTCTACAACTCTCCGTCTCTACCACTCAAATCCATCAAAGACAGCGAACGGCATCATCTACACCAACGCCATCTACTGCCCCCCCCCCCACCACCACGGCTGATATCTACCCTATATATATAAAATGCTAAGCTTTTTTATGTCACGTTTTTTGAAACGTTTTGAAACTCAGGGGCTACCCTGAGTGTCGAGTCTTCAAAATTCGAGTCATCAGAATTCAAGGAGAACCGGCCTACCAGTCCGGAAGAACACGGGAGTTTGGGCGTCAGGGGGGGAGGGCGTAGCCTCCCTAGAATAATATATAAATGGCTGATAATTAATTCGTAACCCTAATGGGCATATCTCGCTGCCACTGCATTCATAGTAAATACTCGAGATTTGCTTAACTATACTTTAGCCTTTCATTGTCAATGTTACTTAATTATTATTTCATTTTCTTCTCCAAAACTTATCGAAGCTGTTTCATAATCTTTGAATGATATATGTGTTTCAAAGATCTGTTTCATAGAACGAAAATATCGGGGGGGGGGAGCAAGAAGGATCGTCCAGTTTACTTCTGGTTTCCACCAAAGTTAAAAGTATTTCAGAAGCACACTTTAATCATTAACTAAATTTAAAAAAAAAAATGCTCATGTAGTGGCACACCTGGGGCGGGCTGGGTCCCCCTACCCCCAAAATAACATTTTCCCCAAAAAATAACACTTTCCCCCTCCAATAACACTTTCTCGGATTTTGTTCATTTTGTTTGACTGTTCGAATTGTTGATTAATTCAAATTCAAAGTCCTTGCAACAACTGCTAGTTTTTCTCCATTTTTCAACAGATCCAAGATTTTAATTTTTTTCTTCGAGTAATGAATTTTCTTTACAATGTTGGTTTTTTCCCTTTCGATGCAGTTTTAGTGACCATTAGTATAAAAATAATTTTTTTACATAACAAAAGCATTACATATTAATTATGTATGTAACTCACCAGATAATAAAGTGCTCAGCTCGAGATTAACACACTTTATGATTTTTAATCATAAGTGTGTTAATCAAGCGCAAAAAACGAAGACAATTTTCAACAATAAACAATTGACGTATATGAGTGCTAAAAGATATTTCCCCAAAATAAATTCGATACTTATAACTACATGAGCGATACGGGACACAAATTTAAAGAAGATAAAATTTGATTTTTAAGTCGCGCGGCGAAAAATATATGAAAAGATAGGGTTACTACAGTTTGTAAAGCGCGTTATATCGAAATTACGTTGTATAAGTACCGCGTTATATGAGGGTTACCTGTATATAGAAGACAACAGGCAGAAACGAATGTCTATGAGAAAGAAATTTCAGTTAATCTGTGAGAAATGCTCGTCAATTAACCAGTATTCCTGTTAATTGTTCTGGACAGTGTTAATAGGTGTAAATAGTGTTAACCTAGCGTTAATAGGTTGGTTTTTCATGCACCATCCCAAATACGTGAGCAGCATTTCAAGGAGCTAGTAGGATCGTGAGGATTATCCGGTATTCTACTCGGTAGTGACAGTTTGGAATAAGGATTGACCGACCTATTCGGTGGGATTTTCGGTTTCGAATGCCTGCACGGTGAAGTGTGGGTCTACGCGTGTGCGTAAATCACGAGATGACAGTTATGTTGGGTCATTGCTAAGCGGCAAATACCTCGACATCGCTTTCAGCCTGATTAGTGTAATGAGAGAAAGGAAGTCAGTTTGTATTGGGGACATGGAAGTCACTAAGGAAGATCACCTCACCGCTTGGCTATTATGAGGGCAGAAAATTGAGCTTCATAGTAAGACAGCTGCAGCCACAATGTATCCACATACCCTAATCCTTATCTGTCTGGATTGTTATGATTTTTGTGATTGATTGCTCCAAAGATCGACTCTGGAGCTAGATAAAGGCCTATAAAATTTTCTTTAGTTGGCATCTAAAATCGAACCTATGAAGCTGTTTCATATGGCAGTCTAGCTGTATTATAACTTGTACATGTCTTTCAAATCTTTCTTTTCTTGGAATTTGTTTACTATTGCTTCTGTTTCGTAAGGTATTATAAGATGGCTGCAGATATCATATTTTACTGTAACTATTAGTCTATTTCATTGGTGTTCCCATTTATTACTTTTGGTTTCGTCTTTCCAATTGTTATAATATTCTATAGCAAACCTAAATAGCCCAAGGCTGAAAGGCTTGCGGATATTTATTTTCGATATGCTTTTATTTTGGTGCGTTTCAAAAAACGATTTATGCAAGTACCTATTAAATTCATTTTTTTTTGTCCCTACGCAAGCTTTTTTTAAGACTCTGGCTGGACAGATTTTACTGAACTCTGATATTCTGAATATACACAGAGACTTGGCAAGTTATCTTCTTATTTTTTTTTTTTATCGGACCATATGTAGTGGCATATGGATAAGGTATTCAGAAATTAAATATAGCAATAATTTCAATCTGGCTGGAACTTAATGAAATTAAGTATTTACGATGTACATTATAATATAACCATGTTATCTTTTCAGTTTCAATCATGTCATTTTTATTGGTAAAATGATTGAAACTGACAGTAATATTTTGGAAATGGTTGAATCAATTTTAGTATTTAGGATCTCTGTTTGAATGTCCAGACCTTTAGCAGGAAAAACGAATCAGAACAAAATTATATGTCCAGCATGCATAAGCCAAAACGAGTGGAATTTAATAAACTGCATCTGTTCATTTGACACGCTCGTAAGATTTTTACTTGAGTAGCTGACAGAGCTTTTGAATGCCATTACAGACATCGTGATAGTTCTCGCGAAAGCAATGAACACATTGAAAATTGAACCCTGAACAATTTTAAATTTTCGATGTAAACAAATCAGACTAGTAGCATGATTTGTACGTACTGTCATGTAATATAGAGTGTAGTGTGGTAAATCTAGTCCTACTTAGGTTCAAGAAATTTTGACGAAACTGTTTTTTTTTTTTACCTTCAAATTTATTGGCAAAGTTATTCCAAATGAAAATTATAATTCCTCCTAGGCTTGATGCAATTTAAATATATTTAGTATTTAAAATTACTATTAAAAATATCGATTCGTTTCTGTTTGACGATTTTAATGACATGCTAAAAATGCACTTTGGTTCAAATGTTGTAAATATTGTGTCAGTACACAAGAATGTCATTTACGAAAGACATGTTTTCTTTAAACTATCAGAAATAATTTCCTGGTTTTTCATTAACTATTGTCTCTCTCTCGCTCTTTTTTTTTTTTTTTTTTTTTCATACTAAATATCCCTAAACCTTTGCTCCTGCATCATATCCCCGTAATTTGTTGCTTTAATTATCACTTATCAAATTTTCCCATTCATTATTTATCACATATCGACTGTAGAGAAGTGTTTAGGCGACAGCGATATCGTATAGCATTCTATACCGGATATTCTTGTAATAAATATACTTTTGATAATGGGTTTTTTAGTGCCATCTTCTTCTATCTCTATTAAGAGATAAATCTCAATCTCAGGCGGTTGATGATGATGTGGAAGTCACTCAGTTCCAATGAATGCAATATCTGTGTCCGTGAAGTGTTATTTTTAGCCAGTAATGCAATAACTGATTACAGATTTCAGCACTTAGGTCACATTTTAAATCTCATTTCTTTTCCCTGAAGAAAAGTTAGTGATTTTAAGCCGATTTCTATATACTTGGAACATATTTCCATTAGTTCTAGAATAAGTCCCCCCCCCCCAAAAAAAAAAACCACTGTTCCTGGAACATAATAACAAGAATTAGTGATTTTTCTCTCAGTTTTTAGTGGAGGTTAATTATATTAACATCTTAATTGATTACCGTATTCAATATAATACATGCATTTTAATGTTTCAGATACAGACAAAAACAAAGTATCCGTAGTCTGATAACTTCTGATCCTACATTAGTAGACATAAGACTGAAAAGGTTTGATTTCAAAGACTAAATAAACTTTTCAATCCCCCCCCCCCCACATCTATTCTTCCTGAGGTTGCGCCTAATAATTAATTATGCTTTTTTCTTCCGAAAGAAACCTTGGAACTCGAGTTCTAAACCTCACATCTTCGAAAAATTGATGGCAGAACATTATGTAGATAACAATAGCTAGGATCAGGAACACGACGTGGTGACAGTTTCCTATCCCCGTATGTAACTTTCAATTCCGACAGATCTGAACTCTGGTTTTTCATCCTTTACGAGATGAAAAACCAACCAGAGTTCAGTAAGCAAACCAGTTAACAGTAAATAGAAAAACCGGCCAAAAGAACATACGCAGTTAAGAGACATACTAGTGGTGATGATGAGCGGTAGATGGTGTTGGTGTAGTTGCATTTCGTTGGAGTTGGTGAAGACAGAGTTGTAGAGTAGGTGCCCTCCCTCGATGAGTCTTTGGACTCCCTGGAGGTGTTACGTAATAATAATAATAATAATAATAATAATAATAATAATAATAATAATAATAATAATAATAATCACTGCTTTATTTGCTTCAGCCAAAACCTCAAACAATCCAATACAAACCCAGCTGACTCATTCTGGGAAATGAAAAACTGTGTATCATATGTTTATTTACTGGGGAAAAAATATATAAACTAAAAATTCCAACTGGTTTTTGATGAACGATTTCATAAAAGCAACCTTGATGGAAATAATTATCAGTTCGAATTCGAATCATATCAGGGAATTAAAAGTTAATAACACAGAATGATCTTAACACGTCAGAATCAAAATAACTCTAATGTGGTAGTTAACAAGATAATCGATCAAAACGCGGCACCAAATATTAATACAGAAGTGTCATGTTAAAATCAGTTAAGTCATAAATTTTAATATTTTCTTATTTAGCTGTTTTGAATTGTCTTTCCGTGTAGTGGTGAAGAAAAAGAAAATCCTGCACGACGAGTCCCATCGAGGCTAGAAACTGAGAAATATAAGACGCTCTATAAGTCTACACATGTGGAAAAACAGAAACTTGTAGAGATGGTAGCTCTTCTAAATAAAAGGTAAATGATGAATAAATGGGGGGAAAGTTTTTAGAAACATAGTAGCAAGACGCTTATTATTCATTATTAGCATAATACACTTATTAAATGAGAAAGAGAAAATATGAAAATCTAATCCCAACAAAAATCTCTTAAACGTATGAATTTCTAACTTAATTCTTAGCGATGATTAATAAAATAATTTATAAAGGTTATCGAAAGTCCAATATCGTATGAGTTCAGTTAATGTGACATCATGTGCTACTTGAAATATCGATGTCTGGTTTTTCGTAACTACAGATGTATCAGAATCTGCCAGGAAAAAAAAACAAAAAAACATGAAGTCGTTTGATAAAAAACAGTTTTTTCAGAAGGCAAAACCAGAACAAATCTTAAAATAGCAACAACGCATCCTTGCGAGTATGTAGCAGGAATCTCAGTGTTAAAAGAAATCAGTTATTTGTTGTTTAACATAATCCTGTCAGATGTATAAAAGGTTATGAACTGATCTAATTTGACCTGAGAAAGATTAACATAGAAGCAGTTTTTAAAGAGCCGAATTTAATCAATTATTAAAACTGCAAAACAGGAAGATGCAGTCATAAGACAATTCAAAGGATAAACGAAAATGGAGGAAAATTAGGCGACGGCGGCGACAATTACACTATCATGATAACCATGCGTAAATCTTGTGCAATAAATATAATAAAGAATCTCTCACATAAAAATATGAGCCAATTACAAAGGAAGCAAAAGAGGATGCCTGCAATTTAGAAGTGAATGGCATTTAGAATTTACAAGTTTGCATTGTTTTAATAATATATGCTACTTGTGGTTACTTCTTTTTTCTCCCCCCCCCCCCCCCCCAGGAAACTCCGAGGCTTTCAATTCACATAATACAATGGACTCATGCATACCCTCAATTACTTCGGTTGTAATAATTCGAAATAATAACAATACTTAGAAAAATTAAACTGACGTGAGATAAATTTATTGGCTGTAAAATTTTCGCCTACGTATCACAGGCTTCCTCAGTACATTAATTGATTAAAGAATCATTTTCAAAAAGCGCCACTATAAAAAAAAATTACAATAATATAATAATCAGGAATTTGCACAAATATTATGTAATAATATTTCCCATAAAGGGGATAATCGAAAGCCATCGGATCTGTTTAAGTTAGGTTGGCATAGAAAGGGTCTCACAACTCTATATAAGCGCTCTATAAGGAATGTTACTTCTTCTATGTAAAAGCTGTTTTTTCCAAAAAAAATAAAATAAAAAATTTAGTCGAGAAAGCATGTTCTGCTAGGCTAGCTGTTCCAGTTCATGGTACTGGATATAAGATTTATGTTCTTCATGACGGATAACTGTAGGTTCAATATTAAGAAGTTTAGAACTATGATTTTCTGTGGTGAGGTGTTATGGTTTCTTCTCTCTCTCTCTCTTTTTTAAGGGGCGTTCACTATTAGAGATCTGGTTCCATTCGAATGGAACCCTATTAGCATAAACAACTCGAGAAGAAGATGAACAAATGCTGATGAAACTTCGTTGATGAATCGATCGTTCGATGGCGTTGGCACACTCTCCATCGATGAGTCTTTGGGCTCTCTGGAGGTGTTGCATAATAATTATAATAATAACTTAGTATTTAATGCTTTAAGGAAAAATGTGTGCAATTTCACTTTGTTGAAATTGAACAATAACAGTAATACCCATCAAGGCAATACTTTTTTACTGCATTGATGAAGCGAGTAACTTCACTGTAAGTGATCATGCATACAGTGGATTTATCCTTTGATTTCAATGCATTCCGTGAACATAACACTCATTAATCTTTTTGTTTTTTAAGTAACAGCCGTTAAGTTACAAAATCTTATTATCATAAACATGTCTGAATGTCCTATTCATTCATTTCATAATTTTGCTTTTTATTCATAGGAAAGCAAACTTCATCAAGGTCCTGAATATTATTATTATTATCCTAAGACCCCAAGGAGTCAAAGAATCATCTAGGAGGTCCCTTTGTTATACACACAGTTCATCATATCACACCTTAAACACATTTAAATTCTCTCCAGACACCACACTCTCAGGCAAGGTTTTGCAATCATTCACAATTCTGCATGCGCCTGTTCAAACTCAATAATACAGACCAGCAACACAATCGTTTTCAGTCACTATTAGAGCGTTTTCAGTCACTATTAGAGATCTGTTAGGTTGGCATAGAAAGGTCTCACAACTCTATATAAGCGCTCTATAAGGAATGTTACTTCTATGTAAAAGCTTTGAACCCTAGACCACTGCCGATCTGTCCTTCTGTCAGTAGATTCATTGCACCAAATACAAACATGTTTAAGTGTTCTTCATTTCTGAGTGTGGCATCTTTACCTTAGAAATTGGATTATACTCAGCGCCTTTATGCATGACCATGTTTCAAGTCATCCCGTTATGGTGGAACTGATAGGCGGTTATTTTGTGAAACATTCGTGGTGGTTCAAAACACTTTTATTTATTCGTATGGAGTTATTATTATTATTTTCGGGCTACTCCAGGGAGTCCTTAGACTCATCGTGGGAGGCAATAAACATCATGTCCACACAACTATACGACATTCTCACAGTATCTATCATACCTCGCCTTGAACTCGCTCACTGTCATAGCACCCACAACAGACTCAGGCAGCTTATTCCACTCATTTACCACTCTAAAAGTAAAGAACCCAGCTCTAACACCACTACTAACCACACTCTTGCCCAGCTTCCATATGTGTCCTCTAGTTCTCCCACCACCAGTCCTGATCTCAAAAATATCCTCTGAATTAATCTTATAGAATCCTTTTGGCAATTTGAATGTCTCAATTATATTATCTCCCCTTTTCCGCCTATCAACCAGTTTCTGCAACCCACAAATCTTCAACCTGTTCTCATATGGTTCATTCCATAGACCTGCTATCATCTTAGTCACTCACCTCTGGATCCTCTCCACCTCCTCCCCATCAAGAAGGAACTGAGGTGACCAAATCTGGGCACAGTAATCAAGATGAGGTCTTATTAAGGCTCGGTACAGAGGTACAATAACTTGCTTATCTCTGCTCGTTAAGGTATTTTTCAACAATCAACTCACTTGGTTGTTGAAATCCACCAACACTCCCAAGTCCCTGGCCTCGTCAATCTCTTGGAGTACAGTTCCACCCATGTGGTATACTGCTGCTAATCTTTTCACCCCAAAATGCATAACCTTACATTTTGTCACATTAAATTGACATCCATTCTCCTTAGCCCAGAACTCCAATCTATCTAAGTCATCCTGCAAGACTTTGACATCTTCTGCATTCACTATCGCCCTCCCCAACTTTGCATCATCAGCGAACAAATGAACTGTTCCACTTAGATCTTTCCCTATATCGTTAATGAACAGATTAAACAGCAGTGGTCCAAGAACAGAACCCTGCGGCACCCCACTAGTCACAGGCCGTCTTTTGGACTCCACTCCTGAATAAACCACTCTTTGATATCTCTCCATCAACCACCCACCTATCCATCTCACCAACCCTATATCCATTCCCATATGTTGTAGTTTACGGATTAGAATTCCATGTGGTATCCTGTCAAACGCCTTTGCCAGGTCCAGCAGTATCAGTGTAAACCCATTTCCCTTATCCAGTTCAGCTGTCACTGTTATAAAACTTGAGCAAGTTACTGAGGCATGATCTACCCTTCACAAAGTCATGCTGTCCCCCATACAGTATCTCATTTTCATCAATCCATTCCTGTATTTTTCCCTTGACTACTTTCTCCAAGACCTTGACAATGACTCCTGATGTGCTGATCGGTCGGTAATTTGCAACAGAAGTCGTGGATTCTGCTTTATGCAGTGGAACTATTTTCCCCTCTTTCCAGACCTTCAGGACTAAACCAGATCCGAGATTCAGATTAAACAACATGGTCAACAGCACTGATAATTCTTTAGCCGCTTCATGTAAGACCCGTGCCGGTATACCATCCACTTCATTCATCACAATTCCCATATAAACTAATGGCTCCTTCATTTTTTCAATGTCTCCACCTGGATGATATACTTTTGCAAAGTGCATGCTCAGTAACTCCACTATATCGACTGGTTCAGTGACCTCCTTACCATCGTCATTCCTTAAAATCATTTTGCCATGTACAGATTTTTTCTTGCTTGCAGCATATTGAAAGAACTGTTTGGGATTCTCTTTTGCTTGCATAGCTAGTTTCCTTTCGTAATCGGCTTTTGCTGTTTTTACCACACTCGTTACCCTTCTGGCCTGCACTTTATACCATTCATGTGCCTGCAGGTCACCCCTTTCTTTAAATTCCCTCCACGGTTGTTTCTTTTTTTGCAGCTCAAGCTTAATGATGTTATTCATCCATTTAACCCCTACTTGTTTTACTATTTGGACCCTAGGTATACAATCGGCCATAACCTCCTGTAAATGCTCCTTGACCCCTTTCCATGCTCTATCGACGTCCATCCCTTGCAGCTGTACATGCCATGGCACTGATCCAAGCAATCTCCTAAGCTTGTCATACTTGCCAGCACGGTAATTCCACATATACCCTGTCTTAATCAAAAATTCCACACCTTTAGCCACCTCCCAGGTTCAGACCTTATGATCACTCTCACCAATAGGTGGCAACATGGTCATATTCATTACAGTCAAATTGTGAGATGCTATTACTAGGTCAAGCACTCTCACACCCCTAGTATTTTCAATTACATGCTGTCTCAGATAGTTATCCCTTAATAATTGAATAAAATCCATTTCCTTCCTCACATGTGTCCTCTCCTCCTTCCAATCAATGTTACCATAATTAAAATCCCCCATAATAATTACCCTCCTTCCACTCATTTCATCAATTTGTTTATGCATGCTATCTCCACCATCTATTCTCTCACCTGGTCTATAGCAGCACCCAACTGTATATTTTATTCTGCCAGTCTCAATCTCACACCAAATAGCCTCAAATCAGCTCCTTTCACTATCCTGCAATACAACTTCAATTTTCCTTAGTTGCAGTTCATCAGCTATCATCAATAACACCCCTCCCCCGATTTTATTCTCTCTGTCCCTCCTAAACACACTATAACCTACACATTCTATCCCACTAACTATATCATCTTTCGTCAGCCATGTTTCACTAATGCCAATAACCTGTGGCCAGGAAGAGCCAATCAAGGCCAAAAATTCTTCCTTCTTGTTCCTAATACTCCTGGCATTAGTATACATGAAATGCAGTGATCCTTTTATTCCACCCCTATCTTGATGCATTATTCTAAATGTCCCATTCCAATTTTTTGTCCTTAGTGCTGGCTCAGGTACATTATATACATTTTTACACTCAACTGTCTCACTGATGTCTGCATATCCACTCTCCCCCATCCTTGGTAGTTCTAGTTCCACTGGTTCTGCACATCCATTTTCACTTCATTCAGCAACACTTTTTCCAGTCTTCGCACACCAAGTCCATTCAAATACAGGCCATCCATCTTGTATAAGTCCTTTCGCCCATCAAACTCATTCCACACGTCCACGAATTCCACACCACACAGTTTGCATAACCTGCGCATAATGTCATTTGTGATTATGGCCCTCCTTCTAAACTCCTCTCTGTCATACTGCAGCAACAGACTGACCATTCTAACTCTGTCACTCTTTTCTTTCGCTACCTTTAACAATACTTTCAAGTCCTCTCTCATAAAAAATTTATCACCTTTCAATTCATTTGTACCCGCCACAATTATTAATTCTTTCACCCTCTGTTTTTGCACTCTAATACTCTCACTTACATCCTTAAATTTCGCACCTGGTAAGTACGATTTAGTTACACTCCCATCTATCACTCCTCTTAATAACGAGTCACCATACAACACCCTTTCCTTCATTTCAGAAACTCGCCCACTCTTACGCTGGTTATTTACGTTAGCCGAATCACTCTGGAAAGAGTTCTGCAGGTGCTCTAATTGCCGCTGCACATTTTGTATCACTGCGCACAACCTAGCAATCTCACTTCATACAAATAATTCCTCATTTTTTTTATCATTCAAACCACTTTCTCTCTTCGGGAGAGAAAAAGGGAGTTTCCTCCCTTTTTCTTCCCCGTCTCTATTGGAGCGAGTTGAGTCCCCCCCCTCATGGGGGTTAGGTATTTATGGCTGTAGATCCGTATGTGTCCACGGGGCCGGTTTGCCTGCTTATGGAATGAAAAATGCCAGATAAACTGGTGGAAAAAACCCTACTGCCCGCGCCCAAGACCGGCTAACTTGGCTATGACTGAGGAAGATCCTCAAATTCCTCACGTCTTAGACGGGAATCGAACCTGGGACACTCCTTCCCCAGTCATATGGTTGCGAAGCGCACAGCCACTAGACTAACCGCGTTGACTTTCAAAACACTACGAATGTTTCACAAAATAACAGCGTAGCAGCTTCACCTTCAAACATTTTCATACAATTTCTTTCATCATCAGTGAAGCATAACTAAGATTCTTATTATATGGTGTGAAATTAGCAACTTTGCTAATAACAAGATACTTAGTGAGAATATTTAGTATGATTTATTTTTTATAACTGTGTCCAGTTGTACTGAATTTTATTGAGGTTTCAACACATTTCTTTTATAGGATATATTTTTTATTGTTAATTACATGTATTTCTATTAAATATGCAATAAAGTAAGATTTAGAAATTATTTATGATAATTACACTTATTTTAAAATATCAGTGATGGAGCTAATATATTTCAAAATCTCTCAAGCAGGCTTAATGATATTCATTAACCAAATGAAAGCCTCTTGCAGGAGACCACAATAATAGTAGTTCCCACACTGAACAGCAGTAAGAATAAACAGCTATCAAGAAATAAATCTATATCACTAAATTAATCAAAGATGAATCAAAATCTGTTTTGCAGGCTGGATGAAGTTACAGGTCAGGTGATAGAAGCAGAGAAGCACTGCAGAAGCCAACAGTGCCAAATCGAGGAACTGAAGAATAAACTTGCGTGTATTCAGCAAGGAAGGCCCGTAGAGGGATTAGAAACTTTGAAAGCAGAGCGTAACAATCTCCTGGAAGAACAGTGAGTTCAAGAATGACAGGAAGCCTGTGATTTCTATATGTATAGAATCTGTATATATTTCTGTATTTTAATTGTATAAAAAAAGCATTATATGTAATAACCCTGTCTGTGTGTGTGGGGGGGGGCATACATGTGTGCATGCATGCTTGTGCACGCAAGACAAATTACAATATTTCAATTGACTACAAAAGAAAAAAAAAATAAACTTGCAAAAGTGAAACTTTTACCATTAAGAATGACCCCAAAAATTTCATTTTCAGGCTTGATCTGAACATAAGTGTACAGTAAATCACTATGCAGATGTAACAAGCGATTTCTTCTGCCTTGCAGAAACTATCAAAGGAAATGGTAGAATCATAATCACTATAGAGGACACTGAGCTTCATCAATGGTCTTAAATGTGATGAAAAGAAAAGTCTGAGGGAGGAAGGAATAGACGAAGAGGGATTAGGAGTCAGGAGGTATATAAGAAATTAAGTAAATGTTTAGATGCTTACTCAATTCCTCGTTTAACATGAGAATTGCAACACAGAAGGTTCCAAAGGAGTGTAAAAGTGTTATACTTCACAAAGGAGAGCATGATGATGATTTCATGTTTCAAATCAGAGGTCTGTGAATCTGAAGTTGTGTGCCAGACAAATTGGTGAGGGCTGATTCAGAACTGGACTGATAACATAATTCTCTAGAAGGGCACAGGTTTATAAATATCCTGATGAAATATTAACTGAATGCCTCAACTATATCCTCTGAAGCAGTTACTAATTTACCATTTTTATCCATTAGCATCATCTTGCCAAAATCATTCATTCTTTCTTCCAACTTGCCACCAGGGGCGAATGCTGGTCTTGAAATTCACGCTTGCTCTTGTTATCATTCAGGGAGTGAGAGGTGTGATTGAAATCTGATTAGTGGAATAATGAATTACTGACTATTTAAAACTATATATTTAGAAATTTATGTACATTTGACCATACAAATACAACATTTATTTTACAAATGATATTCAATCTTTTTCAATTTACTACTTGAATTAGCTACTTCAATACAAATTCTACCCTACAGTTCTTCTTTATGAACTGGTCAATAAGATCGTCATAAAAAGTTGGTTATAGCTTAATTTTCCCAAGTAACACACACACTTGTAAAGGCTGGCTGGCTGAAGCTATGTTGACTGCATATGGCCTATGTTTAAGAGGGCGTGAAGGGAGTGGAAATGGCTATGCGTGCGCATGAAATCACAGTGCTGCAGCGAGGACCTGGAAGCTCCTACAACTGAGCAAGCCAAGGTAGCTTTGACTAAACGAGCAAGTATCGGCCTTCGATATACAACGCAAAGCTCAATTATTGCCACGCCAGCTTAATAGGTCTTCTGTCTACAAAAATAAAAGCCTAAATGGAATGCTTATAAATGCATGCATTTATTAATAAATGAACATTGCAAGCATAGCAAGCATGGAGAATTCGCCCCTGCTTGCCACATATCGAAAGAATTCTGTAGGACTTTTCTTGGCAGAGTGACTAATTTCTGTTCATACTGTCCTTACCAACTGAACAGCCTTACTAGTTTGCTCCTCATACTCATCATACATGATTATTACCATTTTTCATTATGTACTGTCTCCATATCACCATCTTCTTACAGATTGCACACTTAGTCTTTTCCTTCATCCATTTTACACTTATGTTATTGTCTTTTGACCTCTGTAATACATTCAGACATTGTTGCTGTGACCAATCAGCATTCATCTCCTTTCTGTTTCTCATTTCATGCTATAGATCTAACCCATCTCCTAAGCTTTTCACAATCAGCACCCTTGTTGTTCCACATATATCCTTAACTTGCAGATGCCTTCATGTAGCTTGCCACCACCCAAATGATTCATGATCCTACATGCTAAATGAAGAGATGCAGCATCCCATTCTCAATCACACCCTCTGATGATATGATTGCATCTAATACTCTTGATTCTCAAGTGCTTTCCATTACCTACTTGAGTTATTTCTAAGTCACTTCTTCTCCATATTCTTATGTTATAACACTACATTATTATCATCATACAGAATTCAAATAAGACTGATTTTGGATATGAAATTTGTATATGTTAATGTTTATTTTTTTATCTGTTTAGAATTTTCTGAACTTTTTAAAATTTTTAGACTTAAGTTCATGTTGCTCCTATTAACATGAATTTTTCCTAAATCGGAATGGATGGTGTAGCTTCTTGAACCATTTCAGTCACAAATTGTTAATACAGCTCACTTAATAAAAGCAAGGCCTTTAATCAGCCCCCCCCCCCCCAATCTCTTTGCCTCTTTCCTTAAAAACTCCTTCTAAGATTTGTAACCGGGTAATAAACCTATCAAATTACAATCCCACCAGTTGAAATAACAGTTCTCAATAAATAACTCAATTTTATAATTCTCCTTAAAAATATCTCTCAAAAAGAAATTATCAGAAATTAAGTGGACCCCAAAAAGAGTATTTTTCGAAAATATTAGTAATATTATTAATAACTAAATAATAAAAATTAATCTCCCTTCTCACGTACAATCAAATTCTTAATCAATACATAATGATAACTAGAGCAGATAAAAGTGATGTGATAGTGATTATCTATAAACCTGATTAGCCTAATAAAATAGATTTTATAAAAGAATATGTATAATAATATTAAATATATTAAAAGAATATATAAAAAATAAAAAATTCTATATAAAAGAATATATTTAGAATAAAAGAAAATAGAATAAAATAGAATATTTTATTATATCGAAAGCTGTATTTTGATATGAGTTTAAAAAAAAAACATATCAAAATGCAGCCTTCCATCCAACTTAACCCATCAAACAAACAGATATAACATTATTTCATTATATGAGTGCAATAATTTAATAAATTAATTTAATTAATAAATGTTTAGTTCATTACATGAATTAAAAAAAAAAACAAGGAAAAACAAATAGATAAATTCAGAATAAAGAAAATTATGCTGTGAACTACATGTTCTCCTAACATATTTGGTCAAATCAAAATTCATAAAGAGGGTTACCCAATACATTCTATTATTTCATATAAACACACTACGATATCACCACTATCTATATGTGTCTAATCTATTACCTCTGCTAGCCAACTCAAAGTTCATGGTATAAAAAAAAAAAATAATAATAATACAGATGATCTTCTCAAACATATAACAAATCTAACATTACTGTCGGTGTAATTGGAGGTTTCTGATGAACCAAGAGGCATTAAACGCCATTCTTAGACATTTATTCTGGATTGTTTGTAGTCTTTAAATATTTTGCTCAGCCGTATGTCCCCAGGTGGGTGAGGCATAAGTTAGTTGAGGTCTTATTACTGATTTGTAGAGGAGAACCTTGTTGTTTATGTTTAGGAAGCTGTTCTTATTCAAGAGTGGGTAGAGTTGTGCAATTGTCTGATTAGCTTTAGTGGAGATATTATTATTATTATTATTATTATTACATCACACCTCCAGGGAGTCCAAAGACTCATCGAGGGAGAGTATCTATTCTACAACTCTACGTCTCACTGCTCCACCAACCTACATTATCTAACACCAATGCCATCTACCGCCGACTAGTATGGATAGCGGCCAATAAAAGATAAAAAATTGCTTAGAGTCCTAAAGTCAGGGTTTGTTGGCTGAATCTTAATAATAATGGTGGCTTAAAAAATTCCAAGAATTTGGATGGGACACATTCACTAAGCAATTTTTCATCTTTTATTGGCCACTATCCATACCAGTTGTTGCAATTTATATGTATACTTATGTAAGTAATTTTATTTTTTATATATTTATTTATTATTTTTCTGTGTGAACATATTACCCTCCAGCTTAATTTAACTTTATAACATAATAGATAATAATAATAACAACAGGACTCTAGCTTTGATGTAGTGAGTTTTTTAAACATTTTTCAATTTTTATATTTTTTTAACAGCAGAGATCGGGCAAATAGTTTTAACGGTTGATCAGTAACTTTAGCAAACCAAGTAGATTGTGGTGCAGCTTGTTTCTTTGTACATTTACATAAACTCCAGAAGATGACTTAATGTGAAGGTCGAAACGTCGAGTGTATATATAACTACTGTGTATATAAGTCATCTTCTGGAGTTTATGTAAATGTACAAAGAAACAAGCTGCACCAAAATCTACTTGGTTTGCTAAAGTTACTGATCAACCGTTAAAACTATTTGCCCGACCTCTGCTGTTAAAAAAATATAAAAATTGAAAAATGTTTAAAAAACTTTTTTGTTTAAAGAACAAAATATACACTTGAAACATCGAGTGTATATTTTGTTTTATATTAAACTAAATTTTTACTCTAACACAGTAGTTATATATATATATATATATATATATATATATATATATATATATATATATATATATATATATTTGCAATCCAGCATGAAAAACTGGAAAACAACGTTGGTTATAAATAGAGAAGAAATAGAAATTGGAGAGGTAAACATAAAAAGGGGCATCTTTCAAGTTTATATTGTCATTGATCCCCTTAACTAGAATTTTAAATAAAACTGCTCATGGTTATCAAACTGTGCAAAAGAGTGCAACGATATCTCACCTTTTATACATGGACGATCTGAAGTTATATGCAAAATCAGAGAATGAACTCGGATCGTTGCTTAACACTGTATACATATTCAGTCAAGATATATCAATGGATTTTGGCTTAGACAAATCTGCAATTGCTGGAATAACAAGAGGAAAGTTTGAAGCTATGAACGAAATCGAGCTGCTCAATGGTGAAATAATCAAAGCAATAAAATTCGAAGACAGCTACAAATATTTGGGAATTTTAGAAGCATCACAAATTCTGCACAATAAGATCAAAGAAAGAACTAGAGCAGAATACATAAGACGATTAAGAAAACTCCTTAAGTCAATGCTTTAATGCTGGAAATTTGATAAAAGCAATTAATACCTGGGCCATACCTGTTCTGAGATATTCAGCAGGTATTGTTGAATGGACCCAGCTAGAGATGGATAAATTTGATAAATATTTTACCTAAACAAGTTGCCATAAGGTGCTTTGACCTCATTAAATAAAAATCTCAGGATGAGAGTAAGATGTAAAAAGTTTTTTACCTTGGGTATATATTATGTTAAAGATACCAAGCAATTTTATAAGCTAGGTTTTTAATCCTTTTTTCTCAAGTAAGCAAACAGACAAGTAAGTCAAGTTTGTGGCTGAGGAAAGTGAATCTGAGAAAAGTGAAATTCTAAGGAAAGTGATCAGAGCTTCCTACACCTTTACAACGAGTTGCCTAGTGTTGCACTACGTGCAGCCGCAAACTTGACTTACTTGTCTGTTTGCTTACTTGGGGAAAAAAGGATTAAAAACCTAGCTTATAAAATTGCTTGGTATATTATCATAAATATACCCAAGGTAAAAAAACTTTCTACATGTACATATATATATATATATATGTATATGTAGAAAGTTTTATATGTAGAAAGTATTTTTACCTTGGGTATATAGACTTGCATCAATTGCAGGCGCAAACTTGACTTTTAGTCTGTTTGCTTACTTGGGAAATGGAGTAAAACCAGGTTTAAAATTGCTTGGTATCTTAAACAAAGTTTTATATATATATATATATGCTTCTTGTAACCCAGATCAGCTCATGCTCTTGGGTTATACATGGGATGTCATTGTTTTACAATTTTATCATTTTCAAAGAGAATTTAAATGAATGAGATGTAATATAATGATATGCAAATGATAATGTAATGATAACCCAATAAAAGTTCTTCTACTTCTTCAATCCACAATTCTTTATGTGTTCCGAGAATGACTGTCTTGTTTGCAAGCATTAAGAAGGCTCTTGCAAACATCTTAAGGCTTTTTTTTTTTTTTTTCATTCGTCATATCTCATCATTCAACAGGAGTAGACTAGGAGATAGGGAAATTGGACATTTATTGAGAAACTAAATGTGTATGTCCAACTCTATTAAGCAACTAGGAAGTTTAAGAGCAGTTTTATGAGGTAAATTATAATTGATAGCAAGTTATATTCTTTTTTCCTTGTATCCTTTACCAATTTACCATGCTTGTTAAATATATCTGTGTATGAGAATTTTTATATTTAAATATTTCACATATAATTGACATATTTCATTTGATTTTATCAGGCTTAAAGTTCTTAAACAAGAAAATGAGTTTCTTAGGACTTTTTTGAAACGAGCGGTGGTAACCAAAGAAGATGATTTTCGTCTTTATCAAACCAGCATGGAGGGGGCGAAACGCCTTTATCTGAAGAGCCTGAAAGAGATTAAACGCCAGGTCTCAAATACATCAGTGTTGTAATGACTGTTTAGGGACTCATTACTATTTAAATTGTTAAAAGATAAGAAAGTGTGATAGAGCAGTTAACTGTGAAATATAAATTTTATTTAAAGCTACTTCATATATGGTACTCTTATTAATATCTAAATAATAAAACTAGCTGATTTTCTTTATTCTTTTAGTTTTATTTATTTATTTTTTGTGCTGTTCACAACTGTTCTCAGTGGCAGTACTAATTATGCTAAGCAGAGGTACAGCAAATAATAATTTGATAAATTTGAATGCATGACTTTTTACAGAATCAGATGTGACATGTGCCTTTGGACATTTTTCAGCCAAAAATTTGCTCACATCTGTAATTTAAGGTTACATTTCTTTAGATGGAGGGGGGGGATTTTTCAACCTAAATGGAGTAAGATGTTCTCATAGAAAAAGAAGAGATCATTTCCTTATAATTCAGGTTTTTCGTTATGTAAGGAGACAAACTTTCCTGAGAGTAAGCAGTAAAGTAAAACAAGATGAATGTACACTTATATCATTATCGTCATCATATCCCCTCATCCATTCACCTCAGGACAGGTCGAGTTACCCCCCCACACACACACTACTGAGTGGACTTACAGCTAATTAATGCAGCCAGGTCACTTCTCCTTGCTGCATCCCCTAGGGGCAGTAATTCTGACTGCAATCCATGTGTGTTCACAGGACCAGTTTGCCTGTTCTGGAAGAAAAAAGAAAAGAAAAAAAAAAACCCTTCTACCTCCATATGAGACCGGCTACCTGACCTTTAGTCAAAAGAGTCCAGATAAAGGTGCCTCATGTCACTGACGGAAATCAAACCCAGGTCTTCCCAACCAACAGCTTCATTTATACTGACTGAGCTATGGAGGCTCTGTGCATTTATATAGGTAGCCTGAATACAGATTTAGTTAGGAGTAGGCAGGGGCAGAGGATGCATTTTAACTCAACTAACCTCTTCAGAAATAAAAATGCAACACGTTCATAATATTGTATATTACATTCATATAATATATTACCTTTAAATAATAATATATTTCAACTATAATATAAAAACCAAAACTCTTTTCCATACAAGTAACACATCCACTGAACAGCGCTTTGTAAAGAGATAAAAACATCTCTTAACATAGATAGAGAGCATGTGTACATGCACTCAATGCAATTTGTACAATAGCATACTGCAGTTCACAAGGAATAGCTAGTTGGCATGCTATCCCCAGGAAAGAGACTTATAACACCGTAATTACATCTAACAAGGATCTGAATTTAAGATATATTAGAAAATGCATATGATAGGTGCTAAGAGAGGAAAAATTTCTAAATGCTGCAATTATACAGTGCAAATGGGACATTATATCAAGCAGCACTTATTCTATATTTGAGTAGTAAGTCAGCAGTTAGAATTGAAGGAGGTACGAGAAAATGTGCTCATGTTATATCAGGACAATGTTATACATTATCTTAGACTTACTCTTCATCTATGAATATATAATACCCAAATAGCAAAAATAGCCTCCAAAATACTTAGGCCTAACCCTAGTTACTGAACTGAGATTTACAACTCATATTACAAATCTATCTAATAAAACTCTTAATAAACTTAATATCATCAAAAGGCTTTGTGGAACAAAGTGGGGTGCCAACTGAAGAAACTGAAAACTACATGTACGGCACTCATACGACCCACTATGGAATATGCCTCATCAATTTTGTCTCCAGCTTCCACTAGCTCAAAAGAAAAACTTGACATTACAATTAAGAGCAACAAAAATTATTATAGATGCAGTCTTATTTACGAATAATTTAAAAGTTCAACAAGAGTATGGGCTTCACATACCAAAAGATAGAAGAAAACTTTACACGGTTAAATTCACTAACAGAATCAGGGGCCAATAGCAGGATCCCATCTCAGCGACTTTCGATGCCTGGATAAAAAAGTCTAGACTAAAGAGATCATCTACTTTACAATACGATCATGAAATGAGAAACAGATCGACTTAGAGCACTTCTCCATTGAAATAAGCAAAGAGCCATTCTATTCCACTATTTTATCAAAAAACACAATGATAAACTTAAATCTTCTAGAAGATTTAAGTGAATCCATTTTTGGATTCACAGCAAGAAAATAAAAGAAAAGGACTTGACACTATACATCACTTATGTTCGCTACAAACTTGGTATTAATTAGGTCTACCTACTCACTGATGAGACCCCAATGAGGGTGGAAACCGGTGCGAGGCTGATCTGGCTTTGAGAGGCTCCACTTGGAGGTAGGTTTTTGCCTGTCTCTGAGTGGGGCCACTGCTGAGATTATAGCTCTGCTTGGTGGTGGGGTGAGCCTGCCACTAGGTAGAGCCAATGTGAAAAGTTTTTCTCGGTGACAGGGTGAGTCTATCATCGAGTGGAACAACGCTGAGTTAGGCGATCTTTCGGGATCGTCTTATTTTTAGAGCCCACTTCACCTATACATAAGGTTGAAACCGGTCTGGGTAGTGACCTTCTCTCATAATGTAGAACAGTAATACAGCTCCTAGGAGCTAAGTTCACATTATGGGTAAATATCAAGAATAATGATCGGAGCTTGCTCCACCTTTGCTATGAGTTGCCTCAGCTTGCACTACCTTAAGGGTCAGTTGCTGCTATCCAGGTATTTGCTTACACTAGGAATCGCCGAACTTTATATAATTTCTATATTCGGCATGAAACTCCTTTGAGTTTCTTATTCGGCTAAGAAACAATATAGGATGTAATATCCCTTAACTTAAACAAGTTATATGTCGCCGAATTGAAGCCTTTGGCTCTTCATATATTTAGGAATTTGTCCATTTTTTAATGTTATCAGTCCATTTTAATCGAGGTTGGCCCCTAACCCTTGATCGCAGAACGATTCTTCCTAGTGCTTGCTATGGAATGCCATTAGCCCTCTCCACATGAACCATTTCATCTCTCTTCTTCTGATGACTGTCAGAATATTTTCCCTTTTTCCCCGTCTATTGAATCAATCAGTTTCCGGACATTCTCATTGGTTTCGTGAGCGGTATAGGGAATTCTCAAAAATCTTCTGTAAGTTTTCATTTCAAAAGACAGGAGTCTCTTCTCATCTTCCCTCAATAAAGTCCAGACCTCACAACCATACAAAACAATAGAATTCACCAAAGTATCAATTAGTCTTAGTCTGGTTGTGATTGCTATTCTGTTATCTCTCCACGATGGTTTTAACTTTTGTAGGGCCACAGTTGCCTTAGCAATTCGATGTTTAATGTCGGTTTTTGAGCGACCATCTTGACTCAGCATGCTTCCTAGTTAAGTGAACTTGTTTACATTCTCAATTTGTATCTTTGCAGGTTTATGTATAATCTATATTTTTTTAATGTTCCGAAAACACGGTATTTATCTCTTGTAATTCTTCTTCACTTTCTGCCAGAAGATCGATATCGATACCAGTGTCATATTCATGAAGAACTTAATCTATGACATATTCCAGAAAACAATTAAAAAGAAGAGGGGACAAGATGCATCCCTGTCTTACCTCCCCGTTCTGCCCGGAACGGTTCATTGCTGTAATTTTTAATTTCAATTCTCATATCAGATGAGGAATAAAGAGATTTAATAATCCTAATGATTTTATTGTCACTACCATAATGTTCTAAAATTTTCCATAATGCCTCGTGCCATACTGAGTCAAAAGTTTTTTTGAAGGTCATGTATCTTTCACCTACTATGTGTATTGTAAAAAGATTCTCTTCTCTAAAACTGCTTCCAAAACTGCTTTTCTAAAACACCCATTTGACCACTTCCTCAACTAATATTCTACCTATCCTTGCAGTTTCTTATGCCATGGTACGGTACTGCTTTACATCACTAAAAATGCCACATGCTTAATTTTTAAGTTTTTGCTTTATATTTATCCTGCACACAAAAGGCAGAAGAGACTATACAGTAAACAGATGCTGTGTGAGGAAATGGTCAGTCAGAAATATATTAATCTGTTGATATTCTTGAATTGCTGAAGATTACAATCCTTTGGAAATGTTCCATGAGGGAGACTCTTCCACAGAATTGAGGTGGACGTAAAGAAAGATGAGTAGAAATAGCGGGTTCAATGAGTATGTAGTTCGACTATAAAATATGATGAGCAGCTGTAGCGTGAGTTCCTACAGATCTGCAGAAATGAGAGGCATAATGGATGCTAGTTCTGCTGAACAATTAACATGGAAATATCTCTATAAGAGACACGGTGCAGAAACTGATTTTCGAAGGGAAAGTGGCTGAAGAGGGTCTGTAAGAGAAGTGTTATTTCGACCAGACTGCCCTTTTCTGAAAAGCAGGGGAGGGCTTATGTGCACCACCCCATGCAGCAGTATTCTGATGTTCATTGTATTTTGATTTATATATATTTCAATAAAATCTTGATTTAAAGGACCCTGCTTCAACGAATTTCGGATTTAATGGACATAATTTGACAAAGAAATACAGATAATGAAATAATTAATAACAATAATAAAGTAATACGATGGTTAATCGGAAGTGATCGGCAGTGTTTATAAATTGCGTCTTCGGATACATTCGCGTATGTTCGTGATATGTCGTGCGTGCTTGTAATAGTTCGTCCGCGTGCATGTGCTTTAGTTCAGCAGCATCGGTAGCATAGCGTCAGTAGCATTGCAAGCGCGAAACACGTGACAGTTTTGCGCTAGGAGTAATATTTAGTTAAACCGTTATTAGTCATTATTAATATCAGTTAATATGTCTGGGGGTAAAAGAAAACGAGTAAACTTGATGATAGCACAGAAACTTCAGTTAATAAGTAAGTTTGATAGTGGTGCATCTGTTGCTCATGCTTGTGAATTTCACGGAGTGAAAAAGCAAACAGTTTTTTACATACGCAAAAATAAAGACAAACTTACTCAGTTTCCGCTAAAATATTGTGTTGACATCCAAAAGTGGTTTCACTGTGACGGATAAGAAACATGTGAAGTTGGCCAAGCATAAGAATTTAGAAGATAAAGTTTACAAGTGGTTCGTTCACCAGGGGTCTAGTGGAGTTGTTGTTCGTGGTGTTGAACTAAGGTCGGCTGCACAAAAACTGGCACAATGCCTCTGAATGATCTCTGATGCCCCGTGGGTTGTCAGAAATGTTCTCCTCAATCGAGATGCAGCCATACCAAATATCTCTACGTTACTTCATGATATTGCCTCCAAATACTTTTTTCAGGCAGCTCTTCGTCCAAACCAACTCGTTCAAGAGTCATCCAATTACATCGAAAACGATCGATGGAAACACAAGTTCCTGAAGGCAACTCTGCTCGTAGGTACACGCGCTCTTACACAGCCCTCGATAAACTTTCCTCTACATAGTCAACTTCTAAGCGATGAAGGGATAAAAATCTACGGGAATGTCATCCATCTTGTCAAAACAGTTAACAGTGTTGTGTGCTAGGTTTTAAACGTGGAGCAAAATATTTACATAATGGGATCCAAATTACACTGTGCATCAATAAAAGGTGGTTACTCATATTAAAATATTTAATTTTCCCACTTGTTTTCATTGTTGTAATGATCTTATAACGCGCGGGAAGTGTTTGAATAGCGAAGAATATATTTTCAGATTGCGTGAGTATGGGATTGGGGGAGGAGGGAAGAGAGGATTAGCGAACAGTGAGAGGAGAGGAAAAAAAGAGAAATCGTGTTTATGTCGCTGAATATGACATATAGGGAAGTGGGAGAAGATAAAAATATTAAACTCATATGTCTGACTCTTATACTGTTGTTATGATTATTATTCGGAAGGAAGAAAGTACTAGATCTGTTGGTGAACGTACTAGAACACTAAAAATTTATAAAAAGCATTAGATCTAGTACGAAAGTACCAGATGTGGTCACCCTGGGGGATTAGCAAACCTGAAAACTTTGCACTCCGGGGATACTCCTCTTCTTATGAATAGCACTGCAGTGCTCTTGTCTGCATTAACATCGATTTGCCATTTTCTGAACTCATCGTTCTAGTATTCAGACTGCGTTTTTGCAGTTTGCCTGTTGCCAATCTAAGCTGCAAAGAGCGTTCCATTATCGTAGTATAATTTGTGTATAGGGCCATTGTCAGTTGCGAATTAAGTCGGCTGAGGTTCCCTGGCAGTAAAATTTACTGGGCTTTTAAAAAGGGTTTATATGTGTATGCTACAAAGAGAACTAGGGCTTCACTATAACAAAAAAATTATACACATAATGTGATTTAATATTTTTATTTCAAAACATTGCACTAAATTTTTTTTTATAATAGCATAAGTTTAGGGCCCTGGCACCTGGTTGATCTTCCTCTAGCTATTATATTGGCAAAAGTGCGTGCAATGTGAGCCACGTAGATAACAAAGAGCAGAGGTGATATTCGGGAGCCCTGAGGGGCGCTGCAGTGATGTTGGGTTCAGACTAATTCCCTGTAGCTTCCCTCAGAGTTTGCAATCGATGAGGTACGATTTGGTAAGCTTGACTAATGCTAGTGGAAATTTGGCCTGCAGGAGTGTGAAAAGAAGCACATTGTGCCCTATTTTGTGAAATGCTTTGGCGATGTTTCAGAAAGATCGCCCCTGTGTGATGCTTCCAGTTGAACCCTACGCTGATGTTTTCCACGACTTTGACACTCGTTCTGTGGAGTGGCTCTCCAAGAATCCAAATTGCTTATCTGAGATGAGATTTAGTTCTTCAGTAATTTTCTGAAGTCTTATGTATTAATCCTCTCAGCTATTTTTCCTAGTCAAGAAAGCAGGCTGATCGGGAGATAGTTTTGGGGAAGGTGTGCTGCTTTTCCTAGTTTTGGTATTAAAAGTACATCTGCTAATTTCCATTGCACGACAGTAGTGATATCTTAGTATTGCATTAATTAGCAACCATGTGAGTTACAACTTTATGTGGCAGACATTTGATGATTTTGTCAGAAATCCCATCTGGGCCTGGAACTTTCTATTCTTAAGTTTGGTGTCAGTTGGACTACCTCAGCAGTGTCAGTTGGATAGGGCTTATGTACTCCTGTATGTTTTAGCGTACAGCGCAATTTACCGATGAAGTCTAGATTTACATGAGTATAGTTGGGACTACGCTGCTTCTCTAGGCTATCAGCAGAGGCTTCAACTTTTCAAAGTCATGGTAAACCAGACCACGTTCACCATGGATTGATGAGAGACAGATTTACGGTTTGTGCTTAGAGCCTCTGTCATTTTCCAGTGACTGGTTCTCTATGTTTAAAGATATCAGTTTTGTTTCCCACTGTTGATGTCGATATTTTTTAAGTGCATATCAAACTTCCTATGTGGCCCTATTGATTCGGTTGGAGTTTGTGCATGGCATATCCGTGGTAGCAGTTATCTGCTTTTCTAAGCTCAAAGTTGAGTGGTCGATTTTTTCCTTTCAGTCAATGGTAGATACTGGACCAATAGATTCGTGTAGAGCGGTCGTCAGTTTTGTCCAGTTGACAGTTATGACCTGATCTGGGATATTTTCATATTGTAAGCCCAGTTGGGGTCAGAACTGAGATCGTCCATGGCACTTATTTGGTATTGATGCACAATATTTTGTAGTATTGCTATATCAAGCACATCAGGAAGTCCTGCCACATTGTAGTACATGGGCTCTGGAGGTCCTATGATCACTATGTTCCTGGTAACAGCAGTCGTTGTGGGTTCTACCGTTTCGATTTGTAGTTCTGCTGTTCCAGGCTGTGTGTTTAGAATTTCGGTCAAGTCTACTTCTAGTAACTGTTTGTTTAGATAGTTATATACGGAATATATTTTCAGGGAACAAGCTTTTGCAGTTTGGATCCTACTCCCGTGATTTCTATGTTGGTAGTGAAGAATTTACAATTTCATTGTGTTCTATATTGAGTTTGACAAAAATGGTTGTGCTGCCATCCACTACACGGCATGGGTGTCATTGAGGAATAGAACATAGTTCCTGAGCTTTGGGTGTTCAGCTGGTCGACGGTGTCTTTCGTTTACAAGAATTATCTCAGCATTATAACGTGTCGTAAGATCTACTAGTTTGTTTCCTAGCCTACTGGAATTCCAGAACACAATCTGTAGAGAGTTTGGCCTTCTACGTTTGTTCACTATCGACTAGTGTAGTCGATAGTGAACAAACTTAAGAATTTTGTGTGACTCACAAGCTTGTTTGAGCAGTCCAGCTGCGGTTTGCTTTGCTGAATTTGATTAACATTTCGATCACAGTGAGCGAAATCTTAATCGAGTTTGGCAAAATCCGACTGCAGGTTTGTTAGAATTTGGTTGGTGGTTTTACTGCAGGTTTTGAAGCTATCATCTCTGCATACGAGGCATGTGTTTGGGTGGTTCGTTGTGCCGTTAGGGGGGAGGGGGAATCAGCATTTATCTGTTCCTGTTTTTTGATTTTTTGAAGGAAGCCGTTGCATGGTTTCTTTGCATTTAATGCAGCGGGAATCGGCCTTACAGCAGCGTTGCGAGTGGCCGAATTTTTGACAAAGGAGGAATTGTCCAGTTGATGCCTTCCATCGTAATGATTCTGGTTTTATAGGCAGGTCGCAAACTGTTTTTAGGTCGTATATTTCTCGGTACTTTTTGCTGATTTCCCATAGGACAAGAGGCATTAGCCATTTATCTGCTTGAAGCATATGGCTAACTTTAATACTTTAACTCTAGTCTGCAGTTTTGGAGGTCTCTTGTGACCTCAGTGGTGACGGATTCTGTAATACCGTGCAGTATCACCTTGTTGTTTTTTTATAAAAAAAAAATAAAAAAAATCAGCTAACGTATTTTATTCCCTTATAGGGAGTAGGCGATGCCTTTATACCTTATCTAGCTTTTGGAGACTGAGTGGGCAGTTCAATCTCCAACGGTAGCCAATCAGAGCTACCTGGACCATGTCTATCACTAATTATAGACAGCAAACGATGAAGAGACGGGGATACATGTCATGCTATCTCTTGGTACCTAACTCTAACAGGATATGTTACTGTCTGAAATAATGTGGGTTCTACGGTCGATTTTCTTGAGTTTACCGAACGAAAAATTCGAGTTTCCGGAAGAAAAATACCCTCTTGCCCGTGCCAGAGATCGACTAACTAGGGAACCGGTCGAAGAAAGGCTTAGAAAAAGTTCCTCCAGTCGGCGACTAGACTTGAACTTAAGTCAACTTCGAGCGACCAAGCGCAGAGGACGCAAGTGCCACTTCCACTGAGCAACACAGGCCTTTCAAGTTTTTTTTCGCTTTTAAAAGTGAACGTGTAGTATTGGGCATTTTTATCGCCTAAATGTTTAGAAAATGCGGTAGTCGGCTGCAATCTCTGGCTGTATTCAAGCGCCCTAGTCCGTGTTGCTCTTTCGTAAAATTTATTTTACGGTTTTTGAGGGCCGTGGCCACTTCCGTCCATTGTTCCTTGGCTCAGAGTAACAGGAAGAATTCTTTCATTATGTTGGTTTGTTTCTGCTTCCATTGGGGGAGGGAGTGCAGTTTTGGTTGATTTTGGTTCCTTGCGTCGTTTTTTTCCTTTCTGACCTCGCAGAACCCGTCTTGTTCCTCAGCTGTTTCCTGGGATAAGTATAAGCCAGATTGTGACTAAAGAGTCTCGGACTGTGGTCTATTGTCGATGATAAGAGTGGCTGTTGGCTTCTCAAGTTCAACCTGGAGCCCACTGGGCCATTTCGTTTGCAAGAAGTCAAACTTCTGAATTGTGCAAATGCCTGTTCGAACTAGGGTTCGAATTTAGGGGGGGGAAGGGGAGAGAGAGAAATATAATAAATCTAGTAATTAGCTGGTACTTACCTCTGGAGAAGCTTCGAGCACAAAGCCACTAAAGACAAGATGAATAAATTTCAATGAGTCAACTTGATAATCAAATCCTTGATCTACAAGATCACATTGAGAGCTAAATCAATCAGCTCTCAATAGTAGAGACAGACCGGTTTATCATTAGGCGAACCTAGGCAATTGCCTAGGGGCGCTAAGATTTATGTGTATGTATGCTTGTGTGAGTATGACAAAATATATATAGAGAGAGACAATGTACAGGGACGCCTAAATTTTCTTTGCCTAGGGTATCGGATACTCTCGCATCGGCCATGAGTGGTGGTCATATTTTCCATAACACAAGTAGAGTAGTTGTGACGTTATTTAACGTGCATACTTTTATTTGCTGGATTCTTGATAAAGAATAAACAGAACACTATAATTTCTTGTGAAATATAAAAACATGCTACAACTATTTCTTATTAAAATATTTTAATAATATGAAATTAAATTTTGTTACCTGTATGACTCCTACACTGAACTAATTACTGCTAATTCGTTTGTTTTTCAATCATTCGGGTGCAATTTACAAAAGGGGAGCCGTTTACTGCCTTCACGCAAGTGGCTTGAGTCCAGTTCCAAATAAAATAAAATTAAAATAAATAAATAAATAAAAAACAGTGGAAAATTAAAAGAATTTGAGAACTGACCTACAATTAAATGTAATTTCAAAAATGGTAATTAACAAAATGCAGTGGAATTGTTTTGACTTGTAAGACTGAGAATATACACAAAAAATATCTCTTTACATAAAATATGATTGGATTTCATTTACAGTATATAGGGCAGTTAATCACCTGAATGAGTTTACAAAAAGTATTGCATAGTTGATTAGAAAAAAAATCAGCTAACACCTTTTTATTCCCGTATATAGGGAGTAGGCGAGGCCGTTTAGCCCTATCTAACTTTTGGTGACTGAGTGGGCAGTTCAATCTCCATTGGTACCCAATCAGAGATAGCTGGCCCAAGGCTATCACTAATTAAGTGGCACACAGTGAAGAGAGACGGCTCAACAAGTGCAGCCATCTCGTGGTCCCTAACACTCGTATTTAATGTCTGAAATAATGTGGGTTCTATGGTTGATTTTCTTGCGTTTACGGGACGAAAAAACCCGCTTGCCCGTGCCAGAGATCGACTAACTCGGCAACCGGTTGAAAAAAGGCTTAGCAAAATTTCTTCTAGTCGTCTACTAGATTCGAAACCAAGAAGTCTTTCTTTGTGCGGTCAAGCGCCATGAGGTGCAAACGCCACATCCACTGAGATACACATAGTTTATTATTATTATAAGAAACCTCCAAGAGGCCACATATCATTCACACCACATTATACTTTCTCTTGAAGTCATCCACACTATCTACACTCACAAACTTCCAAAGACATTCCAATCATGCACTGCTCTCGTAAAGAAATATCGCTTTCACCTCTTTCTTGACTACATTCAATCCATGGATGCCCTCTCGTTCTCCCACCACTTCCCATAAAATGAAAAATTCCATCAACTGGCATCCTCTATAACTCCTTTAGAAGTTTATTGATCTCAATCACATCATCCCTGTTTTTCTCGTCTTCTAGCATCTGCAGTCAATAAAAATCTCAACTCTCTCCTCATAATCTGCATTCCACATTCTTAGGGTTGCCAGATTTTGGAAAACGGGACCATTTTGGTGAGCTCGAAAATATAGGAGCAAGTTTGTTGCTGCAATCATTAGAATTAAAAGAATGATAATGCTTTATGCCATACTTATTTCGGTAGCAATAACTTTTCTTTCATTGCTGGTATTTGATTTTACAAAATAAATATCAATACTTTTGGAACAGGAACTCGAAATGCTCAATTTGTGTTTCTGAGTGTTAATATATTGTGTAATATTCGATCGTTCCCCCCCCCCCCCCCATGTGTAATGTGCAATACCAAACGTTCGTCTACAGATTTTGCATTCAACTTCGTCGTTATGTTTTCCTTTTGCAATAAAATTTCATTCTTTCGAATAATCGTCGTAAAAACGCACTTTCGTTCTGCATTGTTAAGGGCTTAAGGAAAGAAACAAAATTTAATTTATCTTTATATAATTAATAAACAAAATTAACTTCGAAAAAGACGAACTATTGTTTTTTAATAATTATTGAAATAACATCCACGTACTGAATCGATACCGTAAAGCACAATGTCTAAATAAGAACTGTTTGAAAATAGGCAAATGCTACATATCTGTACAGAATTATAAATACAGTAAACAGTAATCCCTGGATTAATGCGTTTTCGATTAGTGCGTCATTTTTTTTCGATACCCAAATTCGATTAATGCACTTCTAAAATTCGATTAGTGTACCTATATACATCTTCAAAATATATGTTACAGATTTTAAAAATTTTCTATCTATACATTTTTATGGCTAACTATTTTAAAACATCACTCACCAGAACGAAATAATAAAGTTATCGATTTAAAACATTTTACAAAGTTATTTTTAATGGCATACTACACTACTTCCATGTTATCATCAGCATATATAAGATTGTTGTATTTTATACCATTGATACTAATTCCTGTTTTTTGTTTTTTGATCTTTTTCATCACTGTCTCACTATAGATATTAAATTAATTTGGTGGAAGGATACAACCTTGTCTAACTCCTCTTTTTATTTTCACTTCAGAAGTCTCAGTTAAACAGCTGCATTTTTTGTTTGGTGTAAATCATTTTTATAATCTTAAGTACATGATCTTCTTGTCCAATTCAGTGGCGCACCCAGGAATTAATCTTGGGGGGGGGGGGGCGAGTTGAAAGGATAAAAATATTTTTAATGCAATGAATTTGCATTAAAAATATTTTTATTCGTTAAATTAAAATTCGTTAAATTTCATTCATTAAACAAAATTCATTAGGTGATTATAACAATTTATTTAAAGAATAAAATGCAGTTTTGTTTTCTTTTTACAAAGATCTTGAATTATTTCAGTCGTGGTTACATTAATCTCTCTGTATATATACAGCAAAACCAGTCCATTCAATCGTGATTGTGTCATGGTAGATCTTAAATAGGTTTTTAAAAGGCGTGAGTTAGAAAATGATCTTTCACTGACGCATGTTGCTACTGGAAGTGTTGCAAATATTTTTAATAAGTTATAGATGTTAGGATATATAATTTTGTCACACTTTGAAACTGCATCAACGGCATTTTTGCATGGAGATATTGTAAACGATTTGTCAAATTTCTTATATTCAAATTTCCACAACTTGAATTCGGCGTTCATAATTGCTGGATTTGTATAAGGCAAATCACCGGCATAAAATTCACACAACTGACGAAAATCTTCCATTGCACTTGCTGTTGGAGCATCTTTTCCATTTGGTAGAAGAGAAACATTTTTTTTCAAAATGTTGCGGTGCCGAGTGAAACGATCCTGAAGTTGAGTCAATATTTGATCAATAAATGTAATGAAAATAGTTCTCATGAAATACTCTTCTACAGAATCGGCTGGAACATTGGTTCTTAATGTTTGTTTTGGTGTAGTCCTTGGCTTTTTAATGTCAATATTAAAATTATTGGCTTTTTATACATGCTTCATCGTAAATATCTTTAAATGAAGACTCTGGTGTTTCACGAATGGTATTTAAATGAGCCACAACATCATCAACAAAATTTAGGGCAATTAAGAGGTCACTGTCAGAGTTTTGCATTATTTTAGACAATGGTAAGGTGTACGCAAATATTTTTTGCAAGCTAAATAAAGATATTATAAAACCAAATTAACACAATGAATTATTCAAACGTTTTGCGTTAGAGGACGAGTCTCTGTCTTCCCAAGAAATGATTGTTTCAAGACTATGAATCACTGCATCATATAATTCCACCATGTGATGGCTTCATGGCGTTTCACCTACCTAGTCGGGCAAACTTGGCGTAGTTTCTTTCTCTTAGTATCCGGTGTATATTTATCAATGTTGTCAACAAGGAAGTCCTGTTAGGGATATTGAAGAAATTGTGTACCTTTTCGATTATGTCAATTCAATTTCTTATTTCAGTCAGAGATACAGCATTTCCAATTGCCAAATTCAAACTATGTGATGCACAATGAACATATAAAGCTTGTGGATATATAGCTGATATGTGAGAAGGGACACCATGAAACTTTCCGCTCATTGATGCGGCACCGTCGTAACCTTGCCCACGTAAATATGACAAATCGATGCCATAATTATTTAAGCTTTCTAATACGTACTTTGTTGGATAAGTTTTTTCCTGTAGTGCTTGTTACAGGAACAAATTGTAAAAATTGTTCACAAATGTCATTTTCTTTGTCTATATATCTGGTACACAAGGAAAGATGTTCAGTAGTAGAAATGTCACAAGTTTCATCGGCAAAAATTAAAAAACATTTCTCCGAATTAATTTTTTCGACCAAACGGTTCAAAATGATTTCATTACATGCATTTATAATTTGATTTTGTATGTTCCAGCTAATGTAGGTAGCGTTTTTGGCAGAATGTTTAAAATGGTCAGCCAAGTTTTTGTCCCCCCCCCCCCCCCATCGATTCTCGTTCTTAACAAAGATCGAAAATTGCCTTCATTGGCGATTGGCTCCTGTTCAAATGAAAATTCTCCATAATAATCACAATGTCCTCTCAAGGGTATATTTTGCCGACCACATAAAATTACTGTTTTTATAATAATCGGCTCTAATCGTTTCCGATTAACTGCAGCTTGTGATGCACTATCAACATCAATCTGTCGATTGATTGGAATACATTTTCCATCTCGAATATTGTTTAGCCTTTCGTAAGTCATTGCAGCCGTTATATGATATTTTGTTTTGTGATGATTATTAAAATTTTCAATGGCTTTCTTCCAATTATTATAACCTTGCGTAACTAACTGCCCAGGTACTTCAGATTTAGATTTTCCAACATTAACAGGTGCAAAAAACACAATATTTACAGTACGCGCCATTTTCAACTTGAGAGTACACAAACCATGTGCATTGAAAACTTCGGTTGTGAATTGCATCACAGGTTGCAGGAAAATTAAAATTTGGTTTTTGGTTTCCACAACTTTTTCACAATATCTAAATTATCATCAGAATTAAATGTTTGTTCTTTCAAAAATGTAATGTCGTGAGAATTATTAATAACTAAGGAAGTACTTTCTTCTGGATAATTCGATGGTTTTGTTAGACCTACGACTGGGAAACCGAATCCAAATCGGTATTGACAATATTAATAGCGCCAACATTGCTACTAACATTTGAATCATCTTTTTTGGTTTTATTGAAATAGTTCAATAAAATACTATGCGTACTTTTTTTAGCCATAATTTGAAGTACAAAATCCAAAAAACAAAACAAAATCTTAACAAACTTAACAAATTTAACTTTAACTTCAATGTTGTTGAAGAATTTACGTACGGTAAGGTTACTCTTCAGAGATGGAAAGAAGTTTCAAGTTCAAGACATGCTTTTCAACAAAATCGATGCAAAATAACACAGAATACGAGCATATCACACACGACCTATGACTGAGCATCTGATAACCTGATAACCTGATATGGCTTGATGGATTACAGTCCCTTGGACTTCGATCCCTTAATCGGTATGGAATAGTCTTGTATTAAGTGTTAGCGAGCACCTGGCTCACCCTATTTAGGGTTGTACGGAGGTACCAGAATCGATAAGCAAAGCAGCTTTCGGGCGCTTATGTTTCCACCTATCGTGTTCGTCATAATTAGATGACTCTTGAATGAGTTGATTTGGTTGAACAGCTGCTTTGGCAAAATAAGCAGCAGCACTGTTATGGAGGAAGGTGGGAATATCTGGAATATCGGCATCTCGATGTAAGAGAGTATTTCTTACAAACCACGGAGCGTTGAAGATCATACGGAGGCACTTGTTTTGTATAACTTGTAGCTTTTTGATGTTAGTGGCGGAAGTGTGACTCCAGGCCGGCGATCCGTAAGTTAACGATGGTCTGATAATTGTTTTGTAGATCCGTAGTTTGTTATCAGTACTGACTTGGCTTCTTCTATTGAGCAGAGAATAGAGTTGTACTATTGCAGAGTTTGCTTTTTTGCATGCATAAACTATGTGGGAGTTAAAGTTTAAACGGTTATCAAGTTGAATGCCTAGATATTTGGTGCTAGATCTCCATGGGATGGCTGTGTTAAAAAGTTTAACTTCTCCAACATGAGATGCTTGTCTTCTTGTGAAAAGAATGGCAGTGCTTTTATCGGCATTTACAGATATTCTCCATTTTTTGAACCAGTCTTCTAAATTTGTTGCTGCAGTTTGTAATCGCTGAGTAGCTATATTAGGCCTGAGGGATCTGCTGAGAATAGCCATATCATCCGCATAACTAGCTATAGTGGTTAGTGATGTGCTAGGAACATCAGAAACAAAGATGTTAAAAAGAAGCGGTGAGAGCAGCGAACCTCGAGGGACACCAGCAGTGATTTTTTTCAGTGAGGATCTAATTCCACGCAACTTAACCTGAATTTTACGGTCCTGTAGAAAGGAGTTAATAATTTTGGTAAGATAAAGAGGGATGTTGGCTGCAATTAATTTGTAGATGAGACCTTTGTGCCATACAGTATCGAAAGCTTTTGCAACATCAAGAAAGATAGCTCCTGTGTGCTGTTTCCAGTTAAAGCCTGTAGTGATGAACTCAGTCAGTCTGTGAATTTGCTGTGTAGTGCTATGTCCAGTACGGAAGCCAAATTGTTCTTTCGGAATTATGTGATTTTTATTCACCTCCTCATTAAGTCGGTTGAGAATGACTCTTTCTGCTATTTTTCCTAGGCATGATAGAAGACTGATGGGTCTATAGCTCTGTGGCATCTGAGGCGCTTTACCAGGCTTGAGAATAAGGAAAATATCGGCTTGTTTCCATCTTGAGGGGAAATAATGAATTCTCAGAATTGCATTGATAATCGCTACTAAATGCATGACAGCTTTGTGTGGGAGGGCTTTAATTGTTTTGTTGGTAATTTCGTCCGGGCCAGGGGCTTTTTTGTTTTTAAGCTTCCTAATAATTGAATAGACCTCTTTAGGTGAGGTGGGGCAGATATTTTCACAGCTACAAGATCGCCGAAGTACAGAACGTACCCTACGATGTATCTTTTCTATGAAGACTAGATCCGCTTGTGCATAATTAGGACGGCACTGAAGTTGCAGGGCTTGAACGAGCGCTTCCGCTTTTTCGTTCTCTCTGTAAACAAGGCCTCTTTCTCCGTGAATGGGCTGGATGTTAGAGCGATCTGTACGGAGAGCTTTAGTCAACTTCCACAGAGAATTATCTTCAGTTTTGAGAGAACAGAGTTTTCTTTCCCATTGCTGGTTTCTGTGATCTTTTAAAGCGTAACGGACTAGGTTGGACGCTCTGTTTAGTTCTCGACGGTCTTGCGGAGATAGCGTGTTGTGATAGCGGCGTCTGAGCCTGTTTTTGTTCCTTATCAGAACAAGGATTTCTGCAGGAAGTAGGTTGACTTGAGCTGGGGTAGAAGTAGAGCAAGCTGCGGATAAGCCAGCCTATATTTTAGATTCAAGATTGTTGACTGCCGCGTCAATTTCTTCACGGGTGGAAATAGTCGGTACTGAGTCTATGAGAGTGTTCATTTTAGTCTTGAATTTTGCAAAGTTTGTGTGGGAATGGCTGGGAATGAGCTCAGGCTCCTCCCCTAAACTTAAGAGTACTGGATTGTGATCTGAGCTTAGCTCGTCAATCACTTGAAGTCGGAAATGATGAGAAATATCGTTAAAAATAGCAATATCTAAAACATCAGGTCTGCCGATCGCTCCGTAGTGTGTTGGCTCAATCGGGCCTGCAATAACGATATTTCTCTTCAAAGAAAAGTTATAGAGGATCATTCCGTTGTTATTAAAGCTTTTGCTGTTCCATAAAGGATGCTTGGAATTGAGGTCTCCAGCTACAATTACTGCTTCATTTGTATCTAGTAGCTGAGAGAGATCAGAGGGGAGTAGAGGTTTGCCAGGGGGGTTGTATACAGAAAAAATCTTTAAGCTGCCTGCATTGTTGGTAAGAATTTCTATGCCTGTCTCCTCGAGGTTAGATGTATTAATCTTCTTAGTCTCATTATAGCGAATGTTTCTTCTGACAAAGATGGCAGTGCCTCCACCTCTGGCATTAAGTCTGTCATTTCTAAGTAACGAGTAGTTTCTGAGTTTGGGATTATCGCAGGGACGTAGGTGTGTTTCGTTAATGAGGAGAATATCAATTTGTAAATGATCTGTAAGCTCCTGTAATTCCAAAATTTTGCTGTTGAGACCGTTTGCGTTCCAGAATATTATCTGCATAGAATTTGATGTTAAAGCCGGATTAGTCATTAATCATGGAGAAGATGACTTGAGTATTCCGAAGGAATTTGTTGGTGTCGGCCTGGCTTGGATTTGTTTTGCTGATCGCCATTAGCATCTCCCCAAGTGAGGCAGCGAGTATTGCTGAAGAATTTGGACTGCTAGTTGTAGGGAGTACCTCAGTGTTACTCGAGGAAACCACAGAAGCATAGGATTTGTCTGGTGTAACTTTCCGCCCTTGGAATTCAGGCACGGATCTCACAATATTTTTCTGAGTGGGCTGAGTTAATTCCTGTCTAGGCTTTTGAAGGTTGGATGGGTGGAGAGTGCAACCCCTGTAGTTTGCAGGGTGTGGGCCACTGCAGTTCGCACATTTAGCAGGTGTGGTCTTTGGCTTGACGCAAGTGTGCGAGGGATGGTTGCCACCGCACTTCACACATTTGTAGTCTGCTCTGCATAGCATTTGCGCATGCCCAAATTTTTGGCAGCGATGGCATTGACCAGCCGATGCCTTTCTTCGTAGTGGTTCGGTCTTGATGACCAAGTTGCAGACTATTTTAAGATCATAAATTTCCCTCTGGTCTTTACTGATCTCTACTAAGACCAGAGGCATGGGACGCTTGTCTGCGCGATACATTCGCGAAATCTTGACTGGCTCCAAGCCTTGTAATCTGAGGTCATTAGCTATTTCGTCTGTTGTTATGTCTTCTACCAATCCTCTGATCACTACCTTGAGGTTCTTTTCACTCTTAAGTTGGTAAGTATGGTATGGAAATTTATGATCGTCCATAAGTCTGGTTAACTGGCGGTAGTCCGTTGTTCCTTCAGGCTGTATACGTACTCCGTCATCTGTGTTTTTGGCTGACGAGAACTTGATGTTGCTTTTCTTCATCGTCTCTGCAAGCAACGACCACTTTTCTTTAGATCGCAGTACTACTGGTGGGATCTCTTTGTACTCTTTGGGCTGTATTGGTATAGTTGTCTCAGTGCTTGCACTAGATTGTGCTGATGTGTCCATTTGAGAGACAATTTCTTGTTCTGCAGCAAGAGACTCTTTCTTCCTCTTCTTTCTGCTGACTTCTTGGTAATCATTATCATCTGTGTCAGCTGTAGCGGAGGAATTGACGCTGTCATGTGTAGGGCGAGGAGAAAGTTCGGAGGTTCGAGGGTCTTCATTCTCGACCTCCATAATCTGGTGAATTTCTACCTTTCCTGGCCATTTTGTGTGCAAGATGTTGCCAATTTGCCGAATGATAGCGAGAAGTTCTTTGAAGGAGAGATCTTCATATGGTGAATCCATAATGTAGACTTGAAGTGGGGGAAAGGACCTGCCTTGTCCCTTCAACCACCGAGTGTTGTACTGGGCAGGGAACAGGAGAGAACCTGGAAAATATTTTTGAAGTTGAAAGGAAAAAGTCTTACCTGCTCTGATGTTCGAGCACGCTGGTGGCGCATCAAATAATCACTATTTAATTTCAGTGTTGAAATAACTCTGAATTAAACATTAAAAACAAAACTTAACTTCACGCTGTACTACTACAAGGAGCGCTGATAAACACGTCTGAACTCACTGAAAAACAACAACAACCGCCTCCCAATCGCCTCCGTAATCAATCGACTGAGCATCTGCAATGATTTGCCATTACATGATACCCGTGATCCTCTCTAGCCGGGCTCGGACAGCGTTTCTCACCCTTTCTAAGCCTAAGGACAAGTAAAATGCCTAAAGCAATTCTATGGACCACTAAGTTAACGTATGTATGGATTACTAACATTTGGGAAACACTGTGCCATTTATAACACAATAAATCTAAAAGCATGCTTTGAATATACATATGGAAACATAATTAACTTGGAAGTAAAGGAGTAAAAGTGTATCATCATCAAACAAAGTTTTAATATTTATTAAACAAATAAATAATATGATATAATTATTTACTATTTACTTTTAATGAGATGGATAAACTTCTCTGCCTTGCAGAGTTGCTGGATATCTGGCTCAATATTGGTCAACTTCAGTCGAAGATCGGCACACACACACACTAAGACGAATTCTGTATTTTGTTTTTATTTGAAGGAGCGATGAAAATCCTTTCTCGCAAAGATAGGTTATAGAAAACTGCATGACAATTTTCGATGCTTCTTCAGATAATTCGGGAAATTCACTTCTCTGTGAAGGTGACAGCCAGAATCGAGCCAAACCACGATCACGGAATTGCATTCTAAGCCCACTGTCACTTGAAAGCTCAATTAGCTGTTCTTTTTTCAATAACAAAAGGTCGTTCTCGTGACTGCAAGCATGAAATGGATCGTGAACCCACAGAAATTATTTCTTATAAAAGTTATTCGGAAAGTATGTTTCCAAATTCTGTTTCAGAGTTTTGAGGTGGACACAAATGCTTTCCCAGTGGTTAAATTCTAAACTAAGTTTTGGGGACCTATACAAAATAACCAATTCTATTTACCTTTTGAATACTATCTGGGGAAGCTCCAAACATCCAAAGTCCCTTTCATCACGTGTTCGTAACAGGCCCTATGTTGATACTGATTTATATACACATTCAAAACTGTAAACAGTTGTTGAATAATAACACAATAATTTAGCATAATTACCGTAAAGAGAGAAAAGTCACAAAACGGAAAAATGTTCCTACAAAATAACCAATTATATTTGCCTTTGAATGAGATCCACTGGTCGAGTGTCCAGCAAGTCTTTCCTTTCGTTCAGAGTATTAATATCATCGCATTGCAACTGATGGGAATTCTGTGTTTCTGTGGGTTTGTAATGACAGTTTGTGTGTAGTTTCTGAAGAGAAAGAGGTCTGTAACGAATCCACAGAAACACAGAATTCCCATCAGTTGCAATGCTATTTTTCCATTTAAAGAAGGTACCAACGTACTTATCCATAATTGAAATACTGTATTTACTCAAATATAACTCGCCCTCGCATAAGCTCGTACCCCTGATTTTACTTTTCGAAAAAAGAAATTAAAAGTTTCGCATATACCTTGGAAATGAAAAAAAGCTGAAACAAGTTCAGAGCAGGTGATAGTAATTTGCTCCCGCGGCAAACAACACACCCTCCCCAATAGCCACTATATTGCAGGGGCAAAAAAACAAGTACTTTTATTATGTCAGTGAATAAGGTACCAGCAATCTGTGTAATATATTTCTCAACAAATAGTGCAATTAGAGACGACTATAATAAAAACGACACTAATTAATGAATCACATGTCCTTTCATACAAAAACTATGCTATTTAGACTCAAGCAGAACCACATGTTGCACCGGCAAACACAGTATCTAACAAATATAGTGAATGTTGTTATGGCAGTTTCACATATGGAATTCGGTTGAAGAGAGTTAGCATTTCAACTCAACTGGCAGCTTGCTTTTATCTTTTAGTCGCACGATTTCTTAAAAAATTTATAAATACTGAGATTAACTCACAACACACTTTGTCGAAGTATTACTTAGCACTTCTGAAGATATATTGAGTCTTGGTTGAAGGAGGAAACCCTTCAACAATAAAAATCAATAAACAACAAGTAACTGGTTGAAATCTGGTCATGTAGACAACACATGTTCACTTCAAATATAATAAAACAGCAAAAGAGAAAGTGGAAGCAATAAAACCATACTGTTGTTCAATTAATCCCTCTTTTATTACTCATCATTCTGCAGCTACAAATCAAAATAGTGGCAGAATGTTCATTCCATGAACATTCTGCCACTATTTTAATTTTATTTTTTAAATATACATTTTATTTCGATAATTTTTACTCATTCAATTTTAATTTGTTTTGTTTGGATAATTAAAATATATAGATTTATTTGGTTAATTTAAGTCTGCCTGTGGACCACCTGTCCCATTGTTTCTCAACCTGTGAGACAGGTTGAGAAACACTGCTTAGGGTACTCTCACCTTATGTGACTGCTAATTCATAAGTAGTATAGAAATAGAAGACACGACACAACATAAATAAAAAAATGAATTTTAATTAGGAGAAGTATTTTGGAAAATTTTTTAGTGTATTTTAACTTTCTCTTTTAGGGGGGCCAGGGCTCCTTGGCCCCCTTCCTGTGTGTGCCACTGGTCTAATTTATCTAATATGTTGAACATTTTATTATGTTTTACCCAGTTAAAAGCCTTCTGAAAGTCTATGAAGCATATGTAAATGTTCCTATTTCTTTCAAGTGATCTTTTTATTAGTATTTTTAGTTCCAGGATAGCATTAACAGTTCCCATTCCTCTTCTGAAGCCTTTCTGTTGTTCACTCAATTCACCGTTTATGGCTCTTTCAATTTGTTTGTTAATGACGGTTAAAATAATTTTAGATGCATGGGATATTAAGCTCACAGTTCTGTAGTCCTCACAATTTTGTGCATTATGTTTCTTTAGAATTGGTATGCAGATAGATGTTGTAAAAATTTCAGGTAATTGTATTGTTTTATAGATGTCCTGAATAGATTCCACTAAATAGTTATTATTGCCAGTCAAAGATTTCAGCAGCTCAGCCAGAATATTATCACACCCAGGGGATTTATTATTAGGAAGATTCTTAATTACATGTTCTACCTCCTTTCTTGTGGGAAGAGTGGTATCTGTTGTTACGTTTAACTTAAGGTGTCGTGAATCATCTAACATGTTACCATTATCATCATCATAGAGATCTGATAAGTACTCCACCCATCTTCCATTTATCTTTTCCTTATCAATGAGTATGTTTCCATCTTTGTCCTTGATGTCATTAGACTGTGTATGTTTTGTTTTTCCATTAAGTTCTTTCACTTTCGCCTGTTTTAAAGAATGCATTAGGTGCATTAATCGAGGGATTGCTGTACTCGTAAAATGTTATACTAAACGAAAAGCAACCAATGAAAGGGACTGCAGCCGCCATAAACTGTAAACACAATTAATTTCCTCGAATTGTCAGTTTTTATGACTTACAAATCAATTTAAGGATTATTCCAAAAGAATATTGAAAATTATAATTGCCTAACATAATGTTTATAATTTTATCTTTTTCATTAAAATACGGGACATTAGGCTGTTCCTACAAGTACAATATGGGACAGTAAAATTCGATGTAAAATACGGGAAGTCTGGCAAGCCTACACATTCCTGATATCATCTCTAATACTCTCCTTTGCTTCCTCTCCAATGTATCTACATCACTTCAGAAACTCTAGCCTGGTCAGTTTTTTTAACATAATCCCGTTGATATGACATACAATTGGATATCTCATTATACCAAAGGGCATACACATACCTTTACATTTAATAACACTGAATAGACAATTATCTTTACAATCCCACAATTTCAGCTTATTCAAATCATCCCTGAAGTACATCAGTTGCATTCCTCATTAGTCTATTTTTCCATCATTAGCAAATAGCTGTATGACTCCTGTTGAATTCTTTCAAACATCAGGTAAAGACTGAATAACAATGGATCGAGGACTGATTCCTGAGGTACACCAGTGGTTATCTTAAATCTTGCAGACTTGCATCATACATACACCACTTTCTGATACCAGTCAGCTATTCTCTAATCCAAACTAGAAATTGATAATCCAACTTATGCAACAGTCTTCCATTCTGATTCCTGTCAAAAGCTTCAACAAAAAAAAAAAAAAAAAAAGGTACATTCCCCCCCCCCCCTTGTCTAGCTTGACAGTGGCAATTGTTATAAAACGTGAGCGAGTCTCAAACATGACCTTACCCATGCTATTCATTGCAAAGTATAGATTCTCTGCCAACTCATTTTTGTATGAGAGCTCTCAATAACTTATGCTAAAAAAATAAAATTTTCACCACCACTTCAGACATAGTAATAACTCAATAGCTAGATACTTCACACCACCCTTTTGCACTGGGATTATCATACATTCTTGCCACTTCTGTGGAATCTTGTGCTGAGACTCAATTTATATAGCCAGGTCAAAGGAACAGCCAATTTGGCTGAACAATCTATTAGCATCCATGCTGATATTCATTCAGTCCCTATGGCTAAAATCATATTGCTTATGCAGAAGCTGTAGTACCTCCTCCTCCTTGCATACCTTTCTTCTTACAGTATAATTTTAAGCTCTATGTTACATATACCAGGTTGACAGCTTTTAGCAAAATGGGCACTCATTAGTTGAACAATCTCTTTTTCATCTGCCATCCACATACCATCTGCATTGACAAGAGTTATTCATTCACATTTATTCTTTCTTTTACTTGCGATGTGATGACAGAATTTTTTGGGGTTATCTTTAGTTTTCAAAGCCAGTTTCTTTTCATTTTCACATTTAACTTTCTTTACAATAGTTGTAACACTCTTCAATTTACAACTATTATAAGTTATAAAGTTAATACGATACACATCGATTTTGCTCTCATCCTGTTTATTCTTCAAACTCTAGGGATATGCTCCAATACTGCATCATGATGATACCCTTTTCATCTAGCAACTAATACCATTGAATCAAACCTAGTATTCTTTTTGGGTGGTCATAATTTCCTGCTTCAGCATGTAACCTTTTCTAAATGCAAAATCCATACACTTAACTACTCCCCAGATCAGTACAGCATGATGATTGGTCATCATGCTGTACTGAACATTCATGATGATTGGTCATCATGAATGTTCTGTCTTTTACAGAAATCCCCTCTGACACCTACAAGCAAATCTAATACTGAAGGTCAAACAGTATTAGACTGTCACGGAAGAGCTCATAAATTCAACTTCATTCTTTTCATGAAATTTCTCTACTATTCAATCAAGAATGTTCAGATAATTGAAGTCATCTATGATGATTGTTTAGTACCTATTAGGTTTATTTGGCAATGGTAATTTAGTTTATAATAGTAATTTGTTTATTTGGTAATTGAGTATGATGATATTCCTGGTCATACTATATTAACTGGCTAAAATATTAGATGGTCATTAATAAATTTAAGTTTCTCCAATATTTTTGATAATTGCTGTTGCTATTATTATTATTAACCAATCATATTATTATTATTGGTTAACCTTCCCCATAAAAAAAAAAAAACCTTACAAAGAAGAAGAATACAAGGATTTCATACCACAATTGTTAGAATGTCAGTTATTTGAAAAAAGAAAAGTTATACAAATTGTAAAGATGCTGTACTTTCAGGAAAGAATGAAGTTACATCCGTGATCCCATAAGGGAATAAATAACATTTTTGGCTAAACTTTTGAACAAGACACAAGCGAGTGTACAGTAAAGCATGCACTGTGGCAATAGAACTTTCAGGGGAACCTCCCTTCGCACGTGTCTTCAGCAGTTCCTCTGTTGATTTTGTGTTTGAGTATGAGTTTGAGAACCCGTTATTTAATTATCATTAAATATTTCATGATGTTTTGTGCAACATGGCCTCTACACACATAATCAAAAAACCTACTGAAGAATCACAGAAAAAGAGGCGACAATTGATCTTGAAATGAAGTTGCAAATTATAAAGCAACATGAAGATGGTAAGCCCGTCAATGTGATCGCATATGACTTCAGATGGTCTCATTCTAAAGTGATGACCATTCTGAAAAATAAGGATAAAATCGTATGAAAGGATCTACTTCCATTAAATCGACGATAGTGACAAAGCAACTACAAGGTTCTATCGGTGATATGAAAAAGCTACTTGTATCATGGATAGAGGACATGAAGCAAAAGCGCATACCCCTTATCACTGTAACCATAACCGCTAAGTCTCTTCAACATGTTAGAGGAGAATGCAGAACCCGATTATGACCGCGAATTGAACGCTTCTTCCGGTTTGAAAATATATGAGAATCTTCAAGTGCTGAGAAGGCTGCCAAGGAGTTTCTGGAAAAATTGGATAAAATTATTACGGAGAAAAATTATTTGCCAAATATTTAATATGGATGAGACGTCATTGTTTCAGGAAAAAAAAAAAATGCCCAAGCAGACATTATTATTATTACGAGCAACTCCAAGGAGTCCTTAGACTCATCGAGGGAGGCCCTAAACATCATGTCAAGAACAACTATTCAATATCCACACAGTATCTAGCATACTTCGCCTTGAACTCATTCACAGTCATGGCACCCACAACACTCTGGCAGCTTATTCCACTCATTCACCACTCTAAAAGTAAAAAACCTAGTTCTAACACTCTTGCCCAGTTTCCATGGATGGCCCCTAGTCCTCCCACCACCAGTCCTGTTCTCAAAAATATCCACTGAATTAATCTTATAGAAACCCTTCAGTAATTTGAATGTCTCAATCATATCAATTCTTTTCTGCAGCCCACAAATCTTCAACCTGTTCTCATAAGGTTCATTCCATAGACCTGCTATCACTTTGGTCACTCGTCTCTGGATCTTCTCCACCTCCTCCCCATTTGTGGACATTCATCCACAAAAAGCTAAAATCTATACTTAGTTTCATAGCTCTTAATGCCAATATTACGATTCTGTTACGGGTAATGTGGCTGGATATAAACTGAAACTATTTATGATATGGCACAGTGAGAATCCACGAATCTTCAAAAACATTAGGAAGCACATTCCAGTTCATTATTGGAGCAATAAGAAGTGGATGACTCAAAAATTGTTTGAGGGTGCCTTAATCAACTGTTATGTGAGTGGAATAAAAAGCTATTGTGTGAAAGAAAATGTATAATTTAAAATTTTATTAATTCTAGATAATGCTCCAGGTCATCTGTCTTATAGCAGTGATCTTCACCAAGTTCGAGGTCATGTTTCTCCCTCCAAACACTATTTCAGTGATCCAACCGGTGGATCAGGGAGTTCTTGCAGTGCTTAAAGCTTATTATTTATGGAGCACTTTTTCAGAAGCCGTTTCTGCTACTGAAGGAAATGACCAAACTCTCATGCAATTCTGAAAAACATTCAATATTTATCATGCTATTAAAACTATTGCTGCAGCTTGGGACAAAGTGACCTCTCAATGTATGAGTGGCATATGGAAAAAGACATTAAAATGATTTGTGCATGATTTTGGAAGTTTGTAATATTATGCCTAGCAAACAATCTGAATCTTGAAGTGAATGATGACGACATAATTCAACTCATAGAAAGTCCCCGGGAAGAGTTGCGCCCTGAATAATGGTTGAACTGGAGGAACAACTGTTGCAGAAGAGGAAAAATGAGAAAAGGAAGAGGGAAAAGAGAAACAGGAAGAGGTAGTTAAACAATTTATAGTGAAGGATCTTGCAGAAATGTTCTTTGCAGTTATTTATTTTTATTTAGCATTTGGCTAAGAAGAATATGCATATGCTACCACACACACACACACACACACAAAAAAAAAAAAAAACATAGGAGACAACAAAATGCATAAAAGAATACAATAGTGTGAAATGACACTATAGTCATATATATACATATAAAAATATACAAATAAGCAGAAAATTAAAATTTAATGTCTAAGTTCGACAGCCAGTCAACAGCATCAGTGGAAACCGTTATAAAGTCAGATACTGGTCCCATGAAGGCTCTGTGAGGACAGTCAAATGTGATATGTTGTATAGTCACAAGATGAGTTTGGTCTTATTCCCGAAGTAAATAAGGAAGCGCTGCACCTACCAAGGTTGGCGCAAACCCTATTTAGGGAGGTCCATATTTTTTGAGGTAGATCGAATCCTGATGGAACAGCTGTTTGGGTTAAAGATAGTCTGCCAGATTACAGGGGCTTTGGCAGTCCATTCCGTATGCTATGCTATTGTTGTATCATAGCCCTCAGTGACAAGTTGTTGTGCCGTTATAATAGGCGGGTGTCTTGACTTAACCACGACATCAATATGGATAAAATACATCACTCCTCTACACTTCATATTCATCATATATTTCAATGTAATATCAATGGTATTACAATTTTAATATGCACTTGCATCCATGGTAACCTGGACGTATATATATACGTCTTGGCCGGTTGGGTGTTTAAGCCTATGGGATGTAAAGCTGTCAATGTCAGAGTGTATAGGAAGCAGTGGGTTCTGGTAAATTTTGTTATATTCATGAATCAGGTTGACTTGGCTTCGTAATTGAGGTGGTTGTATGTGGCTTAGAACTGGTAGCCAATATGTAGTAGTCTTTGTTGTTCCAGAAATGATACGAATTGTCTGATTCAACACAGTATCAATTAATTTAATGTGTGCACTGTTCAGCCAGACAACTGAGCAGTATTCAGCAGTTGAGCAGAAGAGGCCCAGATGTTCTTAATGTGGGTGCACAAGACCCCCAGGTTGTTCCAGCAAGTTTATGCAGTATGTTATTTCTAGTTCTCAGTTTGGCAGCAATATTGGAGAGATGTCTATTAAAGGAGAGGGTTCTGTCCAGATACTTTAGATTAAAATTGTGCGGCAGTATGTTCTCATTTAGTGGCACTTTTAAGATATCTGGTGCCATGCTATGGTTCAAATGGAAACAGCATGTTTCAGTCTTGGCAATGCTAGGAATAAGATGCCACTTCTCAAAGAAGTGGTTTAGCTCCTCTAGGTCGCTACTTAGTATGTGCTCTATAGTACAGAAGTTCTGGTGTTGGAATGTGATGCATAAATCATCAGCATATGCAAATTTTCTAGATGTTGGTCCTTGGAAGGTCAGAAATATACAAAATTGAAAAGAAGAGGGGCCAGAACTGACCCTTATGGGAGTTATTATTATTTATTACTGGCAACTCCAGGGAGTCTTTAGACTCATCGAGGGAGGCCCCAAATCATATTCATACAGTATCTATCATACCTTGCCTTAAACTCATTCACTGTCACAGCATCCACCACAGACTCTGGCAGCCCATTCCACTTATTCACCACTCTAAAAGTAAAGAACCCAGCTCTGACACTCTTGCTAACCACACTTTTGCCCAGTTTCCATGGATGTCCCCTAGTCCTCCCACAACCAGCCCTGTTCTCAAAGGTATCTTCTGAATTAATTTTATAGAAACCCTTCAGTAATTTGAATGTCTCAATCATATCTACCCTCCTCTGCCTATCAACCAATTTTTGCAACCCACAAATCCTCAACCTGTTCTCATAAGGTTCATTCCACAGACCTGCTATCATCTTGGTCACTCGCCTCTGGATCCTCTCCACCTCCTCCCCATCAAGAAGAAACCCTGGCGCCCAGATCTGGGCACAGTAGTCAAGATGGGATCTTATCAAGGCTCAATACAGAGGAACAATAACCTGCTTGTCAACGTATTCTTCGGCAACCAAGTGATTTGATGAGCTGATTTGGCCACTTTTGCAATGTGCACCCTAAACTTCAACTCCTTATCCACCACACTCCTAAATCTCGTGCCTCATCAATTTCCTGGAGTAGAGTTCCACCAATGTAGTAAACTGCTGCTAATCTTTTCACCCCAAAATGTATAACCTTACATTTTGCCACATTAAATTGACATCCATTCTCCTTAGCCCAGACCTCCAATCTATCCAAATCATCTTGCAAAATTTTAACGTCATCTGCATTCACTATTGCCCTATCCAACTTTGCATCATCTGCAAACAAATGAACTGTTCCTCTCAGATCCTTTCCTATATCATTAATGAACAAATTAAACAGCAGTGGTCCAAGAACAGATCCTTGTGGCACACCACTAGTCACAGGCCGTCTTGTGGACTCTACTCCTGAATAAACCACTCTCTGATATCTGTCCGTCAACCACCCTCCTATCCATCTCACCAACCCTATATCCATCCCCATATGCTGCAATTTACTGATTAGAATTCCATGTGGTATCCTGTCAAAGGCCTTAGCAAGGTCCAGTAGAATCACTGTAAACCCATTGCCACATTGTTCATTGTTAAGTGTTCTTGACTTGCCCATATCATCATCTAGAACTACCTGTATTGTTTTATTAGATAGAATAGTGTTGATCAGATGTAGTAGCACACTCAGGATTTAATCTTGGGGGGGGGGGGGGAGTTGAGTAGACGATTTGAGAATACACACTACGCATCACAACATACAACCAATGACTGAGCATCTGCCGTGATTGCTAATTCATAAGTAGTCTAGAAATAGAAGACACGATACAACATAAATAAAAAAAAAAAAAAAGAATTTTAATTAGGAAAATATTTTTGGAAAATTTTCTAGTGTTTTTTTCCTTTTTCTTTGGCAGGGGCCATGGCCCCTTTACCCCCCCCTGTGGGTGCACCACTGGTTGCTAGTAATAGAGCAGATGTGGTAGCCTTTCTTGAAGTATAGGATATATCGATGAAAGGCTGCATGCTCTGTTGAAGCAACTGTACTGGAAGAAGTGAGTGAGGCAAGGGATCTTGCGGTGATGATTAATAGAAACCTGAAATTCAGGGGACATATTGTAAAGGTGGTAAAAGTATCCCAGAGGATTGCTGCAATACTGAGAATGATGCTGAACAGCAGAGATAAAAGAATTATCATTCCATTGTATAAAACATTGATCAGCATCCCTGGACCACACGTGGACCATTGTGCTCAAATTTGGTCCCCCAGGATTTGAAGGGGATAAATTAACCTTGGGTAGAGTGCAGAGGCAGATAACAAAGATGATATCAGGAGTGCATAATGTCAGTTATGGATATAGACTAAGAGAATGCAGACTGCAAAGTTTAGTAGATAGAAGAATGAGAGATGATATGATCAAGACATTTAACCTGTTGAGAGGTAATTACAGGGTTGACACTTGGGAGTTCTTTTGGTTGATGGAACAGGGAGAAAGAGCGAGGACAGGGGCCATCCCTGGAAGTTGTGAGCAAGTGTGGTGAGAGCATAAACACTGAATGAGTTCAAGTATTGTATGAAAGACTGTGTTTTCTAGGGTGGTCTCCCAGAATGAGTCATGACTTATTGTGGGAGACGCTAATGGTTTGAATTTCATCATAGTTTTGTCACTTCACATTAAGTGATAAATATTATTCAGCAATGTGAGAACTCAAACTCTGTTTATATATTATAGCAGCTTGAAAACTACTATAGCTTTCTACATTTGTATTTAGTGCACAGCGAAGTTTGGTAAAATTATCAGAAAAATAAAATCATGTTTTACAAACATATAATCATGTTTAATTTAATCATTTCAAATAATTTTTTTTTCATACATGTTAAACATAACAATCATATAATGCTTCACTGCTTAATTTCTTGTCCTATAACTTGTTTTTGCAACATGTGTGCTTTTTCTTTTAGTCCATCAGCAATTCTCAAATGTTCTGATAGTGATTCATCTAATTTTTCTTCAGATGATTTGTGCTGATTGATTTTCAGACGTAAAAGTGTGATATGGTCTTCTAGGCTTTCTACTTTTGCAGTTAAAGAAGCAATGGACATATCTTCCTGAATATCTTCAATTTCACATAAGAGACGATCTCTAAGAATGTGGAAATTAATACAGATAAATATCTTAAACTGAAATTCAGATTTATTTATTCAATCATTTTTTTTAAATTTATGAACTGATACGGTAAAATCATCGGTGACCAAATTTTGTTACAGTCGACTCTCACTACATCAACATCATTATAGTAAAGACACTCACTATAAAAAACTAGTAGAAAGGCCATCTCCTAAGTGTCATAACATACCAAACCAGTCACCACAAGAAATAATTTTTTGGTTCTTACACATTTAGCATCTTCATAATTGAATTCCGAAGTGCAAAACCTTTCATTTAGATACACTATAGTCCATACTTAATAATTTTTCTTACTTCTCTATTGTTATTCTATTTCAAGTCTATTAAAGGTTGCACTTCATTCTTGTAGATAAACTTATATGTTGGTTATACATAGCTTTTAATTTTTTTTAAGAAATGAATGTATAACTAGAATATTAATTAAAAACTTTAATCAATACCTTCTTGTATTTCGGCAATGTTACACTGCCATCTTCAGGGATCACAAAACAATGATATGTGCATGCAGACACTAACACTAAGCAAATGTGGCTGAAGAAAGGCAACTGTAGTCAGTTCTAGAGTTCTAAAGGTGCTCCTAGTAGGTAAATTGGGTTGTGTTGGCTGTTGAACTGATGTTCTTAGAATGCAAGCTTCTCAAATTTGGGGTAGTTGCACTTACATTTGTTGAGGTTTGGGAAATTTTTAAGAGCTGAGGTTGATTCAAGGAAAATCTTTCATATTTGTACTTGCTACATTGTAATAAAGTGGCCTTCTTCCAGTGTATTCTGTGGTGGGTGTCCAATGCATGGTCAGCAAGTCCTGAGTGGCTGTATTGGTGAAATCCATTGCACGCAAGGCCCATCAATATGACAAGTTAAATCTGAAGATTTCAAAACAACTAAATCGATCAGCCTTTCTAAAATACTGTCATGGTAATAAAATAATCCCGAACTGTGTAAACCTAAAACACCGATTCAAATTAATGAAGGCTCTTCACATATACTGGTGCACTAGCTCTGCCTTTCTACTTGAACAGATTGCTGGCACCTGCATTCTCTTGGCCGACACTAATGAGGTTATTCGTGCACTAGAGGAAGAGCTTGCTGCTACACTGAACGTTGACCTCTGAACGAACCTTTCCAACATCTTGAATGCTTCAGCAGAAAAAGCATTCAAAAGAATATAATGTCAGTACACTGAAAAATTTGATAGTTTTCCAGCTTCCAAACCTCAACTACCTCTCAACACTATAGTAAACCAGTCATCCTTTACCCTTAAGCCTGAAGCAATCAGCACACGGCCACAACTTTGCCATAGCACCAAAAAAGATCCCAGCAGAAGAAATTATGATACAGGTAGAATGAGATATCGGCAACATGGCCAACCATATCGCCAACAATATCAGACTGGATGTAGCCAATGTTGTTACACAAGCCAAACCACCAAAAAGCAACCTATCACAAGAAGAATTCAAAACTCTGCAAGAAATGAAAAACAACACTAAAATAATATTACTAAAGTGGATAAGGGAAATGCCACTGTGGTTCTAAGCCAAACAGACAACACAGGTAAGCTTGCCTCTTTACTGTTAGATCAGTCTACCTACACAAACCCCCAAGACAACACTCCATAGGCTCCTTAAGAAGATTACCTCTTGGCCTATGGAAGTGACTAACAGACTAAAACCTTTTCACTCTAGACCCCCCACCTGAATATATGTACTACCAAAAATTCATAAGCAGAATGTACCACTATGCCCCATTGTGGATGGCACTGATTCCCCCACATACAAATTAGCCAAAGATTTAGCCAAAGTGCTTACACAATATACTGGCAACACACTTTCACACATAAAAAACTCAGCCCACTTTAAAGCCAGTATAGAAAACCTCTCACTCCAAAACACTGGCATAATGGCAACACAGACAGAATGCTGGCACCCCAAGTACAGAAATCCTGAGACAGATCAAACGATGGTAGTTAGCTTAGTAAGCCTTTGTGCCAGACCCGGTCAAAAGATTTGGAGATAACAACCACTTGAATTTCACCGCACTTCTCCATGGCATTTGTCCAGAAATAGGTGACATATGTGAGCAGATCTCTTGTTGATCGGCAGTAATGGAATCCCTACTGGTAGTTGTTTATTAGATGGGTGACTTCAAGGTAGTGTAGCAGTTAGGAAATAATTTTTTCCGTTAATTTAGACAGGACTGAGGTGAGTGAGATAGGGAAGTAGTTAAAGTAAGTAGTTAAACAGAATGATTTGTTATCCTCCTTCAGAATGGGTTGAAAACAGGCCAATTTCCAGGCTGTTGGATAAATACCAGTGGAATAATGGAGTATATACAGGCAACATAGAATAGGAGTCAGGTGCACAAACTTTCAGGACATCTGGAGGAATGCCATCAGGGCCAAGAGACTGTTTTGTGTCTAACTTGGACAGTATTTTACTGATCTCATTCTGGCAAAAGGATATTAGGGGCATTGTATGTTAGGCATCTGGAATGGTCGGAGGCATTTACCATTATCAATTATGGTCGGGGAAGTGAAGTGTAAAGCCAGGACATTGGCTTTTTCTGAGTATGATCATGCAATAGAGCCATCTCGCTATGATTGGGGTGGGAAAAGTGTTGGGCAAAAGTTACAACAAAGTTACAACCAATTGTATTGGTGAGAGACCAAAAGGCCTGGCAGCCATTTGGACAGGCTGCTAGTTTCCTGCTTTTGGCTCTTTCGAACTCTGTTTTGAAAGCACTGATAGTTTTCTTGCATCTACTGTATTAACTCGCCCTCACATATATCATGCACCACTGATTTTACTTCATGAAAAAAGAAATTAAAAAGTTTTGCATATAGATCACACATGAAAAAAAGTTTAAAACTTGAAGAAAAAATAGTGAATGTTGTTACAGCAGTTTCGGATATTTTGGAATTTGGGTGAAGAGAATCAACATTTCACCTCAACAACTGTTTGGCTTGCCTTTATTGTTGAGTTGTGTGATCTTTTGTTAATACAGCACCAATCATATGCACAGAGATGGAAGCAACCATTAGAAGAAATGTGGAAGCAAGGGCATTGACTTCTTCTTGATATACTGGATTACGCAGGGTTGGATTAAGATTAAGAGACCAACATTAGAACTGTTGTGCAACTGGATTTTGATAGCTTGGGACATGATTTGGGACTTTTTTGGTGTCGAGGCTAGCTGGTGAACGGTCGTGCTATCGGAGAGCTCCTGAGAGATTTGTGTTTTTTGTTGATTTATTGGTGTTTTGGATTCAATTTAATGGACTTAAGTGTGTTTAATTTTGGTATATTATTAGAGCTTTATTAACGTGGTTAATGTACTAAAGTGTTTTATAACATAATCTATGTCGGAAGTCGCCGCTAGATGAATTCGTAATGAGTAGTGTTCGTGCAAGCTCCAGATAATGTAAGTATCATTTTCAGTTATCGATACAAATTACTTAATATTGTGTAGTTTTGTTTTGTTTGCCTTGCGTATTTTAGTGCGTCTATTTTTGGTGTGTTATAACGTTTAATTTGACAAAACACGTTACAGATAAATATGGCACCTGTGCGTAGGAAAATGCGGCCAGTAATGAAGGTTCGCCATCGTTATCAAAGAAAGGTAGCATAAAAGAAATGAGTCAGTGTACTAGCTGTGAAATGTACGCTTTGCGGAGTGCGGTCGGAGTGTGGTTAGATGATGATAAAGGATTGAATGTGTGTAGAAAATGTAGGGAGAATGCGGAATTGAAGTGTATTTCGGATCGTGAGTGTGATATTTTTGTCAACCTTCAAAATGAAGGAAATAGGGATATGACAAGAAACGGCAAGGTTGTACATGAAAATTGTGAGAGTGTGAATGATAGCATAAATGGTTTCTCAGAAAACAAAAAAGATGAGATAGATGCATTGAGTGAGATTGCGTTGTTGAATAGTGCGATAGAAAGAGCAAAACAGCAGCTAGAGTGCATGAACAAAAGTAGACTGAATGAACCAACCAATAATAAAAGGTATGACAGGAAAAATAGACGTATGAATGTGAACATGAACAAAATGAAGGATAGAGTGCTGTATGGAGACTCGTTAGTACGAGGTGTGTTAGTAGAGGATTTGACAAAATCGTACCAACCTGGTGCGACCATAAAGGACGTAACTGCGTCTATTAGAGAGCAAAAGGAAAGGGTGAAAGAAATGATTGTTGTGGCAGGTACGAATGATTTGAAAGGAGATAAAATGGAAATGATAGAAGACCTGAATGAATTGTTTGAGGTAGCAAAAGAAAAGAGTGAGAGAGTTAGAATGATTAGTCTTTTGCCACGGTATGACAGTGAAATGTTTAAAAGGAGGGCTATAATTGCAAATGACTTTATGCGTGGGTTATGTATGACGAGTGGTGTGGAATTTGTGGATGTGTGGAGTGAGTTTGATGGGCGAAAGGATCTATATAAGATGGATGGCTTGCATTTGAATGGTTACGGTGTAAGAAGACTTGAGAAAGTGTTGCTGAATGTAGTGGATGTGCAAATTCAGGGAAACTAGATTTGTTAGGGGGGGAGGGTAGCGATACAGTCCTTATGGAGGCAGTTGAATATAAGAATGAATATAATATGCCAGAGCAAATAAGGACAACAAATCAGAGTGGGATAGTTAATATAAGGCATCAAGGTAGGGTTGGGGCTAATAGGGGTCTTAAATTCATGTACACTAATACTAGGAGTATTAGGAACAAGAAGGAAGAGTTTTTGGCCATGGTTGGCACTTCCAGACCACAGGTTATAGGTATTAGTGAAACATGGCTGACTGTAGATGATATAACTAGTGGGATTGAATGTGATGGGTATAGTGTGTTCAGGAATGACAGAGAGAATAAAATGGGGGGAGGAGTATTGTTGATGATAGCTGATGAGCTCCAGCCAAGGAGAATAGAAGTTGAATTGCAGGATAGAGAAAAGAGCACATTTGAGGCCATTTGGTGCGAGATTGTGGCTAGCAGAACTAAATATACAATTGGGTGCTGCTATAGACCAGGTGATGGAAAAGATGGTGGTGACAGTATGCACAAGCAAATAGAAGAAATGGGTGGAAGGAGGGTGATTATTATGGGAGATTTCAACTATGGTCGCATTGATTGGAGTGAGGAGAGGACACACGGGAGGAAGGAACTGGATTTTATGCGGTTATTAAGGGATAACTATCTGCGACAGCATGTAATGGAAAATACTAGGGGTCAGAGAGTGCTTGACCTAGTAATTACATCTGAGGATTTGGCTGTAACAAATATGACCACATTGCCACCAATCGGTGAGAGTGATCATAGGGTCTTAACTTGGGAGGTGGCTAAAGGTGTAGAATTTTCAATTAAGACAGGGTACATGTGGAATTATCGGGCGGGAAAGTATGACAAGCTTAGGAGTTTGATTGGTTCAGTGCCATGGCATGTACAACTGCAAGGACTAGAAGTTGATAGAGCATGGGAGGTAGTTAAGAAGTGCTTGCATGAAGCAATGGCCGACTGTATACCTAGAGTCCGAATAATAAATCAAATAGGGGTTAAATGGATGAATAACACCATTAAGCTTGAGCTGCAAAAAAAGAAACAACTATGGAGGGAATTTAAGGAGAAGGGTGACCGGCAGGCACATGAACGGTATAAAGCGCAGGCCAGAAGTGTGACGAGTGTGGTAAGAAAAGCAAAAAAGGATTATGAAAGAACATTGGCCATGCAGGCTAAAGAGAATCCTAAACAGTTTTTTAGATATGTAGCAAGTAAAAGAAAAAATGTACATGGCAGATTGATTTTAAAGAATGCCGATGGTAGGGAGGTAACTGAATCAGTTGAGATAGTTGAGTTACTGAGTGAGCACTTTGCAAAAGTATATCATCCAGGTGGTGACATTGCAGAAACGAATAAACCAGTAGATTATACGGGAATTGTGGTTAATGAAGTGGAGGTGAGTAGTCTATTGCATAACCTCAATGTCAATACATCTGTGGGATTGGATGGTATACCAGCTCGTGTTGTACGAGAAGCAGCTAAAGAATTGTCAGTACCCTTGACCATTTTGTTTAATTTGAGTCTTGGATCTGGGTTAGTCCCGAGCGGGTGGAAAGAGGGGAAAATAGTTCCACTGCATAAAGGTGGTTCCAAGACTGCTGTTGTAAATTACTGACCGATTAGCATATCAGGAATCATTGTCAAGGTCTTAGAGAAAATAGTCAAGAGGAAAATACAAGATTGGATAGAAGAAAATGGGATACTGTATCGGGGACAGCATGGTTTTGTGAAGGGTAGGTCATGCCTCAGTAACTTGCTCACGTATTATAACACAGTGACGGCTGAACTGGATAAGGGTAATGGGTTTACGGTGATTCTACTGGACCTTGCCAAGGCCTTTGACAGGATTCCACATGGAATTCTAATCAGTAAATTGCAGCATATGGGAATGGACATAGGGTTGGTGAGATGGATAGGAAGGTGGTTGACGGAGAGATATCAGAGAGTGGTTTACTCGGGAGTAGAGTCCACAAGACGACCTGTGACTAGTGGTGTGCCACAAGGATCTGTTCTTGGACCACTGCTGTTTAATTTGTTCATAAATGATATAGGAAATGATCTGAGAGGAACAGTTCATTTGTTTGCGGATGATGCGAAGTTGGGTAGGGCAATAGTGAATGCAGATGACGTCAAAATTTTGCAGGATGATTTGGATAGATTGGAGGTCTGGGATAAGGAGAATGGATGTCAGTTTAATGTGGCAAAATGTAAGGTTATGCATTTTGGGGTGAAAAGATTGGCGGCAGTTTACTGCATTGGTGGAACCCTGCTCCAGGAAATTGATGAGGCACGAGATTTAGGAGTGTTGGTGGATAAGGAATTGAAATTTAGGGGACACATTGCAAAAGTGACCAAAACAGCTCATCAAATCACTTGGTTGCTGAAGAATACGTTGACAAGCAGAGACAAGCAGGTTATTGTTCCTCTCTATCGAGCCTTGATAAGACCCCATCTTGACTACTGTGCTCAGATTTGGTCACCTAGGTTTCTTCTTGATGGGGAGGAGGTGGAGAGGACCCAGAGGCGAGTGACCAAGATGATAGCAGGTCTGTGGAATGAACCGTATGAGAACAGGTTGAGGATTTGTGGGTTGCAAAAATTGGTTGATAGGCGGAGGAGGGGAGATATGATTGAGACATTCAAATTACTGAAGGGTTTCTATAAAATTAATTCAGAAGATATTTTTGAGAACAGGGCTGGTTGTGGGAGGACTAGGGGACATCCATGGAAACTGGGCAAAAGTGTGGTTAGTAAAGGTGTTAGAGCTGGGTTCTTTACTTTTAGAGTAGTGAATGAGTGGAATGCGCTCCCTGAGTCTGTAGTGGATGCTGTGACAGTGAATGAGTTTAAGGCGAGGTATGATAGATACTGTATGAATGTCAGATAGTTGTAATGAATATGATTGGGGCCTCCCTTGATGAGTCTAATGACTCCCTGGAGTTGCCCATAATAATAATAATAATAATAATGATTTCACCAGAAATAATTGATTTAATTACAGAAGTGTTGTCGCTAAAAGTTCACACATATCGCGTGATAAAGGTGAGTGGCTGATTGCTTGAATAACTTGAAAATTAAACATTTAAAAGCATTCTTTTTATAAATAATGTGAGCAATTATAAATTGTAATGAATACTGAGGATTTAACTATAAACATCAATTTAGTTTTTTTTCCTGAAAAACGTTAGTTTCTGAAAATCCTTGCCTATATCTCACAAAACGATTTTTTAACTTTAATTTTGGAGAAAAAAGTATGAGTTATATTCAAGTATAGTTCGCCCACCGTTTGTAGTCCCTGCTTTGCGTCTTTCCAAGAATAGTCGATTCATGCTGAAGGGAAGAAAGAAATGAAGGACATCCAAATTGGTCGCCAACACGCGAAATCACGTGCGTTATAGGTAAAATTTTCCAGCTGTTATACAAGCAACATAGTTAACTACAATAATCATAAAAGAGAAGTTAATTTTACGAGCGGTAATAATAAACAACTCATCCCACAATACGGACTGATTACCCTATTATCGGAATGGATTCTCCTTTTTCTGAGGTGCGCAGAAGTGTCGAAGGATCTCTAATCAGTGGGCGAACTATAAATACAATATATTTCAGGCTTAAGTATAAGCTCTAAAGCAGGATGGAGTTCTTGATGTGAGCCAGTTATGGTATATTTGATTTTTCATTTGTATAGCCTTGGCACATCTTTTGGAGAACCAGGGTTTAGTTAGGGAATGTGGCAGTTCAGAGTAGTGTGGGGAATGTATGTTTCCATGCAGATGAGGATTACTTTGGTGATAAGTTCGGTGCATGTTTGGCTTGCAAGGCTGGAAGCAATAATCTGACCATTGGAATGAGGCATAGAAGTCATGGAGGCTGTTATAATGGCACTATTATAATGACAGACTACTCTTGTATGGGAGTGGTTGTGTAAGCATTGTTGCATGGGGAAAGAGATGAGCACTAGACTGTGGTCAAAATTACACTACATTCCCTGTGTATTTGGAAGGTTCATTGGTGAGGAAATCTAGGGAGCTTGGGGAGTGGTTTGAATTATCTGGTATTCTGGTTTGCATGTGAGCAAGTTGTGCAAGGTCGTTGGTGACGGCAAATGTTTCACCTTCTCTAGCTACAAGATCTGTGCAACTGGAGGAGGAAAGCCATTGTTGTAGTGGACATTAAAATCTCCTAGGAAGATGATTTCACTGTTAGGAAAGTGGGACTGGAGAAAATCAATTTTTAAGTAGAGGAAATTAACGAGCTCAGAGTGGTTGATGGCATTAGTGGGAAGTAATAGAGATAGCAAATGGATTTAAATAAGTGGGGGAGGGATATTTTCAACCAAAGAAGATCGAAGTTAGGCGATTATAGGTTGGGTGCTCTCTGGCAAGGTATGTGCAGATGCCACCCTTGAGTCGAAAGGAATTAAACAGCATGTAGTTTGGAAGGTTGTAGAAGAATAGTGCTGGGGGAGGTGAGATTTAAATTTCTGCCAAAAAGAGTAGGTAGGGTTTAGTAGACTGAAGATGGTAGTAGCAGACACTATTAAGTTTGGAGTTGAGACCATGGATGTTGGTGAAGTGGATATGCAAGGTTCTGTGAGGCATATATTTGATCTCAAAGGTCTTGCAAATATCCTATGCAGTGCTTGCATGCTGGTCTCCATGGTGACTACTAGTAGCAACACTTGGTTTTTGCACTAATTTATTATTAGTATTATGATTCAGGCTTCCATGAAGTCAAAAGACTCATCGTGGGAGGTCATTCCAAGAAAACACAAAGTCTATCATACCACTCCTTGAACTCATTGCTCTCACCACTATATCAGGCAATGCATTCCACTGTTCAACCACCCTCCATGCAAAGACACCACTCCTCACTTTCTTGTTCACAGCTTCTTTGTGTAACTTCTAGGGATGGTCCCTTGTCCTCTTGTAGTCTATGATCAAATTGTTTTCTCCATTTTGGCATTTTTCTTCTAGTTGTTTTCGAAGATGACTACTTTATTCTTTCTGGGCAAATTTTAGGCAAATGACATCGTGCATACATGCTCGATTGGGGGCAAGTGTCCTTAAACTTGTTGATCGGTGTGATTAATTTAAATTCATTTGTTAGCATATCAGTTGTCACTTTTACAGGGTGTGAAAAGTTTGTTGTGTCCTTTTTTTTTTATATAGATCTGAAGCAATGGCACGTGACGATATTTTTGGAATCAAAATTGCATTCTTCTTCTGCTAATTTGATGTCTTCTTTTAGTGATTTTCCATCGGAAAGTTCAAAATAACAATGTTGGATTTTTTGATTTTGGCCTCCATCTAGTCATGCACTGTTCATTGCGATTAGGCTGTGGAATTCATTTGCAGGCAAGGGTGAACTTCCATTGCAGCAATGATTGTCAATTAGTTAAAGCTTAATCTCCAGTGTTTGTATTTTGAAGGAAAAAGTTTCACTCAAGGTATTGAGGTGTAGCTCAAGGTTTTTGACTCGTTTGCTTAAGTCCAGGAGCTGTTTAATACAGTGAACAGAAGAAGGGATGGTTAAGGTTGATAAATAAGAGCTTAATCAGCTTGTGCACTGATTCATCTATTTTTGCACAGGAAGCATCTAGCTAGTGGCAACAGAATTCATTCAATATACCTTTTTTTTTTTTTTTTTTTTTAATCAGTGACATCAGTTTTATAGCTGTGGTATTTTGTGGGTTTGTCTGTAATCAACGGCACTGCACTGGCAAGACACTAGGTGCTCTTCCATCATTGGCTTTTGTTGCCAGCATCTTTGCTTTGCACGTCATGTTTTATGCACAGTGGGTGCTTAAATGTGACTGATTTTTAATCATATCATGAAATCAGAAAGATAACTGATTTGATGCACTATAAGTACTTACAGGATGTGCAGAAGTAATCAGCTCCTTGGTACCTGCTGTTAAGATTTACTTTGAATGATTAATTTGAATGAAAAAACTTACAATAATGATAAAATGGGGGAGCACAAGTTTGGACTAGTTTATTCACATATGCCACCTGGTGTACTAGGATTATGGTAAGATAATGTCATTGTATGAAAATGGTAGATTGGTAACTGAAGAAAAAAAAAAGTTGGGGTATTCAGCAAAAATTCATCATGTATTTCATTCTCATCAGTGTGACGTCATGAGAAGCACATGTGGAGAGGTGCTGCTGGTAAGTGAGCAATAAGTACATGCAGAAAATCAAACTTGATGTGAAGAACGCAACAGGACCTGTTGATGAAACACTGTATGTGGTAAGGGACTGTTCAAGAGAGAGTTAACAGCAGTTTAGCATTTCTGTTAAACAAGAGTGTTGCAACAGCACAAATCCCAAAACAGTGGAAGGATGGTAAAATTTTTTGAATTCACAAAAGAGGCTACAAATAATAGACCAATCTGCAGTTGTGGTTAAGTGTTGGAGAGCTGGTGAGAACTCAGATGGAGGAGTTGATAACAGCAGTATTTTCTGCAGGTCAGCATGAGTCTATTAAAGAGAAGTCATGTTTTATCAGTTTACTTATGTAATACAGGGGCAGTAAAGCAAAAGATATTTGAAGAAATAAATATCCTTGATGTCAATAAGGTGATAGGATTTGATGATATATTACTATGCTTCTTATAAGGGAATATTCTAGGGCAGGGATTCTCAACCTATGGTATGCGTACCACTGGTGGTATGAAAATAGATTTGCTTACTGGTACATCTAATATCTTGAATTAAATGTAGTGGTATGCCACTGGAAAAGGTTGAGAACCCCTGTTCTAGGGAATTGGCAAGCCTGTTTAATAGGAGTCTTACGACAGTACAGGTTACAAGGAGTGGAAAGAAAGCAAAACTTTTCCACTGCATAAAGGTGGAGATAAGGCTGTGGTTACAAATTCCATGCTAATCTGTATACCTGGAGTTGTGGTGAAGGTACTAGTGAGACTGGTGAGAAGTAGGATACAGAAATGGATTGATAACAGCAGTATTCTCTGTGTTTATCAGTATGGTTTGTGAAACAGAGATCGCATCATTCCCAGAAGACTTTGTGTTGTCTTCACAATTTTGGCTATGTGTCTCCAAAATTTCAGATCCTTATCCACTATCACCCCCAGATCTCTTATTTCCTCCACCTCCAACAATATATCCTCACCAAGCATAAATTCTGCATCCCATCTTTGTTTTCCAAATTTTAAAACCTTACATTTTGCAACATTGAACTCACATCCCCAGTTCTGTACCTGCTCTTGACTCAAAACCAACAATTTGGCTGCAGTACAATAATGATGTGTTTGCAGGCTGGAGTCACACAGAACCATAACTCTACTCTTTTCCACAAAAAATCAACACATTATCCTCGTATCAAGTTCATACTAGAAAAAGAATCATCAAAAGGCATTTCCTTTCTTACACATCCAGCATAAGCAAAATGGATCCATTTCCACTTCTGTCTACTGAAAACCAACTGTTTCAAGTCATTATATCCATAATACATCAGCTCACTATCCATCTCAAAAATATGGAATCATAAAATCCCTAGTATCCAGAGCACACAAGGTTTGTTCTACTGAAGAAGTTCTAAAACAAAAATTGGAAAACTGAAAAAAGACTCCTATACCATATATTAAAGGCATCTCTGAACGTGTGATAAAAATATGAAAAAATATCAACTCGTTGCCACCTATAAACCCATCTACCAAATTCGTGACCTGTTAGCTGGTGTATACTAAGTACCAGTGTCTTACTATGGACGAACAGGAAGATCTGTAAATAAACATATCTCTGAACATCAAGATCACGAGAAAGTGGTCTTGATGTTTGGAGATATGTTTTATCTTATCAAACCTCACAAATCTGGCATTGCACAACATGGAATTGAAAAACGCTAGCCATAGGATCCAATGGCAAAATGCTAAACTGCTTCATAGATCCATATATATAAACTTGAATGTTTATATAAAGAAAGTGCTGAAGCCAACTTCATACACCTAATCTCAATCATAATGACTACCTCGCTATTCCAAAAGTTTGGGAAATTGTTAACCTCAATTGTATTAAATAAATTTATCTCTTATATATTTTCATTTAATTTCATTCATTTTAATTTCAACCCAATAGTTTTAATTCATAAATGTGCAACTGTATACCTAGAGGGATTCCAATATAAGCATATGCTCTAATGTTTCCTAATTCAACTCCTATTATTGTTCAATAATTGTACTGATGTCGTCTTATGATGCATAAGACAAAATATTTACATATGAAATTTAAAATTTATTTTACTGTGCCATGTGTGTTATTATCTAGTTATGGGTACTCCACAGGTGTCATTATAGAAGAAATGCATCTTGACTACTGTGCACAGATTTGGTTTCTTGGGATTGAGGCTGCAGCAGAGTAGATTATTACAATTATCATTATTATCTTCCTTACCTCCATGGGGTCATAAGACTCACTGTGGGGGGGGGGGGGGGTCAACCCGAAGTCTATCATAGCACTCCTTAAACTCATCCATGTTTGCACGTTCACCATCCAATCAGGCAATTTATTCCATGCTTCTACCACCCTCCATGCAAAATACTTACTTCTTACCCTTTTACTCACCACTCCCTTTTGCAACTTCCATGAATGGCCCTTTGTTACTGCTCCTTCCCCTCGTTCTACCATATGAAAAATGTCAAGTGTTAAATGTCTCGATCATATCCTCTTTTTCTTCTATCCACCAAACTCTACAGTCTGCATGCCCTCAGTCTATCCTCATAAACAACACTGTACAGCATTGGAAGATAGCTGGGGGGGGGGGGGGGTGCAGAGGGGGCGGTCCGTCCCGGGTGGCACTTTGAACTTTTTTGAACTTTCGCAGTTAATTCTAAAATACAGTCTCGAGAACTCAGTTCCAAATATTGTAATACTACTGCGAATTTTCCTCACAATTACCGTAAGTGTTGCTAGTTGTGAGAGGATTTTTTAAAATAAAATTTGATTAAGAATTACCTACATTACTATGAAATAGACTTCGCCAATGTCATTGACGATTTTGCTAATAGAAAAGCAAGAAAAATAACATTTTAGAATGGTGAAATTAAAGTTTTACTTCAAAAATAAACATAGTGTTTTAATTTATTTCCCTATACCATCGTTTTGACTTTTTGTAGTATTTTTGATGTGTATTGAGAGGGGGCAGCAAATTCAGGGATAGCCCTGGGCGGCAACTGCTCTAGCTATGCCACTGCTGTACAGTCCTGATATAATTTTTGTTGTCTGTCTCTGCACCCTCTCCAAGGTTACTCCATTCCCTTCAACTCATGGTTTCCAGATGTGGTCTGATCAAGGCTATATACAGTGGGACCACCACACTTTTATCTCTTGTGGTCATCCTCCTCAACATTGCAGCAATTTTCAGAGATGTCTCACAACCTTTGCAATATGTCCTCCAAACTTCAAATCTCAAAAGCCAATCATCGGCACTATTACTAATAACCCTCCTGAGCTTTGCATCATCTGCTAACAACTGAACATCTCCCTGTAGTCCTGTGACATAAAGGCTGAAAGACAGTGGCCCCAGTTCTGAACCCTGTGGAACTCCCCTTGTAACCTACCCACTCCCTGATACTGCTCTCTATATACAACTCTCTGATATTTACCAGAGAGCCAATCACCAATCCACAGTGTATGCCTTACCTTTATCCATTGCTCTTGTTACTCTACTGTAAAAGGTTACCAGATTACTATAACAAGAATGCCCTTTAACAAATCCTAGCTGGCCTGCATAAATAATATTGCCCTCATCTACCCGATTCTGTATATGAACTCTTACCAATTTCTCCAAAATCTTAATTACAGAAGAAATACAAACAGGCCTATAGTTTGAGGCCTATTATGCAATGGTACTATCTTAACTTCCTTCCACTCCAGGTACCTGTCCCATTACAAACTTTCATTAAACAGCCAAGCTAATGACATATTCCTGTAAAACATATCGTGAAATTCCATCTAGGGCCCCGCTGCCTTATTAACATTTAATGTACTCAATTTTCAGAATACATCCTCTTCCTTCAGAGATCCAGAGACAAGTGATCAAGAAGGTGGAAGGTCTGTGGAATGCTACCTATGGAGTATAGACTGAAGGTGTGGAGGATTGCAAAATTTATTTTAGGCAGAAAAGAGGGGGATATAAGTTGCTAAAGGGGTTTGATGCAAAAGAACAATTTCAATACACAATGAGTAGGGAGAAAACTAGGGCTTACATCTGGAAATTGTGTAAGAGTGTGGTCAATAAAGGGCATAAGAAACTAGATTTTTTGCTTAGCAAATGACAAATGACCGGAATGAATTGCCAGAGGTAGCGTTCTATGTTTTGATGCTAAATGAGTTTAAGAAAAGTTATGACAGCTTAGTATGGTCTTCCGTGATGAGTCTTCCAACTCCATGAAGGTGACTAATAATTATAATTTTGTTTCATCATACAAATGAATATCATCTGTCAGTTCATGTGAAATATCATTAATAAACAAGATGAAATTCAATCCTCAAGAATCCTGTGGCATGACACTGGTCACCTACCTTTTCTGGATATTGTCCCCACCACATACATAATTTTCATTCAGACAATCACTCAATGGTACTTGCCAGGAAAAGATATATTTGGCAAGATGATTAAGATGGAATCTTTAAGACAAATGCAAGTGATAATTCTGCAAACAAAAAGTGAGACTTTTTCAGTAAATGGAGATTCTAAGATTTGGCTGTCAAAAAGTGAGAATGCTTAACATATGGCAGTATTCTCTATAGTATAATGAGGAGAATAACTGAAGCATTCAGCAGAAAGAACGAAGAAGCCATTATAAGGTTTAATGGAATAAATCTAAACAGCTGAACTGAAGAAGCATCAAAGTTGAGATGACTGTGGACATGTATGTTGACATTGAGAAAAAGAAATTGAAAGTGGAACTGTAACACAAGTGATTATGTTAAACTCTATAGAGAGTATACACTGATGCACAACAGTATATGAAGAGTTATATTATAAATAAAGTACGAGTAAAATGGACGAGCAGTGAATTAGTATTATTGCAGGCATCCACTCAGTCAGATGACTGGGTGGATGCCTGAAATCACAGGATTCCAAACTTTCTACAGATCCAATGCAAAACATACGTTGTCTTTAGGATGATGATGATTTATGGTTTTAATGGTGCAAGGACAACAAAAGGTCATATTGAACCCATATCAAAGGTTATAGCAGTACAAAAGGTAAGATAATCACAAACATCCATGCCCATAGCAGGAACTGAACTCATGACCTGTTGGTTCAAGAGTGGATACGCTAACTGCTCTGCCAACCAAGCCTGCTCCTTGTCTATAGGATATTCAAAGTTGGGATGTTACTCATTCCATTCCAACATATATTCCACTCATTCACCACTTTCCATACAATTAATGTACTTTGTGCTTCTCTACTCAAATCACTATAACTTGCATCCAGTTCATGGATGACCTCTCATTCTACTGCTGTCTATTAACTTGTGCAATATTTCTATATACATCTGATATGCTCCTCTCATTGACTTCTATGTTCCAATCATATCACCTCTTCTTCCCATTTCTGCCAAGCTCTGCAGGGCATATTTCCTCAACATATCCTCATATTCAACATTCCAAAAATTCTTTAGGGTCACTAGTCTCTGAACTCTAATTTTCCTTATCATCCAGATATGCAAGTGATGAGATATGTTCACAGAAATGAAAATAAACCAGGATCAGTATCCTCATATGCACTTCTGTAGCACATATGTACATGTGCCTTTCATTGTAAAATGACCAAGATTTGACTCTCACCAGTGAGTACTGCACACAGCTATGGTTGTGAAAGTTTCTTTGAGATAAGGAAAGGAAATGGGAGTGGATCCAAAAGTGAGTGGACAAGAATGTGAATGGTTTGTGGAATGCTCCCTATGAAGACAGACTGAAGGTGTGTGAATTGCAAAGTTTTGCTGAAAGGCAGAAAAATGGGACAATAGAAACCTAAGTTACAAGAGTTGTGTAAGGTCATCATATGAGTGAAAACTAGATTTTTTGCTTTGATAGTGATGAATAAATAGGTGCTAAAGGTGGTTGTGAATTAATGATTTTAAGGAGAAGTATGAGAGATGTGCAAATAAAGATTAGCGTAAATATTTCACAATGAATCTTTGAGCTTCATGGAGATGCTAGTGTAATAATCCTATGATCAGTCTCGCAATCCATCGGATTGTGAGACTGATGATAACAATAACAACAATAATAATACAGAAATTTCTTTGATCCAAAATGCATGTGTGTAACCTTACAATTTGCTTAAAGAGGCATCTATTATCATTTACTTACAGCAACAGTTCATTCAAATCCTTTAATTTTAAGAATATTCATATTCAAGTTATCTTCCTGAGATGTATGATGATAATAATAACAACAATAATAATAATAATACAGAAACTTCTTTGATCCAAATTGTATGTATGTAACCTTACACTTTGCTTAAACAGGCATATGTTATAATTTACTTACAGCAACAGTTCATTCAAATCCTCCATCCTTTAATTTTAAGAATATTCATGTTCAATTTATCTTCCAATTGAGTGATATACTTTTCAGGATATTTATTCCTGAGACAAAAATATAAATTCACTACAGTAAAACTTACACTATAATGAATTTCTTTGGACACTGGGTTCATTCACAAGGGGATCCACAAGCATCTACTGCATTTTATTATTATTATTATTATTAATTTTCTTTGGAAAGAAAAGATTTTGTCCACAAACATGAAGGATCATTGCAAACACAAATGCAGATCTCATAAAACAGGAAATCCATGCAAAGTTAATCATGATAATGGAATATATTTATACCTTTCATATTCTTTGGATTCATCACCTCTTTCTCCTACATCTCCAAAAATGCTTTCAGATAATTCAATGCTTACTTCCTTTTGCAGCTGAAATATATATTGAAAGTTTATTTTTTACTTGGTTAGACTATAATAAATTTAGTTTAATCCTTTATCCAAGTGTGAGCAAACAAAGGTTGCACTTGAAAATATCTTCAGGACTAAGGTAAGGTAGTACAACACCGGGCAACTCGCAGCAAAGGTGGATCAAGCTCTCAACTCCTTGTCTCAATATCTCCCATAATGCACAGCACATCTCCTTGCGGAGAAGTATACTGCTATGGATTGGGGGGGGGGCACTACCCATACCGGTTTCGACCTTTATTGAGGTCTCGTCAGTGGGAGCCAGGCCCAGTAGAGACACCAAGGCAGAAGCAATGAGAGGTCATCCCAACCTATATGAGTTGCCAAAGGGTGTGCCACCTTATTATTAAATTACTCTGGATTTAGAGAAAGATGTTGAAAGTTTATTTTTCACTTGGTTAGACTATAATAAATTTAAAATGGGTAGTTCCCCCCCCCCGTTAATGCACAGCAGTATACATGTCCACAAGGAGATGTGGTTTGCATTATGGGAGACAAAGAGTTGAGAGCTTGATCCACCTTTGTTGCGTGTTGGGATCTCAGTCCTGAAGTTATTTTCAGGCGCAAACTTTGTTTGCTCACACTTGGATAAAGGATTAAACTAAATTTATTACTGAAATATATATTACTTTCAATAAATCCAACATTATAAAATAGCACAAATAAAATGAAGAAAATTAAAAAAAAAAAATACATACACATCCAATAACCATTACTGAGTACCAGTATACTGTGACAGCAAATCATTAATATATAGAGAAATGTGGATAATACTGTATATATATATATAGAGAATGTCTGCTTACCATAACATCTACATTCCACTGTTTTTTTTTTCTGGAATATATTAAAAAATCTCTGTCAAATCTGCACAAATGCAATTTAATGATGCAATGACATTTCTTTTTTCCAGTTTAAATGAGTGAAATATGATACCGCATCTCAGTGTCTAGTGCATTCCACAGAGTCTTGTGATCTCCATGGAGGTTAGGAAATAACAACAACATACTTGGCACTAACATGTGGTATCATATTTCACTCATTTTAAAAAATTCTACATTATAAATAAATCTTGGTAGTAAAGACTGAATCCACAAAATATCAAAACAAAGATATATTCAAGCTTGCCAAATTTTGATCTGCTTTTTTGCATTAGAATTGTTTTTGTTTCTGATTAGTTAGAGGAAAAGAAAAAAATTTTCGATTTTTCTTCTTGTCTTATGCAAGAATAAGAAGATAGTGTGTGTGTGTGTGTGTGTGAGAGAGAGACACCAAAGCACAAAGAAGTGGGAAAAAAACATGCTATTGTCATGGATGATATTTTCAGTAAAGGGGTTGACTCTCATGTAGTACATACAAAAGTGTGTGTTTTGAGATTCCAGAATTTTTTTTATTATAAGTGAGCGTTAGTGATTTTTTTCACTATCATTTTTAACTGCTAAATTTATTACCTAGTTATGATGTACCAATAGAGGAAAAAAAAAAAAAAACAACGAAAAGTGATGCTACTGATTCAACTTCATGCACAAGCAAAACCAGTACATCTATAAAATTTAAGGAATTGAATACAAAACAAACTTGGCATTGTGGAACAAGCTGAAACAGATGAAGGCGAACATGGGACTGATGTATACAAATTTAACTTGTTTTTTATTTAAATAAATAAAATGCATTTTTTGCGTATTCGTTAGTAAAACATTTACCATTATATCAGCAAAATAAAATAATTTCAATCATTTTATTGGGAAGGGGGAAACTGATCTCTATTGTCTCCCAATTATCAAATTCACTTATGAAATTTTTTGGTACTGATTACTTATGGTAAGTGGCAGTGGCAGCCCGTACATAAGCACTGCGACACTGCAGCACCCCCAAGGAAAAAATGAAAAATTTATATTTTGTTTGTGTTTATAAATAATAACAATGCTTACAACATTATATAAATGCAATACAACATATTAAAGGTTACAGCTTATGTTTCGACAGTGATTGAATAGTTAATAATTGGAATTGTTCGATTAATGCTTTAGATTACGAAAACAAATACACTGCGATCTAACGCAATGTCGATATTATCATGTTGCAGCCAGTCTCTCCAACTGCAGCCAGACTCGCCGATATTCATTTGCGCTTGTGATTGCATGTTACAAGTCATTCTGACACTGCTCAGTTGGGCAGTGTATCATATGCTTGTGTGCATTATTTCTGTGAGAACTTTTATTATTGGTGCATGTTCGTAGTGAGGGTGAACTATTTTTTGCAAATCTTATTTTATTCTGTTAAAATAACATATAATTATTTATTTATTATAGATACAAGGCTGAATTATGATGAGTGTCACTGTTGAAAATATGAAAATAATTATATGTTTTCAATTATCGTTACACAAAACACACTGCGATTTAACGCAGTGTAAGTTATCGGCTTTGGCCAAATGAAGCCAGACTCGCCGATATTCATTTGCGCTTGTGATTGCACGTCATCCAATACTGCTCAGTTGAGCAGTGTATTGTATGCTTGCGCGCATTATTTCTGTGAGATACGTACCTTTTGTTATTGGTGTTTGTTCGTCATGAGGGTGAAATATTTTTAATAAAGCAATTTTTTAATATGTAAATTTATTTATTAATAAATTGGTTCTCTTCTTCTTCAACTTTCTGGTTCAGTCCACTGCTGGACAAAGGTCTCCCTCTCCCCCATGATTTTCCAGATCACTCTGTTTTCTGCTTCTCCCATCTATCTCACTCCTGCAATTTGTTCCAGTTCATCTCTCCACCTTCTTCTCGGTCTTCCTCTTTGTCTTGCTCCATCCATTGGTCTCCACTCTGTTGTTTTTCTAGTCCATCTCCCATCACTGCATCTGGCAATATGGCCAACCCATCTCCACTTAGCCTGTTTAATGTATTTTACAATATCCATGACACCTGTTTGAGATCTTATCCAAATATTTGTCTTCCTATCTCTTAATGTTATTTTTAGCGTACTTCTTTCCATGCGATGTTGTGTTGTTGCACTGGTCGAAAGTTTCCTTTTTAGACTCATAGGGATGTCACTTCTGAATATGGATCTCATTTTCCCATAAGCCATCCATCCAAGGTGAATTCTTCGTTCAATCTCTTTTCTTTGGCACTCCTCAAAGGATAACAATTGGCCCAAATATACATATTAAGTAACTTGTTCTATTTCATGGTTTTCAACTTTGATAGTTCTATGGTTTATGTATTTATTCATCATTATTTTTATTTTTTCTCTATTTATTTTTAATCTAATTTCTCTGGAGGCTTCGTTTAGCTGATTTAGCCTTTCTTCCAGATCTTCAAGATTATCTACTATCAGGACAATATCATCTGCAAATTTCAGATGATGCAGCCTTTCTCCATTTATGTTTATTCCTTTTGTTTCCCAATCAAGGCTTCTAAAGATTTCCTCTAGTGCAGCTGTAAATAATTTGGGAGATATGGTGTTGCCTTGCCGGATGCCTTTTTGTATTGGGAACTTTTCACATATAATTTAATTACAGAAGTTGCATTATTGTAAATATGTTTTAGTGTTTCAATATATGGTTTCTCAGTTCCCTGGGTTTCAAGTGCTTTTAGTGTTGCAGATGTTTTAACTGAATCAAATGCTTTTTCATAGTCTATATAGGCCAGACATAAGGGTTTATTGTATTTAATTGATTTTTCAATGAGCTGTCTTAACGTGTGAATATGGTCCAAAGTATTGTAATTCTTCCTAAATCCAGCTTGTTCATAGGATTGCATTCCCTCAAGTTTAGATTTTATTCTATTATTTATAATTTTTGTGAAAACTTTATATATGGTGGGGAGTAGGCTTATAGGTCTGTAGTTTTTAATTTCTTCCTTATTGCCCTCTTTAAAAATTAATATTAGAAGTGAATTGTTCCAATTTTTTGGAATTTTTCTCTGTTTTAGGCATTTATTGAAGAGTTTACTCAACTGTTTGATGACAGGGCTTCCTCCCAGTTTTAAGAAGTCTACCATAATTCCATCTTCTCCTGGGGCCTTTCCATTCTTCATTTCCCGCAGTGCCATTTCCACTTCACCTTGTAAGATCTCAGGGACATCATGTTCTTACTCACTTGAGTAATCCATAGATGATTCTTGGATGTCCCGGTCTTTGTCTTCATAGAGTTCAGTATAAAATTCCTGAATTCTTTTGATTATTACATCTCTATTTTTTATCAGTTCACCATTTTTTCCTCTTACAGCAGTTATTTCCTTTGTTCCAACTGATAATGTTCGTCTTAGGACCTTCATATTACTATTGTTTTCTATTGTTTCTTTAATTTTCCTAGTATTATATGATCTAAGTTCATGTTTCATCCTTTTACGTATAGTTTTACAAATTTCTGTATATTCTATTTTATTGGTGTCATTCAAATCTCTTTTCATATCTCTTCTTTTCTTCATCAGATCTAAGGTTTCCTGTCTTAGTTTTTCCTCTCCTTGGTGCCTTTTTACACCTCCTATTTCTAGTGCACAATTCAAGATAAATTTTGTTAATATTTCATTAGCATAATCGATGGTAGTAGCTGTGTTTAACTTTTTTAGTTCATTTTTGAGTGATTCTCTATAACAGCTTTTATTGTGGTAAAGGTTGTATAGATTCACTAAATTGGACTTTTTTCTTATGTGCTTATTCCATTCCCATTTTTTTTTTTTTTGATCCATACTTTTGCCCTTACTAGTCTGTGGTCACTTCCTGTGTTAAAGCTATTAAGCACTTCAGTATTATTTATTATATATCTTTTGTTGGAGAGAATGAAGTCTATTTCATTGTAAGTTTGTCCATTTGGGCTTCTCCAAGTCCATTTTCGGTTGATTTTCTTCTTGAAAAAGCTGTTCATAATAAAGAGGTTATTTTCTTCTGCGAATTCAATAAGTCTTTCTCCTCTTTCATTCCTCTGTCCAAATCCAAATTTACCGATGGAATTCAGATGGTCATCTCTGCTTCCAATCATAGAATAGAATTAAAATCACTTATAAAATTATGTAGAATTCTTTAGAATTATTTAATGTGGATTCTAATGTTTCATAGAAATCTTCTATCTCTTCATCTGGATGGTCCATAGCTGGGGCATATACTTGTATAATTTTCAGTTGGTATCTTTTATTTATAAAGAGACTTAGTTCAGCTATTCTTGATGTTATTTTATTTACAAACAGGGCACTGTCCTTGATTGTTTTATTTATTAGGACTCCTACACCACCACCAGTTGAGTTACTGTCACATTCACAGAGTAGATATCCATCTTTTAATCGCATGAGAGTTTCTTCTTTCTTTCTTATCTCAGAAAGGCCCACAACGTCCCATTTTATATGTTCCAATTCCTTATTCAGTTCTTCCAATCTATCATTATGCCATAGAGATCTGCAGTTATATGTTCCTACTAATATCCTTCTATCATTGTGCACTGTAGGTGGACTCATTGTAGCTAGTGGAGACTGTAGCATATTTTTCGACCTAGACCCTCTGCCTAAGTTCAGGACGTGTCCCTTTTTATGCTGGGCAACAGATGAGCAGTATGTAATTTTCCTATTTTATTCATTCATTCATGGGGAGATATTTGGGCTTATAGCACCATGCTGGCCAGATGGGTTGGTGTCTCACAATAGTGCATAAGATGAAATGACACAGCAAAATAGGAAAGATTCAAAATATAAATTGGTTACTGATTAGAAAATAAAAGATTTTTTTTTTTGTATATGCAGCACTTCCACTTAAAATTTTCACCGGCTGCCACTGCTTTTATCAAAACCTGGTATACACAGATCTCAGACATTCTGCATGTTACAACATGACTAGCCATCCAATATAATGTTAGCCTATTTCAAATATTCTGTATTATCGATACCATTTAGCTTGTTGCCAAACCCAGTCAATGTAATATCGGTTTTTTTTTTTTTTTTTTGCTCTATTGAAGAAGTGCAGAGCAATTCACAAGAAACTAGTAGAGATTGAAATTTAATGAATGTTCAATGAACAGTCTGCATGTGGTAAACATACAGGATATGAGTTTAACATTCGTTCAAGTTATCCTTCCATACTCAGTTTTCCTTTGACTTGCCACATAGCCAAAGGGATTTTCTTTTGCTCTACTTCACTAATTTGCTCTTACAATCTGATTTTGTCTTCCTTCTTTATTGTGCTTTGTACTTTTATGAGCTTGTTGTCCACCTTTCTTCTCCAGAAATTTTTTTTTGAAATTCATGCTTAATGATACTATATTTAACTCCTATCTGATTTATTCCCCTGTTCTTGGGTATACATTCCAATACTGCTTACTTAAACCATCCCTTGATCACTTCCTATTTAGTGCTAACATCTTTCTCTTGCAGTTTGTCATAATTATCACCTCCTCTGCAGTTTCTCTGGTTCTCTTACTAACTGAAAATTTCATGTTTGGCAATCAGTCATCAATCTTGACTAAGATTGATGATTAATTTCTTCATCACCTGAATGCAGTGTGGTTATCCTCAGTATTGACAAATCTGCAAAATTACAAAAAGGCATACAATATTTATATAAACACAAAATCTTTGAAATTTTGTAGATTTGCCAAGGACTCACAGGAACTAGGGCATTCTACACCATATAACCAACCATCTACTCTACTTAATCTGCCATTTATGCATTAAGCCACTATCTGCCATTCACAAAGTATGCCATCTACTACCCACAAGTAGTATTTTTGCCTGTTAATTACATATGATCTCTGACCAATTTTCCAGTATACATGCTAATTTTTTGTTTGTTTTGACAAATAGTGAGGTGTATTTTTCAAGTCCTACAAATTTTTAAGAGAGAATTTTTAGTCAAACATGAACTTTAGCCTAAACTGAAGCTTACCTTAGAAAGAAATGTTGCCATATGTGCAAGTGTTCTTGATAGTGAAGTCCATGGCTGGTGAAGCTCATCTATAATGACTGCAGCAGACATCAAATCCTGGAATAAAACTGAACTTTGAAAACAAGAAAACATTTGTTATAATACTCTTGAGCATTGCACCTTCTTTGCAAAAAAAAAAAAAAGAATGATATAGCTAATATATATTCATAAAAACCATTCACTGGTATAAATATAATTTATATAATTAAAATTCTGAATTATTATGAAAATTTATATTTTAAGAAATAATGAAACAGCTTCAAAATAAACAAAAGAATGTAGCCAACATATTAGATCCAACTTTAAACATAGTATTACTATTATTATTTTTATATGTCTATGAGTCAAAAGACTCACTGTGGGAGATCCACAATAACCTTTATGCATAGTGTGGTGTTAGATTTGAGCTGTGCTAAAAAAAAAAAATGTTTTTAATCGGTGTTATCACGAATTGTGCTACATTTTTTTCAGTAATACAGTCCTTCAGTGGTGCTGCTTTTGGAGTTTAGTTGTTGTTTATATTGTGTTATTTTTGGTTCTTACCGAGAAGGCCAGGTCAGAGTCAGACGCATCTGCAGTGGAAGATAAGTTTTTGTTATTTAGTATAGTTAAATATAGTTTATACTTATAGTATCACTTAAGTAAATTAGCTTACAATAGAACTTATAACATAGTATAGTAGATCGTTTAGTTGTAGTGGTTCCTCTGCACTTTGAATGATGGCGGCAGCTCCAATTACAAATGGCATGTTACCAAGTCCTCCCCCATTTAAGGACCATATTTTATGTAACATATGACAGAATTTTGTGGGATGTGGTGCTTGTGGTATGTATGCATCCCAGCAGTTGTGGCGGGTGAGAGAAGAGGGAGTACATATATGCACAAAATGTAGGCAATGGGAAGAACTTTGTGAGTTAGATTACCATAACTGATCTTGTTGCATCAGGGGAATCTCAACTGAGAGAGAGAGATGAGTAGTGTAATAGAGAGAGAGAATAACAAGCAAAATATGAATGAAAAAATAAGAGTGAGAAGTGTGGAAAGTTTGAATAATTGTGAAGTTTTTGGAAAGGTCTTAATTGGGAGGATGAATGACAGGCAAGAGTGCTTAACTTGCGGAGAGAGAGATAGACGAGCTGAAAGAGAAGGTGGAATGTCTCAGGAATAAGATAAGACTAGGCAAACAGAAGAGATGAATATAAGGTGAATCAGAGTAGGAGTGAGAGAGAGAGTTATGGGAATCATAGAAGAGGAGAGAACAGAAACAGCAGAAGATAGGGAATGAGGAGTTATGGGAATGACAGAAGAGGAGAGAATAGAAACAGTAAGAGAGAGGGAATGTGAAGAATGCTGTAAGGGAGTGCTAGAACTAGGGGTAGAGTGATACCAGGATAGCAGGGGTACACAGAGAGAAAGGGTTAGAGGAGAGAAAGAGAGAGAGAGAGAGAGAGGGGGGGGTTGCAGGTGAGCAATCAAGGAACAGAGAGGTAAGAGGAGTGATATATGGAGACTCGATCTGTGGTATGCCAGATAGAATGCAAGAGGAGTGTTTGCCTAGAGGAACAATAGAAAGTGTGGCTATGGCAATTAAGCAGGGTGAAAGGGTGGATGAGATGACTGCGATGGTGAGCATGAATGACTTGAGAGGCAGTGTAAATCGGGTGGGGAGAGAAATGACGTTCATGCTTGAGGTTGAACAAAAGAAAATGCAAGGAGGAAAGATAGTATGTGTGTTGCTCAGGTATGATAAAGATGAACTGAGTAGAAGAGCAGTAATAATGAATAGCATGATAGATAGTGTCAGAAGAGAAGATTGGAATACGTGAATGCTTGGAGGGCATTTCAGGACAGAAAAGAACTGTATGCGAGAGACCACTTGCATTTGGAAAGCAGGATGTAGGCATTTGCTATTTTCTGAAAGAGTCGGTGTGTCAGGTATCACCTATGGTAGCAGGGATGGTCTCTTGTGGGAATGGGTGATTGGGGGAAGGGGAGAACGACATCAGGTAATGCTGAGTCCAGTGGAGTCAAGAGGGGATAATGATAGATATAGAAACAGTGATATTTTTATGCTTTATGCTAATGCCAGGAGTATCTGGAATAAAGGAGATGTATTGGCAGCACTGATAGCATCAGCCTGTCAAAAGATTACTGGAATCTCTAATGGAAAGAAGATGATATAATAACAGAAATAGAAGGAGCAGGGTACAGCATTTTTTGAAATGATAGGAAGGGAAAATGAGGTGGTGGAGTACTGCTTATGATATGTGATGGCTTATGTCCTCTAAGAGTGGAGGCTTTGGAAGGCAGTGACACTAATGGTTTTGAAAGCATATGGTGTGAGATAGAGGCAGGCAAGACAGGATATTTAGAGGGGTGTTGCTACAAGCCAAGGAGCACAGAGGGTGAGGAGCAGGGGATGTTGAGGCAGTTGAGCTTGACAAGTGCAAGAAGAATGACTATTATGGGAGATTTTAACTACAGCAGTATAAATTGGGAAGAGGAAAATGTATGTAGTAATAAGGGAATGGAATTTCTAGAATTCTTGAGGGACAAATGTCTTAGGCAACATGTAATAGAGAGAAGAGCTGATTATAACTGATATCACATTCTCCCCCCCCCCCAGTTAGAGAGAGTGGCCATGTGGTTTTGACTTGCAAGATGAATACACATGCAGGAGTATCAAAGAGAAGAGAACATATGTTGAATTATAAGGCAGGTAATTATAATAGTCTTAGATTATCAACTTGGGGAAGTTCCATGGAGGGAAGAAATGAAAAGCTGGGATATCATTAGTGCTTGGAAAATTGTGAAGGAATATTTGTTAGCAGCAATAGTAAGCCGTATTCCATGAGTGAAGAAGCAGACAGAATTTGGTGTAAAGTGGATGACAAACAATATCAAATAGAAACTGCAGGTAAAAAAGAGATTATGGAAGAGATATAAGGAGAACGGTAGAGAATAGATACATGAAGAATATAAGACTCAGGCCAGGAGAATGACTAGTATGGTAAGGAAGTCAAAAACTGGAATATGAGAAGAGATTGGCACTAAGATCCAAAGAAAATCCTAGGGAATTTTTTAGCTGTGTGGCCAGTAGGAGGAGAAATGATTGTGGGATAAAAATGGGAATAGAGTGACTAATGCAGAGGACATAGTGGAGTCATTCAATGAACACTATTTGAATATTTCATCATGAGAAGAGATTGGCACTAAGATCCAAAGAAAATCCTAGGGAATTTTTTAGCTGTGTGGCCAGTAGGAGGAGAAATGATTGTGGGATAAAAATGGGAATAGAGTGACTAATGCAGAGGACATAGTGGAGTCATTCAGTGAACACTATTTGAATATTTCATCCTGGAGAAGTAAGTTTTAATACTAGTGGGATAGTGCAGGTTCAAGGTTTAGAGGGGAGTTTGCTCCAAATACAGAGTACTCTGCGTATTCAGTAAAGCTATAGGAATGGATAGTATTTCACCACGGGTTTTGAGAGAATGTGCTAAAGAACTGACAGCTCCTGACTTTTCAATTAAAGTCTGGCTGCGGGAAAGGTATAAAGGTTATACCCAGGGAATGGAAGGAAGGTAAGATAGTGCCACTGCATAAGCGCGGTAGCAGACTGGAAGTGTCTAATTATAGGCCTGTTTATGTGTCATCAGTAGTTGTTAAGGTCTTGGAGAAATTAGTGAGGGACTATATACAGCGTTGGGCAGATGACGGTAATGTTATCTGTGAGAGTCAACATGGATTTATTAATGGGTGCTCTTGCTTTAGTAATATGATTGCCTTTTATAATAAAGTGACAAGAGCAGTTGATGAGAGAAAGGCATATACTGCCATTTTTTTGGATTTTTCAAAGGCATTTAACAGAGTGCCACACGACAAGCTGATATTTAAGTTGCAGCACATGGGTTTAGATGTCAGGTTAGTCAACTGGATTCAGGACTGGCTGTCTGATAGGGCAATATCAAGGAGGCAGAAGGTTACAAGTGGGGTCCTACATTGCTCAGTACTGGGACCTGTATTGTTTAACCTTTATATCAATGACACTGTCAGTGGATTTCAAAGGGATATTCAGTTGTCTGGAGATCATGTGAAGCTGGGAATGGTTATTAGTAATAGTGCAGATATGGTAGCCCTATAAGAGGATTTGAATAAACTAGACAGATGGGCAACTGAATAGGGTCTCAGTTTAATGCAGCAAAATGTAAGGTCTTGAGGTTTGGGGCACATCAATGGGAGGCTGCATACTCGATTGGAGGAGCTGTACTGGAGGAAGTAGGGGAGACAAGAGATCTGAGGGTGATGATTGATAGAAACCTGAAATTCACAGAACATATTGCATAGGTGGTTAAGGTAACCCAGAGGATTGCTGCAATACTGAGAAGGATGCTGACCTACAGAGATGAAAGTGTTATCGTTCCATTGACCACATTTAGACTACTGTTCTCAAATTTGGTCCTGAGGATTTGAAGGGGATAAATTAACTGTGGAAAAGGTACAAAGGCAGATAACAAAGATGGTTTCAGGACTGTACAATGTTAGTTATGAGGATTGGCTGAGGGAATGTGGACTGCAGAGTTTAGTAGATAGAAGGAGAGGTGATATGATTGAGACTTTTAAACTGTTGAGAGGAAGTTACATGGTTGACACTGGGGAATTCTTTTGCTTGGTGGAACAGCAGGAAGGAGCAATGACAAGGTGCCGTCCCTGGAAGTTGCAAAAGGAAGCTGTGAGCAAGAAGGTAAGGAGTGTTTTCTTTGCATGGAGGATGGCTGAACTGTGGAATGCATTGCCTGATAGAACTGATGAGAGCAAGAACGGTCAATGAGTTCAAACAGTGGTATGACAGACGTTGTGTTTCCTAGAAAGGACCTCCCACGTAGAGTCTTTTGACTCCATGGAGGTTTGAATAATAGTAAAAATAATAATAATACTTATCATACCTCTCCTTAAATCGATTCACTGTTAGGGCATTCAAAACTAATTCTAGCATTTCACTCCACTCATTCACCACACTTCAGCAAAAAAATCTACTCCACAAACCTCTACTAACAACACTCTTACACAACTTCCAGTTACCTAGTTCTTTCTCTATTTGTTCATATATTAAAAAATTTCTTTTGTGTTTATCTTATAGAACCCCTTTAGTAACTTATAAGTTTCTATCATTTGCCTCTTTTTCACTTATGAACTAAACTTTGCAATCTACACATCTTCAATCTATTCTCATAGGGAGCATTACACAACCCTATCACCAGCTTGGTCACTCATCTTTGGATCCTTTCCACTACCACCTGATCCCCAAGAAACCTAGGTTCCCAAATCTGTGCATAGTATTCAAGATGTGCCAAATCATAGTCTTATAAAAAGGGATAAGAACCTCCCTATCTTTATTAATTAGTTTGTTCTTCAACATGCAAGTAATTTTTTGAACTATTTTGCCCAACTTTTGGAGTATTCCTTCTGAACTTCAACTCTCTGTCTACTATTACCCCAAATCCCTAACTTCCCCAATTTCTTAAAATCCAGTATTATTAATGTGATATACAATATGTAATCTTTTCATTCTGAAGTGCATAATATATCATTTTGTAACATTAAACTGATAACCATTATCCTTTGCCCACACTGCCAGTACATTTAAATCATCCTGCAGATTTCCATTACTTTTATCAACTATTGCCCTCCCTTGTTTTGCATTATCAGAAAACAACTGAATACCACCTACTAGGTTCACTCCACTAGTCGCTCCCCCATTCCTAGATTCGACTCCATGAATCCTACTGTCTGATGTCTATCTGTCAGCCACCTCCTCATTCATACCATTAGCTTCATATCCATCTAACTTATGTAAATAACTATTTGGGAACATTCATCATCAAGTGTAAACGGATAAGTATTTTTAATACTGACTAGTTTCACCAAACTTAAGCTGTTGGCATCATCAGGGTACAAGTAGTTATGTAAATAACTATTTGGGAACATTGATCAAGTGTAAACGGATAAGTATTTTTAATACCGACTAGTTTCACCAAACTTAAGCTGTTGGCATCATCAGGGTACAAGTAGTTATGTAAATAACTATTTGGGAACATTGATCAAGTGTAAACGGATAAGTATTTTTAATACCGACTAGTTTCACCAAACTTAAGCTGTTGGCATCATCAGGGTACAAGTAGTTATGTAAATAACTATTTGGGAACATTGATCAAGTGTAAACGGATAAGTATTTTTAATATTAACTAGTTTCACCACACTTAAGCTGTTGGCATCATCAGGGTACAAGTAGTTATGTAAATAACTATTTGGGAACATTGATCAAGTGTAAACGGATAAGTATTTTTAATACCGACTAGTTTCACCAAACTTAAGCTGTTGGCATCGTCAGGGTACCCTGACGATGCCAACAGCTTAAGTTTGGTGAAACTAGTCGGTATTAAAAATACTTATCTGTCACTTGATCAATGTTCCCAAATAGTTATTTACATTAGTTCTGTGATCAAGAAAATACATGCTCATTATGTAACTTATGTTTTCCATGTGGTATTTGCTGTAAATTTTATTTATATCTAGATACTTCATTGCTTGGTTTGGTTTTTGCACATGCATATTGTTTATTAGTTTGTCTTTGACTATTTATGTACTGCTGTAACTTTTGACCTTGTGTATTGCTGTATGTAACCTTTGCTGTTCTCGTGACAATAAACAATAAACCAACCAGCCTTTGAAAAGTCCAGCAGTGTTGGTATAATCATTTCTTTTATCTAATTCTGTTTTTGCTCTGTTATAAAATGTGAGTAAATTACTAAGGCAGGACCCACCTTTTACAAAACCAAAGATATCCACTGTAGAATTTTGTTGGAAGTTTTTTCACTTGGTTATACTATAATTTAAACATACCAAGAAATTATATACTTAGCTTAATCCTTTATCCAAGTGTAAGCAAACAAAGTTTACGCCTGAAGAATTTTCAGGAGTGGGCAACTCGTATTAAGAAGCTAAGACTTCACATCACTTTGCATTATACATTTTATACATGTCTGCAAGGAGATGTGCTTTGCATTATGGGATACTAAAGCAGGTGATGTGGAGTCTTTGCTTCTTTATATGAGTTACCCAGTCCTGAAAATACTTCGGGTGCAAACTTTGTTTGCTTATACTTGATTAAGCCAAATATATAATTTCTTGGTATCTTTAATTTGTAGAATATTGTATTCCTATTCACCCATTCCTGGATTTCACCATAACCAACTTTTCCAATACTTCAACTACCACTCTCAAGATACTAATTAGTCTGTAATTTGCTACTTTTGTCTTGGAGTCTCCTTCATGTAAAGGCACTATCTTACCCTCTTTCCACTCCCTTGGAACTTTGCTGGAGCTGAGATTTAGATTAAACAATTTCATCTAAGGCACTTCCAGTTCTTTTGCACATTCTCATAGCACATGGGCCGACAAGCTATCCAGTCCCACTGTTGTATTTATATTAATATTATTAAATATGCTTAGCACCTCCAGTTCATCTACCTCAATTTTCACGTCAGGTTTTGTCACATGAGCAACTGCAAAATCTCCACTTGGATGATATGCCATTACCAAGTGATCATTTAGTAAATCAACTATTTCTTCCACTTCTGTCACCTTCCTACGTTCGACACTGATTGAAATTATCCTTACATAGCATTCTTTTTCTTACTTGATGCATAGTGAAAAAACTATTTTCTCTCATAATCTGATTTGGCCATTCTAGTGGTCACCTATCTTGCCTTCGGTTTGTAATGCTCATGAGTATGCTAATCACTTTTTTTTTCTCAACAATCTTTTTTTTTTCCAGTTTCTATTTTGTATTACTACTTATTTTGTATTACTGTAAGTCCACTTAACTCCCATCTCAGTTTATTCTCCTGACCCTGGATATTCAGTCTAATACTTCTCTCAAACAATCCTTGACCACTTGCCATGCACTACTGACATTCTTTCCTTGCAGCTTCTTTAATCATGGCAATGGTCTAAGCTACCTCCTGAGTCTGTCATAATTACCAGCTTTGCAGTTCAACAAAAATCCTTTCTTATATTTATATAAGAAAGGATTTTTATATGTTTAGCAACCTCCCAAAGAAGATTCCATGGTCAGTTTCCCTGATCATATGCAGAGTGTCCACCTATGTTATGGATACATCTTCTAATGGTATTACCATATCAAACACTCACGAAACTCTTGGTTCCCTCCATTATATGCTGTTTCAAGTAATTATCTGGCATGCATCCAGAGTATTTTAATAATAAAGTGATACACTTTTTCCTTACTTGTATATTGGAAATATACAATTTCTGCAGTACTTCAAAGTTGGTATCTCTTGCAAATGAAATGGTCTGATCAACTCCAGGTTGAGCTTGAGAGGCCAAAAACCACTCCAGTTATCAACAACAGTTGAGAGTCCCAGACTCTGTACTCACAATCTGACTCAGATTTAACCCAGGAAACAGTGAGAAATAAGATGATTTCTGCAAAGTCAGAAGGAAAAAACAATGCAAGGAACTAACATTAAATGAAACTACAACCCCCTATGGAAGCAGAAATGGACTAACTTAAGGAAAGAGTTCCTACTGTCATTCTGCAAGCCAAGGATCAATGAATAAAAATGCCCATAGTCCTCAAAAACCATGAAATAAATTTTACAAAAGCCAGAAACATGGATGGGAGAGCCAAATACAGCAAGAAATGGTAGCTAAAAACCATACAATCACTAAACTTTTAAACAATAAAAACATCCAATACCACACATTGGCTTTAAAAAAAAAAAAAAAAAAAAAACCTTCAAGGTGGTACTGTGCATGCAGTATAACAGAATCTGTCACCACTGAGAAAGTTACAAGAGACTTCTATAGCTGCAGACTAAATCCTATTAAAATTAACCATATGCTCCAAGCAGATAAACGGCGAATGCCTCTTGTCCTAGTGGAAATCTGTAAACAGTACCAAGAAATCTATGACCTAAAAATAGTTTGCAACCTGGCTATAAAACCAAAACCATTACAATGGAAGGTCAACTGGACAATGCCACCATTGTCAAAAATTCAGCCACTCACAGACCTAATGTGGAGAGGAGGGAGCACTGCCATATTTGTCAAGCTCCTATAGAACACAATGAAATTGTAAATCCTGCCACTACCAACACAGAAATCATGGCAGTGGATGTCTAAACTGCAAATGTGATCTCCTGAAAATATACTCCATACAGAACTCTCCAAACAAAGTTATTGGAAGCAGAGTTTGGTCAAACAAACAAAGCAGAGAGCAGCAGCAGGAGACCTGAATGCTAAGCACCCAGCCTGGAACAGCAGAACTACAAATTGAAATGGTAGAACTCTCAACGACTTTGCTGCCACCAGGAATACAGTGATCACAAGAGCTCCAGAACCATCATACTACAATGTGGCAGGACTTACTTCCTATGTCCCAATTTTATTCCAACTGGGATTACAACATGAAAATATCCCAGATTGGGTCACAACCATCAATTGGACAAAACTAATGACCACTCTACATGAATGCTGACAAGTTCTAGCCATCAAGTCAAAGGACAAAACTCATTTTTGATCTTAGAAAAAAAAGATAACAACTGCATTAACAGCTGCCACCACAGATATGCCATGCACAAATTCCAAATGACTTCTGGATGTGATCAAAAGCCTGATCTGTGAAAACAACAGAGTCAGGTGTCAGTACTACAGAATGCTGGCCCCAGAACACCAACAAGTCTCAATCAAGCTACAAGGATAGTTTGATATGTGCTTAAAAACTATCGAAATCAATGGTGGAAGACAAAACTTCACTCCTTCAGAGGAATAGATGCTATAGAAAATTACCAAAAATCTACATATAGACCATAAGTATCTCCCACCAATCCATGGTGAAATTGGTCTGGTTTACCATGCCAGAGACAAAGTTGAAGCCTGTGCCGACAGCCTAGATGTAGTCTCAACTGCACCCAGGGCTGGTGGAAGCGGGCATGCTGAGCATGCGGGCGCCACTACGATGGGGACACCGCCGCCAGGGAACAGTTCATAAGTTAATTTTTAAGAAACAAAATTTTTATCATAAAAACAAAATAATTGTTAGAATGATCAATATTAAAATAAATGAGGCTGCATACACTGAATAAAAATTAAAAAAAAAAAAAGTATATTGCTGCCTCTTTGATCAGCCGGCTGTTTACAATTTTTCAGCTAGAGCAGGCTAAATGCTTGCTTGCAGAATGTTGTGTCTACTGCAGTCTATCCAAAGTGAAACGGTGAACAGTTTTTATGTGCAGAAACGAATTTTCGTACAAAACATTTGTTGCTAGTTAACCAGTCATATGGTACGCATCTCAGTAGGCTACTGACCGTAGCGCAGTGCGGACTATTATTTCGTCTCTGTGTCGTGTTCTGTAATAATTTCTTGTGGGTATAAAATAGAAATGGAATCAAAAATTTAAAAAAAAAAAGTTATCTGGTGCACAAAATCATAAGCGTCATGCCTAAAAAGAAGCAGATATTAAGAAACAAACTGGGGCTCTTATTAAATTTGTTAAAATATTAAAATATTCTGATGCAGATTGTAACCAACTCGATACATCAGAAATCAGAGTTGAAGAACCGTGCCCGTCATCCAGTTTGCATGAAGGTACTATTGAACAAGATAACTGAACATGATTTAAGTGAAAAATAGTTAGGATTTAGTCAACTACAACAAGATTTAGTTGTAGCTGACCACGAAACTAACACATTGTTAGTCTCTATGAATTTAGAAGATCCAGGTGAACGAGGAAATATTGATGAAAAATTACGAGTTGTTTTAATTAAAATGGAGCCTGTTCAAAATAAAAATACAATATATCCCAGAGATACATATGGTCGTAAATTTGGCAACACGTATTATAATAGAAAAATGGAAAACGGGAGCTTGTGCCAAGAACATGGCTCATTTATTCCGAAACTTTAAATTCTGTTTCTTTCTTTTTTTGCAAACTTGTCGCACCTACTGAATCACCCACTGAGTCTTGTAGAAGGTTATAACGATTGGAGAAATGTAAGTACAACTTTACATAGACATGAGACTAGTTTAACTTACATGAAAATTTGCTTAAAATGGAAGGAACTTGATAAAAATTTAAAAAAACAAAACTACTATTGATTTCCAGACTCAAGGTATGTATGAAATGGAAAAGAAACATTGGACGAATGTTTTAGAATGCTTGATTGAAATTATAAAATTCGTTGGTAGCTGAAATTTAGTTTTTCGCGGATCATCTGATAAATTATATGAAAGAAATAACGGCAATTTTTTAAAATTAATCGAACTGTTTGGGAAGTTTGATCCCGTTATGGAAAATCATGTTGAAAGGGCACTACAACGAAACAATAGAGTATACTGTTTGAGTAAAGACAGTCAAAATGAAATATTGGAAACTTTAAGTAACGCAATTAAGGATACAATTTTATTATCAATTCTAAAATCTAAATATTATTCAATAATTTTAGACTGCACATCTGATACAAGTAAAACAGAACAAATGACGATTCTTATTCGCTTTGTTTCCTATGACAGAGAGAAAAGAGATCTAGAGAAAAAAATCTTAACCCAGATCGTTCCAAAACCGAAAATTTGGTACAGATATGTAGATGACATCTTTATCATTTGGGATCATACAAAAGAAGAACTAATGAATTACCTCAACCAAATCAATAGTTTCCACAATACCATCAAATTCACATTAGAAATGGAAAAAGATAAAAAACTGCCATTCCTTGACGTTTTAATAAAGAAACAATCCAATAATAGTATCAACCTATCTGTATACAGAACACCTACAAATACTGGACATTACCTCCATTTCAACTAAGCTCATCACATAGCTCAGAAAATTAGCATTATCCATAGTCTCAAGAAAAGAGCTATACAGTATACGACAGACAAGGATGACCTACTCACGGAATTAATCACAATATCCAGAGAACTTTCTTTAAATGGTTACCCTAAAAGACTCTATAACAAGATTCTATTTACTGATATACCACATCGACAACGTGATGACGTCCAATACATCAGTACAATTACGATTCCTTTTGTCAACAACCTTTCCAAAAAATTAGCTAACCTTTTAAAACCACATAAGATCAGAGTGGCATTCAAACCAATCAACACTATTCGGAAATTTTTAAGATCACCGAAAGATCCTCACCCATTCTACAAATACTCTGGAGTATATAATATTCCTTGTTCATGTGGTATTAGTTACGTAGGTCAGACATCTAGAAGCTTCGAAACGAGAAAGAAAGAACACATAGGATATGTCAGAAATAACAGACAAGACATTTCAGGCCTTTCATGCCACTTTGCCTCTACTAACCATCACACTGAGTGGGATAAGAGCCTTATGCCATACATAGAAGATAACTACCATTCAAGAACCTTTAAAGAAGCAGCTACAGTCGTCCATAAAACTGAAAACCTAAACAAGAATCAAGGTCTAATTTTACCAGAAATTTGGAAAACTTTTATCAGATCATTAAATATCAAAGAAATGAACTTTCATAACAATTACGTCATGAGTCATTACGAATAAATCACGTTAACGAGACACGCACATTGTCACGCACAATACCAATTTTTTGTATGATTTAGAACCATCGGTTATAACCTAGTCTGTAACCTTCATTTTTGCTTACTGATTTGTATTCCCTGAGGATGCCAATAGAAACGGATTGGCGAAACATGTAGGAGGATAAAAATAAAGCTACTTGATAAAGATTTTATAAAAAAAGTGTAATTCTCTTTATATATTTTATTAACAAAGCATATGTGTGTGTGTATGTGTGTGTGTGTGTGCTTTGTTACCCCCTATATATATACATATGGGGGGGGATGCTTCATTTATAAATTAATGATCCTTCTACTCACTCACACACATACACACATTCATAATTTTAAAACTTGGGTCTTCTAGCATTAAATACAAAATATCTGCAAAGGCTGAAGTTAACATATTTCAGCCAGAAACTGAAACATAAAGGAAAAGTTGGCTGATCGAGTGAAACAGCAGCAACAAATTTCCATGTGCACAACTACACAACAAAAATAACTCATTCCTGTATGCCTTACTTCAAGCATATTCAGTTTCTATTTAAAACAGGCACAAAAAGACATTAACAGTTTACTTCAGAAAATTCGGCATGGAAACAAAATACAACTATTGCTGTCAGAATATACACTAAGTTCTCTCATTTGAAAATGTGTGAATGATGTCATAACAGTCAGGTGGCACACATAACAGAGCAGCTTTCCAGTAATGGCGAACTGGATTTGTATGTATGTTAGCAGTGCAATGGAGTTTCTTTACCAGGTGATGAATATTTCATATATTCAACATAAAAATTTCCAACAATGTAGTAAGGCATGTTCATCTTGCCAAAAAACTCAAACCTAAAAGGTTTCAGTTTTTTAACAACTTCAGGAAGCCAAGATAAAAAAAGAATGGTATGATAGACTATGTGTTGCCTAGGATGAGCCTCCTGACTCCACGGAGGTCCTGAAGAATTATGATGATAATGACAAAAAGAAACTCAATCAAATCAAGAATTTCAATTAATGGTACAGCATTAAATAGTGGAAACAAAGCACTAGTTGAACAGCGAGAAGGAGTGATGACAAGGGGCCATCCTTGGAAGTTACGGTAGGAAACTGCGAGCAAGAGGGTGAGGAGTGGTTTCTTTGCATGGAAGGTGGTTGAACCATGGAATGTACCTGATAGAGTGGTGAGAGCAAGAACGGTCAATGAGTTTAAGGAGTGGTATAATAGACTTTGTGTTTCCTAGAAGGAATCTCCTGCGATGAGTCTTGACAGACTCTGTGTTTCCTAGGAAGGACCTCCTGCGATGAGTCTTTTGACTCCATGGAGGCCTGAATAATAATAATAATAATAATAAAGATTATATGTCAGGAGATTTACTTGAATGTCTAAAAAAGAAAGCTCTTTAATATATGCATCACCTTAGTGTTAACCTGTGAAAGTGGGATATGGTCAATGACTAAAAAACAGGAAGACAGACTGTGTGTGGCCCAAAGAGCCTTGGAGAGAAGAATGCTCCACATAACAAAAAAGGGATAGAACAAGAAATACTAGAATTAGAGACCAGAGTACAAGATACTGCGAAGTGTTGTAAAACATGTAAATGGAGGTGGCTGGCCATATTAGTAAATTGGCAGCCAAAAAGCAGACAGAATTAAGCACTATACCAAGAATAATAGATACCAAGAGAATGAAAGATCATCAAAGAACAAGATGGAGGAATGATCTACAAAGGTTTAACATGAGATGGTGGACACTGGCTAAAGACAGACTTAACTGAAAAGGGGAGGCTTATCCCCAGCATTAAATGGAAAGAGGCTGAAGAAGAAGATTATTTTCATGAAGTAACATAGAAACCAATCATGATGTCTAAACTTGTTAGAGTATGTTTTATTAATATATTTTTTAAGTGAACAGAATTATTTCCAACTGAAGAATTATCTGGGGGATCTAGATAACTTTAAATGAAAAGGCTTGAGTTGTTAACAGTTTTTTTGGGACAAGAAGTGACTTTTTTTTTTCAGTAATTCAGCAAATAAGTAAATAAATGTTATTTATGTCTTTATTTGTGAGACCATCTCCTTGCTTATTGGAGGCGTGAAGTGGCTTGAAAAAGTTCCATGTTTGGTCTCTTGAAGCAGGGTTTCCAGATTATGTTAAAAAATTAATTAAAAATACAAAATAATAATAATAATAATAATAGAAAAAATCCTTAACTCACCCACAGTACCAAATGTACTACAGCTTGCAAATAACCTTTGGGTGGAAGCAACATAAAAAAAAAAAAAAAAGTTATTTTCTTATTGTCTTGTGTTGCGAATTAAAATCGCCATAAAAATGTTTAACATAAACTACCTATGCATAAGCCTTCAACCCCTTTCCCTTTGATGTTCTAAATCAAATAAGTTTTTTATTAAACAAAATCATCAGCTTTTATGCCCTGTGGTAATTAATTCTGGAAGTAAATTACACAAACTTTTGTGAAACTGTCATAAAGAATACATGTACTGTATTTATATATATATGGCTTAACCTTATCTTTAACATTGATCTCCTCACCATTTTCAAGTGGTAGCAAATTTCAATGCTACTGATATTATCCTGATCAGGGGCAAATTCTCCACGCTTGCTATGCTTGCTGGGCAAGCTCATTACTTGAGAAAGAAGTAATATTTATTTGTTAATAAATGGATGCATTTATAAGCATTCCATTTAGGCTTTTATTTTTGTAGACAGAAGATGTCTTAAGCTTGCGTGGCAATAATTGAGCTTTGCGTTCTGTATCAAAGGTCGATGCTTGCTCGTCTAGTCAAAGATACCTTGGCTTGCTCGGTTGTGGGAGCTTCCAGGTCCTCGGTGCATCACTGTGATTTCATGCGTGCACATAGCCATTTCCACTCCCTTCATGTCGTCTTAAACACAGGCCATACGCAGTCAAAGTAGCTCTAGCCAGTGAGCTTCAAATAGCCTTTAAAAGTGTGCATGTTGTTTGGAAAAATTAAGTTACAACTAACTTTTTATGACGATGTTATTGGCTAGTTCATAAAGAAGAACCATAGGGTAGAATTTGTATTCAAGTAGCTAAATTGAAAAAGATAGAATATTATTTGTAAAATAAATATTGTATTTGTATGATTAAATGTACATAAATTTCTAAATATATAGTTGTAAATGGTTCAGTAATTCATTATTCTGCTAATCAGACTTCAATCACACCTCTCACTCCCTGAATGATAACAAGAGCAAGCGTGAATTTCAAGACCAGCATTCGTCCCTGATCCTGATTTCCTTTAAGATCATCCCCACCCCTTTGTGTAATAACTTTCACATCCAGCTTATCCTGGCATAAACATATTACATTTATAGCTTCCTCAGACTCAAAAAAACTTCGTATTTTTTCATTCAAAACACTACTTTTCTCCTGCTAACTCTTAATACTTTACAAATGCAAAATCCAATCAAACTTTAGAATACTAGGAGTATCCGGAACAAAGGAGATAAATTTGTGGTGTTGATTGCATCAGCCTGGCCAGAGATTATTGGGATCTCTGAGACATGGTTGACGGAAGATCATATAATAACAGGAATAGAAGTAGAAGGATACGGCATTTTTTGGCGGGATGAGAAGGGAAAACAAGGTGGTGGAGTACTGCTTATGATAAGTGATGACTTATGTCCTCTAAGAGTGGAGGCTTTGGAAGGCAGTGAAACTAATGATTTTGAAAGCATATGGTGTGAGGTAGAGGTGGGAAAAACAGGATATTTAGTGGGGTGTTGCTACAAGCCAAAGAGCACAGAGGGTGGGGAGCTTGTTATGGGAGATTTTAACTACAGCAATATAAGTTGGGAAGAGGAAAATGCATGTAGTAATAAGGGGATGGAATTTCTGGAATTCTTGAGCAGCAGATGTCTTAGGCAAAATGTAATAGAGGGAACAAGAGGTTCAAGAGTTTTGGATTTGATCATAGCATCAGAAGAGATGATAATAACTGAGAGGATATCTCTCTCCCCGTGTTGGAGAGAATGACCATGTGGTTTTGAATTGGAAAATGAATAGGCATGCAGGAGTATCAAAGAAGAGGGAACATATATGGAATTACAAGACAGGTGATTATAACAGTCTTAGATATCAATTTGGGCAGTTCCATGTAGGTGCAGAATTGGAAGGCTGGGATCAGTAGTGGACTCAGGATTTAATCTTGGGGGTGGGGAGAGTTGAGTAGATGAATTTAGAATACACACTACGCATTGCATATGACCTATGACTGAGCATCTGCAATGATTGCTAATTCATAAGTAGTATAGAAATAGAAGAAAGACCCAACATAAATAAAAAAACAAATTTTAATTAGGAAAAGATTTTTGGAAAATTTTCTAGTTTTTTTTTCCTTTTTCTTTGGGGGTGCCACTGGCTGGGATATCATTAGTGCGTGGGAAATTGTGAAGGAATATTTGTTGGCAGCAATAGTAAGCTGTATTAAACAAGTGAATAAGAGGACACAATTCGGTATTAAGTGGATGACAAACAATATCAAACAGGAACTGTAGGAACAGGAGCTACTCATGACTTCCAAACTATACACAGAATTGTGTAAGAATATTTATATTAAATATTTTGCATGTATCTGTCAGATCAGCGGCGAGCTCCGCATGGTTAAAGGTGCATTAATCAAAACTCCTGCCGTGCATATCAAGGGATTGCCACAATTAATTTCACCGCATTAATCAAATCCTGCATTAAGCAAGGAATACCTGTGTGTGTGTGTGTGTGTGTGTGTGTGTGTGTGTGTGTGTGTATATATATATATATATATATATATACACACACAACACAATCTCAGATTGTCAGTGCTGGTTATTTATTTGAATATTAACACTGTATTTTTCCTGTATCTTTGTCTGCTGGAAAAATACAAACAGGAAATAATTTTCATTTTTATTATTTTATTATGAACCTGATAATATAGCAGAAAAAAATTACCCTTAGAAAATCTTCTTCCTTAGCATTTTCATCATAAAACATATGCATTATTCTTAGATGTGAGAGATGAGCTGCAGGATTTTTGTTTGTATTATTTTTTAATCTTCGGAACTGAAACAGATAAAATACACTTACTTCGTATAATAGTTTATAAAATAATGTGAAGATTTTAGAAGGAATTTTTTAGTTAAGAAATAACTCAAAAAAAAAAAAAAAAAAAAAGAAAGAAAGAAAGAAATGGGAAAAAACAGTACTGAAAAAGGAACAGAAAAGGATAAATGTGATCTAAAATATGTAATGTACAGAGTACGGATATCTGGTATAAATACACACTTTGAAATGTTAATATATAATAGGAACCATATTCACAAAGAATGTGGTGACAACCATAATTTAATACAGAATCTGAATCTGTATAAGGAGGATGTGAGGAGCAGGCACCTTGATGGATGGTGGTTAGTGAGTGAAATAAGATGGTCTGAGAGTGTAGTGAGCACTGAAACTGTGAATGCATTTAAGCCCAATTCCATTATATCATTTTCTATGAAAGTGTGGACATTCCACAAAGAGTCTTGACTACATAGAGGTCTGATGTTTATCATCATCTTAAAACCCTCTACCTACTACGCCAGCTGCCTTTCCACAAATTAGGTAGTATCAAATTCAAAATGCTATACAACTCAGTTATATATATATATATATATATATATATATATATATATATATACATAAGACCTATAAAAGTGCTGTGTGTAGGCGATCAGTACTACATATGGGCAAAAGTACCATGTGATACACAGAAGGCTGAATCACAATATGAAGTAGAGTTATCATTATACTAATCTATATATATATAAAAAAGACAAAACTATGTGAGAATTAGGGTAAGAATTTCCCTAATGGCATAATAATAATTATGATTATTATTATTATTATTACTCATGCGCTCCATGGAATCACAAGACTCATTATGGGAGGATGCTGATGATATCTAAGGTATCCAGCCATATAATAAAAAGCAGTCCATTTCTTTAGGCTCACTCAAAAATGCACATATTATAATAATCTTTTTCTCTGCATATGAATGACAGATATCAATCAGTTGAAGTCATAAAATTAGAAAAAAAATATTCTTAAAGCTCTTTCCTTGTCCATGCAAATGATAGGAGCTGGAAAGGAATACTCAATGCAAAACAGAAAATTGCTTGAGAAAAGTTTCTATGGAGGTTAAAAACAAAACATTTGGAATAGGCATTGATGTGATATTACAGTAAAACACTCATTATCCAGGGCTCAATCATCCTTGGGGTCAGATTAACTGTGGTACTCTCTGTAGTACATACAAATTTCTGCAGAAAATTGCAATCTTGTCATAATTTACCTTTTGCCAAAAGGCACATCACTAGTTCAATCTATGGAGCAAGGTTTGATCAAAACCATGAAATGGCTGTATAGAAAATCTCTAATGTCCGATAACTTTGTGATCATTGAAAGTAATTTGGAAGTGGAGGACTCAAATAATAGTGTAGAAATCATGCCAGTGGCAGGATCAAGTGTTTTACTCTCGATGGGGGTGATGATGAGGAACTACAACCAGCTTACAAAATACACTTACAACTTACAAGTAAGTTGTAATGAAGCCCTATCAATTGCAGAAACATTACTTAAAAATGTGTAAAGTCAAGATGATGTTGATTACACTGAAGTTTTACATATTTGTGGATGTATAAGAAAAATAAAACCAAAAATAATGCTACAAAGAAAACAAAAATGAACGACTTTCTGATCTAACTAAGTTTCAGAATGTTCAGTTTTGTATTTACATACAAGTATGTTTATCTTATGTTTTTATATTTTTTTTTGTATTTAACCCAATAAAAAATAATTTGAATTCAGCTAATTAGCCTATTACCCAGTGGCAGCCTGTAAAGTTTTAAGTCGGGGTGCTGCCTATACAAAATAATTTTTAAAAAATTCTTTTTTTTCCTAATCAGTAACCAATTTATTAATAAATAAATCTACAAATTTATTTATTAATAAATTGGTTACTAATTAGGTTAAAAATAATTTTTTAAAAATTATTTTGTATAGGCAGCACTCCCATTTAAAACTTCACGGGCCACCACTGCTATCACCCCAACTGTCCGAGCTCTAGCATCCGCCAATTACCACGAATAATCGAATAATCAGCATTTTACTGTATTAATATTCCAGACCTCCCCCGTCTACATACACACACACACGCCGTGTTCTACTATATGAAAAATCCTCCCCCCATGTTGATCCTGTAAATACTTCTCTACAGTTTAAATGCGGCAATCATGTCATGACCAGGAGATGTTTAGGCAGTTGAGCTTGGCAAGTGCAACAAGAATGATTGCTATGGGAGATTTTAACTAAAGCAGTATAAGCTGGGAAGAGGAAAATGCAAGTAGTAAGATGGGGATAGAATTTCTGGAATTCTTGAGGGACATATGCCTCCAGCAGCATGTAATAGAGGGAACAAGAGGTTCAAGAGTTTTGGATTTGGTCATAGCATCAGAAGAGCTGATAATAAGTGAGATGACATCTCTCCCACCAGTTGGAGAGAGAGAGAGTGACCATGTGGTTTTGACTTGGAAGATGAACAGACATGCAGGTGTATCAAAGAAAAGGGAACGTATGTGGAATTATAAGGCGGGTGATTATAATAGTCTTAGGTATCAACTAGGGGCAGTTCCATGGAGGGCAGAATTGGAAGGCCAGGATATCATTAGTGCCTGGGAAATTGTGAAAGAATATTTGTTAGCAGCAATAGTAAGCTGTATTTCATGGGTGAAGAAACGGACACAATTTGGTGTAAAGTGGATGACAAACGATATCAAACATGAACTGCAGTTGAAAAAGAGATTATGGAAGAGATATAAGTAGAGGGGTGGAGGACAGATACACGAAGAATATAAGATGCAGGCCAGGAGAGTGACCAGAATGGTGAGGAAGGCAAAACTGGAATATGAGAAGAAATTGGCACTAAGATCCAGAGAAAATCCTAGAGAATTTTTTAGCTATGTGGCCAGCAGGTGGAGAAACGACTGTGGAAGAATGACATTACGGGATAAAAATGGGGATAGAGTGACTAATGCAGAGGACATAGTGGAGTTGTTCAATGAGCACTTTATTGAAGTATTTCATCATGGAGGAGGTTTTAATACTAGAGGGATAGGGCAGGTTCAGGGTTTAGAGGTGCAAGAGGAGAGTGTGTTCCAAATACTGAGTACTCTGGGAGGATGCATACTCGATTGGAGGAGCTGTACTGGAGGAGGTAGGGGAGACAAGAGATCTGGGGGTGATGATTGATAGAAAGCTGAAATTCAGGAAGCATATTGCAAAGGTGGTGAGGGTAACTCAGAGAACTGCTGCAATACTGAGAAGGATGCTGACCTGCAGAGATAAAAGCGTTATCATTCCATCGTATAAGACCCTGATCCGATCACACTTAGACTATTGTTCTCAGATTTGGTCTCCAGGATTTGAAGGGGATAAATTGACTGTGGAAAGGGTACAGAGGCAGATAACAAAGATGGTTTCAGGACTGTAAAATATAAGTTATGAGGATCGACTGAGGGAATGTGGACTGCAGAGTTTGGTGGATAGAAGAAGGAGAGGTGATATGATCGAGATTTTTAAACTGTAGAGGGGCAGTTACAGGGTAGACATTGAAGAGTTTTTTCACTTGGTGGAATGGTGGGAAGGAGCGATGACAAGGGGCCATTCCTGGAAGTTACGAAAAGAGGCTGTGCACAAGAGGGTGAGGAGTGGTTTCTTTGCATGGAGGGTGGTTGAACCTTGGAATGCATTGCCTGAGAGAGTGGTTGGAGTGGAAACAGTCAATAGGTTCAAGGAGTGGTATGATAAACTTTGTGTTTCCTAAAAATGACCTCCCATGACGAATCTTTTGACTCCATGGAGGTCTGGATAATAATAATAATGATAATAATCCCTTTGTCTTCTATTCACCAAACTCTGTAGTTTGGATGCCCTCAGTCTACCTTCATAACTAACACTGTAGAACTCTGATAAGATGCTGTTTATATGTGTCTGTACCCTATACTCTTCAGATCCAAGTAACTAGATTTAAGCACAAAAAAACCTAGATGTAGCATGATCAGAACTTTATACAATGGAATTACCACCTTTTATCTCTACTGGTCAAAATCCTTCTTAGCATCACAGCAATCCGCAGTGTTACTTTCACAACATGTGAAAGTAACTTAAACCTTGAAATTTTTTATAGACTATCATCCCAAATTTCAAGATCTTACATTTACTTGCATTAAACTGATATTCCATTTAATTTTCCCACTTTTCCAGCTTATTCCATATCTCTTGAAGAGTCAAAACAGACAGAGTTCACCTATTGACCTTTCTCTTTTGGAATACTACTCCTCCATACACAACGTGCTAATAATAAGTCAGCCAGTCAGCTTTTCAACTCACTAGTATCTTATCCAATTGTATCAATTTCAATTTAGTTACTAACTTATCATGTGCCAATCTATCATTAAATCCATCATAGAAAATACTTCTATTATTAACCCAATGTTGAATACTAATCCCAATATCGTAAATCTGATCCTCACAACTCAAATATCTTAATCACAACCCCAGACACATACAGATTAGCCTATAATTTGTAGCCTCTGTCTTATCTACCAACTTTGTGAAGTGGAAAAAATTTTCTCACTTTTCCCTCCTTTGGTACTTGCCCTGTTGTAAGACTCATGTTAAACAGATGTGGCAAGTGTACCATTAATTCCCTAGAGCACTGGTTCTCAAACTTCTATGCTTCACGTACCTCCTGGAAATGTGTATGTAACTGGTGTACCCCTTGTATAGATAGATAAAACTACAGTTTTAGTAAAACAATGGGAATAAAATAAAATATATGTACATACACATTAAATTTTGTATTAATAAATTATATATATATATATATATATATATCAATAAACACAAAGAGTGACATAAACAATTTAACAAACGTGTAAAGACATGAATTACAGCGCCATGCTTCGTCACTCAGTTCTCAGAGTATCAGTATTGCCAACTTAGCAACTTTGTTACTAGATCTAGCGACTTTTGAGCTCCCACATCATATCCCCAAATATTTTACCACATATCCCCCAAGGGGTATGCGTACCACAGGTTAAGAACCCTTACCCTAGCGCATTCCTTCAAGACAAGTAGTGGTATATTCTGAAGTCCTACTGCCTTATTAAAATCATGTTTACTTAATCACTCGTGTATCTCTGGTTAACTAATATGCATTGATGAAATATGCATTTTTTTATTATTAACATCTGACCTCCATGGAGTCAGAGACTCATCATGCACACAATGGTCATCCAACCATGCTTTAAACTGTGTGTCTACATTCACAAAAAACTCAGGCAACGCATTCCACTCATCAATCTCTCCATGCAAAGAACCTTCTCCTCACTGCTCTGATCACACCCTCCTTATACAGTTTCCAGCGATGGCCTCTTGTTCTACCCCTTCTCCCATTCTATGAAAAATCTCTTCCATATCAACCTGATAACAACCCCTGACAAGCTTATATGTCTCAATCATATCTCAATCTTCCTCCTATTCACGAGGCTTTGCAACTAACATTTTCTCAATCTATCCTCGTATTTCACATTCCAAAGATCACTGAATACCTTTGAAATCTTCTCTGGACCCTTTCCAATATATCCTCATCAACCATGAAAACCTGGCAACCAAATCTGTGCACAGAAATCCATATGAGGCCTGATCAAGGACTTATACAGTGGCATCATAACCTCCCTATTTCTGCATGTCAGGTTCTCTGCATCATTGCCATTATCCGATGTGACATCTTTATAACTTGGCCCCTGAATTTCAAGTCCTTGTCCATCACCACTCCCAGATCTCTCATCTCCTCTACTTCCTGTAAAGTTTCCCCACCAAGTGTGTACTTTGCATTCCATCACTGCTTATCAAATCTCAAAACATTACACTTTGCAACATCGAACTGATAATTCCACTTACCTGCCCATTCATGCAATCTATTCAAGTCCTTTTGTAAGGCCATAACATCCGCTTAACTCTGCATCATCTACAAACATCTACATGTCACTAGTTAAACCTATTCCAATATCATTAATAAATTGAACAACAATGGCACCAAAACTGAACCTCTGCAGTACACCACTAGTGAACTTCCTCTTTCAGGATACTGCACCCCCATATGCAACTTTCTGATACCTATCTGACAGTCAGTCACTGATCCAACTCAGAAGTCTGTTATCCAATCCCATCTGTTTCAATTTATTTAAGCGCTTGTCATGTGGCAGTCTATCAAAAGCCTTTGCAAAATCCAAGTATACCACTGTATATGCATCTCCCCTGTCCAAGGTATTTATCACCTTGTTATAGTACATAAGTTAGTGAAACATGATCTCCCCTTAACAAACCCATGCTGATAACCCACAGAGAATACTGCTGTAATCAACCCATTTCTGTATTCTACTCCTTACCAATCTCTCCGGTACCTTCACTACAACTCCAGATATACAGATTGGCCTATAACTTAAAGATACAGTCTTATCACCACCTTTATGCAGTGGAATAATTTTACCCTCCTTCCACTCCCTTGGAACCTGTGCTGTTGCAAGTCTCTTATTAAACAGGCATGCCAATGCTACTGCCAGTTCCCTAGAACATTCCCTTAAGATGCATAATGATATGTCATCAAATCTCATCATCTTTATTGGTATCAAGTTTATTTATTTCCTCAAATACCTCTGGCTCACTCACAATTAAGCCATCCTCTCCCATGTCCTCTACACTTAAGTTCCTTATGATTCTACCCTGACCAGGATGAAACACCATTATAAATTGATCACTGAATACCTCAACAATGTATTCTGCAGCAGTTACCATTCTACAATTTTCATCTATTAACATCAACTTACCATGATCATTTTTCCTTCTACTTGCCACATATCTAAAAAACTCTTAGGGTTTTTCTTTGCTTGATTTGCAAATTTCTCCTCAATGCTGCACTTTTGTTTTCCTTACTAACTGAGTCACTCTCCTGGCTTGTTCTTTATATTTATATTTATATAAATATATTTATTTATTTATATTTATTTACAAGATGAATAATGGTAATATATAACTGATTATTACCATTATTCATCTTGTACTTCCTTCATAGTACCTTCTTTTTCCAGATTTCATGCTTAATCTCCACATTTATCTATTTTACATCTACCTTATTCAGCCGTTTGGCCTTCAGAATACATTCACATAATTGATGCTGTTATGTATTTCTTTGTCAGTTCCCATGCAACATTTATTTCCTTACTGCTCAACTCCTCGTTCCATGTCATAGCAACAAGCTATCTCCTTAGTTCGTCATAATCACCAGCCTTATAATTCCACATTTCCTCATAAAAGTCAGAATATGGTTAGCCACAACACAAGTGATTACTTCATGATCACATTCACCAACTGGAGGAAAGTGTAAAACTCCCCTCACAATTACAACCTCTGATGAAATGATCAGATTTAGAACTCTCGATCCTCATGTGCCCTCCTTCACATACTGCCTGAGATAGTTATCTCTCAAGATTTCAAGAAATTCATTTTCCTTATTCATAACAGATATCTCTTTATTCCATACTGCTATAATTAAAATAACCCATAACAATTACCCTTCCTTTAATTAAATTAAGGGGATATTAGATCCCACATTGTTTTAAAACCGAATAAGAAACTCAAAGATTGGAATCAGAGAGTTTCATGCCGAAATAGTATAAAAAACTATAAAAGTATCGGCAAATACTAGCGTGAGCTAAATGCAAGTAATCCTAATATATAGTACAAACACGGGCAAACTCGTTGCAAAGGTGGGGAAAGTTCTGATCGCTATTCTTGGTATTTTCCATAATGTAAAAACACATTTCCTAGGAAATGTATGCTGTTATTACATTATGGTGGGAGGTCACTACCCAGACCGGTTTCAGCCTTTATTGAGGCTTCATCAGTGAGTAGCTAGGAAATGTGTTTCTTATTCGGTTTTAAAACAATGTGGGATCTAATATCCCCTTAATTTAATTAATGTTTATATATTGCCGAAATGAAGCCTGTTAGTTCTTTATATTTAAGTAACTTAATGGGTGCACCTTTTGGACAACTCGTATAGCAGAGCATATAAGTTCTTTTCGCTATACCCTTTGGTATTAATTTGGTCTAGCTACTCACTGATGAAGCCTCAATAAAGGCTGAAACCGGTATGGGTAGTGACCTCCCACCATAATGTAATAACAGCATACATTTCCTAGGAAATGTATTTTTACATTATGGAAAATACCAAGAATAGTGATCAGAACTTTCCCCACCTTTGCAACGAGTTGCCCGTGTTTGTACTACGTTCTAGGACTACTTGCATTTAGCTCACACTAGTATTCGCTGATACTTTTATAGTTTTTTATACTATTTCGGCATGAAACTCTCTGATTCCAATCTTTGAGTTTCTTATTCAGTTTTAAAACAATGTGGGATCTAATGTTGTTGTTGTTGTCTTGTCCTTTGAAGAGTCGTAGATGTTTCCGTGTGCTCTTTGTACTGCTTTGGCTATGTCTGTGATTTTGTTTGTATAGAGCTGTTGTTCAGGATTAGGATCTATTTCTTGCAAGGCTGCTGTAATTGCTGGACAGGTAAAGATGTGAGTGGGTGTCAGTTCAGTATTGGGGCAGTTGATGCAGTTTCTATATGTTCTCGTATCATCTGTATTGATCTTCATTCCTCTATAATGTCCTGTTCGTAGTCTTGCTATCGTGGTGGAGGTCCTTCTGTCAGCATTGATCTCGGGAATTTGATGTTGTATCACTGATTTCAATGGAATTAGTTTAGCTTTTGCTAGTGCATTGGCATCAGCAAGAGTTATCATATGAGTTTCTTGGTTGAGTTCTCTGGCCTCTTTTGCTAATTTATCAGCTGCTTCGTTGTGATCAATGCCTACATGAGCAGGAATCCATTGTAAAATGCAACTTTTACCTAAACACTTTAGATGATTTAAGAGTTTATGGATGTCTTGTGTGAGCTTGGTATTGCCATTTTTGATTGCCTCCATAGCTGATCTTGAGTCACTGTAAATTATAATTCCTTCAGATTGTTGAGATGATAAATTTAAGTAGGCTTCTAGTGCTTTAATTATTGCATAGAGTTCGCTGGTAAAATTGGAAGCGATTCTCCCAGATCCAACTTTTATTGAAAGTTTTTCACCTTTCGGGATCTAATATCCCCTTAATTTAATTAATGTTTATATATTGCCAAAATGAAGCCTGTTGGCTTTTTATATTTAAGTACCCTTCTTTTGTTCACTAACCAAGTTATTTATACATTTCTTCATTACCACCCTCCATGCCAATAGCAATATCCAACAATATATGTCTTCCTGTTGCCCTCCACTTTACACCACCCTGCCTCATAACCATTGCCACTATTTCCCTATTTCATGTCTACCTTATGTGGACATAATTGCCCTGCTATCATCAGCAGCACTCCCCCTCCCTTCTTGTCCCTTCTATTCTTGCGAAAAATATTGTATCCTTCCATTTTTATTCCCGTTAGAATATCATCTTCATTCAACCATGTTTCGCTTATTATTCCAATGATTTTGGGACAAATAATCTCTAATACTTCTGTCATTTTTAAACAAACACAGTAATTCATTTTTAGATCTATAACCAGTCCTATCCAAGCCACTTGTTCATTGTGATTTCCCCACCACACCTGCCCAGTCACCTTTATCACCACTTATCACATATAACTGCTCAGTCTCAACTTTCCCACCCACATCGCAATATACTCCATCTTCATACGCACATTTAATGTCACTCACTTTCAACATCCACTCTCCCTATGCCATGTCTCCCTGTCCAACTGGGCTCTCTCCATTTACCTATTCTTCTTGCATTTCCATTCTCACTTTATTACTTACACTAGTACTGTTTCCACTGCCAAGCACTTCTGTCCACTTCAATACCACTCTCCTGATTTTTCCCTTCATCTGTTTCTTCTGATTTCTTGCATACAACACATGCTGTACTTCCATCCAGCAATACTTTCTCCAGTGCACTCATTCCAAAGCAATTCAAATGCAACCCATCATGCCTATATAATTTTATTCTTCCCTCAAACACATGTTATACATCCATAAACTGTATTCCCTTCTCCTCACACTCCGGTAGCATCCATTAATGATTTTGGCTCTGCATCACAACTCATCTTCGTACCTCGGAAACACACTAACAAACTTTTCTTCTACACTGTTATCTTTCACTCTTTTCAATAACCTCCTGATATTCACCCTCACATCCTCCTTATGTCCACTTAGATCATTTATCCCTACACTCGTGACTAACTCTCTTGCTCGTGTCTTCCTCATGTCTAATGACTTAATTATCCTACTCATTCTCCCTCCTGGATAAGGCCTCATGGACTCTCTCAGTAACTAGTCCATGAAATCTCCAAATACTGCTATTCTGGAATCACTCAAAATCTTTTACTCTTTTTTCTTTCATTCTATTCTCTTGCACTTTCATTAGTTTCCACTAGACATCTAACATCACTTCGCATATTCTTCATTTCATTTTTCATTTTCAAAAACTATGTCATCAAATCTTGCATTCTGACAATTTCATTCTCTGTTACTCCCACAGTCTCACTGCCTCTTGTTCTGCGGCACCTTACTTCCATTTCTTCATTCATACTTCTTTTGCTCCCTCAGTTTCTCTAGCTTTAGTTTTATTTCCATTTCTTTCATGTACACCTCTTCTATCTTTTCAGTTAATTTCACATTCACTGTCTAATAATATATCGCACTTCCAAGAAATCCATACTTTCTCTCACCTCTCATTCATTCATTCATTCATTCTCTCTCTCTTTACAAACACATCTCTTATACTCTGCCATGTATACATAATGCACTAATGACATCGAATCATTTTTAAAAGTCTATTCCGTTAATTCCACTTAATTTTTGCTGCACTTGCCTAATCACACTGGTTGACGCTCACATGGTTCACCTCATGACCGACATTGTGTTATACTTAAATAGGCAATTTTAACTAATAAATCAGGCAGAAATCAAGCAGATACACTTCATTATAAAAAAATAGTACAACCCTAAAATTCATGAAATATTACCAATTATTACTCAAAATAGCACTTATCTTTCCAGAGCTCCTTCCAACACTACATAATTTACAACCCTCTAGTAGAGGAATTTGATTTATTAGTTCTTCCTCGCAATATCCTCTATATTCCATCTTCTCTTCATGTTGCATTCACAAGGATGAAATACTTCATAAACTGCTCACTGAATAATTCAACTATATCCATCCTCTGCATGAACAGACAATCTACCACTGTTTGTCAACTAACATCATTCTCTCACACCCGTTGTTTCTTTCTTCTACTTGCCATATATCAAAATAACTCACTAGGATTTTTCTTGGATTGATTGTTCAATTTCTGCTCATACTGTACTTTTGTTGTCTATACGAACTGAGTCACCTTCCTGGCCTGCACTTTGTACTCTATATGCAATTAATTATTACTTATTTATTTTGTGCTACCTCCATCATGTTTTCTTTATCTTCCAGATTAGAGCCTCCATAGTTCAGTTGGTATAGACACAGCCCTTTGGTCAGAAGTGAAAAAATTTTGTCTTTCTTCACTCTTTTGGGACTTGTGCTGTTGCAAGACTCTTGTTAAACAAGTAGGCCAAGACTGATGCCAATTCCTTGAAACATTCCCTTAAGACACACGTGGTGATATGTCATCAAGTTCTCTTGCCTTATTGACATCTAGCTTACTTGGTTATCATGTCCGCTCTCCAGTCAAGTGACTGCGGGTTCGAATCCCACCATGGGCATGGATGTTTATGATTGTCTGTGAAAATCCTAGTGGTGGTGGTCGGCGGTAGTGGCATTGGTATATTTGTGGTCAGTTGGTGGATTGTGAGTAGTGGAAGCAGAGTTGCAGAGCAGATGCCCTCCCTCGTTGAGTCTTTGGACTCCCTGGAGGTGACTAATTTTTTGTTTTTTAATAATAATAATTTATTTTTATTTATTTTCCCATAATATATATAATTCATTACATGAATACAACTGTGCAAAATAGATACATACATGTACATAATATATTTTAAATAATTTTTTTTCATTATTGTCTCAGATACATTACATACATATTTTTTAAAATAATAATAATAATTTATTATATATGATACATACATTACATAGTTTTGATTACGTATGATACAAACATTACATACATTTGTTTACAAATGAAACAACATTACTTACATTTGTTTACGTATGATACAACATTACACACATTTCTTTACATTTGATACATTCATGTATTCTGATAATTATAATAATTGATAACATATGATACAATATTACAATTTGTTTACATGTGATACATACATTACCTGCATTTGATTACATATGATATATTTATTTATTTATTTATTATTTTTTTTTTATCTTTTTCTCAGCTTTCATCCTCGAAGCTTATTTGTGAGCTTATCTGAGGATGACACCAGTTATTATTTATTTGGGAAGCTATGAAATCAAATCTATGTTTAATTGGCTTGATTTCCACTGCAGCCGTTGATTGAGAAATTTGCACGCGCACGCACACACACGACACTTGGAATGTCTTGATGTGTCGCTGATCTGGAAGCCTGAACGAATATATTGTGTTTCAATATTGAATGAATATATTGTATTCAAAAGGTAATTTGTTTATCAATTCTGGGATGTAGAAGTTTTGCGTGGCCTTTCTGTAGTGATTATTGTATTTATATGTGATATAATTAGTTGTCTGAGGTCTTGTTATACGGTATGTATTTCTGACTGTCCTGTAGTTGGCATCGAAATAATGTTTTAGCAAAGCTGCATAGTGACATAAATGCTTTGCTGTCAGTATTTTGTGTTCTGACATTGCAGTGTATATAAAGTCACTATTGTTTCTTTGTTCCCAAAAGATCAGCTTTATCATTTTGTACTGTAGCGACAGTAATCTATTTAGTTTGTAGGGCGCACAGAAAGCATACGTTGTTATAATATATCTTAGTATATTCTGGCATAGTGCTTTGTATATTAGTGTTTTTAGGCGTGTGGGAACTATGTCTTTTAACCTGTAGAGTTTGCCAGTTATTGTTCAGAGTTTGTTAGATGGTTTATGTAGTTATTCCAGTTCATATCTGCATCGAAGTAAATTCCAAGGTATCGTATTGTTTCAACCTGAGTGATTGTAGTGGTTTTGCTGTTCTGTGGGTTTTTTATGTTGGAAAGTGGATGTTGGATGGTTATATATTTGTTATCAACTGGTCGAGTCAGTGGATTTCTGAATATCATTAATTTTGTCTTTTCTGAGTTTAAGTGTATAGAGTTTTTTGTGAGCCAGTCTGCGATCAGATTTGTCATGTTGCATATTTGTTTGGGCTATGCTTGTGTTATTATGGATGGATATTATAGCTGTATCGTCTGCGTATTGGAATATCTTACCTTTGAGAGGTAACTGATTAATATCGTGCTTGTAAATGTTGAATAGAGTTGGGGAAAGTACAGCTCCCTGTGGTACTCCACAGGTTACTGGTAGCTCTCTGCTTCGGTTTGACCCAATACGTGCGATATGCTTTATATTTTAAAGGTAGTTTGTAAACCACCTGTCCAGAGGTGGTTTATTCCACCCGTCTATTCCAACATGCCTCAGTTTTTCTAACAAGATTTGATGTATGAGTGTATCGAATGTTTTAGTTAGATCAATAAAGACTACCATGGCAATTTTGTTTTTGTCTAAGTTGGTATTAATTACGTCTGTAAAGTCTTCCAAGAAAGATGTTGTTCCCTTATTATTCTGAAAACCATATTGTGTTTTGGGGATAATATGAAAAGTCTCTGTGTATGCTGTGAGTTTCTTCAGTATGATCCGCTCCATAATTTGATTGATAATTGGTAATGTTGCTATGGGTCTGTAATTGCTGATTAAATTTATTTTTCCATGTTTGTATATGGGTGTGATTATGGCAGTCTTTAGCATACTTGGTATCTGTCCTGTTTTAAATATTTTATTTATTAATTTTAGTAGGATAGGACTTAAGCTATTTGCATGATATCCTTAGGTCTTATACCATCAATTCCTGGGCCTTTGTTTGGTTTGATGTATTGCAGAGAGAAGTTCTGCTTCTTTTATGGTTGGGAACCATTATGTCTGTTTTGATTGTGGTCCAAGTGGAGGGTCACGTTTTGTGATTGGGAGAATATTTCTGTGCAGTTCTTGGATGGAGTCTGAAAAGTATTGGTTAAAGTCATTTGCTAGTTGTTGGATAGGTTTTGCATCTTTCATGAAGCTAGTTTTATGGTTTCGGAGGTGGTGGTATTTGGAACACAATCTAGCATTTCATTGTCCAGATGCCAGGTTTGTTTCATGTTGTTTTGTGCAGAGGTTAGTTTGTCTATGTAGTAGCTTCTTTTTGCATTTCTGATTTGTGTTGTAAGGCGATTCCTTGTTATCTTATATTCAGTTTTTAAAGCTGTAAGCTGTGTTATTTGGATATCGCTTTAATTCTTTCCATAAAGCGTTCTTTCTGAGTATTTCTAGGATTAATAATAATAATAATAATAATAATAGCAGCAGTATTATTGTATTCCAAACAAGAAAAGCCTAAATAAGGTAAGAGTAAAATGCATGAAATCTCCCTGGGTTTGATTCTCGTCCATGATGTGAGGAATCTTTATCTAGTCTCTTTTCTAAAGGTAAGTTAGCTGGCTTATATGGAAGTTGAGGGTTTTTTTTCACCCAGAAACTTGGGTTTTTCATCCCTTAGAACAGGCAAACTGGCCCTGTGAACACATACAGATATATAGTCATAAAATACATACTCAATCCCTATTAGGAGGGCTCAACTGGTCCTAAGAGATGAGAGAGGAAGAAGGGAAAACCCCATATGAAATAAATAAACTTCTTCCAGACTTCATGCATATTACTCCTACCTTATTTAGGCTTTTCTTGTTTGGAATACAATAATACTGCTGCTATTATATGAGGAGTTAAGTAAGCTAGATGTCAATAAGGCAAGAGAACTTGATGACATATCACCACATATCTTAAAGGAATGTTTCAAGGAATTGGCATCAGTCTTGGCCTACTTGTTTAACAAGAATCTTGCAACAGCACATTCCAAAGGAGTGGAAGAAAGGCAAAATTTTTTCACTTCACAAATGGTGATAAGATTGAAGCAACAAATTATACACCGATCTGTATATCTGGAGTTGTAATTAAAGTACTGAGAGATAGGATACAAATGTGGGAGGATAACAATGGTATTCTTTGTGCTTGTCAGCATGGGTTTGTTAAAGAGAGGTCGTGTTTTACAAATTTGCTTATGTACCATAACACAAGGAACATATTGTACATGGTGCAAAAGCATTATACTTGTCTGTAACAATAGTGCTATGCATTATGGAATACTAAGGTAATCGATGTGAAGTCATTAGCCTCTATATACAAGTAGCTCAGTCATGAAGTTACTTCATGTACATTTGGATAAAGGATGAAACTGAGAATATACAATTTCTTGGCATCTTTGCCACAAGTTGGTCAGTAAATTGAAGCAGATGGGATTGGATGAGAGGTGAATGACTATTAGATAGGTATCAGCAAGTTGTGTAATGGAAGGAGGGGGTGCTATCTTGAAAAAAAGAAAAGTCTTGAGTGGTATGCCTTAAGGGTCAGTTTTGTGACTATTATTATTTAATTTGTATATTAATGATACTTGGTTTACTGGTGACTGTTTGCAGATGATGCAAAACTGGGGAGAATGATAAGGAATTGAGCAGATGTTGGGACCTTACAGAAAGACTTGAATAGATTGTATGAGTTGGCAACAGTATGGAACTGCCAATTCAATGTTGCAAAGTGTAACATTCTGAAATTTTGTAGACAATAATGGGGTGCAAAGTATACACTTGGAGTGGTGGTCGACAAGGATCTGAAGCTCAGAGGTCACACTGCACAAGTTGTGAAGACATCGCATCAGATTATGGCAATGATGCAGAAGACCTAAACTTGTATAAAATAGGAGGTTCTGGTTCTATTGTATATGAGCCTTGATCAGGCCTCGTATTGATTATTGTGCACAGATTTGGTCTCCTGGCTTTCATGGTGATGAGATTATGTTGGAAAGGGTCCAGAAAAGATTAACTAATGTCATAACTAGTCTTTAGGATAGGAGGACAGATTGAAGGAATGCAGTTTGCAAAGCCTTGTGAATAGGAGGAAGAGAGGGGGGAATATGATTGAGACATTTAAATTGGTAAAAGGTTGTTACCAGATTAATGGAGAAGAAATTTTTCACAGAATGGGGAAAGAGGGTGGAACAAGGTGACATATATGCATGGAGAGTGGTTGGTCAGTGAAATACTCTGCCTGACATTGTTGTGAATGCAGATACATTGAATGAGTTTAAAACACGGTTTGATGGGCTTTGTGCGTAATATTGCTTGCCTCCTGAAATGAGTCTTTTGACTCAATGGTGGTCTGGTGTTAATAATAATTAAATAGCTCTGGATCATGATCAAAGCAGAACTATTCCATTTCCAAATTCCCATACCAAATTATAGATTGAGACCCCACTATGTCTCAAGAGAAAAAAGTCCATGAATTACTGAAAAAAGTAACTTCCTTGCCAAAAAAAAAATAAAATCATCAAAAAAATAAAACCAGTTCATGTCAAACCACCCTAGTATTTATGGATTACCAAAACTCCACAAAATTAATATCCCCCCCCCCATGCCCCACATATAAACTTCCCCAACAGTTAGCCAAGTTGTTTGTCCCCCTCTACTTTTGAAAAAATTCAGTCCATTTCAAATCACTAGTTAAAAATCATATCCTTAAAACTTCAGACATAATGGTTAGTTTTGATGTCACCTATTTATTTACCAATGTACCACTTATAGACAATCTTGATTTGATCAAGTCTAAATTTCCCCCTGATATCTTTGAATTATTCAAATTTACTATGTATGCAGGTTACTTTACATGGGAAGGAAAAATCCACAAACAGATTACTGCTATGGGTTCTCCCTCTCCCCCACTTTAGCAAACTTTTACATGGAACACTTTGAAAACAAAGTACTTACCACAGCAACATACAAGCCCCTAATGTGGTTACACTATGTTGATGATGTGTTTGCCATTTGGCTCCACGGACAAGCACTTTGGATGCTTTTTTGTCACCTACCTAAACAGCCAACACCCCAAAATCCACTTCACAGTAGAAAAATAACCTAATAACTGTTTACCATTTCTTGACACGTTAGTTACCTGCCTTTCAGATGGATCACTATCTTTTTCCATTTACAGAAAGTCTACACACACACACACACACACACACACACACACACACACACACACACACACACACACACACACACACAGGAAGATACATAAACAATCACATCATCATCCAGTCCAACAATATGGCATTTTAAAAACACTTACACACAGAGCCAGAGCCATTTGTTCTAAAGATATAGCTCTGTCCACAGAACTCAAATATCTGCTCTATACATTCTTGGCACAAAGGCTACAATTCCTACAAAATAGATAAAATACTACATAGCCCCATTACCCCTCCCTCCTCCTAATACACAGGAACACAACATTACCATTTCTATTCTCTATATCAGAGGTATATCAGAAAAGATATCCAAAGCACTGATGAAACATGGCCTTTTCACCACATTCAAACCTCATGTTAAACTAGTAACTCTGATCCACTCACCAAAGGATAAACTTCACTCTCTAGCACACTCTGGAGTGTATGAAGTTCCCTTGTGATCTGGCCTACTATGGGCAAACAGGAAGATCAGTTAACACTGCCTGGAAGAACATAAAAAATACATTTGCTATATTATTATGGCAAGTCAGGACTAGCAGACCACGCTTTGGACACCCCTTCACACAGGATTAGATGGAAGAAAACGAATGTGCTATTTAAAAGTCGTTACAGATCTGAAAGATTATTTTTTGAGTCAGCCATATCTTTGAAGAATTCTCCTAACATGAATAAATATAGTTGCATTAATTTGCAAAAAATTTGGGAGACTGTTATCACAAGAGAGTCTTAGATTGGCCCAATTTCCAAAAGAGTGGAAAGAGGGCAAATTTTTTCTACTTTGTCAAGCAGTTGATGAGACTAAGGTGAAAATTACAGGCCAATCTGCATCTCTGGAGTTGGGTTCAAGGTATTAGAGAGGCCCGTGTGAACCAGGATTCAGAACAGAGTTGACAGCAGCAAAATATTTTTTGATGAACAGCATGGGTTTGCTAAAGGAAAATCGTGTTTTAGTAATCGCCTTACTTACTATAACAAAGGAGATGGCATGCACAGTAACATATTTAGATTTTGCAAAGGCATTCAATAAACTGCAACTTGACAAGCTGGTAATTAAACTGGAAGCTGCATACAGAGGGTATGAACAAGGAAAATAGGTTCTTTGCAGGAGAGGGGTTGGTGAGTGGATTCATTCTAGAGTATGAAATACATACATGATAAGCATTACTGTGTATATAGCCATCTCAATATCTCATCCAAGCAGTCCAGATACTATGTGCCTTTTATAATATAGATTTTTTAAAAATAATTTTGCTCACTATAACATGAGCATCATTCATTTAGAGTACATCTTGCATTTCTGCAACCATCACTACCTCATTGCTCTTATTCATTCTTTCAACAAAGACATATTCCACACTTGTCCACACACGCATATTACACTCCCAACAATGAGATTATTTTAAGAGTCAGCCATGGCAATGAAGCATTCTCCTAACTTGAACAAGTATGGTTACATTAATTTGCCAAAAATTTGAGAGACTGTTTTCTTAAGATCAAATCCTACATAGCTGTAATACTTCTTTTTTAAAATATCAGAGGATGACAAATTAGGAATTTATATCTTTTGTCTATTACAATTTGAACTGTTTCACTTACTTGTTGTCACGTGTAAACTGACAACAAGTTCTGAAACATGTTCTGTGCTCTGAAGATGCTGATTTGAAATCCAGCGAAATATAAGTCAGTTAATAAACATATTTTTTATAATTTAGTTCATTTGGTGTTCTAACATTAAAATAAGTTATGAAGAACGTTTAACACCTAAGCTTGTCTATTAGACAGAAACCAAAGAATGAAATTCTGGCACACCAGAACATCTATTATAATAGATGTTCTGGTGTGCCAGAATGGGGATGGATAATTATCCATCCCCATCTCTTTTAATGTGGACATTAACTTACCATAACAGCAGGCTGGTATTTAGGGAATTAATGAATTAATTAATCCTCATATATGACAGTATCAGTCATATATGAGGATGCATGGAAATATAGTAATCAGAAGAGTATAAAAGCATAGAAGCTAATGTATTCATATTAATTGTTATAATATCTCATAATGCAAGGCACACACTCTTCTGAGCACGTATAATGTTATTCATTATGGAAAGAATCATTACCAAGACTGATTTTGACCTTCACTGAAGTCTCATTAATGGAAGTCATAATATATAATGCATATATATTATCCCTTTATGGTATTGTTCATGCCCATGTGCTGAGCAATACTCAGCACATGAAAAAAAAGGGATGACTAACATGGTTAGGACTAAATGAGATAATGAGAGAAAATTAGCTAATCAGGCAAGAGGCAGGCTAATGGTAGGAAAATGACAGAAGAAGAAGAAAAAATTAATTATTATTTAAATTAAGGGGATATTAAATCCTACATTGTTTTAAAATCAAATAAGAAACTCAAAGATTGGAATCAGAGAGTTTCATGCCGAATATAGTAAACTATAAAGTATTGGCGACCACTAGCGTTAGCTAATGCAAGTGACCCTAGTACGTGGTACAATACCGGAGAACTCGTAGCAAAATCGGTAAAGTTCTGATCGCTATTCTTAGGTATTTTCCATAATGTAAAAACACATTTCCTAGGAAATGTATGCTGTTATTACATTATGGAGGGGGTCACTACCCAGACCGGTTTCAGCCTTTTTTGAGGCTGAAACCGGTCATTTCATCATTTGAGGTAATAATCTGGTCTAGCTACTCACTGATGAAGCCTCAAAAAAGGCTAAAACCGGTCTGGGTAGTGACCCCCCCCCCTCCATAATGTAATAACAGCATACATTTCCTAGGAAATGTGTTTTTACATTATGGAAAATACCTAAGAATAGCGATCAGAACTTTACCGATTTTGCTGCGAGTTCTCCGGTATTGTACCACGTACTAGGGTCACTTGCATTAGCTAACGCTAGTAGTCGCCGATACTTTATAGTTTACTATATTCGGCATGAAACTCTCTGATTCCAATCTTTGAGTTTCTTATTCGGTTTTAAAACAGTGTGGGATTTAATATCCCCTTAATTTAAATAATGTTTATATCGCCGAAATGAAGCTTATTAGCTCTTTATATTTAAGTTAATTATTATTATTATTATTCAGGCCTCCATGGAGTCAAGAGACTCATCTTGGGAGGTCCTTCCTAGGAAACACAGTCTATCATACCACTCCTTGACCTCATTGACCATTCTTACTCTCACCACTCTATCAGGCAGTGCATTCCATGGTTTAACCACCCTCCATGCAAAGAAACTACTTCTCACCTTCTCGCTCATAGCTTCATTTCGTAACTTCCAGGAATGGCCCCTTGTCATCGCTCCTTCCCCATTGTTCCACCAAGCGAAAGAGCTCCCTAGTGTCAACCCTGTAACCACCTCTCGACAGTTTAAAAGTCTCAATCATATCACCTCTCCTTCTTCTTCTATTCACCAATCCTGATCAGGGTCTTATACAAAGGAATGATAACCCTTTTATCTCTACAGGTCAGCATCCTTCTCATTATTGCAACAATCCTCTGTGTTACCTTCACCACTTTTGCAATATGTCTCCTGAATTTCAGGTTTCTATCAATCATTGACCCCAGATCTCATCTCCCCTACTTTCTCCAGTATAGCTCCTCCAATAGAGTATGCAGCATCCCATCGATGTGTCCAAAACCTCAAGACCTTACATTTTGCTGCATTAAACCGACAAACCCCATTCATTTGCCCATCTGTCTAGCTTATTCAAATCCTCTTGCAGGGCTACCACATCTGCACACTGTTACTAATAACCTTTCCCAGCTTCACATCATCCACAAACAACTGAATATCCCCCTTCAATCCACTGACAATGTCATTAATATAAAGGTTAAACAATACAGGTCCCAGTACTGAGCCCTGTGGGACCCCCACTTGTAACCCTCTGCCTCCTTGAAACTGCCCCACCATACACAACTCTCTGATACCTCTCGGGCAACCAATCCTGAATCCAGTTGACCAACCTGACATCCAAACCCATGTGCTGCAAATTAAATATCAGCTTATCCTGTCAAATGCCCTCGCTAAATCCAAGAAAATGGCAGTATATTATTATTAAACAAGACCTCATGGAGTCAAAGACTCATCTAGGAATATGGTATATGCCTAGGTATATGCCTATCCCTCAGGTATATCATCTAGGTATATGCCTTTCCCTCATCTACTGCTCTTGTAACTTTATTATAAAAGGCTAGCATATTACTAAAACAAGAGCAGCCCTTCACAAATCCATGTTGACTCTCACAGATGACATTACCTTCATCTGCCCAATGATGTATACAGTCCCTCACCAATTTCTCCAAGATCTTAACAACTACCGATGACACACTAACGGGCCTATAATTAGACACTTCCAGTCTGCTACCACCCTTATGCAATGGCACTATCTTATCTTCCTTCCATTCCTTGGGCCACCTTTCCCGTAGCCAGACTTTCATTGAAAAACCAGGTCAAAGGAGCTGTCAGTTCTTTAGCACATTCTCTCAAAACTCGTGGTGAAATACCATCCAGTCCCACAGCTTTACTAACATCCAGAGTACTCAGTATTTCGAACATGCTCTCCTCCTTCACCTCTAAACCTCGAACCTGCCCTATCCCTCTAGTATTAAAATTTACTCCTCCAGGATGAAATATACCAATAAAGTGTTCATTGAACAATTCCACTATGTCCTCTGTATCAGTCACTCTATCCTATTTTTCTTCCAAATGTCATTCTTCCACAATCATTTCTCCTCCTAATGGCCACATAGCTAAAAAATTCCCTAGGATTTTCTTTGAATCTTAGGACCAATCTCTTCTCATATTCCAGCTTCACCTTCCTTACCATACTAGTAACTCTCCTGGCCTGTGTCTTATGGAAGTTTCTAATTATATGCCAGTTTGTGTGTCATCAGTAGTTGTTAAGATCTTGGAGAAATTGGTGAGATACCGTAAACAGCACTGGGCAGATGAGGGTAATGTTATCTGCGAGAGTACATGGATTTGTTAAGAGCCGCTCTTGTTTTAGTAATATGCTAGCCTTTTATAATAAAGTTACAATAGCAGTAGATGAGGGAAAAGCATATACTGGCATTTGACAGGATGCCACATGATAAACTGATATTGAAGATGCAGCACATGGATTTGGATGTCGGGTTGGTCAACTGGATTAAGGATTGGCTGTCCAATAGGTATCAGAGAGTTGTGTATGGTGGGGCAGTTTCAAGGAGGCAGAGGGTTAATCTCATGTATCCTGTTCATCCAGGCTATCCCTGTTCCTCCTGCATTCCCATTCTCTCTCCACCTCTCACACTTCTACTGTTTCTGTGATGTACTTCAGTCTCTTCCATACTACTTTCCTGATCTTTTACTGCACCTCTTACTTCTCATTTCTTGTTTGCATCACACACTCAACTTCCATCTAGCAATAGTTTTTCCAAGTTCACTCACTCCAAAGCCCATTCAAATGGAATCTGTCATGTCTGTATACTTCAATTCTTCCCTCAAATACATACCATACATTCACAAACTGCACTCCCTTTTGTTAACACAGCTCTGGAAGCATACCATTCATGATTCTGGCTGGCTGTCTTAACTCAGGATTGTAATACCAGGCAGCTATATAAATTAATGCCATGACAGATGCAGACGGTTATTCTAAATGAAAGTTAGCCCAACACAATATTAAACATGTGGCCATTAAAATATATATATATATATATATATATACCGAGAGAAAAGATGACAAGATATATTTAACAAGATACTACTAGTTTACTAGTTTCGTTACATGAACATCCTCAGGTATCATAATCAAAGAAGTATATAAAAAATTACAGAGACTTAAAATTGTACTAACAGAACAAGTATAAAAAACAGTAGCGTGTTTGGAAAAAATGCAAGTATGAGTTCCAAACAAACGAATACTACGCGCTGTCGCGAGTGCGCCAGTGCTGAACAGAAGCAACGTGTGCGTCAGAGAGATTGTAACTCAGGCTGTTGTTGATATGAGAGGAATCTAGAGAAATTTCCCTAGATTCCACAATCTTTCTTTCGAGTTCATCGTAGCACACATGGATGTTAGCAGTTTGAGTCCAGTTTACAATGTGCTGGCGGCCTTCGTCTGAGTTAGCTGAAAAGAGAACGTGGCTAGAGAGAGCGCTAGCGCTAGTCCTGTTATAGGAGATATCTCTACGGTGTTCATCCAAACGTAGAAGGATGGATTTAGCAGTCCGTCCATAGTATGGCTTTCCACAATCACACAAAATCTTGTATACTCCTGGAAACTGAGTAGGAAGATGTTTCTGTTTATGTTTGCAAAGTAATGAACGAAGTTTTGGAAGCGTAGTGAAGCACGTTTTGAAGTTGAATTTCTTGAGAATCTTTGCCAGTTTGGGTGAAAGAGAGCTGATGTAAGGCAAGGAGATGAAGGCTCTTGGGGAAGAGGGATCTTCAGAAGTAGTTGAGTGCCTGGGGGAAAGAAATTTGTCAATTTTCTTTGGAGAGAAACCATTGTTAATAAACGTTTTTTTAAGAAAACGGAGTTCATTTTCAATTTCTGTTTCTTCTGTAAGTAATGATTTGGCTCAGTGGGCTAAAGTGGAAATAATACCACATTTTTGTGGGGGATAATGACGGGAGGAAGCATGAAGGTATCTGTCAGTATGAGTAGGCTTTCTAAAAATTTAGATTTTAATGCTCTCAGCACATCTGGTAAGCTTGAAGTCCAAAAAGGGGAAGGCAGTCATCTGATTCCAGTTCGAGGGTGAAAGAGATTTTTTCATGGCACTTGTTTAGGTGGTCTAAAAATAAATAGAGGTTATTGACGCCGTCTTCCCAGATGAGGAAAATATCATCAATATAGCGGTACTGTTTTTTATACTTGTTCTGTTAGTACAATTTTAAGTCTCTGTAATTTTTTATATACTTCTTTGATTATGATACCTGAGGAAGTTCATGTAACGAAACTAGTAAACTAGTAGTATCTTGTTAAATATATCTTGTCATCTTTTCTCTCGGTAATAGTCATTAAACCTTTTTTTATAATATTCCAACCGAGTAAAAATGAATTTTGAAAATATCTACTTTCCTGATGACGAGGAATTAAAATCACTGGTCAAAGAATATCAGAAGAATCTCAGAGCGATTGGATTGTACATCAACAGACTTGTATTTCTTAAAAGATGTAAGTGCAATTCTATTATTCCACGCTTCCTTAATTTTAAAGAATCGATAAAAACCGCTAGAGCTGAAAGAATTTATAGGAGAGCAAAACTAGATCTTTTATCGGAACGCATTTGTGATACCAAACGTTGTCTTGCTGCTTATTTTTCCAAGAAGACCTATCACGAAACACCTTTTTCTCATTCTCTAGACAGTTCATCTTGGAACCATTTAAAAGAAATTAGCACTCTTAAGGCTTCTAAAATACAGAATTTAAATAAAATAAAACTCATTAGAAAATATGATTCTCTTAAATATAACCAGGATAGCAAAACTTCTCATTTTGACCCTACCTATCTAAAAAAAAGTTATCATCACTAAGTCTTCCCATCAATTATCTTTGGCAGAAGAAAGCATACTTGCTAAAGGTCTCAACTTTGTCACTGCTCCTACATCCATCCCTAGAGAACATCTCTTAACAAAGATAGAAAAGGCAGCTTCTTTATTACCAAACAAAGACGCTAACCTCCTCCGTATGGAAGCAATTTTCTGTATAAATAAAGCTAGACCTCCACCTGACAACATTTCTTACTCTGAAAGGAAAGCTATCAAGTCCTTAAAAGATAATAGTAACGTAGTTATCATTCCGGCAGACAAAGGGAATGCAACTGTCATCTTAAACAAGTCTGATTACCATAATAAAATCTTGGAACTTTTAAATAGTGATACCTACTCAGAAATTGCTAATGACCCTACGATGGAACTACACAATAGAACTAATAATTTATTAAAAACCACCTTAGAGTTACAAAGAAACATTCGGCTTTCTCTTCGGTCACTTCATCCCTTGATACCTCGACTGTATGGTCTCGCAAAGATTCACAAAAATAACTGCCCACTCAGACCTATAGCTGAGGGCATACACTCTCCCACTTATAATCTCTCCAAATTTCTAGCGAGTTTTCTAAGAAATCTTTCTGGAATTTCTTCTTCACATATTAAAAACTCTGCAGATTTTGTTTCTAAAATCAAGGACATCAAACTTAAAAAAACAGATTTAATGGCCAGTTTTGATATTGTTTCTCTCTTTACAAATGTTCCTGCTCAAGAAGTCCTCGATCTTCTCAAGAACAAATTATCAAAAAAACTCTTTGCTCTTCTCTCCCATTGCATAAAGTCAGGATACTTCAAATATGATAACAAGATCTACTTACAAAACTCAGGTCTGGCTATGGGCAGCCCACTCTCTCCGATTCTTGCAGATATATTTCTCAACGAATTTGAAGGAAAAGCTATTAACTCCTTTCACTTTAAACCAAAAGTCTGGTACCGCTATATTGATGATATTTTCCTCATCTGGGAAGATGGCGTCAATAACCTCTATTTATTTTTAGACCACCTAAACAAGTGCCATGAAAAAATCTCTTTCACCCTCGAACTGGAATCAGATGACTGCCTTCCCCTTTTTAGACTTCAAGCTTACCAGATGTGCTGAGAGCATTAAAATCTAAATTTTTAGAAAGCCTACTCATACTGACAGATACCTTCATGCTTCCTCCCATCATTATCCCCCACAAAAATGTGGTATTATTTCCACTTTAGCCCACTGAGCCAAATCATTACTTACAGAAGAAACAGAAATTGAAAAAACTCCGTTTTCTTAAAAAAACGTTTATTAACAATGGTTTCTCTCCAAAGAAAATTGACAAATTTCTTTCCCCCAGGCACTCAACTACTTCTGAAGATCCCTCTTCCCCAAGAGCCTTCATCTCCTTGCCTTACATCAGCTCTCTTTCACCCAAACTGGCAAAGATTCTCAAGAAATTCAACTTCAAAACGTGCTTCACTATGCTTCCAAAACTTCGTTCATTACTTTGCAAACATAAACAGAAACATCTTCCTACTCAGTTTCCAGGAGTATACAAGATTTTGTGTGATTGCGGAAAGCCATACTATGGACAGACTGCTAAATCCATCCTTCTACGTTTGGATGAACACCGTAGAGATATCTCCTATAACAGGACTAGAGCTAGCGCTCTCTCTAGCCATGTTCTCTTTTCAGCTAACTCAGACGAAGGCCGCCAGCACATTGTAAACTGGACTCAAACTGCTAACATCCATGTGTGCTACGATGAACTCGAAAGAAAGATTGTGGAATCTAGGGAAATTTCTCTAGATTCCTCTCATATCAACAACAGCCTGAGTTACAATCTCTCTGACGCACACGTTGCTTCTGTTCAGTACTGGCACGCTTGCGACAGCGCGTAGTATTCGTTTGTTTGGAACTCATACTTGCATTTTTTTCAAACACGCTACTGTTTTTTATACTTGTTCTGTTAGTACAATTTTAAGTCTCTGTAATTTTTTATATACTTCTTTGATTATGATACTTGAGGATGTTCATGTAACGAAACTAGTAAACTAGTAGTATCTTGTTAAATATATCTTGTCATCTTTTCTCTCGGTAATAGTCATTAAACCTTTTTTTATAATATTCCAACCGAGTAAAAATGAATTTTGAAAATATATATATATACATATATATATATATGAAAAAAAAAAAACTTGACAGCCTATTTTTCTACCCACGGCAGGGTGAAGGCCTCTCCCATTGCAGGAGGTTTTGGGTCTACTACTCTACCAATATGGACTGGTGACCCAGTCCATATTGGTAGAGGACATCACAAACATCCATGCCTACGCGGGATTCGAACCCGCAGCCTCTTGGCTGGAGAGCAGATACACTAACCACTTGGCCAGTCAGACCGGTATATATATATAAAACAAACTTTACAGCCTATTTTTCTACCCACATCAGGGTGAAGGCCTCTCCCATTGTGGGAGATTTATATATATATATATATATATTCATTTTTAATATAAACTGACTAAAAACCCGAGAATTATAACAAATTAAGATTTATTTGAAAACGCAACATGTTTCGTTGTGATTGACTTCATCAGACATTAAGAACATAGAAAGATATTAAAAGACACTGAAATAAACATTGAATCAATAAAAGTCTCTATATTTAGAAAGCCAACACACATGGACAGATATTTGCATGCGTCCTCACATCACCATCCAGCACAAAAGTTGGGTATTATATCAACTCTTGTGAATCGTGCAAGATCTGTACTGTCAGATGAAGAAGAACTAAAAAAAGAACTATGACATCTTAAATGAACCTTTAAAAGCAATGGCTACTCTTTAAAAAGTATCAACAAACAATTATCCCACCGTCATCGTAGCAATGTAGACACAGAACAACTCCAAAGGTTATATCTCCTTGCCATATATCAGCAAACTATCCAAAAAACTGAGTAGAATCTTAAAGAAATTCAACATACAAACATGCTTCTCGACTCTTCCAAAAATAAGATCAAGTTTCAGCAACTATTATTATGGGCAACTCCAGGGAGTCATTAGACTCATCGAGGGAGGCCCCAAATCATATTCATCGCAACTATTCAACATTCAACATACCTCGCCTTAAACTCATTCACTGTCACAGCATCCACCACAGACTCTGGGAGAGCATTCCACTCATTTACCACTCTAAAAGTAAAAAACCCAGCTCTAACACCTTTACTAACCACACTTTTGCACAGTTTCCATGGATGTCCCCTAGTCCTCCCACAACCAGCCCTGTTCTCAAAAATATCTTCTGAATTAATTTTATAGAAACCCTTCAGTAATTTGAATGTCTCAATCATATCTACCCTCCTCCGCCTATCAACCAATTTTTGCAACCCACGAATCCTCAACCTGTTCTCATAAGGTTCATTCCACAGACCTGCTATCATCTTGGTCACTCGCCTCTGAATCCTCTCCACCTCCTCCCCATCAAGAAGAAACCCTGGTGCCCAGATCTGGGCACAGTAGTCAAGATGGGGTCTTATCAAGGCTCGATACAGAGGAACAATAACCTGCTTGTCAACGTATTCTTCGGCAACCAAGTGATTTGATGAGCTGATTTGGCCACTTTTGCAATGTGCACCCTAAACTTCAACTCCTTATCCACCACACTCCTAAATCTCGTGTCTCATCAATTTCCTGGAGTAGAGTTCCACCAATGTAGTAAACTGCTGCTAATCTTTTCACCCCAAAATGTATAACCTTACATTTTGCCACATTAAATTGACATCCATTCTCCTTAGCCCAGACCTCCAATCCATCCAAATCATCTTGCAAAATTTTAACGTCATCTGCATTCACTATTGCCCTACCCAACTTTGCATCATCTGCAAACAAATGAACTGTTCCTCTCAGATCCTTTCCTATATCATTAATGAACAAATTAAAACAGCAGTGGTCCAAGAACAGATCCTTGTGGCACACCACTAGTCACAGGCCGTCTTGTGGACTCTACTCCTGAATAAACCACTCTATGATATCTGTCCATCAACCACCCTCCTATCCATCTCACCAACCCTATATCCATCCCCATATGCTGCAATTTACTGATTAGAATTCCATTTGGTATCCTGTCAAAGGCCTTAGCAAGGTCCAGTAGAATCACTGTAAACCCATTACCCTTATCCAGTTCAGACGTCACTGTGTTATAATATGTGAACAAGTTACTGAGACACATGACCTACCCTTCACAAAACCATGCTGTCCCCGATACAGTATCCCATTTTCTTCTATCCAATCTTGTATTTTCCTCTTGACTATTTTCTCCAAGACCTTGATAATGATTCCTGTTATGCTGATTGGCCGGTAATTTTCAACAGCAGCCTTGGAACCACCTTTATGCAGCGGAACAAATTTCCCCTCTTTCCACCCCCTTGGGACTGACCCAGACCCAAGACTCAAATTAAACAAAATGGTCAAGGACACTGACAATTCTTTAGCCGCTTCACATACGACACCAGCTGGTATACCATCAATCCCACAGATGTATTGACATTGAGGTTCTGTAATAGACTAGTTACCTCTACTTCATTCATCACAATTCCAGTATAAGTTGTTGGTTCTTCCATTCCTGCAATGTCACCACCTGGATGATATACTCTTGCAAAGTGCTCGCTCAGTAATTCCACTATATTGACTGATTCGGTTACCTCCCCAACTATAAACAATCTCACAACCTTCTACAATTTCCTGCTGTACATAAAGTCACATGTGAGTGTGGAAAACCTTACTATGGCCAAATGGAGAAATCTATTCTCCTACGTCTCGAGGAGCACCAGAGAGACATTGCTTATAAGAGAACCAGAGCAACTGCCCTGTCAGGCCATGTCCTGTTTTCAATAAACACGAACAATGAAAGCCACCATCATGAAGTAAATTGGACAACAACTTCAAACCTACACATTTGCCATGATGAGGTAGAACGCCGCATTGTAGAGTCAAAAGAAATCACCTTGGACCCTCTTCATATGAACAATAATCTCAGCTATAATTTGCCTGACTCTTTCAGCTCTACTATCAGATGCTAGAGATCGTGTGGTTCCACACACGCACAAGTGTGCAACAATAGAACTTTAACACGGACTATAGCATAAGTTCATAATAACTGTAATTTACAGTCGAATATCATAACTTTATAATTGTATAGCTTTAGAGTGTCTCAATGTTTATTTCAGTGTCTTTTAATATCTTTCTATGTTCTTAACGCCTGATGAAGTCAATCTCGACGAAACATGTTGCGTTTTCAAATAAATCTCAATTTGTTATAATTCTCGGGTTTTTAGTCAGTTTATATTAAAAATGAACATATCCCAACCCCGAGTTAATAGTAGTAGTCAGAAATATATATACAGGGTGTTCGGGATAAATTTGACATATTTATAATTAATTATATTTTTCCGTAAGTTACATGTATTAACACACACTTCTCTTCATTTAAAAGTTTGGACCCTTCTTCATTCATATACAAGATGTCAGAAAGGATGGATAGCTGGAACCCACCTGAATCATGGAAGAGAATAACTTGTATCATGATGATTCGTGCCCGCCATCAAAATAAGGATATTACGACTGCTGTCCAATGCTCCCTGAATACAGTAAAAACAATCAGGCATGAACTAGAGACTTGCAATGGTGACTACGAGGATGTAGCAAGAAGAAAGATCCCTAGCAGACGATCTGATTGCGTTCGTACAGCAGAATTCCTCGCAAATCTGCAGGAACAGGTGTTGAAGAACCCTGGCATTGGAATTCGGGCTTTGTTCGTGGAGTTGCTAACTGTAGTCAAGCCCTGGATAACAAGGGTAGCCAATGGTAGGCCGTATGTATGGCAGCAGGATTCGGCCCCTTGCCACACCTCTGGGAAAAGTCAAAAATGGTTGTCTGAAAATTTCTACGACTTCACCAGTCCAAATGTTTGGCCTCCAAACTCCCCAGACCTTAACCCCATGGATTATTTTGTATGGGGCGCAGTTGAAAAAGACACCAATCGCACTTCCAGTAATACAAAAGCCCAGTTAATGGATAAAATTAAAACAGTTTTTGCGGCCCTTCCCAGGGAGACTGTAGCATCAGCTTGTTCGAGGTTCTGAAGCAGAATTGAAGCTGTGATCGATGCTAATGGTGGTTATTTTGAGTAAATCTTGTTGATAGTATTGTAATTAACTCTGCCTGTAATGTTTTTTTGTCAATTCATTAAATTTAATAGATACAAAGAAGATTTTCTTTTTCCTTACAAAACTGTCAAATTTATCCCGAACACCCTGTATATATATACATATATATATATGATGATGATATTCAGCCTGTATCTTCCCCACTGCTAGGTAAAGGCCTCTCCTAATTGTTGAAGAGTTGGGTTTACTTCTCCCATAGTGACCCACTCCATGTTAGGAGAATGTATATATTTGTATGAAGGTGGAAGACAATCACAAACATCGATGCCCTAGGAGTTATTAGAACCCATGGCTTTTGACCAGAGAGTGGATACACAAACGAATCAGCCAACCAGATCAGCTATATATATATATATATCTGAGAAACACAAATACCAAAAATAAAGTAAGTGGTTAAAAACAGATCAACTTTGAATTAACTTTTAGAATTAGCTATGTTATGACATATATGAGCAACATGAGCAAAGTGCACAATTTTTATTATGATAATAATATCTACAAAAAAAAGCATATATATATATATATATATAACAACTCACAGGTATTATTAATAGAGCCAGTAACAACAGGAGAATGTTGTGTTTCCATGCTGATATTGATTCTATGTCTTTATTCCACTGACAAAATGCCTCCATATCACATTCAAGCATACCAGTCTCATTCATTTATGTGAATGACATGAAAACAGATCATAGTCTATATTCAACACTATTGTAATGTAGCTCCAGTAATATTTAAATTATTTTTTTCTTATAGTATTTGTGGCATTCTCTCCAGCAAAACCTATAAAATAATGCAAACTTTATCAAATTACAACATTCAATTTTATCAATTAATGAAATTGGACAACAAAATAAAAATTCTAATTATGCCCTAAAAACAAAATTAAATGTCTGATTAATTTCAGTATATACAAAATTTTAATATGGGTTCAAAACTGTCCTAGCATTCTTTAGTTTTCAGAAATCAAACTTACATGTTAAAATACAGAATATTTACCTTTCATATGTTAAGTTGTTGGAGAAGCTTGTGAGAACTAGGATCCAGAGTTGGGTTGACAACAATGGTATAATCTTTGATGGACAGCATGGATTTACTAAAGGGAGGTCATGTTTTAGTAATCTACTTAATTATTACAATAAAGTGACTGCTTCCTTGGACAGAGGAGAAGGATGCACAGTAATATACTCGGATTTCGCAAAGGCTTTTGATAGAGTACCTCATGATAAGTTGACAGTCAAACTAGAGCAGATGGGGTTGGATATTAGATTAGTGCATTGGATTGGAGTCTGGCTATCTGATAGGTATCAACAAGTTGTGTATGGGGGTGCGATATCGAGGAAAAGGAAAGTCACTAGTGGAGTGCCTCAGGGGTCTGTTTTAGGGCCATTACTATTTAACTTGTATATTAACGATATTGGTGAAGATTTGGATGGAGATATTCAGTTGTTTGCAGATGATGCAAAGTTGGGATGAACCATAAAGAGTAGTGAAGATGTAGCCTTGCAATAAGACTTAAATAAATTGAGTGACTGGGCAAGCAAATGGGGATATGAGTTCGATGTTGCAAAATGTAAGGTTTTGAAATTTGGAAAACAAAGATGGGATGCAGAATTTATGCTTGGTGAGAATATATTGTTGGAGGTAGAGGAAATAAGAGATCTGGGGGTGATAGCGGATAAGGATCTAAAATTTAGGGGACACATCGCCAAAATTGTGAAGACAACACAAAGACTTCTGGGAATGATGCGGAGGACACTGACGTGTAGAAGTAGGGAGATTCTTGTTCCATTGTATAAGACTTTGATTAGGCCACACATGGACTATTGTGCCCAGATTTGGTCACCGGGTTTTCAGAAGGATGAAGAGATGTTGGAAAGGGTCCAAAGGTGACTGACTAAGGTAGTTTCTGACCTCTGGAATGTCGAGTATGAGGAAAGCCTGAGAAGATGCAACTTGTAGAGTCTGGTGGACAGGAGGAAGAGGGGGAGATATGATAGAGACCTACAAGTTATTAAGGGGTTGTTATAGGATCAATGCTGGAGAGGTTCTACAGAAAATAGTGGGAGATTGGGGGAGAACCAGAAGTCATCCCTGGAAACTGTATAAAGAGGGTGTGAGTAGGGGAGCGAGAGGCAGGTTTTTTTCGTGCAGGGTTGTGAATGATTGGAATGCCTTGCCTAAGAGCGTGGTGTCTGCAAGGAGTTTGAGTGTGTTTAAGACACAGTATGATGAGATGTGTGTGTGTGATAAAAGGACCTCCCAGATGAGTCTTTGACTCCATGATGTCTTGGGAAATAATAATAATAATATGAGTCAACAATACATGCAAATTTATTATTATTATTATTATTCTATTTAGACCTTGAAGTCAAAGACTCATCACAGGGAGTTTGTTCTGGCATACAAACACAGCTCATTGTACCATGCCTTAAATACATTCAAATTCTTTGCAGGGCGACCAATGCAGATGACACAGTTGAGATATTTAATGATCACTTTATTAGCATTCCATTCTGATTCGGCAGGATTTAGTCCTAAAAGGATAAGAAATGGTGTAGTATTAGAAGTGGATGGAGATGTATTCCATCCTTTCTTTTAGGCTCACACGGTGATCCGAATGCATTTTTGAAAATTATGGAGACAACTACCGTGTCTGAATAAAAACTTTAGTTTAATATAACTAAAATCTACATTCGACATTTCGACCTTTATGTCAAGGTCATCTTCTGGAGCATACAACTATACACAGAAAACAAGCTAAACTACAATCAAACTGGTTTGTTAAAGACACTGATCAACCACTACAACAATTGTTGGCCTGACCTCTGGTGGAAAAAAAAAAAAAAATTATACATCAACGCTAGAGTCCTATTATTAGTATTAACTGTTCGTTGTAGAAATACATTGGGCACAACAACAATAACAAGTATCTATCTATATACATATATTAACATCATGTACACCTTCCAGCCAGTTGGTATGGAATGGTTTCTAATACTAGCTGAGGATTGGCTAGAGTCCTGACTTATGCTGGATCTTATATATTAGGTAGGCTGAATGTGTGCCATCCAGATCCTTGGAATTTTCATGCCATCTTTGTTGTTGATATTTGGGTGGTTTATCAGGATTTCGCAGGCTTCCTTAAATTTCCTTTCGTACCAGGTTTTTGTGCGGTGTAAAGAGCAGGTGCTTTTCCAGTTGATTTGGTGTAAGGTGTTGAGTGTGTGGTCTGAGAGGCCTGCTTCACCATAATGGTTATATTTAATGTGTCTGGTGTGTTCTTTCTTGCGTATAGGGATTGTCCGTCCTGTTTTACCAATGTACGGTAAGTTACAGGTGCAGCGGATGCAATAGACTCCAGGATGTGCTAATGGGAGGAGAGGATCCTTAGAGGAGTTGAATATGGTTTTTAAGTTTATTGGGTAGTTTAAAGGTGGCATTGAGGTTATAATGTTGTAGGATTCTGTTGATTTTTTCCGATAACCCTTTAATGTACGGGATGGCTATGGTTTTACTGTAATCTAGATTCGTTTTTGTTGTAGTTTTATGGAGTATTTTATTAACGGTATTTTTGTTATAGCCATTATTTATGAACGTGTCGCTGATGATTTTTTTTTTTTCCCCTACGTCAAATGTAGATTTTAGTTATATTAAACTAAAGTTTTTATTCAAACACAGTAATTGTCTCCATAATTTTCAGAGATGTATTCCAAATACTGAGTATGTTAAATGTCAGTAAAGCAGAGGGACTGAATAGAATTTTCCATGAGATTTAAAGGAATATGCTGTGAAATTGACAGTGCCATTAACTTGTCTGTTTAATGAAAGCTTCATGAAATTGGACAAGTTCCTGGAAGAATGTATGATACTGATATTGATAAGCGCCTTCGTAGCACAATTGGAAGAACGACGGTGCATTGCGCCCTTCAATTGGATTAGGCCTAAGTTCGATTCTCGTTGCGACGGGAGGAATCTTTATCTGGACGATTTCAATCGAAGGTGAGTTAGCCGATCTTATACGGAAGTAGCAGGGTTTTTTCTCCCGGAAACTCAGGTTTTTCATCCCGCATACAGACAAATCGGCCCTTCAGAACACACGCAATTTACAGACAAAAAAAAAAATACTAGTTGCGGTGGAGGTGGGTGGTTGATGGAGATGATTCTTAGTAGAGGTTTGATGTAGTAGAGGTTGAGGCAGTTGTAGGTGTCCTCCCGCGATGAGTCTTCGGACGCCTTGGAGGTATCAGGAATAATAATAATAATAATAATAATATTGCATAAAGGTGGTGGTGGTAAAATGGAGGCATCAAACTATAGGCCTGTTTGTATTTCTTCTGTAGTGTTAATATTTTAGATAAATTAGTAAGAACTCATATATAAAATTTGGAAGATGAGGGTAATATTATTTATGCAGGCCAACATGGATTTGTTAAGGGACGTTCTTGTTTTAATAATCCAGTTACCTTTTACAATGTAACAAAAGCAGTGGATAAGGGTAAGGTATACAGTCCTGTTTTTGAATTTTCCACAGGCATTTGACAGGGTGCCATAAAACAAGTTGGTTTTCAAGTTGGATACACATATGGATTTCAATATTAGGTTAGTGGACTGGATAGGTAAGTGGCTTTCTGATAGGTACCAGATAATTGTATATATCTTCTTCTTCCTAGCATTATGTCCTGCTTGGTGTAGGGTCCACTGATTTGCATTTAGCCCTTCATTTAATTTGGTTTGCAGATCAGTAGGGTGGATATTCATGACTTGCATGTCTTCTTTTAGATGGTCTATCCATCACTTTTTCAAGCATACTTTAGGTCACTAGCCATCTGGGATAAGTGTAAGGGCTCGTCCCGCAACAGATTCCTTGTCAACCCTGGCCACATGCCCATCATTGTAAGTGTGCTTCCCTCATCTTCTATGGAACTGGGACAATACCAAGGATTTTCCGGATGTCATAAATTGCAATATGGTCTAGTCAAGTGTATCCCAGTGTCTATCAATCACAGCATCTGAATCTCCGTGACATATAGTGCCAGTTCATGCTGTTTTGTTAAAGGCCAATACTCTGCTCCATAAAGTGTAACTGGTCAGATGACTGTGCAATAGATCTTGGATTTGAGATGTTGGGGTATTTTCTTGTTACACAGGACTCCAGTGACCTGGCATGTTCTGGCATCTGGGAGGGTACTACTATCACATGTCACATGGGATTCAAGATACTGACAGTTAGAGGTCCGAGTAGGTTCAGTAACATTGACTAGAATTGTGCCTTCTGTTTGAGTACCGCATTCTAAATATTCAGCTTTTCAGGTTGAGTCATCGTATACTGCGCTTTTGTGCAGACCTACACATTTTACAGCGTAAGCTTCTGTAACTGATAATCGCGTGGAATAGGTTGGTTGCTCCTTATTCCTGGTAGTATCCCATGTCTGTCGAAGTGTGTGTTCACTGTTGAGTAGCAAACCAAAATCATCAAGTCATGTTTTCCACTGATCGAACAGTAATTCAAGTTTAGCACACTGGTTTTGTGGGCCAGCAGGACTTCACTGGCAACAACCTCACCCAGGGTCCATGGGTGAGGTTGTTGCAGGTCTGCAATCACTGTGTCCATGCACAGGATAAACGGAAGTGGTGATAGGACAGATACTTGGTGGATGCCTACCTGAATGGCTTGGTGACACTGGCATCACAAATGGGTGCTGTAGTGCTAGTCTGCCAGTAAGATGGAATCTTGTTTTCCTTGATGCATTTATTGAACAGTCCTGTCAAAAAACTACACCCCTCATTGTCCTAATGTTTCCCAAACTTCTATAGGGATATATCATCAAGCCCAGTCACCTTGAGGTTTTTCATAGCATGGATGGCATTTGTAACCTCTGTAGATGTGATAAGTAGTACAACCCCAAGAACAGGGTCAGCATTGAGAAATGATGGATGTGGGCACTCTTCGTTACATATTGAATTAAAATAATCATGTCGTAGTTCGAGAATATCTGCTGGTTTTTGCAGTAGCTGCCATTCTGCATCTTTGACATGTATGATATGGCTAGTCTATGTATGTCAATAGCTCCTTCAGGTTTATCCAGATGAGTATACAGATTGTAATAGTACTCAGCTTTTGCTGCCACTACTTCTTGTCTAGCAAATGCCTTGAGTTGGCAGTAGTGAGCGAGTGCTCACTACTGCCAACAGGCTGTCATCAGTTCTAGATTGTAGCTTCCTGTATGCATCTTTCTTGGCCTTTGCTATGTGCTGAACATTTTCATTCCACCACCAAACTTGCTTGTCTATGAACTGACGACCTGTTTAGTTGCACCTAGAATTTTTTCGGTACTTGACTGGATTTTCATGACAGTCTCATTCCATATTTCTCTTGTTGTGTAGCCAGTTTCTATTTTGAGGGGACTGACAGCATCAATTTGTGTTTCATGACCACCACTATAATAGGTGATGAGGTGGGGTGGATATTTCCTTAGAAAAAAAAAAAAAAATGTCTTTGCTAGTGCCAGATCACATGCTCCAGAGCATTCTAAGATATGTTTGCTTCCATCATTGCATGTGCCATATCCACAACCACCATGTATGTGATCAAAACCATCTCAGGAATGGCCAAGCATGGCCATTTAAGTCTCCACCAATAATTACTGGTTCATCTGTTTTGGCACTGATGCTGTGGATGTATATTTCCAAGTTCATTCAAAATTTATCATGCTCTTCAGCCGGGAATCCTGGCTGAGGTGCATAGCAGGAGATAACGTGCTATCTGTATGCTATTGCTACTCCATTTCAGTCAGTTGTTGTTCCATAGTATAGGATCTCATATCATTCACCTATGTCACAGGCCTTTGCTCCTTTCCATTTTGTTTCTTGGATGCAAATGATGTCAACATGTCTATGCTTGAGTACATCAGCAAATTAGTGACTTCGTTCAGTCAATGTTCCAATGTTAATTGTTACAAATTGAGAGATATGGCCTATCTTCTTTGGTCTGCACTGGTCTTGAGTAGGTAGCCCTTGTCCTCTTATTGCCCTTATCGGATGAGGTTGGGGCATGTTGCGTGTGGGGTATGCCCTATTTGCATCGTAAATGTCTTGTTGGGATTGATGCACGATGCAGGATGATGCAACTTTAAAAACCCCCAACCGGCTTGTTGCAGAGCCTGATGCTGGTGAACACGGTTTATCTGGTCCCTTGGTTGGGACAGCTCAGGCATAGCTCTCAACTTCGAGGAATGCAATCCCCTCTGCCACATCAAGGCTGTGTTTGAGGAGGGGGAGATATCAAGTAATTGTATATGGAGGAACAATTAGGGAATAGGAAAGTTTCAAGTGGAGTTGCACAGGATTCAGTACTGGGACCATTACTGGTCAATCTTTATGTCAATGATATTGTCATGGGACTGCAGGAAGATATTGAGTTGTTTGCAGATGATCTCATGGATGGACATCACAAGCAGATTCACAATCTTTACTCTCTTATTCTTTAATGAATAATGAAAAGAGTAAAATCATCTAAGATTTACTGATGACATAAATTTGAAACTTGGGACAGTTATTAATAGTGCTGATATTGAATAAGCTGGAAAGGTGGGCAAAAGAATGGTGATTTCAGCTTAATGTAGTGGAAGATAAGATTTTGAAATCTGTGATACACAAATGGGATACTTCTCGTTCTCATTTTCCAGGTCTGTGCGGTTAGCCTAGTGGCTGTGCACTTCACAACCATATGCCTGGGGAAGGAGTGTCCTAGGTTTGATTCCCATCGATGACGTGAGGAGCTGAAGGATCTTCCTCAGCCATAACCAAGGTAGCAAGTCTTGGGCATGAACAGTAGGGTTTTTCATCCCGGACAGCACACAAAGCATACTTTATACTGGAAAAAGTGGAGGAAGCAAGGAATCTTGGGATGACTGTAGATAGAAATTTGAAATATATAGAACATATTTCAAGGGTTGAAAAGACATCTCCAAGAACGCTGCAAGATTGAGGAGGACATTAACCATAAAATATAAAAGGGTGGTGATCGCATTGTATAAAGCTTTGATTAGAATGCATCTGGATTTCTGTACTCAGATCTGGTCACCAGAATTTGAAGGGGATGAAGTGACATTTATCCTTACATAATGTCATTATCTGCCCATTCAGATGTGAAATCTGGAAAACTGCACCTAGCTTCACAATCATTCCTACACTTGTACTTATCTATCCCTGGGGTGGCTATTTCCTTCCTGCATTCACACTCATGTGTCCCAGGAGTGGCTATACATGTGCTTGATTGCTTCCACCATAATATCTCTCGTTTCCCTGGTTTTACACTCCCAAACCCTCGCTGAAAATGACTTTCTCCAAGCCCCTAACTCCAAAACCATTTAAGTGCAGTCCATCAGGTATATACAGGTCCTTACATCTCAAATTAACTCCACACATCTATAAACTGCACACAATTCTTCCTTAACAATCTTCTCATTGATTCATTGGCATCATGGCCCTTCAACTCAATTCTGTCCTATCATATTGGGGCAGCAGCAGACTCACAATCTTTACTTTCTTACTCTTTAATGAATAACGAAAAGAATTAAATCATCTAAGATTTACTGATGACATTGTCCTTTTAGGTAACTCAGCAGAACTTCAAGAAATGGTTAATAAATTAAATTCAGAAAGTAAAAAGAAAGGATTAAATATAAAAAAGAAAGAAAGAAAGAAATGATAATGATAATAATTATTATTATTAAATGTAAAAAGAAAGAAACAAAAATAATGTATAAAAAATACATAGCCAAAAAGCCAGAATAGATAGTACACCAGGACCTCGATATAGTAACTTTCTATGTTTATCCTATATTTACCTAATGCCCGATACTTTGCTACTCGCAGCAAAGGTTGCATGCAAAAGTTGCCTCAGTCCTGAACAAGTTCAGGTGCAAACTTTGTTTGCCTGTAGTTGGGTAAAGGATTAAACTAAATTTATTATAGTCTAACCAAGTGGAAAATAAACTTCCAACATCTTTCTCTAAATCCAGAGTAAATTAATAATAAGATGGTACACCTTTTGGCAACTCGCATAAGTGAATATGACCTTTCCATTGCTTCTGCATTAGTATCACCACTTCTGGGTCTGCCTCCCACTGACAAGACCACAATAAAGGCCGAAACCGGTCTGGATAGTGGCCCTTCCCTTAATGCATAGCTTTATACATGTCTGCAAGGAGACGTGCTTTGAATTATGGGAGATACTGAGACAAGGAGTGATGAGAGCCTGGACCACCATTGCTGCGAGTTGCCTCAGTCCTGAACTACTTCAGGGAAAACTTTTTTGCCTACACTTGGGTAAAGGATTAAGCTAAATTTATTATAGTCTAACCAAGTGGAAAATAAACTTCCAATAACTACATATAACTTACAGACAAGATACTATTGATGATGGACAGTAGATGGCGCTGCGTGTAGATGATGGTGGCGACATTGTGTGTAGCCGGTGGATCATATATAGTGGAGGGTGAAGTGTGTGCAGTAGAGTGCAATGTCCTTCTTTAATAAGTTATTTGACTACACGGCGCTGTCATGTAATAGTAAAACACCACTACTGACCTGGTTGTAGTGGTCTGGAATTATAGCCGAAGCACTAAAGTTATGAGGCCCGCATCTTCTAGTTAAGTGCTAATAAACCAGCAAAGGTTGGTCGATTGGTAGAGCCTCGGCTACTAATGGCTCACGAAAAAAGTTAAGCAAGTTTGAGCACGGTTAATAGTTGGAAGGGATTCAATCGTTCGATGCTGTGGCACACTCTCCCTCGACGAGTCTTTGGACTCCCTGGTAGTGTCACACAATAATACATTCTTATAAATATAAGAACAGTGTTGTAACTAACTTTTCATGGGACCTGTGCAAGATTTTACCCCCCCCCCTTTTTGTTTGGAAAAAAATAACAAATATGATAGAAATAGATCGGTTATTTTTTAACTTTAACCAAAAACATTACGGAATTAGCTCCACGGTGGCAAAATTTAAAATTTGAAAACGAAAATAAAATACTGATTATTTATTATTTTTTTTTTGATAACCCATTTCAGGCTCCCCTCATCCTGGGCACCTGCCTAGTTACAGCACTGCATAAGAATATAATTTTTTTTATAAATAAATAATATATTATTTATATATAATGTATAAATAAAACATAATAATAAAAGCCAGCGAAATATCCGCGACTAAGTAAATATGGTCGCCAAAGTGGTCGATATAGCATTGTTAGGGGTCGATAGAAAAATATAAAACGTCATTGTACGGGTAATATTTAATTCGGTTAACTTTGGATTACCTCCATGCTGAATGCCAGTGCAATTAAGAGTGAATCGTGGGAACAGTGACATGAATAGAACCTGTAAGATGGAGTAAGGTCATGAAAATAGCTACTGAGGCCAATCAAGTAGGCCAAAATGACGTATTTACCAATAAACGGATGTTGCTGGTTACCGCTCGGCCGGCGCGGCGAGAGCGAGATTGCAACATTGCGCGGTTCTTATTTACTTATACTTACACGTATTCGATCCCAGTCTCATTTTCGTGCATCGGCATACATGTTCGAAAATTCATCAACATACATATTATAATTCAATCATTATTCATTCACGAATTAAACTTCTCTATGTTGAAGAGTTGAGTAGGGCTGGTAGTAATACCAGTGATATTAATTAATATCACTAGTAATACCAGTGATATTAATAGTGATAGTAATAGTAACATTATAATATATACTAAACGCAATTTAGTATATACTGATACAATAAACACTGTAACTATAAAATAAACAATCTAAAAACTCACACAGGCGTCGTTTTTTGCTTGTCCTATTATAATTACGTAATAGTAAAATAGAGGGGGTCGATAAAAAGTCAAGAAACTCTTTAAGGGTCGACGGTCAAAGAAGTTTGGCGACCCCTGAAGTAAATAAATATATTTATTTTCTTATTATTGTCTTGTGTTGAAAATTAAAACCGAGAAAAAAAAAAAACTCAAAGTTATATTCGATCTTGAGACATACAAAAAAATTTGCTACACAGATTTTCTTTAAGTTTATGAGAGAATGAAAGATACAAAAAGGTCCTGTACATTCACATTTTAGGCAAAAAAATAGTTGCAATCACGGATATAATACAACGAAATTTGTTACAATCTCACTGCTTTCCCGCCATTTTTTCTCACCTAATCGCTTATGCTCTATCCTTTTCAAAGTATGTCATTTTAGTATAAATCTCTCGGAGAGAAACATCAGAGTCATAACGTTTTTGCAATTGCATAAAGGAACTATTTAGCTATGAGTTTCGCGAACTGTGTAAATCAATTTAACTATTGTTCCCTTCTCGCGGTATAACGAGAAACGAGCTCCTGGTTGCTATTATACGAGCATGTGCTTTGAAAGTTCTAATTCTTGAAAACCACAGTTAGGCACAGTTTTGAATTATTGCAGCGCATTAGATTTGTAGAATAGCAATTCGGAGCGATAGTATTCTGTATAGATATAGACAATTAAAATTGCTTTAATATTTGCTGTCAGGAGACATACTCGGAAAATAATACAGAATTATTAGAATAAGCTGCTGTAGGTATGGAGAAATGAGCATTAATAATAATAATAAATATCATGTTTTATTATGTATAACAAAAAAACATGCATCAATACGCAAAGCCGATCAGTAATAAACACCAAAATTGCCAATCACTTCCTTATTCAACATCGTTATTATTTCGAGTCACCTCCTCCCCTCCCCCCCAACTTTACCAAGGTATGTCTGATAGGTATCAGAGTTGTGTATGGTGGAGCAGTTTCAAGGAGGCAGAGGGTTACAAGTGGGGTCCCACAGGGGCCAGTACTAGGACCTATATTGTTTAACCTTTATATCAATGGCATTGCCAGTGGATTGCAAGGGGATATTCAGTTGTTTGCGGATGATGTGAAGCTGGGAAAGGTTATTAGTAACAGTGCAGATGTGGTAGCCCTGCAAGAGGATTTGAATAAGTTAGATAAATGGGGAAATGAATGGGGGTTGTCGGTTTAATGCAGCAAAATGTAAGGTCTTGAGGTTTGGGAAACATCGATGGGATGCTGCATACTCTATGGGAGGAGTTATACTGGAGGAAGTAGGGGAGACAAGAGATCTGGGGTTGATGATTGATAGAAACCTGAAATTTAGGGGACATAATGCAAAGGTGGTGAAGGTAACACAGAGGATTGCTGCAATTATGAGAAGGACACTGACCTGCAGAGATAAAAGGGTTATCATTCCTTTGTATGTCTCTGATCAGACCACACTTAGACTATTGTTCTCAGACTTGGTCCCCAGGATTTGAAGGAGATAAATTAACTGTCGAAAGGGTACAAAGATGGATGACAAAGATGGTTTCAGGACTGTACAATTTTGGTTATGAGGATTGGCTGAGGGAATGTGGACTACAGAGTTTGGTGGATAGAAGAAGGAGAGGTGATATGATTGAGACTTTAAACTGTTGAGAGGTGGTTACAGGGTTGACACGGGGAGTTCTTTCGCTTGGTTGAACAGCAGGAAGGAGTGATGACAAGAGGCCATCCCTGGAAGTGATGAAAGGAAACTGTGAGCAAGAGGGTGAGGAGTGATTTCTTTGCATGGAGGATGGTTGAATGCATTGCCTGATGGAGTGGTGAGAGTGAGAACGGTCAATGAGTTTAAGGAGTGGTATGATAGACTTTGTATTTCTTAGGGGGACCTCCCCTCGATGACTCTTGACAGACTTTATGTTCTTATGAAGGACCTCCCACAATGAGTCTTTTGACTCCATGGAGGCCTGAATAATAATACTACTAATAATAAACAGCATTGCTGATAAAATTACTAAAAAAAAGTGGAACAGCCAACTTAAAATAGGATGCAGACATATATGGTGCAGAGGGTGAAGCTTGACGTTTTTTATATTCCATGTTATCTGTTTTGAGAGGAGTGATAGGAGAAGTTTGTGAGCTATTTTAGCTTGCTCTGAATGGGCAGAAGTGGTTGAATGTCGTTGTTGGGTGTTAGGATTGCATTTGGTCTTTGTATTTCTAGTGGTCATTACCATCATGGTTTCCAGCTTGCTGTGCTAGTTGGTTTGGATGCGCAGATGTCTTCATAAAGAATTTTTCTGCTAGGGTGCGTAGTAGTGGAGCCATGTAGGGGATATGTATGTCCAGGTGGATCTGGGCATTCCTGGCGAACCTCGGTCTTCCAGGATCATCCGTAGGCACTTCTTCTGTAGTCTTTGTAGCTTGAGGCTGTTTGTCTTAGAGGTATGGCTCCAGGCTGGAGAGGCATATAACATTGTGGGACGGATCACTGTCTTACAGCGTAGAATTTTATTTCTCATGTTTAGTTTGCTATGTCTGTTGATCAAGGGGTACAGCTGGGCGATGACTTTGGAAGCTTTGGTGCATGTGCTCGATGTGGCTGTCGAAGCATAATCGTTTGTCGAGTAGTATTCCGAGGTATTTGATTTCAGTTTTCCAGGGAATTTTTGAGTTGAACAGGGCGATGTCTCTTTTGGGGGATGCTCGTCTTGTTGTGAAGAGTATCGTTGTGTTTTTCTGGGGGTTTAATTGTAGTCGCCAGTCTGCAAACCATTTTTCTAGATTCAGGATGGAGTCTTGTAGTTTTTTGGTTATGAAATGTGGTTGGTGGGATCTGGCTAGTATAGCCGTATCAGCTGCATAAAGGGCGATGGTGGATGTGACGGGTGTGTGTGGTTCTGCAGGCACGAAGGAGGCGTCTCCCCGCGGCGGCGCCCCCTTCGTAGCGGCGCCCACATGCACCGCATGCTCAGAATGCCCGCTTCTGCCGGCTCTGCTTAATAGGGCTTGGGGTTTCGTCGGGACGATTTAGTGTGAGCCTGACTTTACGATGGATCTTGTATATGTGGCTGATGTTAAAGTTCTCGTATGCAGGACTGCATTGCTTTTCTAGGTTTCTTGCTATGGCTTCAGCTTTGGCAGCATCTGTGTATACTAGGTGTTGTACTGCTTGGAGAGGGGGGGGATTGTTCCTGAGGTTGTTTAGGAATTTCCATATGGAATGATCTGCTGTGGAGGTGATGGAGGTGAGCTTGTTTTCCCATTGTTGATTCCTGTGGTTCTGGAGAGCTTCTCGGACAGATTTGTTTAGTCTGTGGAGAAGTGTTTTGTCCTAGGGTGCATATGTGTGTTGTGGTATCTTTTCCTTTGTCTGATTTTTTTTCTCTTATTAAGTCCATGATTTCTTCCAGGAGACGATTTTATTTGCGGGTAGTCGTTCTGATTACCCACAAATGTGTGGCTGTTGTTATGGCTTTATTGATTTGATTGGTGAGGTTCTTTATTGCCATGTCTATTTCTTCCTTGGCTTTTATGTGGGAAGCTGGACCGATATATTTGGTAGCACTTTCCTAAACTTCTCCCAGACTATGGATGATTGGGGAGGGAGGTGGCTGGTCTTTGTTCCCTAAGCAAAGTAGGATTGGGTTGTGATCTGATGATAATTCGTTCAGTGCTTGAAGACTGTACTGGTATTTGATGTTGTGTAGGATAGCGATGTCTAGAATATCGACTGTGCCAGTTGAGCTGTGGTGGGTTGGTTCGGTGGGAGCTGTTACGACAGCGTTGTTTAGTCCTGCTTAACTGAAGAGGATACGGCCATTTTTGTTTGTCGTTCTGCTGTTCCAGGAGGGATGTTTGGACTTTAAGTCCCCAGCGACGATGATAGAGTCATTTATGCCAAGGACAGCATCCAAGTCGGAAAATAGCAGGGTCTTTGCGGGGGAGTTGTAGGCGGCATAGATTTTAATTCTTCCAAATGAGTTTGTGTGGACTTCTATGCCAGTGAACTCTAGAGAGGTTGAAGGGTTGGGTATTCCATTGTGCCTGATGTAGTTTTTGATGAATATGGCTGTACCGCCACCTCTTAGTCCAGTCGGTCATTTCTATACAGTGTGTAACCTCTCGGTTTTGGTATGTCTGAGGGTCTTAGATGAGTTTCGTTGATTAGGATGATGTCGGGGTTGTGTCTGTGAGAGAATTCTTGAAGCTCCAGTGTCTTTTTTTAGGCCATTGGCGTTCCAAGAGATGATCTGTAGTGAGTCTAGGAGTAATCTAGTTTTGTTCATTAATAAGCATTGATAGGATGGTGTGAGTTTCTTGTAGGAATCATTTTGTGGAGTTTATTTCCATATGGAATGGAATTAAGGGTTTGACTTACTGAAGTCTTGAAGCAGATTTGCCAATGAGGCTGTGATGACTGTTGTCATGTTTGGATGAGGTTGGTCCTGTTGGATATCTTTGGATGGGCAGACTACTTCAGCGTATGTCCTGATTTGACGGTGACTTTCCAGACTGTTGGTGTTTTCCATTTGTGAAAGCTGGTGTTTTGTTTTCTTTTGTTGGATGTCAGACAATTGGGGAGCCGTCGTCTCTGGTGCCTGTGGACAGGATTGAGAGGAGATCTGTTTCCTTTTGTTGTCTGTTTTGTTTTTACAGTAATGACTGCAGCCCCTGTAGTTTGCCGGGTGGGGGCCCCGCAGCTTGCGGGTTTGGCTGGTGAGGTCCATGCTTTTGAGCGGGTTGCTGTGGGATGGTTTTTCCATATTTGAAGCATTTAGTCTGCTCTGCAGAGTTTCTGTGCATGTCCGTATTTCTGACATCTGTGGCACTGGCCCGACGAGGCTCTTTTCCTTAATGGTTCAGTTGTGATTTTCAAACCACAGATCGTTGTTATATTCTTGTGTGTGTGTGTGTGTGTGTGTGTGTGTGTGTGTGTGTGTGTGTGTGTGTGTGTGTGTGTGTGTGTGTGTGTGTGTGTGTGTGTGTGTGTGTGTGTGTGTGTGTGTGTGTGTGTGTGTGTGTGTGTGTGTGTGTGTGTGTGTGTGTGTGTGTTAGGTATCTCTACGAGCACTAGGGGCATTGGACTGTTGTCGGCCCACAACATTCTGCTGACCTTGACAGGTGGGAGATCGTGAAGATGGAGATCCTTGATTATTTCATCTGTGCAGATTTTTTGTTATTCCCCTGAGTACAACTTTTAGGTTTTTCTCTGACTTCAGCGAATAAGTATGATATTTAATGTCTAACTCGTCCATGGTTTTTGTGAGGTGACTGCAGTCGCCCACTCTGGCAGGCTGAATTTTGACTCCGTCGTCCAGGTTTTTTGCCCATGAATAGGCAATTTGTTGGTTTTGCATAATGGGCCTGAGGGCCCTCCATCTTTCTTTTTCCCGTACTACAATTGGCAGGACTTTTTCGTTGTTGGGTGCGGGGAACGTCAGTTTTGGAGGCGTCTTCTTCCATCCCCTCGTTTACATGAGCTCCGATGTTTTGCGCTTTTTTCGAGCATCGGTTTTTTTTTCTGTATGGTCTTTGGTGTGGGAGCAGAGATTATCAGGTTCATCTTCCCTTCTGTGGAGTCCTCTATCGTTGTATATAGGTTTAGAAACCATGGCCACTCTACCTCAAATTTCTTCAACAGTTTTTTGAGAAGGTCGAGAGCCAACTTCTTATCCAGAGATTGGACAAAGTCGTCGAAATTTAAACTGTTCATGCTTAAAAATATTCAAATATGCTTACCTGAGAAATATATATAATGGCGAATTCCTTCGCTTAATCCCACTCCTGGATTTTCTTTGCTGCAATCACATTTAAGTTCATCCAATTCACTTCTAACTCATTAAAATCACATCGCAAAATTTTATATCGATAGCAATCACATAACACCTAACACTAAACGCTCCTAAAATCCAAAAACTCACACCAGCTTATAGAAAGAAATTATTCCCGACTTAAAATAAATGCTTCAGTAACTTTATATAAGAACCTCCTTTGCTGTTTGCAGAAATATATATAAAATAAACAACAAAGCAGTTCAAAAGGCAACGGACAAATAACAATAGATGGAAAAATGACGATATTCTCGGCAGTATTACAGTTAAAAAAAAAACAAAAGTCTATTGAAAAGACTAAAAACATCACCCAACAACATTCGGTTACAAACATTACACAAAAACACATGAAACTAACTAAAATTCAAAGGGGGGGGGGGAGGTATAAAGCTTTAATGTATCCGGGGAACAGAATCCAAGAATCATGCAAGCATGAGCTTCCTTTATCAGATGAACCAAATAATTAGCAAAATCGTTCATTACCATCACAAACGAGATCAAACAACTCAAATAAATAAATAATATTCAACGATCAGCAATACAAAATTAACAACCGAAAGTCAACAGCAAACTATGTACAGACAAATCGGCCTTTAGAACACACGCAATTTACAGACAAAAAAAAAATATTGTTGTTGGTGGTGATGATGGGCGATGGACGGCGTTGATGGTAGTAGTGTCGTGGTTGGAGAATTTAGTAGTAGTGGAGAGGATGAGATGTATTTAGAGAAGTAGAGTAGTGTGCCCTCCCACGATGAGTCCTTCGACTCCCTGTAGGGAAGAATAATAATCACGTAATAATAATAATATATTTTACAGCATGTGAACAAACTGGAACGGATTGATGCTCTCACATCTAAAACCAAAGATCACTCTAGGAAAGACAAAATAAGACTTACGGATCTTTTGACACATTTTGAATAACTAAATCCTATACTTCTGGGACTTGTGAACGTGATATTTTACATCGCTATTATCCCACAAACCGCAAAAAATACAGCAATTTACAAAGACAGCAAAAGATGTGACTTAATTAGTAAACCTACAGGCCTATAGCTAATTTACCGTACATTTCCATAATTCTTGAAAAAAAATAAAAATAAATAAAATAGGCAACAGAAATTATTATTATTATTTCTGACACCTCCAAGGAGTCAGAAGACTCATCGCGGGAGGACACCTACAACTGTCTCAACCACTACACCGAACCTCTACTACGAATCATCTCCATCAAAATGGAAATACTACTTGCTGAAATGAATCATATCAAAATTATACACAGTTGGAATATGAGGAATACTACATACCTAGTTCAGGAATTATCTGCCCCCAAAAGACCACAAGTACAAAAATAGACATAAATTATAGTAAGATTGTACTATAACGCGAATTCTTCAATGAGTTATATTATCACCTACTCTCTTCAATATATGCATTAATGACATTATCAACTTTGCCCACACGAAATCAAATATATTAATAAACAAACAATACCACATTACTGAGCCTGTGTAGCTCAGTAGAAGTGGCGTTTGCACCCTACGGCGCTTGACCGCATGAAGAAAGGATTTGGTGGTTCAAATCTAGTCACCGACTAGAGGAAATTTTTCTAAGCCTTTTTTCGACCGGTTCCCGAGTTAGTAAAACTAAGAAATGACTTCAATAACATTCATTGTAAACAAAAAGATACATAGCGCGTAACTTGAACCACCAGGGCTACAAACCTGGTGCTACAATTCAGACTGCAGTTGCGAGAAAGTATCTCATACCCACACTGCTCAACAATCTGCACAAAATTTAAAACACGTAAACAATTATTATTATTATTAAAATATTAATTATAATTTAAAATAAAATAAAATTAAAATTAAAAAAATATATTATAATTATTTTTTTTATTACTCCATGGAGTCCTAAGAATAATCGTAGGAATCCTAAACTATCAACGTAATCTGTCATACCTCTCCTTGAAACCATTAAAGCCAAAGCAATCACAACAGACTCAGGCAACCCATTCCATTCATCACCACTCTCCAAGCAAAAAATTAAGTCCTCACGCCCTTGTTAACCACACTCATATCAAACTTCCGGAGATAATTTCTGCTTCCTCTAGCCAAGTGCTGAAACATTTCTCCTACATCAATCCTATAAAATCCTTTCATTATCATCATCATCTTCAAGTCTTTCCGTGCCTACTGACACATAAGGCTGCATAAATCCTTTAAGTAACTTAAATGTTTCTATCGTATCCTCCCCCTTTTTGCCTACAACTTTTATAATCCGCAAACCCTCGATCTATCTTCATAGAAAGCATTCCACAGACCACTCACCATCTTGGTCACTCGCCTCAGGATCCTCTCCACGACTTCCTCATCCCACACACAAATGTGGTCATATCACGGATTTATGAATATGAATGATAACTCCCTTATCTGTGCTTGTTAGTGTGTTCTTCAATAACCAAGTAATCCTGTGCACATTGCTATACTGGCTACTTTAGCAATGTTCCCTCTAAACTTCAACTGTCTATCTACTACTACCACCACCAAATCCCTGGCTTCATCAATTTTCTGGAGAACGGTTCCCTCAATGTGGTAGACAGATTTTAATCTTTTTATCGCAAATTTAAATTTGCGATAGAAAGATTAAACAAATTAAATCAATATCCATCATGTTTTGCTCATACTGTTAGCTTATTGAAATCATCCTGCACGCTCTCTTTATATATCACCTTGATTACCATACACAACTTTGCATCACCAGTAAACACCTGAATATCTCTCTTCAAATTATTTCCTATATCATTTATGTACAAATTAAACAGCAGTGGTCCAAGCACAGAGCTCTGTGGCACATCACTTGTCACCTGCTTTTCTCTTGAATTCTGCTCCTTTATATACTACTTATTTGGTATATGTCCATCAACCACCCTTTCATCCATATCACTAGTTTCACATCCATCCCCATTTGTTGCAGTTTGTGTAATGAGTTCTATGTGGTATTCGGTTATTCAGTTTGCTTTATACTAAAGTAATTACACACAACTGCAAACTGTGCAAGCTGGATCAACATACACTTAGTCAAGTAGGTAACATTCCCCTCCACACACATACACACAACAAAAATATAGAAAACTACAATACTAATATTATGATAGTGATACATGAAAAAGTTACACTATTATTAACTTCCCATAAACTATTTTGTGCCAAATTAATTTGTTATCTGTCAATTTTCCAATATTATGATCAAATCTTATATTTCTGTCTTTTAAGGTGTTTTTTACTGTATCAATTCATCTACATCTTCGTCTTCCTCTGGGTCTTTTACCTACTAACCTGGCAAACAACACATCTTTTGCTAATCTTTCCTCTGATATTTAAACAACCATATAACCGGAGATTAACTCTGGTAACATATTCCTGAATACGAACAATCGCAAATACTTTATTAATAATCATGTTTAATGTGATACTGCGAATGATTCCGTTTGTTTGTTGACATATTTTTTCTCAGAAGTTTCATATCTGTGGTCTTCAGTCTTTGATAAAGTATTTCATTATTTCATTTAATTTCTAACACAGCTCTCAGATCCATAAGTTAGAAACGGTTTGAACACCATTCTATAGAGGTAATCTAGTGATTTGACTGCTTTCTGCCTTATTAAACATAAATTTATTCACTTGACTTCCTACCATACCAGCGTTGTTAATTCTGTTGTCTATTACCATAATTAATTTGCCGCCATCACTAAAAATGGTGCCTGAGTAACTGAAATCTTGTACTTGCTCCATACGTTTTCCATTCAGGACGCAGTTGATGTTTTCAGCGCTTCTACTGTTTTTTTTTTTCCATTGTATTTGTCTTTTTATTGCTAATTTTCATGCTTGAATTTGTTACGACGGTTATTCAGTTTAGTTAGGAAACCCTACAGGCTTGTACTCGATTTATTCAGAAGTATAACATCATTTGTTGAGAGCTGAGATTACAACACTAATTATGATATCAAGTTTAATACCACTTTCCTTCATCATATAATCCATATAGATAATGATAATGAATAACAGAGGAGGAAATATGCACTCTCGTCGCACACCTGATTTAACATCAAACCATCTTCCAGTACCTCCTTCAGTTTTAACTGCCGACTTACAGCTTAAATAGAGACTACGTATTGCTTGGTATAATGTTCCATTTACACCACATCACTGTAGCATTTGAATGCATTTTCTCTTGGCACCTGTGTCGTGTTCCTTTTCCAGATCTAGAAAACTGAAATACAGATCTTTGTTATATTCCTATGATTTCTCACTTATTTATCTTAAAATGAAAATCTGATCCTGACAACCTCCGTGTGTTCTAAATGGAGTTTGTTCTTCTCCACGCTTCTCTTCCACAATTTATTTTAACTGTTTCTCAAGTATAATTGCATAAATCTTGCCTAACACATTTAATAGAGAAATTCCTCTGTAATTCTCGATTCAGCGTTAGTCCCTTGTTTAAGGGGAATTCTACTCTATAAAAGAGTAGGGTGTACATATATATAGAACTCTACCTCAGTCATCTGGAATTTGGCCTTCTGACGAAGCTTTCTGAATTGTGAAATGTCAACACTGCAAAAAATTCCATACCTGCATATTAGGTCGAGTATCATCTACTCCAGTTGCCTTTCCACATTTCAGAATTTTGATTGCTTTCTCCACTTCAGGCAATCATATGTATTCCTGATTGCATTCCTGTTGAGTGTTTGTTACCACCGTGCTGTCACTGCTTGTTTCATTTAGCAATATTCAAATAATTACTCCAAACATATGGAATATCTTTATCTTCAGTTTTCATGTCACCTTCATCATATTTGATCTCTTTTTCAGTACTCTTCCCTCCATGTATAATCTTTTTCAATAGCCTCCAGAATATTTTGCCACCTTCCTAAAGACTTCGCATGACTTTATAAAGTACTTCATTTTCTTCCATTTTTCTCTGTATTCTCAAAGAGTGCAAGTTGACTTACTTACCAGGAATTTTCGATATTATTTTTTCTTTTCCTTGATTGCTTCTTTAACTTACTAGGTCCGCAATGTAGTTCTGATTTTTCTATTCTTGCAGATTACTTCACCACACTTCTCACTCTCTGGCTGAATCAATCAGTATTTTCTTCAGGGTTTATCACTGAATCTATAAGGATTGGTTCTTGTTTTCAATCCCTTTAATTTTTTCTTGAATAAAAGTTGTGTATTTGAGCCTACAGTTCACCTGTGAAAGATGCTCGACTTTGATTAGTTTTAAAACTTTCTTACACACTCTTCTTTTCAATGTGAAATTCAATTTTATCCTGCTCAAAACTAAATAGTGATTATTTCCTATTTCAAATCCTCTGTTTACTCTTGTGTCCTGAACCTAGTTGAAACACATCAATATCAAGTATAACATAGTCAGTGAGACCTTTCTTGTATCTCCTCTCCATGTGCATTTTCTCATGTTTTTATGTTTGAACATGGTCTTAGTAATAACTAGTCTATGTCTGAACAGAAATCCAGCAGGTGATTTATTATTAGTAGTAGTAGTAGTAAATTTTTTTTAAAAAGTACATGTATTAATTCTTACTGTAACAAAACAGTACTCAGCAAAGAAACGTTTGTATCATGGTGTTAAAATAAAGTGTAACTATTCTGGAAGACCAATGAGATTATTACTGATACTGTTATCAAAAAAGTATTGTTATTCTTTTACATATATCTGTTATACCTATTGTAAAAAAAACGTCAGTATTACAGTAATAATTTTGTTTATACAGTATACTTTTGTGTATATGTAATTTCTTTGAAGAAGAATGAAAACATGTTTTTTTTTTATTTATTATCATCATCATCATCATCATCTGAGACCTCTAGAGAGTCAAGGACTAATCGAGGGAGACTATAAATCACTCAAACCAACTGTCATACCTTCTATTAAATTCATTCACACTATATGCACTCACTACTCCTAAAAGCAATATATTCCACTCACTCACTACACTGTGATAGAAAAAAAAAAAAAAAAAAGCCCATCTTGACTGCTAACAAACTTAACTTCCATGGATGCCTCATGTTCTCTCCTCACCTCCCATATAACGAAAATTTTCATTAGGTGATATTTATATCACCCAATCAAAAGTTTATATACCTCTATCATATCACCCACCCCTCTTTCTCCTGTTAATCAGTCTGTAATCCATATACTGCAATCTGTCCTCATAATCTAAATCCCATAATCCAGATATAATCTCTGTAACTCTTCTTTTCACCATTCCTACAGCTTCTTTATCTCCTTGGAACACAGGAGACCAAATCTGCGCACAGTAATCCAGGCGTGGTCATATCAAAGCCTTATAAAGAGGCAAAACTTCCTTATCGTTACATGTCAAAGTTCAACATCGTCATTATCCTCTGAGTTGTATTTGCAACTTGTGTCATATCACCTTTGAACTTCACATTCATATCCACCATTACTCCGAGATCCCTAGCCTCATAACCCCGCTAATATAATATGCCGCTGGAATTCTCATTACACCAAAGTGCATAACTTTACACTTACTAACATTAAACTGACAGTCATTTTCATTTTCCAAATTTCCAGCTTATTCAAATCATTTTATAAGTGCTGAATATCAGTTGAATCCTCGGTTGCCCTGCTTATCTTTGTAATCGGCAAAACAGTTGCACATCTCCTGTTAGATCCTTCCTCATGTCATTAATGTATAGATAGAACAACAATGGCCCATGAACTGAAACCTGAGGTACACCATTGGTCACCTTAAATTTGGCAGATTGCCACCCACAGTATACCAATGTTTGACCTCTGTCTGTCACCCATTCACTGATTCAAGTCAAGAGTTTATATTCCAATCCATATTCTCCAGTTTATTCAACAGCCTTGCGTATGATATCCTATCAAATGCCTTACAAAATCCAACATTTTCATAATGTATCCATTCCTTTATCCAACTTGGCCGTAACATTGTTATAAAATGAGCAAATTGCTAAAACATGAACTACTCTGCAATGAGCAGCATGGCTTTAGTAAAGCCATGCTGCTCATTGCAGAGTATAGCTTGTTTGTCTACCCATTTCTGTATACAAGTTCTTACAAACTCTCTAAAATCTTCACTATCATACCAGAGATACTAATAGGTCGGTAGATAGACACAATAGTTTTCGCACCACCCTTGTACAATAAAACTATTATACATTCCTTAGCTAAGACTCAAGTTATACAAACATGCTTACCATTATTATTGGCTTTGTTTTTTTTCTCCAAAATTTCCCAAAACATGTGTATGTCTGGTAATAATTTCTTACTCTGCTGTTTAGATCTCCAACAAGAACCAAATTTTCCTTTTCGTTGTGGTAAACGTCTTCTCTAATCTCTCAAAAAATTCCTCGTTTCTCTCTTAGAAAGAACCTTCTTTGGGACCATAGGCATAAATAATTGCCAAAATAAGCATAAATATACTAAAAGTTTGATTTTAGTTGATCTTTCTTTTGAAGCATAACAAAATGCTACTCATTCTGTTATTTAATTCGTATTTAATAACGGCCACATTTAATTTGTCGTCTTCGTTAAGTAGTGTGTTTAAACAGCTAAAATGAAATTTATATTTTCTGTTTCTTTGTGTTTTCACAGTTCAGTGTTTTTTACTGCTGATTTTTGAATATGTCACAAACTTAGAGGATACTTGTCAGAGAGAACGTCATCTGAACAGAGTTAAGAACCAAGCTCAATATACCCTATTTGAATTTCATGTTTTGATACGCTTGACTTCATGATGTGATTATGGCTTATGTGAAAAAATGGAAACAAAGTACTGCCTTACAACTGATCCATCATTTCCTATAAAGCCGTCTGTCTTTATAACTTTCAATTCTAGCGGTCTATTGAATTTGTACTTTTCGCAATCAACAAAAGTTGTAAGGAAAAATTGACTTAATTCAAGTTTGCAGTTCTCCAATTTTCCCTTCAATTATTCTTTCTTAGTCTTTTCTCAATATGCTTACTGAAATCTTATATGAACCTCCCAGTGGAGAATTTTATCTGCATCTCTATTCTGTTTTATTTCACATTTTTGAAAGATGACACTGGAAATGCTCTGCACCAGTGAACTAGGATTTGACTCTCTGAGTAGACTTCTGAAATACTCAATAAAAGTCATTACACTTTCTCTCTCTCTCTCTCTCTCTCTCTCTCACTCTCATGTCATATACCTGTTCTTTGGAATAACCTCCTTCACTATGTCTTCTCCTAAGACAACTTTCAGCCGCTCAAGAAACTCAATAGATTCTTTTTTCCCTTGATCTGTTTGCCCACATGATGCTGGGATGAGGTCAGTAAACTATTCCTCACGCATGCACACATGCACACACGCAGTTTGATGCATAAAAATTAATGGGTTACGTAAATTACATTTTTTTTTTGTTGCTTTTTCAACATTTAAAGGTAGTTCACTCAGAAGTTGTTTCAGTTTTGTATACCGAATCATGAGTACACAGAAACATTAATAACCTTAAACGGAAAATGTAAGGCGAATGTCATTTGGGAAATTTGTCTGTTGTGCGACAATTAAGCAATATAATCAAATAGTTGTGCACACTGTGCATCAATAGACATTTGCTGAGTCTATGATAAAACAAAGTTAACTTAAAAATACTGACTGAAAAAAGGCGCTGTTCCTTGAGTATACTGGTTATATATACCACATCTCGCATTAGTATCTATAGAATTTGTGTTTGTAGTACGAGGAGTCAAAAGAATTCCGGCAGCGTTTCCAATATGAAGTTTTCAAACAAAATAAAATCATAAGCCTTTTAATGACAACGAATACATATCGTCGATAAATACTGGAACACCGAATCCTGGTTAATGTTTAATGGATGTGTTTTGTTATGGATGATGGGCCAGCGAAATAAATTATAACCAGGTGTGTTCCAACGATAACACTGAATGTACCAAAATAATGATGTGGGATTATTGGCTCTTGTGATATGGATTATGTCCACTAGTCGTAGTGTATGAAATCGTGACTACTAGATTTTACAATGATGCTCTGGGCAATTTTGCATATCTTCCGTTATAGCCGTTTTATGGTATTAGCCGTTTTATGGTATTAGCCTTTCATCTGGATTATGTTCTATGACATAAAAGAATGTGAAAACATTGTTTGAAGATATTAAACAAGTGCCAGCATAGAGTACCCGCTGAATTCATCACGACATCTATGGGATAGGCTAGAACGCATATTGAACGTACTAATTCTTTGAAGGAAAAGTACACCCAACTACTTAGAAGAAATTAGTCTCTCTTTATGCATTGAAACAGTTATTTTGACCGAAGACAGCACGCATTTTATTAATTGAATATTGCGAATATATTTTTTAAATATTTCTGCACTTTTCCCGATACTGTTGGTAAGGCATTGTATCTGGAATTTTAGAGAAAAAAAAAAAGATATCGAATTTTCTGAGCAAGCATTTTTAATCAGGGAAATGCTTGAGGAACTTTAACTACTCATTGTACAATCAAAATACTCAACACGCCAGATTATTTTGTGGCACTTTTTATAATAGTTTCATAATAAAGAAAATGTGGCTTTTATTCCTATTGCTTTTATCCCAATTCTCATCATATCTGTACGGAATCCGATTTCATTTTTTTACAACATCCGTTTTTCAATCCCCCCCCCTCCTTTATGTAAATCCCATCTATGAAAAACTGATAGCCTATAGTATTTTACTTTTAGTAACCTGTGTGGGCCGAGGGTCAAATAATCCGAAACCCGCCTTGGAGATATCTAAACATTACCCATCAGGCCAACTAGGACAGCAAAAGTTAATTATAGACAATAGGCAATACTTAATAGTGAGGTAAGCTGCTTTTATAAATAGCTAATGCTTTATACGTAAATAGGTTAAAGTTAAAGCCTCATTTTTTATTAACAGCAATGAATGATAAACAGTTCTTTGGAGGGTAATGATATGCCATATTCTATACTGAAAAGAGATAAATCTTCGGCTATGTGAACACACGAGTTTGATTTTTGGATTTTGTTCATCAGTTATAATAACTGGTAAATTAAGTTTATCAAATCCCCTTAAAAAAAAAAAAAGAAAAAAGAAAGAAAGAAAAATAAAAGACACGCAGAATGAATCCGCCTCCTTAAAGAAGAAAATAATAATAGTAGGAGCTGTTTATTCTTACATCAGAAGAAGGCAGTTTCGAACCATTCGAGCCAAACGTTGTTATTTAACTTTTTATTGTTGTATTACATAATAAAATTAGTGTTATTGTGTGAATCTCATATAATAAGAACTCTGGAAAGAGTTGTTTGACAGGTTTCACGAAATACGGTAAACTGAACTTTCCTCAAAAAAATAAAATAAGAATAATAATAAATAAATAATAAATAAAATAGAGAATACTTTAAGCAGCTTATCTGAAAGCAACGAAGCTGAAAGGAGATAACATACTTCAAGCGTGCACTGCGTCTTGTAACAACCATAATTGTCTACTAAAAGATAGTTTAAGATTTGCTTCTTTAGGGAAAAGTACTGTTCCTCTGTAATTTGTTAATTTCAGCTTCATATGGCTTTTAATACAACGTTCAATATATCAGAACAAAAATAAGGTAAGCTGCTTTTATAAATAGCTATGGTTTTATACGTAAATAGGTTAAAGTTAAAGCCTCATTTTTTATTAACAGCAATGAATGATAAACAGTTCTTTGGAGGGTAATGATATGCCCTATTCTACACTGAAAAGAGATAAATCTTCGGTTATGTGAACACAAGAGTTTGATTTTTTGGGCTTTCTTTCTCTTGTGTCCAAAACTGACTAGATATTGCAATGAACTACAATTATAATTTTAAGAAACATCAATCGACCTTTACTTTTATTAACAGACTGAAATCCTTTTTTAGGCAAATTAAATTATTTAAAGAAATATCAATGCGATTTTGGGATACCAAGAGCGGTAATAATACCTGTCCATGCAAAAACTGCTGACTTAAGAGTGGGAAAAAAAAAGAAACAAAAAGAAGAAAGGAGGCAATTTTATGATACAATAATAATAAATAAATATATATACAGTAAAACCCCTTTTTTACACTTTTCAGGGGACTGATGGAAAAAAGTGCAAATAGCAGGAAAGTGTAAATAGCAGGAAATGTAAAAAAAACATTAAAAAAGGCTAAAAGATGACTTACTGCTAGTATGTGAGTTTACCTACTAGATTACAAAATTTAATAACTGAAAATAAATGAATTTACAATGTACTTACATTTATCTATTTAAAAAAATCTGTAATTATTGATTGTTTTTGCTTTTCGTTGTTTTTTTTTTTTTTTTTTTGACTTAGCTCCAGATTGCTTTGCATTGAGTTCAATGCTTGACCTGTTTTTTTTTACTATCGTGTTCAAAGTGAACACGGAAAGTCCAAGATCTTATGCTAAATGCACACGTGTTCCGGCATGCCAATTTAGACGTCCCAGAATTGCCATCTTTTCTTCTACCGAAATACATTTTCTGTCTTTTTTCTCCATGTTACTAACATGGATAATCCACCACCGCAACTTGAAAGCAACTTTCAGACGCTAAATTACGTTGCAGAAATTCTGCAATATCAATTCGTACTGTGATTGAAAAATCACGGTATATCACTACAGTACTGCTGCATGCGCGCAAGTCACCGTGATGGCGGAAACGAAACTACAGCCGAAAGCAACGCCACCTAAGAACAGAAATGTGCACATTTCCGCTAATATCGATTCGAAAATCGATATTGCCACCGAGAAAAAAAAAAAACGCAAATCACGGGAAATAATGTCCACATCAAGTTGTTAATGGCGGGAAAACAATACATCGTGAGGATAGGCCTTAAGACGGGACCAACAGAAAATGACGTGTAAATAGCAGGAAAACGTAAATTGCGGGAACGTAAAAACGGGGTTTTACTGTATATATATATATATATATATATATATATATATATATATATATATATATATATATATATATATATATGTTAAAAATACCAAGCAATTTTTAAACCTGGTTTTACTCCATTTCCCAAGTAAGCAAACAGACAAACAAGTCAAGTTTGCGCCTGCAAGTGATGCAAGTCTAGCTGATCCTACAGGTAGTGCAAGACCAAGGCAACTCGTGGTAAAGGTGGCATAAGCTCTGATAACTAATTTAATATTTACCCTTAATGCCAAAACACATCTCGAAGAAGGGGATGTATGATGTTTTGTATTAAAGGCAAGGGGCCACTACCCCCAGACCGGTTTCGACCTTTATTGAAGTAGAATGGGAGTTCATGCCTTTCATCACTGGCCTCTTTAGATTTAAAAAAAAAAAAAGTTGTGTTGAGATTCAGCTTGATAGTGAGAGAGGAGGAGAAAAGATAGAGTGGATAGTAGTAGATAGTTAAAAGAGGCCTCAGTCGATCTACTTGGCCTGACTTAAATGTCAGCACCAAGCAGATCGCCGACATTATCTCCCTCCATCCGTTCTTTTCAGCTTTCCCCGGTCAGTCACCCCTTCAGGTGTCTGCCCGAGGAAAATGGGGACTAGTAAATAACATTAAAAATTACATATAACAATTTGTAAGAAACTAGGTAAATTCTGAAATTTCAACCTGAATGACCAGTTTAATACTGAAAACAGCGGGGGCAGAGCCTGGCCTGGGTGATGCAGCCCACAAGGAGCTGCACTGCCTCGGTGTAAGCCTTCGCAGCCTAGGTTCTCAGGATACCCCCTCCTGTGTGGAATAGACATAGACCTTTTTTTACAACAAAAATTCTAATCTGAAAGAGGACAAAAAGAAGAAAAAACAAACCAGATTTTTTTTTTTTTTCCTCTTCTCTCTGGCAGATCGATACTAGGAGTCGACTGACTTGTTAGGCGAGGTTTAAATCCTCCTGCTGTCTATTGTTGTGGGTTTTAATGATGAGATCTGCTAATTTATCTCCACGGACGTGGTTTAGCATGTAGAGGCCTCTGTGCAGTGCTAGTCCCACGTCGTCCTCTGCATCGATAAGACCAATGATCTTTTCAGGAGTGATTTCATCTATATTATCGACAAACACGTCGTTCCATTCTGCACTGACGACTCTTGGCCCGTTTTGTCCTGTGAGTATCAGTTGAATGTCTCCGAATGTTTCTATTGCTTTTCGTAGTCTCGCCTCCTCCTCGGGGAAATCTTTTAAGAGAGGCGATATAGGTGCATTGGCCTTTGCGTGAGGGAACTTTGTGGGTTCTGAAGTTGACTTTATATTTCCAACTTGTGCTGGACTTCCTTGTTTCGATTTTTTAATATTTACTTCTTCAGGGCTGGCTGGCCTCTTTTGTGTGGTTTCTGAATTGTTGATTTCCATATCTACTGCCTCCGTGTCCTCGTCTATTGTGACTGCAGTGATAGTTCCGTTTTGTTGGTGCTGCTGGTTATTTTCGGTTGCTACGTCTGTAGTGGCGGTTTGATCGGTGGCCAGTTCCTCCTGCCCTTCATCTCTCCTGGTTGTAGGCTTCTCCACTGGTGTACTTGGCAGTGTTTCGGAGGTGGCGGCATGATTCTTTGTTGTTCCCTCATGTGCGGCCTTCAGGGTGGGGAAATCATTCGGTTCTGCGCCAATAAAATTTTGGGCTGTTGTTTCCATGTTGGGCGTAACAGTGCCTCCCAATTTTTCGGCCAGATTTCTGTCCGGACAGGTGTCTATTTTATGGCCGTTAATGCCGCATTTTAGGCATGCCGATTGGCACTGTGCTAGTGTATGATCCGCTGTTAGGCACTTCTTACACTTTAACTTCGGGCACTGGGCCCCGAGATGAGTCAGCGCTCCACATTTAAAACATTGCCTCTTTACTCCCGGGTAACTCACCATTACCCTGGCCGATCCGATCATTACAAAATTCGGAACTTCTGTTTTCATCGTTAACGAGAACGTGACTTCCCCCGACATCCATTCAGGGTAGTCAGCGTCTTTGCCTACTTGGACATCTCGTACGGTTCCCCATTTCGAAAAGACTTGATTAATTATGTCGTTGCCTCCTTCTAGGTATTCCAGAGGGAATCGCTCTATTCTCATCTTTTTAGAGATGCTACCAACGACAAAAGGATGACAAAGTTTCCCTTGACACTCAACCCCTTTGAGTAGTTTCTCCCTTGTTGTTGTATTTTTACAAACTACTTGATATCTGCCACCCCCATAGGGGGTAAAACCAGAAATATTATCTGCCCCTACGCAGTCAATTAGCGCTTTCGCAAACGTCCTCTTGTGTACACTTGCGTCGATTTCGAACCCGAGGGTTCTTACTCTCGGTAGAGCCGAAAACATACAGTACTTCAAAAAAAAAAAAAAAAGGGAAGAGTAGACCCTTGTACGATCCAAGTCCACAAAAAGACAGACCTGTAGAAAAGGTCAAGCTTTACCTGTTTGCAGATAAGAAAAACCTGTTAAACTTAGGTACAGGGGGAACACAAAGAACCAAAGATGAAGAAAAAAAAGACAAAGGGTTCTTACCAAGGCAGCAGGACTGTAATAGGAGCTCTCTCTCGGGATCTGGAAACTGGAATCCAAGGCTGGGATACTTTCACTGCAGAGCTGGAACATGGAGCTTTCTCTCGGGGCCGCTAAATCTTGGATCTGGGACTTCTCTCGTCAGTGGGAGCTAGGCTAGAAATATCAAGATTTAGTAATACAGAGCTTATAAGTATTTTACCAGAACAAGTTGCCATAAGGTGTTTTAACTTTATTAAATAAAAATCTCTGGAGGAGATATAAATGTAGAAGGTATTTTACCTTGGGTGTAATAAATGTTAAAAATACCAAGCAATTTTTAAACCTGGTTTTACTCCATTTCCCAAGTAAGCAAACAGACAAACAAGTCAAGTTTGCGCCTGCAAGTGATGCAAGTCTAGCTGATCCTACAGGTAGTGCAAGACACGTTTATTATACCCAAGGTAAAATACCTTCTACATTTATATCTCCTCCAGAGATTTTCTAGCCTAGCTCCCACTGACGAGACCTCAATAAAGGTCGAAACAGGTCCGGGTAGTGGCCCCTTGCCTTTAATACAAAACATCATACATCCCCTTCTTGGAGATGTGTTTTGGCATTAAGGGTAAATATTAAGATTAGTGATCAGAGCTTATTCCACCTTTACCACGAGTTGCCTTGGTCTTGCAACTACCTGTAGGATCAGCTAGACTTGCATCACTTGCAGGCGAACTTGACTTGTTTGTCTGTTTGCTTACTTATAAATGGAGTAAAAACCAGGTTTAAAAATTGCTTGGTATTTTTAACATTTATTATACCCAAGGTAAAATACCTTCTACATAATATATATATATACCTGATTTTATTCCATTTCCCAAGTAAGCAAACAGACAAACAAGTTAAGTTTGCGCCTGCACGTATTGGAAGTCTAGCTGATCCCTCAGTAGTTAGGGGGGTCACTTCTGACAAGATCAAGATCAAGATAAGATAAGGAATCGTGACGTGATTGGTTGATGACGTCATTGTGTGCATGGCTTCATGGGTGTGTAATGTTTGGAATTTTCCGTGTGGGCAAGTGTGTCACTGGCTTCTGTTGTTGTGTTTTGGTTCGCGTATGGGGATTATGGGTGATGGTAGAGATAAGGATTCGTGTTTGTGATTGGTGGTGGCAGTTCTGACAAGATGAAGATCAAGATAAGATAAGGAATGGTGAGGTGGGGTGTGTGTTGTTTTCAGATGTAGATAAGTGACGTCATTTGTCATTTGTTATTTTGACGTCAAAAAATAAAATATATATATATATATATATATATATATATATATATATATATATATATATATGTTAAAAATACCAAGCAATTTTTAAACCTGGTTTTACTCCATTTCCCAAGTAAGCAAACAGACAAACAAGTCAAGTTTGCGCCTGCAAGTGATGCAAGTCTAGCTGATCCTACAGGTAGTGCAAGACCAAGGCAACTCGTGGTAAAGGTGGCATAAGCTCTGATAACTAATTTAATATTTACCCTTAATGCCAAAACACATCTCGAAGAAGGGGATGTATGATGTTTTGTATTAAAGGCAAGGGGCCACTACCCCCAGACCGGTTTCGACCTTTATTGAAGTAGAATGGGAGTTCATGCCTTTCATCACTGGCCTCTTTAGATTTAAAAAAAAAAAAGTTGTGTTGAGATTCAGCTTGATAGTGAGAGAGGAGGAGAAAAGATAGAGTGGATAGTAGTAGATAGTTAAAAGAGGCCTCAGTCGATCTACTTGGCCTGACTTAAATGTCAGCACCAAGCAGATCGCCGACATTATCTCCCTCCATCCGTTCTTTTCAGCTTTCCCCGGTCAGTCACCCCTTCAGGTGTCTGCCCGAGGAAAATGGGGACTAGTAAATAACATTAAAAATTACATATAACAATTTGTAAGAAACTAGGTAAATTCTGAAATTTCAACCTGAATGACCAGTTTAATACTGAAAACAGCGGGGGCAGAGCCTGGCCTGGGTGATGCAGCCCACAAGGAGCTGCACTGCCTCGGTGTAAGCCTTCGCAGCCTAGGTTCTCAGGATACCCCCTCCTGTGTGGAATAGACATAGACCTTTTTTTACAACAAAAATTCTAATCTGAAAGAGGACAAAAAGAAGAAAAAACAAACCAGATTTTTTTTTTTTTTCCTCTTCTCTCTGGCAGATCGATACTAGGAGTCGACTGACTTGTTAGGCGAGGTTTAAATCCTCCTGCTGTCTATTGTTGTGGGTTTTAATGATGAGATCTGCTAATTTATCTCCACGGACGTGGTTTAGCATGTAGAGGCCTCTGTGCAGTGCTAGTCCCACGTCGTCCTCTGCATCGATAAGACCAATGATCTTTTCAGGAGTGATTTCATCTATATTATCGACAAACACGTCGTTCCATTCTGCACTGACGACTCTTGGCCCGTTTTGTCCTGTGAGTATCAGTTGAATGTCTCCGAATGTTTCTATTGCTTTTCGTAGTCTCGCCTCCTCCTCGGGGAAATCTTTTAAGAGAGGCGATATAGGTGCATTGGCCTTTGCGTGAGGGAACTTTGTGGGTTCTGAAGTTGACTTTATATTTCCAACTTGTGCTGGACTTCCTTGTTTCGATTTTTTAATATTTACTTCTTCAGGGCTGGCTGGCCTCTTTTGTGTGGTTTCTGAATTGTTGATTTCCATATCTACTGCCTCCGTGTCCTCGTCTATTGTGACTGCAGTGATAGTTCCGTTTTGTTGGTGCTGCTGGTTATTTTCGGTTGCTACGTCTGTAGTGGCGGTTTGATCGGTGGCCAGTTCCTCCTGCCCTTCATCTCTCCTGGTTGTAGGCTTCTCCACTGGTGTACTTGGCAGTGTTTCGGAGGTGGCGGCATGATTCTTTGTTGTTCCCTCATGTGCGGCCTTCAGGGTGGGGAAATCATTCGGTTCTGCGCCAATAAAATTTTGGGCTGTTGTTTCCATGTTGGGCGTAACAGTGCCTCCCAATTTTTCGGCCAGATTTCTGTCCGGACAGGTGTCTATTTTATGGCCGTTAATGCCGCATTTTAGGCATGCCGATTGGCACTGTGCTAGTGTATGATCCGCTGTTAGGCACTTCTTACACTTTAACTTCGGGCACTGGGCCCCGAGATGAGTCAGCGCTCCACATTTAAAACATTGCCTCTTTACTCCCGGGTAACTCACCATTACCCTGGCCGATCCGATCATTACAAAATTCGGAACTTCTGTTTTCATCGTTAACGAGAACGTGACTTCCCCCGACATCCATTCAGGGTAGTCAGCGTCTTTGCCTACTTGGACATCTCGTACGGTTCCCCATTTCGAAAAGACTTGATTAATTATGTCGTTGCCTCCTTCTAGGTATTCCAGAGGGAATCGCTCTATTCTCATCTTTTTAGAGATGCTACCAACGACAAAAGGATGACAAAGTTTCCCTTGACACTCAACCCCTTTGAGTAGTTTCTCCCTTGTTGTTGTATTTTTACAAACTACTTGATATCTGCCACCCCCATAGGGGGTAAAACCAGAAATATTATCTGCCCCTACGCAGTCAATTAGCGCTTTCGCAAACGTCCTCTTGTGTACACTTGCGTCGATTTCGAACCCGAGGGTTCTTACTCTCGGTAGAGCCGAAAACATACAGTACTTCAAAAAAAAAAAAAAAAGGGAAGAGTAGACCCTTGTACGATCCAAGTCCACAAAAAGACAGACCTGTAGAAAAGGTCAAGCTTTACCTGTTTGCAGATAAGAAAAACCTGTTAAACTTAGGTACAGGGGGAACACAAAGAACCAAAGATGAAGAAAAAAAAGACAAAGGGTTCTTACCAAGGCAGCAGGACTGTAATAGGAGCTCTCTCTCGGGATCTGGAAACTGGAATCCAAGGCTGGGATACTTTCACTGCAGAGCTGGAACATGGAGCTTTCTCTCGGGGCCGCTAAATCTTGGATCTGGGACTTCTCTCGTCAGTGGGAGCTAGGCTAGAAATATCAAGATTTAGTAATACAGAGCTTATAAGTATTTTACCAGAACAAGTTGCCATAAGGTGTTTTAACTTTATTAAATAAAAATCTCTGGAGGAGATATAAATGTAGAAGGTATTTTACCTTGGGTGTAATAAATGTTAAAAATACCAAGCAATTTTTAAACCTGGTTTTACTCCATTTCCCAAGTAAGCAAACAGACAAACAAGTCAAGTTTGCGCCTGCAAGTGATGCAAGTCTAGCTGATCCTACAGGTAGTGCAAGACACGTTTATTATACCCAAGGTAAAATACCTTCTACATTTATATCTCCTCCAGAGATTTTCTAGCCTAGCTCCCACTGACGAGACCTCAATAAAGGTCGAAACAGGTCCGGGTAGTGGCCCCTTGCCTTTAATACAAAACATCATACATCCCCTTCTTGGAGATGTGTTTTGGCATTAAGGGTAAATATTAAGATTAGTGATCAGAGCTTATTCCACCTTTACCACGAGTTGCCTTGGTCTTGCACTACCTGTAGGATCAGCTAGACTTGCATCACTTGCAGGCGAACTTGACTTGTTTGTCTGTTTGCTTACTTATAAATGGAGTAAAACCAGGTTTAAAAATTGCTTGGTATTTTTAACATTTATTATACCCAAGGTAAAATACCTTCTACATATATATATATATACCTGATTTTATTCCATTTCCCAAGTAAGCAAACAGACAAACAAGTTAAGTTTGCGCCTGCACGTATTGGAAGTCTAGCTGATCCTCAGTAGTAGGGGGGTCACTTCTGACAAGATCAAGATCAAGATAAGATAAGGAATCGTGACGTGATTGGTTGATGACGTCATTGTGTGCATGGCTTCATGGGTGTGTAATGTTTGGAATTTCCGTGTGGGCAAGTGTGTCACTGGCTTCTGTTGTTGTGTTTTGGTTCGCGTATGGGATTATGGGTGATGGTAGAGATAAGGATTCGTGTTGTGATTGGTGGTGCAGTTCTGACAAGATGAAGATCAAGATAAGATAAGGAATGGTGAGGTGGGTGTGTGTTGTTTTCAGATGTAGATAAGTGACGTCATTTGTCATTTGTTATTTGACGTCAAAAAATAAAAAAACGCGTTTTTTTATTTTTTTTCCAAAAAAGTTTTCATAAAAAACGCGTTTTTTTCCTAAAAAGTTATCATAAAAAACCAGTTTTTTAAATTTTTTTTTCCCAAAAAAGTTATCAGTATCAATTGGAGGTGACATCACTAAAAGATATCCGCAAACGATGAGCTCACTCATCTCCACTAGGCTGAGCAGACATCTTCTGGAGGAGAGGGGATGGTGTGAGACTAGGGTGATGGGGTTAGGTTGGGGGAGCTTTGCAGGGAAGACATCTGTCACCCTCTGTGATATCACAGTATGAGAGACATATGTTCCCCAGAAATATCCAAACACATAACGACATTGTTGTCATGTTTTGTTTGGCTATGGAATTGTGGGTGATGTTTTTGAGATAAGATATCTTGGAATTTTCCCAGGGTGACACACATCCGTCATTGTCGTCATGGTTTATCCAACACCATGTAGAAACATGTCCGTGAATCATCTGCGCAAAAGTTTCATTTTGGAAGGAACGGTCAGGGTTAAGGGTCAGGTAAACAGTACTATAAGGAAAAATAAACGAGTCAAGTGTCTTTGCAGTTACGACAATTCGTTCATCCTGTGAAGTTATCGTATTGTGTTGTGGTGATTGGTATCCAGGAAAGTAAAGTAAAGTAAAATAATGGGTGAGCCACAAAAGTCATTGAAATTTTCTTTCTTCAGGAAAATAGCACGAGACAAAACTCTTCACCTAGCTCTAAAAGGATGGAAACCGATTATTATTTTAGAAGACACGTACATTGTGATGTATTTATCCCGGACCACTTGGGAAAAATTACGCAGGAAGTGGTCTGATATCCTCGGCTACTTGCAAAGAAGAGTTGACTACGAAATGGACCTCGGTGATTGTTATATTCTGAAATGCCAAGATGGGGAACTAATACTTGATGATACAGGAGCTGATGGAAGTACGGTTTTTTCTATTAGTTGTGAAGAAGCTGAGAGATTTTCAACAAAAATGTACGACATTGATAATCATTTACTATTTTTGGAAACTGAATTACCATCTGTCAGATTAATGGGAAAAATTATCGCTCAACATTTAAATTCATCAATGGTAAAATTAGATTTTCAAGATTTTATCCAATTCGATAAAGATTCTTTATTTTGGGACATTTACGAACATTTTACAAAAACTGTTTGTGTATATTTGCTGACAAAAGAATACACAGAATGTTTAGCGAGGCATGGTGTCATTTCCAGACTGACACAATATCAAACGTATGGAAGTGTGGTTACCATGGTATCTGATTTAAAAATTCTTTTGTGTGACCAGCTATTTTGATGTAATGTAACCAAGAAACAGTGAGTAACAAAAATTTTATTCATTGAACTCTTTGGAAAATGTTAAGAGTCTAACTAAATATTGTGAAATATTTTAGGTAATTACATGTTTCGAATTTTTCTCAGTGAATATACTTGTAAATAGTATTTCAGCAAAATAAAATGTGCATTTGTAAACTTAAATGAACAAAGATGTGTTTTTTGTTGTTGTGTTTTTCCACAGTGAATTTTTACTCAGTTATTCTGATTAGATCTTGATATTTAAATCCACAACTTTATATCTTAATGCAATTCTGTTTAATTATTTTAAAAAAATCACAACTGTGAAATTAATGCCAGGACAGGAAAAAAAAAAAAAAGTGTTGAAAACGAAAATCCATGTATTGATTATTTTAGAAATTGTCTAATGCTATCTATTGACATTATTTGAGTTATCTGAAAACAAATCGTTCACATAATCGAAAATCCGAACTGTTAGAATTTGGTTATTTTACAGAGAGAGAAAGAGAGAAGCATCTAATTAAACCAACAAAACGTGACTTTAACACTTCTTTAAAGTTTGGCATAGAGAAAATGTTAGTACTCTACAGATAACACATATACAAATTTTACCTTTCCCTACACAAAGTAAGATAAAAGCACACCAACAGTATATCCAACAGCATGTGAAAACATGTCGTTGAGTCATCTGCGCAAAGGTTCATTTTTGAAGGAACGGTCAGGGTAGGGGTTGGTAAGTGTAAACAGTACTATAAGGAAATACCAGAGAGTCGAGTGAGTTTGGACTTAAGGTAATCGTTCATCCACTGCAGCTGCTGTTTTGTGATTTGTGTTTGGTAATGCAAAAATAATGGGTGAGCCACAAATTCATTGAAAGTTTCTTTGTGAAAAGTTCTAATTGTTTAGAATTTTGTAAACGAAAGTTACCATAAAGTATACGATCAGAGCTAATAATCAGTGAAATAATAATAAATAACTATTTATTTGTGGTGCCATATGAAGTAATCGAAGAAGAAGAATGAAGGAAAACGATTATGAAAAATCGACAGTGGGTGAAAAATACGAATTTTCACTTATCATTGGGATAATTGATGTACAATTTTTGTTGAATAGCAGTTCAAATTTATTTCCTAAAGAAATTTGTATTTCTGATGGATTTAGTGTAAGATATGCAGTGACAAAATCACCTTGTAGTTGGAAAGAATTACCTGAAAGAGTTAAAAAACAGAATTCTTGGTTAATAAAATATAACCATCAGCTGAAGTGGGAAATTGGTTCACTAGCTTTGGACAAACTAAGAGATTGGATGATAGAATCAACATGCAAATATCATATATTACTTGCCAAAGGAAGAGAAAAATCAAAAACATTAACGAAGTTAATAGGGAGGCCTGTTCTTGATTTAAATGAAATTGGATGCCCAAAACGTGAAAACATAATGTGTACTTTTAAATGCTTTTGGAAACATAACGAAAGATTCTGTGCTTTTAATAATTCTCTGAAGTATACGTATTGGATTCGAAAATATAAATATGCAACCCTTAATTTTACTACTACAGTAATAAATTCCCAACAAACAACCACCAAATGAAAATTAACTTTCAGATGAGAATCACATTGTCAAAACCACACGATGGTAATTCCACAACCATGGAAGAACCTTTGATGTATTTTTCAATTTATTTATTTTCTGTATTGTTAGATTCAGTAAATACAATTTGTAAATAATATTTCGTTCAATAAAATGTGTAAATTAAATGAACAAATTGGGTGTCGTAGATGTGTTATACAAATTTAAGAAAGAAGATAACATTTTTTTTTTTTTTTTTTTTTTTTTCCTTGTGAAATTTCATGCCACAAAGTAACCAGAGAATTTTTTTTTTTTTGATTCATTGAAGTAAAAGTCTTATTTGTTCGTTATCTAGAAACAAAGTTAATGAATGAAAACTAACAGTGTGGGAAAAAATCAGAACCAATGGAAAACCAATAATCACAACATGTGACAATGAATAATTTAGTTCTCATTGATCAGACAAGGTCAAATTACGAACCTTTGCTACCCATCAGTAGAGTAACACCTCGAAAACTCTTAGTCACAACATTAAGCTTGAGTGCAATATGTGTAGGATAGGAAGGGATGCTAACAAGTTAGGTCTCAAAGATCACATGAGGTCATTTACAAATCTTTGCTACCTAACACTATTGTAAACATTACTCACATGAAAGCTTGACTAATACACTACCCTGGAAATATTTTACCTTTGAAGTAAGCGCTATATACGGCTATGAAAAGAACGATGACTGGCTGACCGGAAATGAGTCACTCAGTTATCTACAAACTAGATTAATGAAAATTAACAGTGTGGGAAAGTAATATTTATTTATTTATTTATTGAACTTTAAGATAAATCATCATAAATCAAAAAAGATAAATCAAAATATCCGGATGAATTATGAATAAAATATGAACTTGATACTGTAAAAGACTTAATGAGAAATATTCAGTGTTGGAAAATAAATTCACAATTTACGGTTGTGACTCATGTCATCCCCTTTGAAGAAAAGCGCTCGCTGGGGGATATTGCAATGACGAAACCTCACCATCTACGCTCCGTAATCTAAAGGACGAAGTAACTAGTTCAGGTTACAGTATTTACAGAAATTTCATTCTTTGTGGTTTTTGTGTTTGTGTTGTGTTGTGGATATAAAATTGAACTATTTTGGAATAATCGAATTTCGAAGAGTCATCTGGAAAGCTGTAAGTACTTTTTAACTTAAACATAACTGATCGCATGTTGTTTGGTAAGCGTAATTCTAATACTGAATAGTTTTTTTTTTTTTTCCATAAGAATAATCATAGGTTATATATTAGAGTATCAACATGGACACATTAGCGATTTTTTATGTCTAATGTGTATGTGTGTGTGTGTGTGTGTGTGTGTGTGTGTGTGTGTTTAAGGACAGGTACTTTAAGTATATAATTAATTAATTATTCAGAAAAGATCGAAACACGAGAGCCATCACGACTTTCTCTAAGAATTCCCACACTTTAATAGGAAAGAAATACCCAAAATGTATTGGAAAATTAGTACAACCATCTAGAGAAGAAAAAAAAAACTGTATGTTTGTCACGATTTCTTATACACTAATATATTTCCCTTTCCATTCAAAACAATAACGTCACTTATTTACAACTAACAAATGACGTCACTTATCTACATCTCATAACAAACATTCGCGTCACGATTCCTTATCTTACTTTAGACAAATCAAAATATCCGGATGAATTATGAATAAAATATGAACTTGATTAGAATATGTATATAGAAGAAAATACAGATGAGGTATGAAAAAAAAAAAAAAAAAAAAAAAAAAAAGTATGTGTGTTGAGTGACATCAGTATATAATTAATTATTCAGAAAAGCTCGAAAGGCTGCCGCCATCACGACTTACTCTAAGAATTCCCACCCTTTAACAGGAAACAAATACCCCAAATGTATTGGAAAATTAGTACAAACATCTATATAAAATAAAATAATAATAAAAAAAAATAAAATAAAAATAAAAAATAAAAAAAAAACCGTATGTTTGAGTGACACTAGTATATAATTAATTATTCAGAAAAATCTAATCACACCCGCCATCACGACATACTCTAAGAATTCCCATAGACGACAATGACGGATGTGTGCCACCCTGGGAAAATTCAAAGATATCTTATCTCAAAACATAGCCCACAATTCCATAGCCAAACCAAAATACCACACAAAGAAATAACGTCACGATTCCTTATCTTATCTTCATCTTGATCTTGTCAGAAGTGAGCACCAATCACGACACGATTTCTTATCCACTAATATCATCCTTTCCATTCAAAACAACAACGTCACTTATTTACAAATGACGACATTTATTTACAAATAACAAATGACGTCACTTATCTACATCTGAAAACAACACACACCCACCTCACCATTCCTTATCTTATCTTGATCTTCATCTTGTCAGAACTGCACCACCAATCACAACACGAATCCTTATCTCTACCATCACCCATAATCCCATACGCGAACCAAAACACAACAACAGAAGCCAGTGACACACTTGCCCACACGGAAATTCCAAACATTACACACCCATGAAGCCATGCACACAATGACGTCATCAACCAATCACGTCACGATTCCTTATCTTATCTTGATCTTGATCTTGTCAGAAGTGACCCCCCCCTACTACTATCCTCAAAGTAGTGCAAGTCAAGGCAACTCATAGTAAAAGTAGAATAAGCTCTAATCACTATTCTTAATATTTACCCTTAATACACAGCCCATCTCCTTGAGGAGATGTATGATGCTATGTATTAAAGGCAAGGGGCCACTACCCAGACCGGTTTCGACCTTATGAATAAGTAAAGCCATCTCTAAAAATTCGGACGATCCCTAGGCCACTGAATTGTGGGCGAAAGACCGTCCATCTCGGCGTTGGCTCCACTCAGTGATGGCCTTCCACCCACCACCACCACCACCGAGCAGAACCGCTCATATTCCAAAGAAAAGCATTCACCAAGAAAGCCCTTCACTGGGCCGTGCCGGAAAACACTTTCCCCGGAGACTCAAATTGCTCCCTTAAAGCAAAAACCTTAAGAGAGCGTACTCATATTAGCAATAGCCGAGCCTCAGTTAAACTTTATTGGCTACAGTATTGCCATACTCTCAGGGCCCCCTACCGGTTTCGACCTTCATTGAAGTTTCATCAGTGGGAGCCAGGCTAGAAATACCAAGATTTTAGTAATACAGAGCTTATAAGTATTTTACCAGAACAAGTTACTTGTTCTGGTAAAATACTTATAAGCTCTGTAAAATACGTATAAGCTCTGTAAAATACTTATATGAACAAGCTACTTGTTCTGGTAAAATACTTATAAGCTCTGTATTACTAAAATCTTGGTATTTCTAGCCTGGCTCCCACTGATGAGACTTCAGTAAAGGTCGAAACCGGTCTGGGTAGTGGCCCCTTGCCTTTAATACATAGCATCATCATCTCCTCAAGGATGTGCATTAAGGGTAAATATTAAGAATAGTGATCAGAGCTTATTATACTTTTACCATGAGTTGTCTTGACTTGCACTACTTTGAGGATCAGCTAGACTTCCAATACGTGCAGGCGCAAACTTGACTTGTTTGTCTGTTTGCTTACTTGGGAAATGGAATAAATCCAGGTATATATATATATATATATATATATATATATAGAAGGTATTTTACTTATTTTATTTAATATATATATATATATATTATATATGAAACGTACTATTAACTCGGGTTTGGGATATGTTCATTTTTCTAAATTAACTGACTTAAACCCGAGAATTATAACACCAACATGAAATAAATTGGACATTGACTTCAAACCTACACATCTGCCATGATGAAATAGAGCGCCGCATTGTCGAGTCAAAGGAAATCACCTTAGACCCTTTTCATTTGAATAATAATCTTAGCTATAATTTGGCTGACTCTTTCAACTCTACTATTAGATACTGGAGATCGCGTGATTCCACACACGCACAGGTGTACAACAATAGAACTTTAACTCGGACTGTAGTTCAAGCTCATAATAACTGTAATTTACAGTCAAATATTATGGCTTTATAATTGTATAGTTTTAGAGTGTGTCAATGTTAATTTAAGTGTCTTTTATTATCTTTCTATGTTCTTATCGCCTGAAGAAGTCATTCTTGGCGAAACATGTTGCGTTTTTTCAAATAAATGTCATTGTGTTATAATTCTCGGGTTTAAGTCAGTTAATTTAGAAAAATGAATATTATATATATATATATATATATATATATATATATATAATACAAAAATTGTGCCCCAGTCATTTGTGATTAACAAAATAAGGAATGAAGATATATGAAAAGAAAGAGACGTTTTGGTACACGGGAAAGAGATTTTAAAGTTAAATTGAGATGGACAGGGTTTATTGTAAGGATGAAAAAGCAACAGATGGACAAAGATTATGATGGAAGTCTTCATGACCAGAGAGAAGATGGGAGGATGATCAAATGGAGATGGCTGGAGAATATCGACATCGGAAAACTGCAACAGAGGAAGATGGAGATGTCTATAAACAAAAATGGTTATGAAAAAGGGCTGAGAAGAAGAAGCAGACCTCATGTCTGAAGCAAGCAAAACGAACGCTCGATTAAAGGTCATTCAGTTAGCGCATGCATTAACATTGAAAACAAGACACACTTTTAAAAAAGAAAGTGTATTTAACTTTTCTTGATAATGAATATTTCAGATCGTTTTTTCATAATTTTTAAAAGTTTAGCTGAAATCTTTTCACAATCTGCTGACAACAGCATAGCATCTGACAGCTAACTTTGCGCCCTCTAGTGTGGCGCAAGAGAGAAGTCCCCCCCCTCCTTTCATCGCTTTGGTAGAGCGTTATCTTTTCATATAATTACACAGTAATACTCTTGCTTCTCAATGCAATAACTGTTAAGTATTGCTGTATTTAGAAATTCACCCTACCATGCATGCATGCATGTAGTACTTTGTATTGAGTGTCTTTATTACTCAACAGTTGAGGAATGTTGTCACATAATACTTTTGAAATCGCTTAAAAGAATGCCGACTGAAACCTTTGCTTTTTCCAGATGCGTCATGAGTATGTTTATTAGCGTGCTTAATTAGTTTTAAATGCAGTTTTCGGTGAGCCTTGCAACCTGAATCGCATACCATTAAATGTTAAACAATTACATTAATTATTGAGTACAGTGAACTGTAGTGTTTAATTCCTCTTTTTACCCTATTCACGATAACTTCAACAACTTTTTTTTTTTAAATCATTTCTTAAGCTATTTCTAACATTAAACTTTTACTTAAATTAGATGTTTCATTTACAAGTAGCTTTAAGCGTAACTCCTGCCTACGTGAGTTTCACGCTTTAACTGACAAAGCCTTCCCCTGACGTCAAGCTTTTGTCACGGTTCCTTTAGGCTTGTTTTCTCCGAGTTGACGCAATAGTTTAGATCTGGGACGTTGCCTCGTCGAAAGCAGGTCCCTGCTCTATCAAATACTATGTTAGGATCTTACAGTTGGAACTGTGAAAGTAACTGAGTTGAAAGCTAGTAATGGAGAGGAGTTTTTAGCGGCTAATGCACCATTTTCCTAGAAAATGAGGATAATTTGCTCTCTTGTTGTTATGTAAGAAGCACAAGGACGCTTATACACTTCCTGTTATTTTATATTTGTAACTTATTTTTTATTTTATTTTATTATTTTTTTTTTAATTTCGTGGAATGCAAAGAGTGGAACATAACCAGCATAGTAATTGGGGAGTGGAAGAATTATTTCAGTAACACTTGTGCAATAAATTTTTTATTACATGCTTTCTTAATTTTGTGCTCCGCCTTTTCTCTGAATCCTATTCCTATTCATTCCTAGATTTCATTCTGGATTTTTGTTTTCTGGAGTGTTTATTTTCCTCTGAACAATTCTTAATTTTCTAAAATAATAATAATAATAATATAATCTGAAATTCACTTACCATAAGAATATTGGACTGTGCTCAAAAGAAATCAGTGGTGAGTTGTCACTTGTTGTCAGTCACACTGTGTTTCGGCGCTTCTCTTTACCAAAATAACACTACAAAGTGTTATTATTATGTGACACCTCCAGGGAATCCAAAGACTCATCGAGGGAGAGTGTGCCAACAGCATTGAACGAAGCAAGTTTGAGCGCGGTTAGTAGTTGGAAGGGATTCCAACTGCTAACCACGCTCAAACTTGCTTAACTTTTTGCGAGCCGTTAGTAGAAGAGGCTCTACCAATCGACCAACCTTTGTTATTCGTGCAATTCCGACAAGTATTCAAAACTAGATCTTCAAATTTCATCGCATCGCAAACCCCTTTCATGAAAGATAACAATTCGCGAACACTGTTTACACTGTTTACGTACAGGCAAATCGACCTTCAGAACACACGCAATTTACGATAAAAAATACTGTTAGTGGTGGTGATGAGCGGTAGATGGCGATGATGGTAGTTGTGTGTAGTAGGAAAATTAAGTAGTGGGGAAGACGGTTAGATGTCTATAGCGGAATCCCGGAGGGCATTCCGCTACACACATTTCAGTTTCAAAGTGTCTTTCAATTAAGTAAGACACCTCCAAGGAATCATTGTGATGATTCCTTGGAGGTGTCACGTAATAATAATAATAATAATAATTTTTATCACATATACAGAATATTTATACAATTGAAATATTGCTATTACATTTTTGTTCACTACAAATATTCAGTACATAATGTTAAGTGAATATCTGATTTACGAGTAAATGTGTATAAATAATAATACAAACAATGTATTTTACATTTTTTCCCCCACATATTATTTACAATGATTCATTAAATGTGTTAAGAGAGATATTTTTTATATTAACGATATTGGTTGTAGAATAATTTTATATAAATATATACATAATTCTTTTCTGCATTTCGTCACGTACATTTATATTTCAATCTGCAGTTCATTTTAATTCACAAATTATATTTAGTTTTTTTATTTATTTATTTTGTTATCAGTAGGGAATGCTGAATGGATTCATTTCACTTTTTAACATTCAATAATATCAGTACTTTCTGTTAACATGCAATAGAAATGCATTCATTTCACTTTTTCACAATGCTATTTTTAAATAGTATTGTGAAATTTGGATAATTTTGGATTAAAACACATTACATTTTCTGTTAAGTACAAAATTCCGTGCAAGTTTAGAGTACCTTAATTTCTTTTTAATATTTTTTCTTTTAATATAAATACACTTTTTTCATATCAGCATTATCATTTATTATTATACAGTATTTAGGTATACATTACAATAATCTGCATTCTATTATTATGAGGAATAATAATTAATAATTAATTAAATAATAAAACTTAATTAAGTACGTAAGTAATATTAATGAAGTAATAATAAAATTATTAATAATAATTGCAATTAAGTAATTGGGTGATTAATTGAGTAATTAATTATTAGGTAATAACACAAATTAAGTAATTAATTGATAAATTAATCATCATCATCATCATCTATGGATTAAAAATATGATATGATTTAAGAAAGAAAGAAAGCAAAACCGCACTTTTTAAGGTTATTTTAAGCAAAAGCGACGGGTTATTATATAAATAAATAAATAAACACTGCATTGTTTTCGGTTAATATTCTAAATGTCATTTATTTTAAACCTGCTGTAAACATTCCGAAACAATTGGTTACTTGTTAGAAGTTTAGTCAAGAACAAACTAAATCTTCTTCATATCATTCCGTCATGTTTTTTGCTCTTAGTACAATAATTTCGTTTAAAAAAAAAAATAAATTTAAAAAATCTTAAGGGTGAACAGTCGTTCTTTATAAAGTAGCGGAAGAAGAACTTCCAAAAGAATTGTAGTGCTAGAAGGAATAGAAGAAAAATACTGCATAGATTATCATTTGTAGCTAAATGAACACTGCGAATAAATAAAATGAGGTTATCCTATTATCTTGTTATCCATAAATCGCATTCTTTTAGATAGAATGTTTAGATTATCTAGGAGTGTCACGTTGGAGTTCCTGTATTGCTTAACAATGTTGCATTGCTATCTTGGATCCATGCCATAGCAGTCTTACTGGCATCACTTTTATCTCGACTATTTTAACGATCTTATCTTTGAATGATAAGGTAAGCATCGTCATTCAATCATCATTAATTTATTAAACTCGTTACTAGGGATGACGTCTCTTGGTGACCATGACGAACTAAGCTGCATTAGTGAGTTGTAAAGAGAACAATAGAATCAGGACCTGCAAAGAACATTAAAAGAAATATATTGTGAATTCTAAGTTTTTCTGCATAGAAATTTAAGGTTTTGCATGTCTTTACACGTTCTTGTGTACAGGTAACAAAACAGCAGTACAGTAACGAGAGTATGAAGCGCCTGCGTCAAGTGTCTAAGTTGCACCCCCTAACCCAAAAAATGACAAAAAGTTTGAAAAATTTAAATGTAACAAGTTAAATTTTACTAAATGCAATATGTTAAATACTTACTATTTTGTGTGTCTAAAGGGGCGTATTTCCGAAATTTAAAAATACAATATAAAATAGCGGACTTTCATATCTATTTATTTATTTTATTTTTTACGTTTTGCGCCCCAAACCTAGTTGCGCCCCAAACCTAGTTGCGCCCATGGCGGGCGCCTCTTTCGCTACGCCCTCGTTACGGCACTGCAAAACAGAACTGGTTCAGAGCTCAGTGATGTACAGTCCCGGCAATGTACAGTCAGAAAGAGATTCCCAAGGTCCCAATGGGGATAATAAAAGCTTATTTATATATTTATTTTGAGGAAAACTGCAGTTATACCAATGCATATAATCTTATCTAACCTTTAAGACATTACACCTCACGATCCTAATATATCATGTAGATCGTGAAGTTCTCTTTCTTGCTCGCATACCTCTGAGTACAACCACAACTCTTGACGCTGCCATAACAGTGTCGCTTATAGGTTTAATCACTTAAGATATATTAGAAGGCGTCGTATGTATGCGAGAGAGAGAGAGAAAGAGAGAGAGGAGTCATATTCATTGTCTGGTTGGGTGCACTTGCACATAGGTCAGCATCAGTCTTCATATTTTTATAGACTGACGTTCACTGGCACACAAAATACTAACAGAAAGACAGCAAGCGAAAATGGCAAACGGGATGCTAAATCCCGTTTGCCATTTTCGTTTGCAGTACGATCGCAATTTTTATTACAACCGAATTATAACTGGCTGAAATGTATTTCTGTTTGTTCGGCTGTGGTGTTTTCAGAGCGGTTTGCTTGTTTGTGGGAAATAAAATTCGTGGAAATTCAACGTCTCCTGTCTTAAGGCCAGCTAATTATAATATTTGCGTGACAGACGGGATCTGAACCTAGTTCTTGTACAGAAGGTGATGCGTAAAGGAAAAACCCTTAACTAAATTGTCCTAGACAGGAATACTTTGACGCTAATAACCGTGTGCTTGCATAACTAACAGACACACCACATGCACCAGAATATCTAAATTCGCTGTGGCATCGGTATAATTGAAATTTGATATTGGTAAACTCTGTACATTTAGCAAAAGTCAGGAAACGTGACGAAGTGCTACTAACTCCCACACATATATGGGATTTAATGAGAAATCATCACTGCTCGCGTCATGACAGTGTCACTCCCCTCTTTGAGTGTGGTTTCTCCCTTTGTATAAGCAAAAGCATGTCACACTTGTTAGTTAGTATGATTAGGGTTACCTTATCGAAATGTCTGTGCAATTTAACCAATGATAAGCTCTCATATCACAGTTAAGGTATTAAAGGAATGTTGATGTAGGTCGTAGAGTGTCTTTCTGTCGGATTATTACTATTTTTAAAGAGTTGATATCTTTACTGGTTGGTTTAGGTTTATGGAATCAGAATTATAGTTGTTATTTTCATGATGGTGATCCTTGCGAAGAAAATGACTGAAAATGAAAATATCTATGGTAAGAATGATTTTTTATTTTATTTCTTTATTTAATCGAAAATGATACTTTTTATGGAATTTTTAACTTAGTTTTTATTATTCTTTAAGATACTTAACGCAAGTGTCCTCATATTCCTATGTAAACTACATTACTCCAGGAAATACTTGCAAGACATGTTAATTTATTAATTAATTTCTTTATGTTAAAAGCAGTGCTTAGAGTGACATCAGTTAAATACAATCTTTCTATCTTATTTTCACAACCAAAGAAACAAACATTTTGGTAACCTATCCCTTCAATGAAACCTCAGACGACTTCGTTAGCGCGTTTATAATAATTAAAACTAGAATAAACAATATGTAATTCTTTAATTTAAATTAATTTATTTTAATTTAAATTAAAGAATTTATTTAAATTAATTATTTGTATTATTAATTTATATTAATTTAAATTAAAGAATTTATTTAAATTAATTATTTGTATTATTAATTTATATTAATTTAAATTAAAGAATTTATTTAAATTAATTATTTGTATTATTAATTTATATTAATTTAAATTAAAGAATTTATTTAAATTAATTATTTGTATTATTAATTTATATTAATTTAAATTAAAGAATTTATTTAAATTAATTATTTATATTATTAATTTATATTAATTTAAATTTAAATTAATTACTTTTCGTGTAAAACTAGCGATTCATTATAAGCAAACACTGCTATCAATTGCCATATTGCAAATCAACTGAACTTTTTACGGTATACTAAAATTTACTTTCCAAATGCTAGTAAAGATTTCATATTTCATTAAAATTGATCCAGCTAGTGCAGCTCTGTTAACATGGCACCTGATAGATCGGAACACCGATAGAAGCTAAAAAAAATTAGTTGTTGTTAATAATAATAATTGTCAAGTTGTTGATAATTACATAATAGTATCCATTAACGTTATGGTCTAGTTGTTCAAGATGACAGCCTCAGTATTCTACAACCTGTACGCCGTGGGTTTCGAGCCTGCGGTATTTATAAACACTCCATTGGCAAGGATGCTTGTAAACGTCTTTTGGTGGCAGATGAATTTCGACCCTAGTATAAAACCCTCACCTTGACTTAATGGAAGCCTCAAGTGGCTGAAACAGTTCCGGGGGGTTGCAGATTATTTAACTCCTTCGCCGATACGTTATGCTATAGAATTATGAACTTACGCACTTAGAAAAAAGAAGGGAAAAAAAAACAGCACTGTAAAAGGAATTCCCCTATCCTCATAAGAAGATGCTTAAAATGTAGCAACGCTTAAAGAGATGGAGGCAAGCACGTAGGAGTGGTAGTTTCAAAATCAATCATCCGATCTATTTAACTTAAAAGAGCTGTTCATCGAGGTTGGTTTAATTCAGTGAGTTTGCTCAGTCCGTTAGAAGGAAGAATCCTGCTGCCAAGAAGAGAATGAAGAACATAGGATATTGTCTCATTTCACGATCTAAGAAGGTCTCATACGGTAAGAAAGATCAGTGCAAATATTTTCTATACATTTTTAAAATGTATATATAAATTAATTTAAATTAATTAAACTTAAATTAATAAAACATTATGTGGGATTATAAGGTTTGGGTTGATTGGATTCACGTCGAAGCAACTAAGGTTATAATGCCAGCAGTGGCAGCTCGTGACTTGAAATCGTGGGGGTGCTGCAACTTTCGAAATATACATACACACTGTAAGTACAGTGTATATGTGTTTGGATAAAATATCAAAATTATGATAAAAATTTTAAAAAAAATACACATGAAAAAATATTGTTTATTATCGATAAAATTATAGTTTGGTATAATTCAAAATTACTTAAAAATAAAATCCATTCCTTTAGTTGTAATTAAAGGAATGAATTTACAATTTTTGGACATTACAATTAAATCCTTTAATTGTAATGTCCAAATATTTAAAGAGACGGCAGGGACGAATTCTCTATGCTTGCTGCGCAAGCTCATTAATTGAGAAAGAAGTAATATTTATTTGTTAATAAATGCATGCATTTATAAGCATTCCACTTAGGCTTTTATTTTTGTAGACAGAAGACGTCGTAAGCTTGCGCGGCAATAATTGAGCTTGCGTTGTGTATCGAAGGCCGATGCTAGCTCGTCTAGTCAAAGCTACCTTGGCTTGCTCGGTTGTCGGAGCGTTCAGGTCCTCGCTACAGCACTGTGATTTCATGCGCGCGCATAGCCATTTCCGCTCGCTTCACGTCGTCTTAAACACAGGCCATACGCAGTTAAACTAGCTCTAGCCAGCCTTTACAAGTGTGCGTATTGCCTGAGTAAAGTAACATTTGTTTTACAAATATCATTTGTAAAATAAATGTTGTATTTGTATGATTAAATGTACATAAATTTCTAAATATATAGTTTTAAATGGTCAGCAATTCATTATTCCTCTAATCAGACTTCAATCACGCCTCTCACTTCCTGAATGATAACAAGAGCAAGCGTGAATTTCAAGACCAGCATTCGCCTCTGAGAGACGGAGTAAACACGATAAGCACTACGAACACTCTACTACTGGCGCAAACTGCATATAAACAACAGTGGAACTACGCGACGGACAATGCCGCATTACGCTAATAGCTCGCATCTCACTATGACGTGCATATGCTTGCGCGCGTAAACTGTGGTAAATACAGTGCTACTAGTGTCCTTCTCCCTCCTAAGTGCTACAAGATGGATTTTTATTAAAAGCAAAATATCTATAAGAGAATTGTATAGGATTTTTGATGATAAAATTAAATATTACAAACAAAATTAATAAATATATTTATATATCAAGAAAAATTGGTAATGCTGCAGTTCCATAGTGCCTATTCACGACCCGCCCCTGAATACCAGTGTATATAATACATTAATCACGCGACCGTGTGCGTGTGAGAGTGCTTTAGCTGGACTACATGTTTTGCTTGATGAAAAATCGCTAGTAAAGTTAATCCCTCATCAGGAGGGTTCCCCCCCCTAAAGGGAAGGGGGAGAAATGGGGGGAACCCATACGAATATTATTATTATTATATTTTTGAGATGTTTTTGTATAATTTCGCTATGGATATATTGTGGAATTTTGTCATTCTTGAGCATACTGGATGAACTCAGAGCTGACGAGTTGACTCCAAATGAACATGTGGTCATATGCTTGGCATATTCAAAGCGAAGGAGCGATCCACTTGGTATTTTTAAAATCTTTTAGTACGAAATGACTCATCACGCTTACAAAAATACTTAGCTTTGGTACATATTTTGCCAGCTTGGTATTACTTAGTGTACTAATTACAACTTGTTTTAATGATTTAACTTTAACGCCATGAGATGGGGACGTTTTCACTGTTCCTTTTTAACTAGTTTTTAATTTTAAAAATTTAAATGAAATGCAGATTTCAAGCATAATAAACCACATTTAGTTATCAAAAATTGGAATTTCTAAAAATATTTTAATATCTAATCATCTTTTTATCAACATTGGTGCTTGATATCTAATCATCTCATGATAAATAGTTTCACTTCCTATAATCTAATGAGGACTTTATCAAATGGCCAGCTCACTGTTATTAATACTGCAGGCTTGTTTTTTTATTCTATTTTTTTTTCAATTCCTAATCTATTTTATCTCGTTTTGTTGCATTATAATCTTGCTATTTCATACGTCTATGCACATTTATCGCTTCTTCGCTTTCCTCATTGTACTAATTTTGGCTTGTAACCACATAATAATAATTGTTTTCAATATCAGTATCGTAGATAATTATAATTATAATTATCAACATTGGTGCTTGATATCTAATCATCTCATGATATATAGTTTCACTTCCTATAATCTAATTACGACTTTATCAAATGGCCAGCTCACTGTTATTAATACTGCAGGCTTGTTTTTTTTTTAATTCAAGTTTTGTTTTTTCGGTTCTTAATCTATTTTATCTCGTTTTGTTGCATTATAATCTTGCTATTTCATACGTCTATGCACATTTATCACTTCTTCGCTTTCCTCATTGTTGTACTGATTTTGGCTTTTAACCACATAATAATAATTGTTTTCAATATCAGTACATACATACATACAGACATACATCTTCAAAGCCCACCTTTCCTAATTGGGTTGTGGGGGGAATAGCTGCAAGAGGAACTTCCAATGGTCACGATCCTCTGCCACCAAGCTCAGGTGTTCTGGTGGGATTCCCAAACGTGTCCACCCAAGGTTTCGGATATAATCTATCCAGCGAGTCCTTGGCCTTCCACGTGGCCTCTGGCTTGGCAAAGTGGGCTTGCTGAGGGAGCCTCTCTTGTGGCATTCTGACCAGGTGCCCGTACCAACGTAACTGTGATCTCTCAACACGGAGAAGCAGCGGTTGCGTATTGAGGGTTTCCCGAATTGCAGAGCTTCTGACTCTATCGAGTCTTGTCACCCCATAACCCCTCGAAGGAATCTCATTTCAACCGCTTGTATTCGTGTCCGCATTCTTTCGGTCATTACCGAACTCTCATGACCATAGGTGAGGATGGGGACATAGACTGTATTGAAGACAGCCAGCTTTGCCTTCTGGCTTAACTCCCGCTTCAATACTACCGAACGGCCAAGCTCCCGCAATATTGAGCTTACTAAGCCAATTCGAGTATCTAGCTCTATGTTCCATTTTCCATCATTCGTGAATATGGATCCAAGGTATTTAAACTTCTCCACCTGCCTCATTGGGACTCCACTTACATTTAGAGTGCACTGGGATGGTTGTCTTGAGACCACAATTGTTTCAGTTTTGGCCACACTGATCTTCATTCCGGCATCTGCACAAACAGCTACAAACCTATCCAGGGTCCGCTGGAGGTCATCTGTGGAAGAGCTAAGCAGAACTAGGTCATCTGCAAAAAGCAGACGTCCAATGCTACATCTTCCAATTCTGACGCACTCGGTGCCTCGTCTGTACCTATCAATCCAGTCCATAAATATTATGAAAAGGAGGGGTGACAGAACACACCCTTGGCGGAGGCCAACGGAGACTGTGAAAGGTACGGAATTTGTTCTGTTTACCCTGACACAAAACTCTGGGCCTTGATGGCAGCTAATAGTTCGCCATCCACTCCATACTACTGTACTACTTGCCAAAGCTTATCCCGTGGAACCCGGTCATATGTCTTCAATATCAGTATCGTCGATAATTATCAACATTGGTGCTTGATATCTAATCATCTCATGATAAATAATTTATTATGGCCGAAGGTCTAGGTCGAAAAATATGCTACAGTCTCCACTAGCTAGAATGAGTCCACGTACAGTGCAATGATAGAAGGATATTAGTAGCAACATATAACTGCAGATCTCTACGGGATGATGATAGATTGGAACAACTGATGAAGGAATTGGAAAATATAAAATGGGACGTTGTGGGCCTTTCAGAGATCTGCAGTTATATGTTGCTACTAATATCCTTCTATCATTGCACTGTACGTGGACTCATTCTAGCTAGTGGAGACTGTAGCATATTTTTCGACCTAGACCCTCGGCCATAATAAATTATTTATCATGAGATGATTAGATATCAAGCACCAATGTTGATAATTATGCGATTAAAAGATGGATGCGATTAAAAGATGGACATCTACTCTACCACTGTGAATATGACAAAAACTCAACTGCTGGTGTAGGATTCCTAATAAATTAAACAATCAATGACAATGTCCTGTTTGTAAATAAAATAACATCAAGAATAGCTGAACTAAGTCTTTTCATAAATAAAAGATACCAACTGAAAATTATACAAGTATATGTTCCCAACTATGGACCATCCAGATGAAGAGATAGAAGATTTCTATGAAACATTAGAATCAACATTAAATAATTCTAAAGAATTCTACATAATTTTATAATCTGAACTCCATCAGTAAATTTGGATTTGGACAGAGGAATGAAAGAGGAGAAAGACTTATTGAATTTGCAGAAGAAAATAACCTCTTTATTATGAACAGCATTTTCAAGAAGAAAATCAACCGAAAATGGACTTGGAGAGGCCCAAATGGACAAACTTACAATGAAATAGACTGCATTCTCTCCAACAGAAGATATATAATAAATAATACTGAAGTGCTTAATAACTTTAACACAGGAAGTGAGCACAGACTAGTAAGGGCAAAAATATGGATTAATAAAAAATGGGAACGGAATAAGCTCATAAGAAAAAAGTCCAATTTAGTGAATCTACAATACCTCTACCACAATAAAAGCTGTTATTGAGAATCACTCAAAAATGAACTAAAAAAGTTAAACACAACTACTACCATCGATTATGCTAATGAAATATTAACAAAATTTATCTTGAATTGTGCACTAGAAATAGGAGGTGTAAAAAAATTCACCAAGGAGAGGAAAAACTAAGACAGGAAACCTTAGATCTGATGAAGAAAAGAAGAGATATGAAAAGAGATTTGAATGACACCAATAAAATAGAATATACGGAAATTTGTAAAACTATACTAAAGGATGAAACATAAACTTAGATCGTATAATACTAGGAAAATTGAAAAAAATAGAAAACAATAGTAATATTAAGGTCCTAAGACGAACATTATCAGCTGGAACAAAGGAAATAGCTGCTGTAAGAGGAAAAAATGGTGAACTGATAAAAAATAGAGATGCAATAATCAAAAGAATTCAGGAATTTTATACTGAACTCTATGAAGAAAAGACCGGGACATCCAAGAATCATCTATGGATTACTCAAGTGAGGAAGAACATGATGCCCCTGAGATCTTGCAAGGTGAAGTGAAATGGCACTGCAGGAAATGAAGAATGGAAAGGCCCCTGGAGAAGATGGAATTATGGTAGACTTCTTAAAACTGGGAGAAAGCCCTGTCATCAAAGAGTTGAGTAAACTCTTCAATAAATGCCTAAAACAGAGAAAAATTCCGAAAAATTGGAACAGTTCACTTCTAATATTAATTTTTAAAGAGGGCAATAAGGAAGAAATTAAAAACTACAGACCTATAAGCCTACTCCCCACCATATATAAAGTTTTCACAAAAATTATAAATAATAGAATAAAATCTAAACTTGAGGGAATGCAATCCTATGAAGAAGCTGGATTTAGGAAGAATTACAATACTTTGGACCATATTCACACGTTAAGACAGCTCATTGAAAAATCAATTGAATACAATAAACCCTTATGTCTGGCCTATATAGACTATGAAAAAGCATTTGATTCAGTTAAAACATTGCAACACTAAAAGCACTTGAAACTCAGGGAACTGAGAAACCATATATTGAAACACTAAAACATATTTACAAGAATGAAACTTCTGTAATTAAGTTATATAAAACCAGTGAAACGTTCCCGGAAACTCGGTTTTTTCATCCCGTAAACTCAAGAAAATCGACGTAGTACCCACATTATTTCAAACAGTGACACATCTTGCTTGTTTTCCAGCCTCTTCATCGGCGGCTGCTATAATTAGTGATAGACATGGGCAAGCTATCTCTGATTGGCTACCGGTGGAGATTGAACTGCCCACTCAGTCTCCAAAAGCTAGATAGGGCCTCGCCTACTCCCTATTAGGGAATAAAAGGCGTTAGTTGATTTTTTTAAGTTGATACTTCTGTCATAAGCATCCGTGTGAAATTGCAAGTCATTCTATGAAGTAGTTTGTTTTATACAGCTGTTGTCTGTAACCCTTGAAATGGATAAAATTGAGTGCCGTGCGGTTATAAAATTCTTTGTAAAAGAAGGTTTAACACAAAAAGAAATTCATTCGAAGTTCATAAAAGTTTCTGGACACTCTTCTCCTTGGATTTCGGCAATTAAGAAATGAGCTGCCGACTTTAAACGTGGCTGTACCAGCCTTGAAGATGATCCACGCGAAGGATGCCCAGAAAGGGTAACAACACAGAAATCATTGATCAAGTGCACGATATGGTATTGGATAACCGGCGAGTCAAAGTGCATGAAATTGCTGACACTATAGGCATTTCAAAAGACCGTTTAGGATATATTTTGTATGAATTGCAAATGAACAAGCTTTACGCAAGATGGGTGCCGCATAAAAAATCTCTGAACAGTGCTTGGAGCATTTTAACAATAATAAAACAGATTTTGAGCGTCGATTTATTACTGTGGATGAGACTTGGATTCACAATTACACACCAGAATCCAAACAGCAGTCAAACTTTGTCTTTTTTGGCGCTGAACAACAGAAGCCAGTTGTTCAGCGCCAAAGACTAGACGAAAAAAAATTGTGAGAAAAGACCCGGTTTGCAGGGGAAAAAAATCATCTTTCATCAGGACAATGCATCTCCCCACAAAGGTGTTTTGGCAATGGGAAAATTAAGGGATCTGCACTATGAATTGTTGGAACATCCATCCTATTCTCGAGATTTGGCTCCCTCTGACTTCTATCTCTTCCCAAAACTTAAACACCTCCTCGCTGGTCAGCGTTTTTTTTTTTTTTTCTTTGTTAGACCGAGAACTTTTCAGGCCGCCGTCATATGTGATCGACAGTCTGTTGAAGATGAGGAAAACAAATGATGGGGATTCCAATATATAGAATCTGTGTAGGTAGTGTGTCAGTTTTCCATGCTCCGTTAGTAGTGTGTTTAAACCTGGAGAGTTGGCGTGATTTTTCAGTCAGAGTCTGCTTCTGATACTTGGCAGGAATACTTGTGTTGTTGATCCGATTTTTGATGTTTTCCCTTCTTCCTCCCACGATATTAATCTTTTTGGCAATTCATTTTTAGCCGCTTCTTTTGCCAAATGATCCGCTCTCTCGTTCCCAGTATGCGCGTTTACCCAACAGAATTTGATTTCCCATCCCTATAGAGCAGGTTTCGGGAACCTTTTGTCTGCCAATGGCCATTTGGATATTTATAGCATCATTCGCGGGCCATACAAAATTATCAATTTAAAAATTAGTCTGTTATATTTGGTCAAACATTTAATTAACTCACCTCTACTGTGATGGCTGTGCTGCTTCTCTTTGGTGAGTCATGTGATGTTAGCTGATATTGATGATGTTGCCACTCGCAACTACTTTTCCACGTTTGCGTCGGTCAGTCGAGAGCGCAGTCGACGCTTTGCTATGTTAATGTTTTGAAAATAACTGCTCACAGCAGAAAGTTTTTCCCAACACAGATGCATGTCTCCTCAAAGTGGGAAATTCATCATTGCTTATGTAACGCTTATAGAACTCAAGAAGTGGGAGGTTGTTTTACCCAGCTTTCAACTCATCATCGCTTTGCAGCTGAAAGATTTCGTGTTGTCGGTTATCAGGCACATCTGTTGGTTTCACACTGAACGGTGCAGCAAAGACGTTCAATTCCATTTGTTTACTTTTCACGTCCTTGAATCTTTCATTAAATGCCTCAGTTAGTTTCGCACATTCGCCAACATATTCAAGTGTCATAGAAGGCTTTTCTCCTCCAGAGTGGGGAAATGCACTGTTATTCCTTTCGAGTTGCACTATCCGCAGCCTTAATTTAACTTCAAATGATTTCACGTTTGAAAGCCAGAGCTAAGTAGCTGGCTAGGGCCCTGTAGCTTGACGTTCAGCTCCGAGAGGTACTTATTAATGTCCACCATGAAACCTAGATCACACAGCCACTTGCTATCATTGAGTTCCCTGAGAGGTTTTCCCTTCATCTCCATGAACTGTTTGACTTCATCCCGCAATTCGTAAAACCTCATGAGCATTTCCAGTGACTCAGCCACCGCACTTCACAGTGATAAACAAGATCACCGTACTCAGACTGAAGATCATTCAGTAAATCCTTAAACTAGCAGCTGTTAAACCTTCTGCTTTTGACAAAAGTCTCTGTGACTGTGCACAGAGACTTTCTTGGTGTATGATGCAGTGGCGTATAATTAAATCACTTAGATCAAGACTGAGACGATTCAGTTCTTTCTTGACAAATGCAATTATGCAATTAACCCTTTTTGCGAGCCAACCATGGCTGGAGCTCCATCTGAAGTAAGGCCACTTAACTTTTCAAATGTTAGTTTTTTCATTGATAAAACAAGTCTCTCAAACAAGTCCTCACCTCTTGTAGTGCCATGCATTGCTTCCAGTGACAACAATTCCTCTCGCGTGTCAAACTTTGCAGTTATCCCACGAACAAAAACGGCCAGTTGAGCAGTATTTGCCTCGTCATAAGCATATAGAGAAAAATTGGAAATCTCCTGCAGAATCCTTCAATGTTTTTTTAGTATCTTGTGCTAAATCAGTAATCCGATCTGAGATGGTTCGCTGAGACAAACTAACACTCTGAAACAATTTTACTTTGTCTCGTGCTAACAACTCCGCAACAGCCACCATGCACTATTTCACCAACTCTCCCCCTCTATATGAGCCCTCAGCTTCTTTACGATTAGCTCGCTCACTACATAACTCGTCTGAATAACGTTGTCTCTGTCACAACGAAGCGTAGTGACTTGTTGTGATTCCAAACTCCACTAAAGAGCATTGATTTTATATAGACGCATTTGGCCTCTCGGTGCATTGAGTTTAACATGTTTTGAGCTGTAATGACGCTCCAGATTGGCTTTTTTCATTACTGCTAACGCACCGCCACAAACTAGGCACACAGGTTTGCTTTTGTCCATTTCTCTTGGAAAGATCGACACTCTGCATCAACTTTTCTTTGTGGTCGCCATTTGTAGGATGTCACACCACTTAAGTTTTAATAACTGTCCAGTGTGTGTCGCCAGCGACGCGACATCGCCTCTCGAGGTATCTGGTGTCTGTTCCGTCATGTATTTTTATGTGTTCTGTCTATCCCATAATGGACGTTCCTTGCTTGTCCCTCAAAATTTACGTCATTATTATGATTCACTTAATATAAATTTATGTTGCTATGAAAAAAGTTCCTAGATTTATTGAATTTCGAATCCCGACTGCGGTTGCCTTGGCAGGGCCAGACCAAATGATTTCGCGGGCCAGACGTTTCCCCATCCCCTGCTCTAGAGTGAAATTCCAGACCAAATTTCTTGTCTGTTCTATTAACGCTATATGGTTGTTCTGGAATTTTTGTTCCATCTATAGTGTTTCTGATGGAATTTTTATTCCATCTATAGTGCTTCTGTAAATTGTTGCTGTCTTTTCATGAGAGGTGTTGAGTTATAATTCCCGGAGATACGTAAGTGAATGAACTATAGCAGGTTGTTCTGCCTTGGTTGTTGGAACAGAGTGAATGCAGTCTAGAGCAGCGTTCTTGTATATTTGACTGTCTATTGTATGCAATGAAAGAACAACTGACGTCCCTTCGGTTTTGCTCAGTGTATATATAGATAAAGGAATAGTGTATATATGGAAATCGTCACTTTCCTAGCTTTCTCTCTCCTTAATATATGTGCTCTTTGCTGGGTGAGGCTACATACTGTAGTGAAGCGGATGTTCGTAGCAATTTGGATCGATGCTGGAATTTTCGTTATATCTTCCGGAAGTGACTTCATATATAAGAGAGAATTCTTGCATTTTCAGGCAGATCGGTATTACACCAGCAATAACGCAAGCTGCCTCAAAAGATATTGTCCTGTATCCTTTAATTATACGTATGGCTATAAGGCGTTGACCTCTGTTTAGTTTTTGTCGGTTTTTCTTTGATTTTAGTGCTTGTTTCCAGGCAGGTGCAGCATAAGATATCAGTGGTATATATTGTTTTCAGCGCTTGTTGGCCTAATCCCCTTGCCGACTTTGCTTTTTTCAGCAACATATGAAATTTGTTTGTTGAAGGTAAATTTTTCATCTTTTTTAATCCTAGGTACTTTAGCTGCCTGGCTACCTCGAGAACTTCCCCGTTTAGAAAGAATGCTACAAGTTGTTTTGATGTTTTACTTGAGATGTGGAGCACTTTAGACTTGTTGCTATTGAAGGTAACTTTCTTCTCGCATGCCCGCTCTGCATTTTAAAGAGTTCTTCGTTGGCCATTACTTCTAACTGTAAACCGTCGCATCCCCGAATCATGGACCAAAGCTATGACTTTTGTTTCGGTAGTGAAAGGAAGTCTTAATAGCGAGTCGAACTGGATGTTCCAGAAACCTTGTCCACAGTAGGAACCTTACTGACAGCCTCGTTTGACTTCTTTCGTTACACTTGCGGTTTTTAATGTCATGGTTGCTGTTTTGTCTAAAATAATTTTTTGTAAGGTAGAGCAGATTTTTGGAAGTTTTTAATCTCTTAATTGATTGATTATGGCTGGCCACCACGCAGCATCGACGGCTCCTTGTACTTCGAGTGAAATTAGTAGTACGTCTTTTTTTTTTTTTTGGCTGTAGATTGTCTTCTGTGAACTCTTTAACCCCCTTAAATGCGTCTACTGTGCTTGACTGAAGTCTAAATGCATATTGATTGCTGCTTAATAGGTTTCTTGAGTAGACAAAGTGCATTATTCAGTTTATCAGAAGTTTTTCTAGTACCTTACCACCAACCGTGTATGAGACTGATTGTGCTGTATTTGCTAATTTCATCGGATGTTTGTTTTCCTGGTTTGATTATGGGTATAATTTTAGAGCGTTTCCATGTGGAGGAAATCGCCCTCTTTTTAGGCATTCGTTGTAAACTGTTGAATTCGAGGTGTGTGTGTGTGTGTGTGTGTGTGTGTGTGTGTGTGTGTGTGTGTGTGTGTGTGTGTGTGTGTGTGTGTGTGTGTGTGTGTGTGTGTGTGTGTGTGTGTGTGTGTGTGTGTGTGTGTGTGTGTGCGTGCGTGCGTGCGTGCGTGCGTGCGTGTGTATTTTTAACGTTTCTTTGAATTATGAGTATTTGTGACATGGGCTTATCATTCTATTTATATTTTTCTTGACTTCTACACACAGACGTTCGCAAACCTATGGATAGATAAATAGAGAGAGAGAGAGAGAGATAGTTTGATATTTTAGTGTCAATGCCTTTTTCTTCTCCATATGAGAAATCACACCCCAAGTATATTTAAAAGCATTTACTTGTTCTAATATTTTATTATCTATCACTCTTTTACTTTTTATTGGGTTTTCTCATTATAATGCCTCATAAATTATAAGGCTGCAAATAGTAGTGTATCTATCTTCATTTGTAGGATTATTTGTATACCAAATGGGTTATACTGTTTATGCTGTTATAATTATTATAATTATACATATATATATATATATATATATATATATATATATATATATATACACACACACACATAAATATATATATATATATAATTTTTTTATATACATAAATATACATAAATATATACAGTCCGCTGGGACAGATCTACCAATATTTTTCGTTGCCATGATGAAATGGAGAGAAAAATCGTAGAATCTAGGGAAATCATCCTCAACCCTTAACATCTAAATAATAACTTAAGCTACAACCTCCCAGATAGCCATTTAGCAGTAATCAGGTACTGGCGTTCACGTGATGCTGTAAGCACGCACTCTCCCAACAATGCAACAAACGAAAGAACAGCTTTAAATACTACAACGTTTTCATCCTAATTATGTATAGAGGTTCATAATTTCTTTAAGCTTCAGTGTTTAGTGTTTTTTTTTTTTTTTTATGTCACTATTTCGGCTGTTATAAGCCGAAACTAGTCGTGTTTTACTATTAAATCTTTTTTTACTTAACTCTCGTTTTAAGTCGTTCAACTCTATTTTTACAATATATATATATATATATATATATATATATCTTTCCATTCTGAGATGTGTTCTGATTTAACTGCTATTCTATTTCCTGTACATATTTCTTGAATGGATTGTAAACGATAGTTTGGTATATTCAAATCGGTTAATATTTTATAATATTTTATTTGAACAATACTTAGTGAAGCATATGTTTTGCACATATGCAAAACGTGCTGGGAGAAAAAAAATATAGTTCCATTTTTAAAAGTGTATGCTTCATATTTACCCAAGTAAATCTTTATTTTCTATTATTTGAGAAATGCACGTTCTAATATTTTAAGAAATGCACGTTCCTTTCGCTGAAGATAGGGGAACCATAGAGAATCCCAGGATAGTGATTGGAAGGATGGCACAAATGATCTAAAAATACCAATAATGCACCCCCCTTCAAATATTTGTATTGCATGCATACCCATTTCCGCACTTTAAGAAAATTTATTTTATTCTTAATAAATTAACCCCATTTTTGTTGCTATTTATTCGATATTTGAAGGCCTGTGTAGCTCAATGGAAGGGGCTTTTGCATCCACAGCATTAGACCGCCAGGACAAAGACCCAAGTTTAATTCTAGTCGCCGACTAGCGGAACGTTTTCTAGGTCTTTCTTCGACCGCCCCTCGAGCTAGTTGACCCCTGGAAAACAGGATTTTTCTCCCTGAAACTCGAGTTTTGGGTCCTTTCACAACAAAATCGATCGTAATATCCACACTATTTCAGATAATAACATTTTGTCTGAGTGTAATGAACTGCCAGATGACGGCACTTGTTTGTCGTCTATTCACTGGATGCCACTTAAAATTAATGATAGTTTCGGGCCAGCTGTTTCTGATTAGCTACCGGTGGAGACTGAACTTCCGTATCTCTATCTCCAAATGTCAAATAGGGCTAAAACGGTCTTGCTATTCCCTACAAGGAAATAAAAGGAGTTAGCGGATTTTTTTACTCTATATTTCTTTTGTATGCGTTCTAGGTTTTCCTCCCTAGTGATTCTTTAAATATACCACTGTCAGAGTGAACTGCAACATAGGGAGGAAGCGCAACTGCAGAAGAAAGCGAAATATTTATTTGAATAAGAGAAAAACAGTAATAACAGTTAACGTGTCAGATATTACATGGTTGTTTTACCATACAGAAATCCTTATATTTTTTTAATGCAACAACTTTTATATTAGTAAACATTAGAATATATCTCGGTGTATTTAGATAATACAGTAATACTTCGCCTAGAATGCTTCATTTGACCACCACCCGCACCTACGACATTTTCCAATTATGGCTAGCGCCCATTGATACGGTGCTGCTTTCGCTCATACAACGGTTTTAGCGATATGCCTCTCCATCGAATCAACCGATGCGCAATTTTCATCAACTGTTTGTTTACGTCTTGCTGGCTAAATCTCTCTCTTTCTTTTGGTGTTCTGCTATGAATTATAAACTGTTGATTATTTCGTTTAATTATTTTTAAAATTCAAAGTAAGGATGCTGTTGCTTCCAGAGGTGAAGACGCAGAAACCTATTACATTACATACTAAGATTAAAATGACTAAATTTAGTGACGATGACGTATCGTACACTGAGATAGGTTGCAGTCTAAACTTACCTCATACTACTGTTGTTGTAGTTGTTAAAAGCAAAGATAAGTACTTAGTGAAGTAAAAAGTTCTACATAGTTAATACTACATTTATCAAAAAAAAAAAACTTTTCGTGCTGTTAATTGATTATCAAATTGGCTGGTGTGTTCCCTTAAGCCAAGCTATTTAGAATAACATTTCCCCCCCCCCCTTCGTTTGCCATATTAAGTTATTTACGTACATGTATATGACTACTCATGTATGAGTATGCACAATAGTGCAATAAGGAATTTTCCTAAATAAAAATCTTTGAAAAAATCATTCATAGCTTACACACAAAATGGATAATCGAGGATACGCTGTTGTTGTTAATGGATATTCCTTTTTTTTTTAATTTTTTATTATTTACTGTCAGAATACATTTTATAGAGAGGACACGAATTTGCTGATATCTCACTTTTAAAGTGTTAATTGAAGATTCAGATCCGAAATCCAAGTCTTAGAAATTCGCAAAAATTAAATTCTAAGACTTGGATTTCGGATCTGAATCTTCTGTTAGCAAATTGACTGTTAGCAGTTCAATGAAACTAAATGCACCGTTTTTTGTTTATTATTTTTAAAGAAAAACCGAGGATTCATTTGTTGGGCTTGCATGTTGTTGATTTCATGCAAATTCAAATGTATCCATTCTGAATTGACTGTTATTAAGAAAAAGAGTGAGCAATGTCTTCCCCTCATTTTTAAGGAGAAAATACTTCTGTTATGTAGCATTCTTTTATATCACATCACTCACAGACAAAATCACAACCTTCCGCTCTCCCAAAATATTGCGGAACGTAATTCATGGACGAGCCCCAAAGCATGATTTTTTTTTTTTTTTTTTAATGTGACTCCCACTTCCGAAAAAAGTATTTATATTATCCGAAACCGTGCTCTAGAGACAAAACATGGGCCTTTTTCTAGCCATTTCAGGCATCAAACAAAAGATGAAGTGTTCTCACAAGGATTCGAATTTCACAAGTGGGTAGGCTATGTGGATTCGAATTCCCAGGAAGGGACTCGAAGGATTCGAATCCCCATAGCCTACCCACTTTCAAACCCAGTCTCTGGGTTGGAAAATGGGTGGCTATCTATTCGGCCAACCAAGCTGGTGATTGTCGCCCTGCAGCACCATAATTACGTATTTTCACTCTGGGTTGGGTGGTTTTGGAATTATGGCAAAAGTAACTAAGACCATACAGCAATATATGTTAACTGCGTGAATGTTTCTGGCCAGTTTGCTGTTTTTCTGGATAAAAACCCATATCACCTCCGTATGGGATAGGGCAACTTCACCTTCTACGAATTCATTCTTCGCGTTCTAGACGGTATTTGAACCCAGGGTTTTCCAAATATAGGTTGCATCATCGCAACCGGATGAATTACTGAGGCGCCTTAGCATCTAAGTGAAATATTGATTATGATTCCTTCCTGAAAATCCTCTTAATTTTTTATTTAAGTCAATTTTTAAATTTAAATTTTATTTTATTTTTGTTATATGAATCCCACCCACTCAAAGCTGTAAATCTATTTGGCATTAGCGCATTGTGGATTAAGGGTTAAATAATCCTAGAACTCTGTTCTAGGAACCAAACATGGAACATTTTCATGCCACTTTAGGCCTCCGATGAGGTAGGATGGTTTCGCTCCTGGCGATGCAATTCATATTCATGTACAGTAAACCCTCGATTTGACGGACTTCGGATTTAACGGACAAAATTTCCGGTCCGTATGTCACATGTGAAAATTAACACCCTGTTAATTTTAAAATGCTTTTAACCAAGATTTGCTTATAATTAAATTAACAGGTTATTTTTGTTATTAATTTCCTCTTAACAGGAAATTAATATCAAATTTGTAACAAATTTTGGCGAATAGGCCATCATATATTGGAAAAACACTAGTGATTTAGCCGACATAAATGAGTCACCGCTCATAAAACATGTTCAGCGAATGATTAGGACGTGATCACACCAATCGCCCTGTTATTGGTATTTTTGTCGCGTTGCGTGACTTTCTGCGGCAGTTTTATTACACACATTTTCATAATTTTAGGGAGTTAATTATAAAAAAAAAAAAAAAAAAAAAAAAAAAAAAAAAAAAAAAACGGCAGGATTCAAAAGTTCAAAGAAACTTGATAGTTTTTTCAAAGCAGGATTACCTAAACCAAGCACCTCAACATCGAACTTATCTAAAAGCATGAAAATTGTGTAAACAATTTTTATGTTATTACAGTCAGAGCCGACGCTAGGGTCTTTGACGCCCGCATGCAATTTCTATCTAAGCGCCCCTGTAACGATCCGGGAGTGTGTGGTTCTTTTACAATAATAAAAATTTAAATTATTTGAAATCTCTCAAATAAATTTTGACAGAACAGCCACACGTTGGTTCGCTAAATGTAACGAACCGGGAATGTTGACTAGGCAGGATAATCGTTAAAAACCCGTATATTCAAAACATTTTCAAAAGTTAAAGGAAATTTTGATAAAGCCACTTCACTTTAATCGTTGAATATAATGATACAGGGATTATAGCCTTCTCACCGACCCGAATCGCTAACAAAATTAAAATGAATTTTAATTAAAGTTAAAATTTATTTGAACTAAAGTTTAAAAAATTCTTGCATTTTAAAGTTACTAAATTCTTAGTAACTTGTAATAATTTTTATCAGTGGAAATTAAAAGAAACTCAAGAGATGAGAAAATAATAAAAGAATTCAGCAATTATTAGAACATTTAATAAGTATTCAAAAAATAATATCTTTACAGAGTAACAGAAAATAAATTGAATTACATCAATATACTTGAAATTTTTTTTATTAAAATTTTAAGGTTTTTGATTTCATATTCACAAAATTAGAAATAATGGTCTTAACGTCTAATTCCACACATATATCATTTTCAGTAGCTTTTAACGCCAAACTAACAAGCCTTTTTTGTGACATACTTGTTCTTAAGTAGGTTTTAATCAATTTCAACTTGGAAAAGGAACGTTCACCGCTCGCTACACTAACAGTTAAGGTTAATAGTATTCTTAAAGCAATTGAAAAGTTAGGGAAAGATAAATTATTGGACACAATAAAATTAAGAATATCGAAAGGGCTTTTGAATATTTAAATTATCCTTCCAAAAAATATCCCGGAAAGCACATAACTCGTCATATAGTTCTATTGCATTTACGTTTTTATTGTCGCAGTCCTTCAAGAGAATCTCTAAATCGTCACAATTTTTCCTAAATCTTCATTATTAATTTGTAGTAATCTATACAAGAAATTGGAAATTGTCATATCTTTTAGTTGTTCAAAACGTTCTATTAACGAACACATTGCAACGTGTAGAAGTGTATAAAACACATTTACTCTAAATTTATCTTCTTGCGATTGTGGCGTTTCGTCATGAGGCTCGTAGTCAAATTGTCGTGTCTTCTTTCTTCGTCGAACTTCCGTATACCAGTTTTAAATTCTTGTTCTCCATCCACCTCTTCACTCAGTTATTTTGCCGTTTTTAGAACTTCTTTAAAATTTGTATCTGATCGATACTCTTGTAAGAATATTTTAAGTTTTCGATATATTCTAAAGCAAGTATAATGTTCATATTTTTGTCTTGAAGCATTTTACTCACAGGGTTTATTCTGTTAAGTAAATTATACCAAGTTATAAGAGAGCAAATAAATTTGTAGTCCTTTATTTTACACATAATGTTTGTGCTTCATGCTGAGTTTCTTTATTAAAATTTTCATTATTTAAAATTTCAAAAAGTGCATCATAAATTTCTCCTAACTGATATCGTAGAGGGCGGATTGTATTAATTTTACTTTCCCATCGCGTTTCTGATGGCTGTTTCAATGTTAATTTTTTTACGAACTTTAAAAGGATTGCCCAATATTTGTAAGAGAATGAAAAGAATTGTATATTTCTTGAATAACTGCAAAGAAACTAATTGTATCTGCATTCACTTTGGCTGTATCGTTAATGATTAAATTTAGAATATGAGCAGCACATGTCACGTAAAAAGCTAGAGGATTTTTGTTCAAAAGCAAATTTTGGAGCCCATATTTTCCCCATTGTCATACCCTTGACCGCTGCATGTCTTCAATGGGAATGTTCCATTTTTCCAGTTGTTCCATTATTGTTGCACATAAATCACGTCCTGTAGAATCTGATATATCTGCAAAACCTAAAACATTATCCCTGATCTTGACAATTCCATTGTCACAGGAAACAAAGCGAATAATAATGGTCATTTGTTCTGTTTTACTTGCATCAGGTGTACAGTCTAAAATTTTGGAATAATATTTAGATTTTAGAATTGATAATAAAATTATATCCCTGATTGCGTTACTTAAAGTTTCCAATATTTAATTTTGACTGCCTTTACTCAAACAGTGTACTCTATTGTTTCGTTGTAGGGCCCTTTCAACATGATTTTCCATAACGGGATCAAACTTCCCAAACAGTTCGATTAATTTTAAAAAATTGCCGTTATTTCTTTCATATATTTATCAGATGATCCGCGAAAAGCTAAATTTCAGCTACGAACGAATTTTATAATTTCAATCAAGTGTTCTAAAACACTCGTCCAATGTTTCTTTTCCATTTCATACATACCTTGAGTCTGGAAATCAATGGTAGTTTTGTTTTTTTAAATTTTTATCAAGTTCCTTCCATTTTAAGAAAATTTTCTGTAAGTTAAACTAGTCTCATGTCTATGTAAAGTTGTACTTACATTTCTCCAATCGTTATGACCTTCTACAGGGTGACTCAGTGGGTGATTCAGTTGATTCAGTAGGTGCAACAAGTTTGCAAAAAAAGAAAAAAAAAAAACAGAATTTAAAGTTTCGGAATAAATGAGCCATGTTCTTGGCACGAGCTCCCGTTTTCCATTTTTCTATTATAATACGTGTTGCCAAATTTACGACCATATGTATCTCTGGGATATATTATATTTTTATTTTGAACAGGCCCCATTTCAATTAAAACAACTCGTAATTTTTCATCAATATTTCCCCGTTCACTTGGATCTTCTAAATTCACAGAGACTAACAATGTGTTAGTTTCGTGGTCAACTACAACTAAATCTTGTTGTAGTTGACTAAATCCTAACTATTTTTCACTTAAATCATGTTCAATTATCTTGTTCAATAGTTGCAATAGTACCTTCATGCAAACTGGATGATGGGCACGGTTCTTCAACTCTGATTTCTGATGTATCGAGTTGGTTACAATCTGCATCAGAATATTTTAATATTTTAACAAATTTATTAAGAGCCCCAGTTTGTTTCTTAATATCTGCTTCTTTCGCAGCATGACGCTTATGATTTTGTGCACCGGATAACTTTTTTTTTAAATTTTTGATTCCATTTCTATTTTATACCCACAAGAAATTATTACACAACACGACACAGAGACGAAATAATTGTCTGCACTGCGCTACTTTCAGTAGCCTAATGAGATGCGTACCATATGACTGGTTAACTAGCAACAAATGTTTTATACGAAAATTCGTTTCTGCACATAACAACTGTTCACTGTTTCACTTTACATAGACTGCAGTAGACAAAACATTCTGCAGGCAAGCATTTAGCCTGCTCTAGCTGCAAAATTGTAAACAGCCGGCTGATCAAAGAGGCGGCAATATACATTTTATAAACATTTTTATTCAGTGTATACGGCCTCATTTATTTTAATATTGGTCATTCTAAGAATTATTTTGTTTTTATGATAAAAATTTTGTTTCTTAAAAATTAACTTATGAACCGTTCCCTGGCGGCGGCGCCCGCATGCACTGCATGCTCTGCATGCCCGCTTCCGCCGCCCTGATTATAGTGCTAATATTGATAAAACTGCAGTATAATGTTACAGATATTTTTATTTTAAAAAATTCAGGATTTAACGGACTTTCGATTTACGGACACTCATAGCCCAAATTAGTTCATTAAATAGAGGGTTTCATGGCCCTCACAAGGGTGTGGCTGACAGGGATCTAGCCTGGGGGCCCGGAATTAGGGGGCCCGTCTTGTTGAGTCAGCCAGTTAAGTGAGACTAAAAAAGGCAAAAAGAAACTTTATAAAATATGAATGAATATGTGCCGAGAGGGTCTACTAGCTTTTGCAATCGTTTCCAACCCATTATCCATCTTTTCAGACTTATGGTTAGTCTTCTGAACTTCTCATTCGAAAGGATTTACTTTAGTTTTCGTTCGCCCATCTCGCTTTCTCCTTCAATACTGAACACAATTAAAGACTTGAGAAAATATTTCAGATCTTTAAAGGTATGCTAATGACAATGTTTTGGCACAAAATATTAGGCAAATATTGACAATAGGAACATTATTATACAAAGTAATGGAATATCTCATGAGGTCGAGTCCACACTTATAAGAGAATTAGTGCAAGAGATACAACACTTATGTGACTCGTGTGAAAGTGGAGTCCAAGAAGCAAAAGTAGTTGCTGAAGTACTCGGTGTGCAACCTCAATTTTGTAATTTTGTGAAAATCAAGAAACCACTGTAGAACCTGAACAAGATTTCAAAATTTTCATAATTTATCCAGTATTGAATTTCATTATGAATGATTTAAAAACAAGGTTTGAAGCAGCAGATAATATATGTGAATTATTCTCATCTATTTTAAATTTCCACAAGTTGAACGATGGTCAACTTATCGCAAAAGTAGCAAAACTTTTGAATATGTAAGAAAAAGATCTGTCAGAAGAGTTATTGAATGAAATTCTTCACCTTAGAAGTATTCAAATATAGTTTTTGGCACAGAAACAAGTCCGGTGAGACTTCTGAACGCAATTTATGACAAAAACCTGCAAGGTATATTTGCCAATATCTGCCTCGCCATTAAACTATTTTGCATAATACCGGTTACTGTTTCTTTAGCTGAGAGATCAATCAGCAGACAGGCCGATTCATTGAAAACATGGCAAAGAAGCACAAGTAGCCAAGAACAACTTAATCACCTAGCAATTTTGTGCATCGAAAATGATTTGGTTAAGCGAGTTGATTTTACTGACATTGTTGATAAATTTGCGTCGACAAAAGCTAGAAAATATACTTTGAAGTAATTTTGAATATTATTAGTTTGTATTATGTAGATATTAGTAGTTTTTTAAATAAATATTACTTTTGTGTTATCATTTAAATTAATTGATCCTAAACCTTGTAGACTGTATAGCAATGCATTGTCATTAACCTGAAAAGCAGGTGGGGGGGCGCCAAAAATCCTGGCCTGGGGGTCCGATTCAGGACGTGGAGGCCATGGAGGGTTTACTGTACCACCTAAAGGAATCCCCAAACGGCCATGCCACTGTGGGATTCGGAGTCTGCAACCTATTCATTAGAGAGCAGAAGCACTGTCCACTTTGCAAACCAAGCCTTGGTGATTTAGGGATAATTTCTTCAAAAAACATACATTACTAAACGTTAATACGAATAATAATAATAATAATAATAATAATAACTTTTTTGGATTGTATTTTCGGAAGTATGTCCCTGCTCGTTCCAACACAGGCACGGTATGTGTTCATGGTGCAAGTATTCAATTATTACCATTGGCTGGTCATCAAATAATCTCAGTGATATTTAGGCGCAGTGACGTAGGAGTTCGCTATTCCTGTGCTTATGTTGGTGGTACATGAGGGAATGGTGTTTCAACACTTCTTATATTATTATTTTTTTAATGTACAAGAAAGATCACAGTAGAAGTATTCGCTTCTATTGAAGTGTGAGAAGCCCAAAACACATTGATAGTACATTCGACTCTTCTGCAATATCAGTTAAGTGGTATTCGTATATCAATGTATGAAGTAATTATTATTATTTTATGACGTCTCCAAGTAATCAAAGGACTCATTGTAAGCGGACACTCAACTCCGCACAATCAATCTTCTATACCATTTAATTCTCCATTTATTCACAATGGCATTCGTGGTCAGTAATATTATTGTTATTTTGTGTATGTGATAAGTTATACTCTGGCCGATTTGTGAGAAGAAAAATTCGTGCATCAGCGAGAAAAAATCCTGCCACTTCCATATGAAATCAGCTAACTTACCTTAAGTTGCAAAATCCCGTAAAAACTTCTTGCCCATGTAGGTGTCCATTCACTTATTTCCAAGCAGTGTAATTGGCTAATGAACAACTAAGAAAGAGTAGGATATTGAACAGAGCCGACATTGTCTTTCACGTGCATCGATAATTTTACTTGTATCAATAAAAGAAATTTTTACCGGATTTTGCAACTTAAGGTAAGTTAGCTGATTTCATATGGATTGGCCTGAAACTTGGCGTCCAATTAATACCGGCTACAAACACGTGACTCGATACATGGCAGGATAAATTGGACGCCAAGTTTCAGGCCAATCTATTCGACAAATTGTTGACCAACTGGGCCATCCCAGGTTAACAGTTGGTGATACCATACAGAGATGGAAGCGCAGGGAGTCAACTGCAAGAGTTACCTGCAGTGGACGACTCACCGTAATAACCGAACGTGACTGTAGGTTGCTAAGAAGGATAATATGTAACAAACGCCATTAGTCGGTCGACACGGTGAATGCAGAGTTCCGAGAATTGATTGGAACACAAATCTGTACAAAAACATTCAGAACCGAGGCTCAGAACATGGATTTCTGTGGAAGGACCGCAATATGCAAGCCCCATATTACCCGAACCAACATGTTGCATCGTCTTCAGTGGTGCAAAGAGCACATATACTGTGAAGTGGCAACTTGGAAAGCTATGTTATGGAGCAACGAATCACGTTACACCCTCCACCGAGCAGATGGTCGGTGTGGGTGTGGCGAATGCCCGGGGAACGTTACTTGCTAGAGTGCGTAATCCCTACTATGAAATTCGGAAGTGGCGATGTGATGTTATAGTCCTGTTTTGCTGGATTGGCCTCGGAGCTTGTGGTACTATGAATACTGAACTTCATGAGGTATCTGAACATTCTGGATAATGCAATGTTCCTACTTTGTGTCGTTTCTAGGGAAGTAAATATTGTCTTTTTTTGGCAAGAAAATGCACCGTTGTAACTGCGTGGTTTGTGGAAACGAATGTCACCATTCACTAGTCTCCACAGAGTCCTGATCTCAACCCAGTTGAACATCTATGGGATGAGCTGGAGGGCAGGGGATGTCAAGGGTCGTCCACCCCACAACAGTTCAGGATGATTACATACCTACAAGAAGAATGGTCCAAAATTCCCATCGATCGCTATTGTATGCTTGCGGAAAGTATGCCCCATAGGATTGCTGCAGTCATAGCAGCGAAAGGAGGTCCTTCATCTTATTTAGCTGGGCGCCATGGCTATTTGTTCCTCACAGTATGGTGTTCGTTGACTTCTTTCCAAGCAGTATGGATGGAAGGCAACTTTTGGAAGAATTCTGGTTATATCTCTGCACTACATTAAAGGTATTAGCTTAGTACAAAGATGACTCATGCTACCCATTATTATTATTATTATGTGACACCTCAAAGGAGTTCAAGGACTCATCGCGGGGAGGTACTCTACTTCGCTACACACATCGTACAGTCTCACCTACTGTTTTAATTCTCCAAAGACATACGAGTGTAACTCTCCAAATACAATGACACTACTCATCATAACTTTCCTTTTGAGTTGTGTCGAGGATGTTGTAAACACAAACATATAATCTGAGTCATCCAGCGTACATTACATTTTAATTTATAGTCAATAATTTTTGAAAGTTCTATACAAATGAATTATATGATAAATCATATTTGTTTCTTATTTGCTTTTGTAATTTCTCCGCATGTCTACTCCAGTAAAAAAAAATAAATTCCAATTTAATACATTCCAATTTTTAACTTTTAGGCTGCGCTGTATGGAAGAATTGATGTTGAAGTCAGCAAGTTGCAAAGTCATATTCTTTAGAGTGTCTACTTTCTAGACAGCACAATTGCCTGGACTCGTATACATGGTGATAGATTTTTTTTAACTGCCCTGATTTAAGTGAATTAATTTGGTGTTCCCACTTTTACTGGCGTTTGCGCTCCTGAAATGGCGCTTGCGCTCCTGAGTGCTACGTCGCCAGAAGAATAACCTAAGTTCGTTTCTAGTTACCGATTAGAGGAACTTTTTGTAAGCCTTTATTATAAAAGATCGAGTAACTCGAGAACTAAGTTATCCATTTTCTCTAACTTTCGCTAACTCCTTTTATTCTCTTATCGGGAGTAGACAAGGTCAAACTCGGGTTTTTCGTCCCGTAAATTGAAGGTAATCGACCGTAGAACCAACGCTATTATTTATACGGGAATAAACGCATTTTATTCCTGTATAGGAAGTAGGCGAGGCCGTTTCAGCCCTCTCTAACTTTTGAAGACTGAAGGGACAGTTGAATCTCCACTGTAACCAATCAGAGATATCAAGACCAAGACTATCACCAATTAAAGATGGCTTCTGGTGAAGGGAGAGAGGCGACTGAGAAGTGCGGCCATCTTGTGGTCTCTAATCCTAAGACTGTTTACTGTCTGAAAATAGAATGAGTTCTCCGGCAAGAAAGAAATAGTTCCTTCAATTGGCGACTAGACTTGAACTTAACTCTTTTCCGTCGGCCTAGCGCAGATGATGCAAGATTTTTATTATAGGTTTTCGGAGGTCCTTTTAATGATGCGAGACCCTAGGCTGTATCTCGTGTAGGCTATGCCTAAATCTGAAGAAATATCTATTAATTGCGTGTGTCTTCCCAGCCTATTTGTTTGTTTTGCAGGATAAAAACAATCCGAGTATAAGACAGGAAAAACTTGGCCAGCATGTAGTGTCTCAGGTGTCGTATCATAAGGCGTGCTCTATCTAAGCGAATATCGTGTTCCGAACACGCATTTCAAATCTTATTTTCAAACATGTATTCAGTTTCAAGCATGTATTCAGTTAATGCTGCGTGCAGTTCAGCCGGTCTCATGGTGTAAAAACAATTCGGTTCTCTCTTTCTGTCCTCTTGGCAAAACTGAAAAACGGATTGGAGAACACATTTTCAATAAACAAACATAATACACGATTCATGGCTTTTGTCTTACAAAAATATTCAACACCCACCATGATTTCTTACTTTCTTCCCACCCATCCCCTCAACTATCTGAAATTGTATGAGGCAGTTTCTGGTGTTAACCAAATTTTTTCAAACCTATTTGGTGTGTGATTTCCAATAAATGCTAAAAATATTGTGAAAATATTTATCGACATATTTGATTTCAAATCAAAGCTGGTTCGAAATAGTTAGCTGAAAAGGATTTGAGATAATCTACAATATAACAAGCTGCACAAAGGAGCAGCTTGTAGTAAATACAAGAAAGATACTTTGAATCTAACAATTAAAAACAAATAAATAAATAAAATTGTATATGTAAAGAAAAATATTTAATTTACATGAAATTTATGCGAACGAAGTCATTTATATTTGCTCAAGGTTTCCAGCCATGCTGTTTGTCAGATAACAGACTCTAAGCAAGAAGCATTGACGGCTGGGTGAATGCTGTTAATTGCATGTGCTCTTTTCCCGGTTTGCATGTAGTGCGGGATTAAAAAAACAAAACTCGAAATTTTCATATGAAAAATTGAAAAACCTTATCTGGACCGATTGACCAAACTCTAGTTGATTTCGTACTGCAAATACTGGCCAGAAGAATACACGCAGTTAACCGACATAATACATTTGCTTCGTGGCATTAGTTGCTTTGGCCCTAAATCCTAAACAGCCAACCTCTAGTTTAAAAGCTGTATAAATATTCCTCTCGAACCTACCTCTTTCTATCCAACAAGCGTGGCTGCAGCGGCCGTTCCGATGGTAAAGTTATGCAGCTTTTATATATGGAACTTTTAAAATAACTATATTAATTGTTCGATAAGAAAATCCAGAAACTGAAATTCCCACATACTATACTCACTTTCGCCTATATTATTTGTGTCAAGGTACGAAGTGATTAAAAGCAACATATTACTATTATACGGGTATCTCCATAGAGTCAGAAGGCTCATTGCAGGAGACCCAAACTATCCACGTCTATCTGTCCTACCACTTCTTGAAATAGCTGAAAAGGATTATACATATAGCGGAAAGGGATTAAAATTGAAGATTTTTCCAATCTCGTTTAACGTGTTGATGGCGTAGAGTTCTCTTCCGTTATGAATTGGACTCCATGGAGGTGTCATCTAAAAATAATATTTCTCTAGGAATGGAATGAAGTAGTAGCTGTGTGTCTTAGTGCTTGAAATTATAACGCAGAACTGAAATACTGTTTAGAATCAGCCTTTTATTAACTACATAATAATAATGCATATCTGTTAATAATGTATTCCTCTTTTAGATGCCATTTATAGTGATATTTTGTTAGCACTTGAATAAATATATATTTTTTCCTTGCCCGTGTGTGTGTGTGTGCAATATAATATATTCGTTTTGCTTGTTTGATGACAGAACTATCTCTACAATTTATATGGTAGAGATAGTTCTGCTTTCTTATGCCACCTGTTTACACATCTTCCCTCCCCCCCCTTTCCCTACCCAGAGGTTAGGCACCATGTCTTTGACGTGTTAAATTAATTTCCTTCTACATCTCAAGCGTACGTATTGTAACATTAGTATACATTTTAACGTACAAAGAACATGTTGAGCGATAAAACTAAAGTATTAATAACTTAACAGCCCATTCAAGTAATCATGTGAAGCCTTTCAACATTAACAAAATCTTAACCAGACTTATTCTGAGAAATAATTACCCGAAAAATGAAAATTTTAAATTGTTTTAATTATATTCGCAGTTATTTAATTGATTCGATTTATTATTATTATTTTAAGTTAAGTTTTGCTCTGACGATGCTACTGTTACTCTAGAGAACTGTATCGAAGGTCAAAACAAATAAATTAAAATAGAATTATATTTTGAATTTCCTCCCAAATTCATATGCAAATTATCGATACCACAATACTAACCATTTAGTAAGATTAGAAATAGCTGAAATTACTTCATAGTAGTGAATAGCCATTAAGAGCAGTGGCGTAGCCGGGGAGGGAGGGGAAGATCCTCCCCGGGCGACACTTTGAACCTTACCCTATATGTCGTTTTGACTTTTTATAGTATTTTTGGTGTGTATTGAAAGGGGCGGCAAATTCACAGATCGCCCCAGGAGGAAAAAGCTCTAGCAACGCCACTGAGAAGTACGCGTGCATTTTAATGATTGTAGAATACTGAAAAGAATTAAATAGAATATTTAGTGATTGCAGAATATAACATTTTATTTTATTATCGAATATTTATTGTTATCGAATACAATGATGCAATATCGATGATACTGCATTATCGAATATTATATTTGTCTCATATAAGCAGCAGATTTATATTGTTAAGAAATGAAAATAATCCTGAAATTAAAATGTTGGGACATTATAATGTATTACTTTAATTAATGTGCATTAATTCATACCCAGTAATTATATTTATATTTCTGATACTTCTTTTAGATTCTAGATATTTTCTATTTCTCAAAAAGAAATGTTTAGTAGAGTCGCTTTTTCGAGTAGTGGCGTAGCTATTGTAGTTACTTCTGGTATATGTCGGGCATGCGGTGTGTATTTGAGGTAGCATAATTGTGAAATCAGCAACCTCATCACGTGTGTGTGTATTAGGTGTTATCATTCTAATCACACGTTAGCTTAAAATATTCTTTCCAGTTAGAATTCTGTTTTGAAGAGTTCTTAGTATTCGGATCAATGTCAGGTTATTGTGAAATTCGTGATGATATTGGTTGCATCGTTTATTCCTCGCCATTTTTAGCTAAGCCTGTTAACTATCCGTTATCGTCCTGAGAACTGGAACACGTTAGTAAAAGTTAATACAGTGTTTCAGGATCAGCCTCTTATTAGCTGCATAATAATGCAGATCTGTTAATCATGTATTGCATATTAAACAGATCGATGCTAACTTTAAAAAGAGACACTTTCAAAGACATTATCTTAGAAAGATAGGGAAAGATGTCTGGACACATCCCACCGTAAAAGCCGGCTGTCCATCGGAAAGCTGTACTGAGTCATTACTGTGATTTATTTTATGGCTGTGATATATTAATTTAAATCGCAACAGATTATACGGGAAATTACATTTTTATTATTAAGATATCAGTTATATATTTCTTTTCGTTTAAAACTAATTTATTGTTAAGAATCGAGAACAAAACACTGCTAGTCTTTCGCATAGTATAGTACTGTACTAATATTTTCAGTTCAGTTAGTGAAAGTTGATTAAGAAAACGTGCTATTACTGGAGTAATCAAAATTTAAAATGGCTGAAAGGGGGAAGGGTAGGTTATTATCAATATTTACAACTAAGTACTTTGCAAATATGCTTCAAAAAGAAGAGTATAGTTCACCAAGTCATATAAGCAATGGTAGTTTGAGACAACAGAATCAAATTCAACCAGAACCAGAGGGTTTTGTGCCGCTTCTTGATGGATTAGTAGGCATTAATGGTAAGACACTTGAATTGGTAGTTATGCAAGATTTTTAATTAGAAAATCTTCAGTTTATACCATGTGTATATAAAACTGGAAATTTCTGTTGATGAAAACAATAGACATCCTATGTATTTTTAACTTAAGAGTTAACTTAAGTTTACATTTTATTATGTTCAAATTTAATCATATTGTAAGCTACACCAGTTATTTCGGAAGTTGTTCAAAATTATTCCTGAAGTGTAGACTATTTTTAATGGTAAGAACAGCATTGAAACAAGTGCTTAATGTTTTGTGATTTTTATAATTTACAAACAGTATGAAAAGGTGTTTGACAAAAGTTTATTTTAACTTAGTATAGTGTTGTGGGAATATATAAATGCAGTGTTTATATCCGTAATGTTTTTTAAATGTGTTGATCAGAATTCTTCATGTTTTTTGGCAGCTGGTGGCACTGATTGGCTGTTTTTTCGAAACATGGATTCTTTCCTTGCCTGTACCCATACTAGATGAACAATGAAATGTCAATGCAATTTTTCTGATCCCACAAATGCCACACTATGACATTTATTAGCATTATGGCTTCTTTATACAGGATAGAATGTTTATCATACCAGGAAATAAACTGGTGTGCAAAGCAGTTGAAATATATAGACAGATTGATATTAGTAATGCAGAAGAGTTCATGGGTTCAGAATCCCAGCAGTCACTCTGGGCAATGCTTTTGTCACTAATTACACTGCTGATGATTTTTGCATTTCATTTAGCTCTGTTTGTAATATCCATGGCTGCCTGCATTAAAAGTCCCTCTGGCATGGACACAAAGAGAAGAAATGATATATTAGCTGGTATTGTCCTCACTGAACTGGGAGGAAAAAAATGCAAAACACATTTAAAGATTAATATTTTGTTCTTTTATGTGGTTATGAAGATGGTTGACCTCATTAAGAAGTAGTCACATTTCAATAATCAGTTGAAAAACATGTTGTGTATTGAACATTGCATTTAGTATTCATATAAAATCTGCAAAGAAGCAGAGCTTATGTAACATTGACTTCAGAACAGTATCCTCAAGAGTATGGCGTTCTTGATGGTGACAGCTGCTAACGGTATATAATAAAGTAATAACTTTTCTCATTAGAACTATTGTCTGAGTAAACAAGAGACCCTAGAAGGTGCATCCTGGGTGGTGGATTGGATCCCACTAAAAATTTTTGGTATGAAAGTCAGAAAGATGCAACAGTGGATAAAATTGTGGGTACAATAACCACCTTTCGCCTCCCCCATAAGAAATAGTTTACAAGGCATGTTTGTAATTATTATTGTTATATGGGGAACCTCAATGAAGTCAAATATTCGTTTTAGTAGACCACACTAACTATTATTTACACAATCTATTATTTTACTATATCTTTCTTTAAACTCACTGCTACATCATTCATGCTCTCCTCTGCTACCTCATTCCATTCATTCACTGCTTACCAAGCAAAAGTATTTTTCACATTCGTGCTAACTACATTATTTTACATTTTTTATAGGTCTTTATTCTCTCCTGTCACATACTGAAAATTTTCTTCAGCACCTACTCATTAGAAACCTCTTTATAATGTATGTTTTGGTCCTATCTTCTCCTTTCTGCCCATCAACTAAATTTTGCAACTTACAGGTATTTAAGCTGTCTATTTTATAGTGTGTTTATATCCATTACATAGGAGTATCCTTATTAGATGGGTGTACTGGGAAATGATCAGTATATTTGAAATTTATGTTTAAAATGTGTGCAGCAAAGTAGGTAAAGTGACTGATTTGCTGTCAGATAGGTATTAGCAGGTTGTGTATGGAGAGTGGTATTCCAAAAGAGGAAGGTCACTAGCAGAGTGCTGTGTGTGTGTGTGGGGGGGGGGGGCTTGTTTTGGGGCCCATTATTGTTTAACTTGTATGTTAATGATATTGGAGCAGACTTAACTGGAGATCTGTAGATGATGCAAATTTGGGAAGAGTTATGAGAGACAGAGCAGATGTCCTTGCCTTGCAAAAGGATCTCACCAGAGATTGCCTGAGTAGACTATCAGTTGAATGTTGAAGAGTTCAAGGGTTTTGAAATTTGGTTGGCAAAGATGGCATGTAAAGTATACAATTAATAGAGAAATTTTGAATAATGTAAACAGATAAGAAATCTAAGAACTCTGACATGCAGAAGCAAAGAAGTTATGGTTCCATTGTATGAGGCTCAGATCAGACTGCATTTGGTCTAGTGTGCACAGATTTGGTCTTCTGTTTTTAAGGAGATGAGAATATCTTAGGGTCAGGAGAATATTCCTTAAGTCTGTTTTGGTTCTTTTGAGTGTTGTATTATGAGGACAGACTGAATGCACAAGAAATGAGAAGGATCTTGAAGAAAAGGAGATCTTTTATGATAAATTACAGAGATATATTGATCCAATACTGAAGCATGAAGTGATTATTCTTATGGGTGGCATGAATGCTGAAGTTGGCAGAAGGAATAATGAAGATGAAAGAGCAGTAGGTAATGAAGCATGTGTTTCAAAGAAATGAAAATGGCAACCTACTGATGGCTTTTGTGAAATGTATAGTCTTGTGATAGGAAGTTTATTTAAACACAAAGATATATAAGGGTGGTTTGAAAAGTTCTCGGCCTAACAATGAAAAAACTTATAATTTCAAAATTATTTTTATTTTTCAACATAATCTCCCTTGAGACTAATACATTTATTGTAGCGATGCTCCAACACTATTATCCTGTCCACGTAGTGGTTCTCAGTAAGATCTGCAGATGTGTAATGGTGAATCAAAGTCTCATCCATAATAATAAACTGATGCACAAAATCAGTTCTTGTTAAAATGCTCCAAGTTAACTGTTCAAAGATTTTCATGCAAGTGTGTTTTTGATCTGCTGTGAGCAAGTGCTACACCTATCTTGCACAAAGCTTTTTCATTTGCAATTCATCATGCAAAATGTATCCTACATGTTCTTTTGAAATGCCTATAGTCTCAGCAATTTCACGCACTTTGACTCGTCGGCCATCCAATACCATATCGTGCACTCAATCAATGATTTCTGGTGTTGTTACACTTTTTGGACGTCCTTCACGTGGATCATCTTCAAGGCTGATATGGCCATGTTTAAATTTGGCAGCTCATTTCTTAATTGTTGAAAATGAAGAAAAGTGCCCATAAACTTTTATGAACTTCGAATGAGTTTCTTTTGGCATTAAACCTTCTTTTACAAAGAATTTTATAACTGCACGATACTCAATTTTATCCATTTCGAAGGATACAGACAACACTTTTGCTTCAGACTGTATAAAACAAACTACTTGATAGAATGACTTGCAATTTCACATGGATGCTTATGACAGATGTACCAACTTAGAAAAAAAAAAATCTTGCTGATAGTGTTGCCATCTATGGTCAAGGCTGAGAACTTTTCGACCACCCTCGTACATAAAATGACTTGGATATCACCAGATGGCAAAACCAAAACTCAATTTGAACATATTACAATCGAGTAATTTTAAGCATTCACTGTTAGATGTCATAAAGGTCTTTCATTCTTGTGAATGTGACTTCATGAAGAGATTGAGAGCAGTTGATGATGGGGAGGAGATACTGGCTGTAAGTGAGCAAGATGTGTATGGGGAGTTGAGCAGACTAGATGTTAATAAGGCTGCAGGACATGATAATATATCACCACGTATTCTGAAGGAATGTGCCAAGGAATTAACATCTGCTTCGACATATTTTTTTAATATGAGTTTTGCACTGGGTCAAGTTCCTAAGGAGGGCAAGATGTGCTGCTTCATAAGTTCTATCTTGAGTTGATAGAACTCATGCATCAACTTATAGGCCTATCTATTTAGTTGTTGTGGTTAAGTTGTTGGAGAAGCTTGTGAGAACTAGGATCCAGAATTGATTTGACAAACAATGGTATTATTTTTGATGGACAGCATGGATTTGCTAAAGGGAGGTCATGTTTTAGTAATCTACTTACTTATTACAATAAGGTGGTGGCTTCTTGGGTCAGAGCAGAGGGATACACAATAATATACTTAATTTCACAAAGGCTTTTAATAGATTACTGCATGATAAATTGATAGTCAAACTAGAGTGGATGGGGGTTGGATATTAGATTAGTGCACTGGATCAGGGACTGGCTATCTGATAGGCATCAGTGAGTTGTGTATGGGGGACCAATATCCCGGAAAAGGAAAGTCACTAGTGGTGTACCCCAGGAGTCTGTTTTAGGGCCATCACTGTTTAACTTGTATATTAATGATATTGGTGAAGATTTGGATGGAGATGTTCAGTTGTTTGCAGATGATGCAAAGTTGGGACGAACTATGAAGAGTAGAGAAGATGTTCTGGCCTTACAAGTAGACTTGAATAAATTGAGTGATTGGGCACAGGAATGGGGTGCGAGTTCAATGTTGCAAAATGTAAGGTTTTAAAATTCGGGAAACAAAGATGGGATTTTGAATTTATGTTTGGTGGGGAGATATTGTTGGAGGTGGAGAAAATAGATCTTGGGGTGATAGTGGATAAGGATCTGAAATTTAAGGGACACATTGTCAAAATCATGAAGACAACACAAAGACTTCTGGGAATGATACGGAGGACACTGACTTTGAGATTCTTGTTCCATTGTATAAGGCTTTGATTAGGCTACACATGGACTACTGTGCCCAGATTTGGTCACCTGGTTTTCAAAAGGACAAAGAGATGTAGGAAAGGGTCCAGAGGCAACTAAAGTAGTTTCTGACCCCTGGAATGTCAAATAAGAGGAAAGATTGAGAAGATGCAATTTACAGTTTAGTGGATAGGAGGAAGAGGGGGAGATATGATAGAGACCTACAACTTAGTAAGGGGTTGTTATAGGATCAGTGTTGGAGAAGTTCTACAGAAAACAGGAGAGATCAGGAAAGAACCAGAGGTCATCCCTGGAAACTGTATTAAGAGGGTGTGAGAAGCAGTTTTTTACATGCAGAGTTGTGAATGATTGGAACGCTTTGCCAGAGTGTGGTGTCTGCAGAGAGTGTGTTTAAGGTGCAGTATGATAAAAGGACCTCCTGGATGATTCTTTGACTCCATGGGGTCTTGGATAATAATAATAATGTTGGAGGAAGGTTTCAGTCCTGGGACCATTACTGTTCAGTCTTTAACAATGATATTATCACAGGACTACAGGGAGGTTTTCAGTTGTTTGCAGATGGGTGGGTTATTAGTAATAGTGCTGATGTTTTGGCTCCTGAGGATTTGAATTAGCTGGCAAACTGGGCAAATGAATAAGGATGATAGTTTAATACAACTATTGTATATAATCCATTGTATTTGGATTTCTGGATTTCTGTTCTCAGATCTGGCCACTGGAGTTTGATTGGGATGAGGTAACATTTGAGAGGATGCAGAGATGGATAATAAAAATGATATCAGGACTGTACAACTGATTATGAGGATAGACTGAGGGCATGCAGACTGCAGAGGTGGATAGAAGGCAAAGTGGGGAATATGATCAAGGCATTTAAGCTGTTTGAAGGTTATTAATGTATTAACACTGAGGAGATTTTTCATATAGTAGAACGAAGGAAAGCAAGGACAAGGGGCCATCCCTGGAAGTTTCCAAAGAAGTTGGCGAGTAAGAAGTAAGTTTATTGAATGGAGAGTAGTTGAAGCATGGAATGCATAGTCTGAGAGAGGGTGGTAAATGTGTAGACCAGTGATGGCGAACCTATGGCACGTGTGTCAGCACTGACACACTTGAGGGTTTCAGGTGACACACCTTGGATGTTGAAAAATATTGGTATTCTGATGAAAAAACTAATTTCAGTAATTTCAATTTATTAAATTAATTGTATAATATGAATTCATAGATTGTATATCAATGTCCTATTAAATAAATAGCCTAATATGATATGTATAAGTCACCATCTATGATTAAGTAGTTAAATTTATAATGCATGTATGCAAGTGGCACATGAACAATGTCAGTATTTAAGAAAGAAGATGTTTGACACACCTGGGTAAAAAGGTTCGCTATCACTAGTGTAGACTGTGGGTAAGTTTAAGGAGTGGTGTGACAGACTTCTTGTTGACTAGTGTTACTCTCCCATGATAGTCTTGCGATTCCATGGAGGTTAGGAAAATAATAATAATAATAAACCGTAGGAGTAAAAAAAAAAACATTAGAAATCAAAAGGGGAGAATAAGATATGTCTAAAAAATGAATGATATAAAGGAAAATTTTTCTATTATGATAAAAAAAAAAAAAAAAATCTTTTAAATTTTGGAAAATGAGAATCTGGTAATTGAGAAAGTACGAAGTCCAGAAGACATGAATGAGGTCAGGAAATGGAGGTTATTTCCATGGAGGGCAGGAAAATAATAATAAAAACTGCATAGGAGTAAAAAAACAAATGTTAGAAATCAAAAGGGAAGAATAAGATATGTCTAGAAAATGAATGAAATAAAGGAAAAGTTTTCTATTATGATGATAAAAAAAAAAAAAAAAAAAAAAAAAAAAAAAATCGGTTTCAAATTTTGGAAAATGAGAATCTGGTAAGTGAGAAAGTACAAAGTCCAGAAGACATGAATGAAAAGTAGTGGAAAAGTTTTAAAGTGGTACATAACAAGGTGGCAAGAGATTGTTTGGGTTACAAAGGGGGGGAAGCACAAAGATTGGGTATCAGATAAGAGCTGGAAACCATAGAAGAAAGTCATAAAAATTATTTGAAAATGCTAAATCTCAAAGAATTAAAATTCATATGAGTAGTTATATAGAGAATGACAAAAGATCTGTAAGAGAAGATAAAAGGCATTATTATTATTGTTATTGTTCCGGGCAACTCCAAGGAGTCGACAGACTCATTGAGGGAGGCCCTAACATCATGTCAAGCACAACTATTCGACATTGACACGGTATCTATCATACCTTGCCTTGAACTCATTCACGGTCGTAGCACCCACAACAGACTCTGGAAGCTTATTCCACTCATTCACCACTCTCCAAGTAAAAAACCTAGCTCTAACACCCTTGTCAACCACGCTCTTTCCCAGTTTCCATGCATGGCCCCTAGTCCTTCCACCACCAGTCATATTTTCAAAAATATCTTCTGGATCAATCCTGTAGAAACCCTTCAGTAATTTGAATGTCTCAATCATATCATCCCTCCTTCGTCTATCGTCCAATCTCTGCAACCCACAAATCTTCAACCTATTCTCATACGGTTCATTCCACAGACCTATCATCTTGGTCACTCGTCTCTGGATCCTCCACCTCCTCCCCATCACGAAGAAATCCTGGTGCCAATAACTGGTAGTCCAGATGGGGTCTTATCAAGGTCCTCGATTCAGTGGAACAACAATTTGTTTGTCTCTGCATGTTAAAGTATTTTTCAGAAGCCAAGTGATTTGATGAGCTGATTTAGTCACTTTTGCAACGTGCCCCCTAAACTTAAACTCCCTATCCACCAACACTCCCAAATCCCTGGCCTCATCAATCTCCTGGAGTACGGTTCCACCAATGCGATATACTGGTGCTATTCTTTCCACCCCAAAGTGCATAACCTTACACTTTGCCACATTAAACTGACATCCATTTTTCCTAGTCCAGTCCTCCAAACTATCCAAATCATCCTGTAACATTTTGACATCCTGTACACTCACAATTGCTCTACCCAACTTTGCATCATCAGCAAACAAGTGAACACTTCCTCTCAAATCCTTTCCTATATCATTGATGAACAAATTGAAGCAGTGGTCCAAGAACAGAGCCCTGTGGCACACCACTAGTCACAAGCCGTCTTTTAGACTCCACTCCTCCGTAAACCACTTTCTGGTATTTCAACCACTCTCCTATCCATCTCACCAACCCTATATCTATCCCCATCTACTCCAGTTTACTGATTAGGGTTTCATGTGGTATCCTGTCAAAGGCCTTGGCAAGGTCCAGTAGTATCACTGTAAACCCATTACCCCTATCCAGTTCAGCCGTCACTGTGTTATAGAACGTGAGCAAGTTACTGAGGCATGATCTACCCTTCACAAAACCATGTTGGCCCCCCATCCAATATCCCATTTTCATCTATCCAATCCTGTATTCTTTTCTTGACTAATTTCTCTAAGACCTTGACAATGATTCCTGATATGCTAATCGGTCGGTAATTTACAACAGCAGTCTTGGAACCACCTTTATGCAGTGGAACTATTTTCCCCTCTTTCCACCCCTTAGGGACTAACCCAGACCCGAGACTCAAATTAAACAAAATGGTCAAGGGTACTGACAATTCTTTAGCTGCTTTTCGTACGACACGAGCTGGTATACCATCCAATCCCACGAATGTATTGACATTGAAGTTATGCAATAGACTACTCACCTCCACTTCATTCACCCACAATTCCCATATAATCTACTGGTTTATTCGTTTCTGCAATGTCACCACCTAGATGATATATACTTGCAAAGTGCTCACTCAGTAACTCAACTATATCAACTGATTCAGTTACCTCCCTACCATCAGCATTCTTTAAAATCATTCAGCCATGTACATTTTTCTTTTTACTTGCTACATATCTAAAAAAACTGTTTAGGATTCTCTTTAGCCTGCATGGCCAATGTTCTCTCGTAATCCTTTTTTGCTTTTCTTGCCACACTCGTTACTCTTCTGGCCTGTGCTTTATACCATTCATGTGCCTTCCGGTAACCTTTCTCCTTAAATTCCCTCCATAGTTGTTTCTTTTTTTGCAGCTCAAGCTTAATGGTGTTATTCATCCATTTAACCCCTACTTGATTTATTATTCGGACTCTAGGTATACAGTCAGCCATTGCTTCATGCAAACACTTCTTAACTGCTTCCCATGCACTATCAACCTCTAGTCCTTGCAGTTGTACATGCCATGGCACTGAACCAATCAAACTCCTAGCTTGTCATACTTTCCAGCCCCATAATTCCACATGTACCCTGTCTTAATTGAAAATTCCACACCTTTAGCCACCTCCCAAGTCAAGACCCTATGATCACTCTCACCAATTGGTGGCAATGTGGTCATATTTGTTACAGCCAAATTCTCAGATGCTATAATCAGGCACAAGCACTCTCAAACCCCTAGTATTTTCTATTACATGCTGTCTCAGATAGTTATCCCTTAATAACTGAATAAAATCCAATTCCTTCTTCCCGTGTGTCCTCTCCTCACTCCAATCAATGCGACCATAGTTGAAATCTCCCATAATAATTACCCTCTTTCCACTCATTTCTTCTATTTGCTTGTGCATACTGTCACCACCATCTTTTCCATCACCTGGTCTATAGCAGCACCCAATTGTATATTTAGTTCTGCTAGCCACAATCTCACACCAAATGGCCTCAAATGTGCTCTTTTCTGTATCCTGCAATTCAACTTCTATTCTCCCTGTCATTCCTGAACACACTATACAAATCACATTCAATCCCACTAGTTATATCATCTACAGTCAGCCATGATTCACTAATACCAATAACCTGTGGTCCGGAAGTGCCAACCATGGCCAAAAACTCTTCCTTCTTGTTCCTAATACTTCTAGCATTAGTGTACATGAATTTAAGACCCCATTAGCCCCAACCCTACCTTGATGCCTTATATTAACTATCCCACTCTGATTTGTTGTCCTTATTCGCTCGGGCATATTATATTCATTCATACATTCGACTGCCTCCCTAAGGACTGTATATATCTACCCTGCCCCCCCTTAATAAATCTAGTTTCCCTGAATTTGCACATCCACTACATTCAGCAACACTTTCTCAAGTCTCCTTACACCGTAACCATTCAAATGCAAGCCATCCATCTTATATAGATCCTTTCACGCATTGAACTCACTCCACACATCCACAAATTCCACACCACTCATCATACATAACCCACGCATAAAGTCATTCGCAATTATGGCCCTCCTTTTAAACATTTCACTGTCATACCGTGGCAAAAGACTAATCATTCTAACTCTCTTTTCTTTTGCTACCTCAAACAATTCATTCAGGTCTTCTATTATTTCCATTTTATCTCCTTTCAAATTATTCGTACCTGCCACAACAATCATTTCTTTCACCCTTTCCGTTTGCTCTCTAATAGACTCAGTTACATCCTTTATGGTCGCACCAGGTTGGTACGATTTTGTCAAATCCTCTACTAACACACCTTGTACTAATGAGTCTCCATACAGCACTCTATCCTTCATTTTGTTCATGTTCACACTCGTACGCCTATTTTTCCTGTCATACTTTTTATTATTAGCTGGTTCATTCAGTCGACTTTTGCTCATACGCTGTAGCTGCTGTTTTGCCTTATCGCACCATTCAACAATGTGATCTCACTCATTGCATCTATCTCATTGTTTTTATTCTCTGTAAAACGATTAATACTATCATTCACACTCTCACAATTCTCTGGTACAACCTCACCGTTTCTTGTCATATCCCTATTTTCTTCATTCTGAAGTGTGACCAAAATATCACACTCACGATCCGAAATACACTTCAATTCCTCATTCTCCCTACATTTTCTACACACATTCACTCCTTTATTATCATCTAACCACACTCTGCAAAGCGTACATTTTGCAGATAGTACACTGAATCATCTAAATGAAAAATCTAAATTATGTGGCAGTTTGGCAGAAGGCTGTGGCATTAGGACACATATTAGTAAACTGTACAAGTAAAATATGCTCTGAAGAAAAGAAGCAAGTTAATGCTATTAGGGATAGAAATGATTTGCTAACTGAAGAGAATAAGATTGTTAGATAGAAAGAATAATTGATGACTTTAAATGTTGACTGACATGATTAAAAGTTTGATAATGAAAAAACCTTTTATATTGAAAGCAGAGATTTAAATATTACACTAGGACCAATATCCAAAAATGAAATAATGAATGTAATAGAGACATTGGTGCACCCAGGGAGGGGACCAAGGGGATTCCCCCCCCCCCCCCAAAAAAAAAGAAAAAGGAAAAAAAGACTAGAAAAATTTCCAAAAATCTTTTCCTAATTAAAATTCTTCTTTTTTTTTTAAATTTATGTTGTGTCTTCTATTTCTATACTACTTATGAATTAGTGGTCACATAAGGTGGGAATTCCCTCTGGCTCTCAGGAATCACAGCCGTTGCGATTAAATCCTGAGTGTGGCACTGAATAGAGAAGATGATAAAGTTTAAAGGGATGTGACAATGAAAATATAGCAATAGAAATGCTTACAACAACTAAAACTGCTGCTGCTGATGAATTGCAACTGATCATTAACAATGTTCTGGATACTGAAAATATACCTAAACAGTGAAAAGAAGCAATGATAACTATAGGAACAAAGAAAGAAGATCTCATTCGACAGAAATTGGAGTGTATTAGCTTGTTCTTGGTACCTGCATAAATGATCTGTAAAATATTGATAAATGGGATTAAAATGAAATAGAAAAGCTATTGCAGCATGAGCAAGTTGATTTCAGAACAGGTGAGAGTACTGTGCATCACATTTTTAACCTAAGGAATATCACTGAACAAAGCAAGACTCAGAAGTTCATTATACCTAAATTTTATAGATTTTTCCAAAGCATTTGAAGCATTGATAGAGCAACATTATTGTTAATTATAAGAAGCTGTGGATGCTATAATCGCCTGTCCTCGATGAGTCTTTGACTCCTTGAAGGTCTAATGTTAATGGTAATAATAATACTAATTCCTCCAAATATGTGAGACTTATCAAAGAAATATATAAAAGAAGTAAAAGTTATTAAAATATACGAACAACATCAGAATGGTTTCAAATTAGCACTGGGGTGAGACAGGGTTTGTTGTAATATCTGATTTACTGATACATAGTTGTTGATATGGATTATGAAAAAAGTTACAATTGTAAGAAGAGGAATTAAATGGAATCCTATGTCACAGTTGGAAAAACTAGATTACAGAGACAACATAGTCTTGATATTGTCAAAATACATTGATATACAAGCAAAATCATAAGCATTAAATTTTTATTTAATGAAGAAAAGTTTGGTCTTAAAATAAATGATGGAAACAAAAGTTCTTAAATTGAACAGTAAATGCCACAAAAATGAAAACCAATCAGCATGAAGTAGAAGTTAAGACTTTTAGATGCTTAGGAGCAAATGTAGATTTGCTCCCAAGC